>NC_140584.1:854158401-854758401 GCF_964204655.1 Triturus cristatus | reverse complement strand
TGACCATCGTAAAATAGAAATACTTATCTCACGGCAAAACACACACTGCTAGGACACAATCAGTTGGAGTACAGGCCACATACCCAATGCATGACCATGTTTCACTATTCAGTGGAACTCCACAACATGTACAAAGGTCACATTACCTCTACCACTTACAAAGGAACACCAATCTCCATCAAACTAATATCAGAGTACAAGCATGAAGTCCAGATACCCCATACAGCAAATACTATGTAAAGGACAGGATGGGATAATTAACTTCTTTAAAAAAAGCACTACAATTATTAGCAGTAACAAACTGTCAAGGCCAATGACCAGTCTAATGTTCAAAGGTGCCTGAGCATATTGCTGCATCACAGTACTTGCCAAAATGACACTGCCTGGGAAACCGCCTCAGGAAGGGGCATCTAGTGGGCAGGCCAGGCACCTTAAAAAATCAAATTAGGGAGAACTGAGGATGGGACGGGTGAGGTTGGGTTGTCAATGGTAGATGGGGTAGTGGTTAGGTCAGCAAGAATGTCACCAGATTCAGGGGGGGCTTCCATGGGATCCTGGGCAAGTGGGATGACAAGGGTTGGGCTTTTGGAGGTTGAGAGACTGGATGTCACTGTTGTGGTGTGCCTGTGTTTGGTGCAAGTGTCTGGGGTCTGATGTTGTTCGTGTTTGGGTTGTGTCTCTTTGCACATGCTCAGCTGGTATGTGTGGGCTGGCCATAGTGCGGGTGGTGAGTGAGTGTTCAGTGGGAGCATGTGTGTTTCTTTTACTGCGTTTGGGGGTCTTGTGGTGCATGTAAATGTTAGACTGTGTCTGCTAATGTTTGCATCTGTATGGTACAGGAACAGGGATTTGGGTTTGGGAAGAGGCAGGAGGTGGGCTGGAAGATTGGGCTGAGGGGAAGGCTTCCGTCAGTGAGGAGGCCAGAGCCTGAAGCGACCTCTGTAGTGCAGACATGCTACTGTGAATACACTCCAGGAACTCCAGCATCTGTGCCACTACTGTGGAATGCTCCTGGAGAGCACTCAGCACTGCATCCTGCCAAACAGAGATGTGTCTCAGGAGGTCAATAGCCTCGGCTAGGGCCACAGGGGCAGGAAATGAAGTACCTGGGCCAAAGGAGATGTTCCGCAACTTACGGTTGCGGAGCCGGACCAATTTGTGGGAACCAGCAGGGAGGGTGGATAAGGGAGTGGAGGTGGTGGGCAAGGTTGATGTGGTCTCAAGTCCTGCGGTGTCCACCACTTCCACGGAGTTGGCACTGGAGGGAGAATCCGATGAAGATGTCAAAAGTTGCTCCTCCTAGGCACACTCCTCACTCTCTGTGCTAGTGACTCTGTCGCTGTCAGTATCCTGAACAGAGCCACTGTGGCAAGCTGTATCCAAATGTCGCCGGCAAAGTCTCTTCTGCTTGCCTCAGCTGATGCTGAAAAGACAGTGCAAATAAGTGTAAGGCAACTGAACAAACATTTCACTTACATTACTCAACATCAACATCCCTAAAGGACACATTGAACAAAACCTACAACTTGTATTTAAACAAAATGGCCAATCATTATTGGCCAGAAACTGTACATATTGACATGGTCCAAACTCCCACCCACAGCTAGGGACATACCCAATGCACAAAGGTCTGGGTAGGAACACCAATCTGACATTGCATGTCTCAAACAAAGTTGACCGTGAACACCTTAACTTGGTCAGCTTAGTCCCAAGTATCCAACATGAAGGGTCACCTGTGGACATAAGAGGGTGCATAATACACAAACGAAGGTGATTTGCACACACAATATTATGCTAGACCATTGTAAATACCTCAACATCTGAGCCCACAAAATAATACATAGACTTCGCTCAGACATGTCATCAGTCAGTGAGAGCACAACCAACAGTGGACCAATGGACTCCACAGATATTTCACACATTAAAACCAAGGCCATATAGGTTCACTGTCTGAGACACAAAGGGCACTACGTAACCATTCAAAAACATAGTCAGGACATCATGATATGACCATTAAGGAATATCTTTATGACTATGTATGTATAAATATCTACAATATATCCACACACCTGCCTTTGTTTGGAAATCAACATGTGTCATCCATCTGGAATGTAAATTGCGTATTACACAAAGAACAACAGATTATAATGGGTAGAAATAAGATCCTCCACCATTAATAACCTTAACATATGTTTGATAGCATTTCAGTGTCTTGTATATTTTTTGACAATATACACATGTACACATGTATGCTGATTTACTGTTGAAACCTGTGTGGAGTCTAGATTTGACAATCTATCATAAACACCGGTTCATCAGTCTAATTATGTGTCCTACCTTGATTCCTTTGTCCAATGCATGCAATCTCTCATGTAAGAAATGTTCACAGAAAACATACACAGTATTGTGTGAGCAACACTTCAGTGTGGGACATCTCAAACACACATCACATCAAACATGTGTATGTGACCTGTCACACCACTCATCCAGATCTCACTACAAATACAAAATAATTCATTTAACTACACTCATTTTTGGATCGAAGAAACCAAGTGGCTACAGGGAGGGTGGGTGCAGCTTTTTTCAAAATAAAGCTATTGACTGTCTAGCGGCTCCTAGCAAGTGGAGAATCAAGTGCCAGTCCGTGTGTGTCATGGCAGTTAGAGTTAGGGGTTTGATGCCTAAAAGCGTGACTAGCGGGTAGGAAAGAATAGGAAAACCCACCACCTCTTTGATGTGACTGAGGACCTCCTTCCAAAACAACGTGAGGCTCGAGCATGACCACCAAATGTGAATGAAATCGCATCTATCACCCTGGCATCTCCAACAGGTCGGGGGGGGGAGTTTGGGAACATCTGAGGCAAACGGATTGGGGTGTAGTACCACCATGTCATTAATTTATATGCTGACTCGCATTTGGGCGTGCTCCGGTATACCCTTGGGATATCCTGCCAGTCGAGCCCACCCCTCTGGAGGTATATCCTCTTCTAAGTCTACAGCCCTTCATGTCTGGTAACCATGTGGTATGGGTCGCTAAGAATGTTGCAAGACGTTGTATGTATTGGAAATCAGACCTTTCGAACCCATCAAATGTGCGGACCAAGGATTCAAAGGTGGAAAGCTGTATGGTGGCTCTCTGGGTGTAAATCTGGGAGGTAAGCTGTTACATAAGCCAATGGTGAAGCTGATAGTATTGCATTCATGTCCCCTCAGTGAGATGAAAAGTTTGCCTACATTGTTCAAACGTATGGAAGTCATTGCCCAGATAAAGGTCCTGGATGACCCGGCATTTCCCCCTCTGTCCCTGCACTAAATGTCTGGGTTTGCAAAGCAGGAAGAAACATGGGGTTACGTACAATAGGCGTGTTAGGGGAAGGGAAATGTCATTAGGCCTCGGGCGATCACCAACTTATCCCAGATCTCGAGTACTGTCCTCGTAGGGGTGGCTATGTAGGCACTGCGGGGGCGGCCCCCTTGCGGTAGCCATGCTAAATCCCACAAAAGTCTACAGGAAACCGCTCGGTCCAGGTGGAACCAATCTTTCTCGCTCTCGCGAACCACCCACTCCGGTAAATATCAGAGGTGATAGACCCAATAGTATTCCGGAAGGTTGGGGCACGCCAGCCCACCCTGGTCCCGAGGCAACATCAGGATCTTGTTGGAAAAGCGTGGTCGGGAGTTGCACCATATACATTTTGTAAAGTCACGCTGTAGGGCAAGAATGTCATACTGTGGTATAGGAATGGAGAGGGTCTGAAAAAGGTATAGGATTTTAGAAAGAAGAGACATTTTAACAGTATTGATGCGACCTAACCATGCGAGAGGAAGGCCCTTCCATCTATGCAGTTCCTCACGGATGGCTTTCCTATATCCAGGCCAATTGGATGAGGTCCATGTGGAGAGTGTGGGGTCAAGCCCAGGCCCAAGTACCGAATCGATACGTCAGTCCACTGTACCGGGATCAGATCTTGCAACTCCCGAACTTCCGAGGGCTGAAGAGTGAGATTAAGGGCATGAGATTTGGCAAGATTGATCCGGTATCCCGAGGCATCTTCAAAGGACCTTCGGAGAGTAGCTACAGCAGGGAGGGAAGTAGGTGGTGAGGATAGGGAGAGAAGGAGGTCCTCAGCGACGAGGGAGGCTTTATGTTCATAACCACCCATGGGGATAGTAAAGGGGATAGCGGACATTCTTGTCTGGTGCCACGGTAGATGGGAATAGGGGCAGTGAGACGTCCATTAAAACTAGGGGTGGGCGGAATTTGCGTAGTCGCGCTACGCAAAGCTCTGCGAAACGGTAAAAAATCTCCGCAAGCATGCAGAAATTCTGCGAACACGCGGAATTGCTTGTTCACGATGCTTTTTTCCTGTTCGTGAACGCTGTTTGCGTGCTCTGGGGGAAATATCTTGCGAACACGCATTATGAGAACGCAAACAAGCAAAAAGTTCCGCAAAGCCGCGGAACGCCGAATTTTGGGCAATCCCGCGTTCTCCACGGAACGCGAAATAACCCAAATTCCGCGAACGGAATTTACTGCCCAGGCCTAATTAAAACGAATGCAAGTAGTGGGTTTCGCATAAGGGGCCATCAATCTGGAAATCATTCCCCAGTTCCAAGCCCACCTTCTGTAAGACTTCCTTAAGAAATCCCCAGTCCACTCAATCGAATGCTTTCTCCGCATCGCGGGACACTAGACAGGCAGGAATATTCCTATAGCATGCTTTTTCCACCAGATGGGCTATCCGGCAGAAGTTGTCTTCTCCCTGGCGTTGACAGATAAACCCCACTTGATCAGGATCAATGAGACCCGGGAGATGGGGCTCGAGACGGTTTGCTAGAATTTACGCGTAGATCTTAGCATCATTACCTGGCTTAGGAATGAGTTCTACGTCCGCTTCATTCATTGTTGGGGTGAGACCCGAAATGGCTGTGAAGCTATTAAAAAGATGGAGCATGTGATCTCGAAGCTGTGGGTAAAAGACCCGGTAAAAAAGTAACCGGCAACCCGTCAGGGCCCGGGATTTTACCAATTGGGAGTTGCTTCAGGGCTCTAGCAAGTTTGTCATGCGTAATGGGGTCTTCCAACAGTTTTGCAAAGTGGGTATCAATGGGATCCCAAGGGCAAGAGTCAAGGAAAGCAGAGACAGCTTCATAAGGGCAGGGAGCATTTGCATAAAGGTCCCTATAGAAGTGCTCCAATTCCAGTCCTTTATCCGCCTCAGAGATGGCCCATGTGCCATCAGGACGCCTAAGTTTAGCAATGTGGGCTCTTGCAGTCTGCATTCGGAGCCGCCATGCCAAGCACGCCCCGACCTTGTCCCCCCCTGTGTAGAATTTCAGCTTGAGAGAGAGTAGGAGTCGCTTCGCCTTGTTGGTACGATGTAAGCGCAATTGGCCCCGTAGTTCGGGAAGGAGCCGCTTATTATAAAGGGACTTCTGCAGGTGGTCTTTGCGTTCTAGTGTTTTAATATCCCTAGAGAGAGTGGTATCGACCAGCCGAGCCTCCCGGGTCTTGGCGATCGATATAGACTTAATAACCCCTCGAATGGTAGCTTTAAAAGCACCCCACCTAGTGTCCTCAGAAGTATCAGCGAGGGTATTAGCGAGAAAGAAGGCCTCAATCTCCTTCCAAATATCTGCCACCTTGACAGGATCTCGGAGGACCTGAGGGGGCAGTTTCCAATGAGGAAGGGGTTCCTTATGCGAATTGAGGGGTTGGAGAGAGATCAGAACATGCACATGATCTGATAAGGATATATCAGAGATCTCTGCACTACTCAGTGCATGTATCAGGGGGAGGTAGAGGAAATAGTACTCAGTGCATGTATCAGGGGGAGGGAGAGGAAATAGTAGTCTATAGAGAATACGACTGATGCGCATGGGAGAAAAAAGAATAGTCTTTGGAATCTCGGTGTAGGTGTCTCCAGGCATCAACTAAGCCCAAGTCTGTAATGACATTACGCAGTGCCGCCGACATCACCCCAGCATTTTGGTGTGCCTGCGCAGTGCGATCCCATTCTGGGTTCCAGACCAAATTAAAATCCCCCCCAATAACAATTGGAGTCGTAAACGCCTGCAGGAGTTTCCTGAGGGTTGGATGCAGGAAAGCATCCTGGTTTTGATTAGGGGCGTATATGTTGACAAAGGTTAAGGACCAGCGACCCCTAGCCATGTGCACTTTTATAAACCTCCCGCTTTTGTCAGACGTGATCTTAGGGGTCACCATATGCAAACCTGGTTTAAAAAAGATGGCGAAGCCCCCCCTCCATTTTAGAAGAGGAGCAGGACCGATATTGAGTGGGGTATTTCGGATGTGACATGAGGCGAGTGTCAATAGAAAGCAAGTGAGTCTCTTGGATAAACAACATCGGGGTTGTGGTGGAGGACGTATCGCCACACCTGGCGCCTCTTGTTAGGGTAGTTCAACCCCTTTACATTTAGGGAGAGAAACATAATAGGATTAGTCATAATACTTCAAAAAGAGATATGCGTCCCACACAGCCCTCAAAACAGCACCATAGGCCCGCGTCTCCACCCTCAAGGGTGTCGCCACACCTGGTGTCTCTTGTTAGGGTAGTTCAACCCCTTTACATTTAGGGAGAGAAACTTAGTAGGATTAGTCATAATGCTTCAAAAAGAGATATGCGTCCCACACAGCCCTCAAAACAGCACCATAGGCCTGCGTCTCCACCCTCAAGGGTTCCCATCCCACCAGTAAGATTAGAGGGCCGTCGTAGGCCTCTGATGTAACAAAACCTGGTCAAGCGACTCCTAGCAAAGTACCCGTAGTTACCTCCTTCCCTCCAGCCCCAAAAAACAGCACATCCAGGGAGAAAAAACAATCTGTTAAAAAAGAATAAAAAGGTAGAAAGAAAGAGCATCACAACAAATGGCCAACTGGGCCGGACAAGATCAGAGTCTATCAAGAACAGCCCAGAGTCGCACAGACGGGACATTCAAGAAAAGTCACTCTCCTAAGGGACTCTGAGGAGGCAGGGCAGCAGACACACAGGGGTTCGGGGATCTCCGCTACCACCATCCCGTGGCAATATTGAGGAGAGCAGTATTTGCTCCAACCACCGGGCCATCCTAAAGGCAACCAGTTGAGGCGTTGAGGATGATATCCTTTGAAAGTACAGGTATTCCATGCGAGAGGGCTGGTTGTTGCTAACAAATATATGCAGTGCCTCGTCCTATAACCAACACCCAGCAAAGTCCAGGTCTCATATCAAAGAGCGGAAGTCGCTCACATTCCAAGACTAGATGCAAGGTACTTCAAGGCTAATCCTGCGGCTGGCACATCCAATGTAGTTTAATTCGCATGGTTTGGCGAATGAGCTGGAGAGGGAGAGCCACTTAAAGAGCGAATGTGGCTAATGATGTCTTGCTTAGTTTGGGATGATTCAAGATCCTGTATGCGGCGTTTGGATCTCGGAGGCATAAGGTCCGTCAAGACGTTCCCGCGCTGAAGACAGGTCTTCCCCTTTAGGCTTAACCGGGAGCTGCAGGAGCTGTTTTGTGTCTCTCAGCAAACAAAGGATTCGCCATTTGCCCTCCCAGGTGAACATCAGGGCAAAGGGATGGCCCCACTGGTACTTCATATTGAGGTCTCTTAGCTTATCCGTGACTGGCTTAAAATCTTTTTGCCGTCGAAGTGTAGATTTGTATCGAGAGGCCATTGTACAAGACTGCCTTAATCCCTTGCACTTTTTTCAAAATGGCCTCCTAGTCGGCGAAGTAGTGGACTCTGGTAAGAATGTCTGGAATAAAGTCAGGCCAATTGCAGTGGCCAAAGACCTGGTGGGCTCTGTCAAGCAGAGGCGGTGAGGCTTCCTCGTTCTCGCCGATGGCCTGTAGGAGCACTGCTGTGTATGCCAGAATGTCCTTTCCTTCCGTTCCCAGTGGAACCCCCTGGATACGCAAGTTGTTACACCTACTGCGATTTTCAAGATCTTCTTGCTTTAGTTGTGGGTGATATTTTGCTCTTCTATCTCCGCCATCCTCTTCCAAAGGTATTCGTAGTCTTCTGCTCCAGTGTCCATGGTGCATTCCAGATTGTCTACGTATCCACCGATCTCCGTGACCTCCCAACGTATATCCTGGAGCCCAGTCCTCTCAGAGAGAGCCGATTTCATCTTTGATTTACTGTAGAAAAGACGCCATGAACGCCTGAGTGATTGGCATCTCTGAACTGAACTTCCCTGATGCAGTGGTAGAAAAGTTAGAATCCTCCTGTATCTGAGCGTTTGTTTTAGACCAGAGGGACGTAACCGGGTTGTCCCGGGCTACGGTAGACTCAGTGTCCTTATTGGCTTTACGTTTGGGAGGCATGGCAGAGTGCAAGATGGGGACCGTGGGCCCAGTGATAGACAGAAACCAGCCTTTGAAGACGGAGCAGCGGAATGGCACAGAGCAAAGTTTTGGTGCGGTTGTTCACACGTGTTCAGAGCAATCTGGGATTCAGTCAAGGGGGGACCAAACCTCAAATCAGAGCAGTGTCGAATAGGGGGAGTGCGACAGGTACCCCAACAAAGATGCAAAGCATTCAAAGTGTGATGGAATTTTTCAGGAGTAAATCGTGTCCTGCCTCTCTTCTTCTTTCTAGGAGTGGATTTAGGATGGGTATGCCGTGCTGACAAAGGATAGTGGATATGGATGGAAAAAGTGGACCCGGGTGTATGGAGGAGCAGGGCAGGGCAAAGTCTAAGGCACAAGAAGAAATGGTCACATGTAGAGGTTATGGGCAAATCCGAGATGAGGGTCAGGTTGGAAGGTAGAGGAAATGGAGTTGTCTGCTGTTTGTAAAGGTGATGTGGATTGAGGTGTAGTGTTTGTGCTGATAGTTGGTGGTGTTGATGGCTATATGTCTGCAGTTGTAGTGTGCGATGATGGGTGGTGATGTGGATGCCTGCATGTCTGCAGGTGTAGTGTTTATAGTGATTGCTGAGGATGTTGATGGTTGTGTGCTGCAGATGTGTGTGTGTGTGTTTTTTTTTTTTTATTTTCTTTTTTCGCAAGAGGTACTACACATACAGGGTGGGCCACGATTACATGACAATCAAAACATTCCATCCCTTATTTACATGCAGTGATTGATAATAGGAACAATTCTACAAATAGTTTTGGAAGTCAGGATCCGCAACTGGCTGGCGGGTGTGCCTCAGCAGCACTCTCAGATGTTGATAGCATTTTCCTGCACCATCACCATGAGCATGGTTAACAAGCAGTATTACGCTGGTTCTGAGTTGGCAGTGCCCTCAAGCATGAGGACATAGTTTAGCAGTGGCTACCATGGTCCAGCGCTGGGCCATAGTTGCGACGTATTATCTGTTCTTTATCTCATGGATATGTATCCCAAGGTACTTGATTGATTTATCACACCACACCAGTGGAAATTCACAGTCAATGACACTTGGCACTGACGTCAGGAGAAAGATCTCAAACTCCCCCAAATGTATATGTAACCCAGACAGGGCACTGTATTGAATTATTTCCCCATAATAGTGGTGCCAGGTTCTCACTCAGATGTCTCACATAAAGGATAATGTCATCTGCATACAGCATGATCAGGAGCAGTCCGGTTTTAAACTGCAGTCCTCTGTGGAGGTGCTGCTCCTGCATATGTCGTACCAGGGGTCCAGGGCAATGATAAACAATATGGGTGACAGCGGGCAACCCTGTCTAGTTCCCCATGTTAGAGAGAAGGTGGGCGTCAGCGTACCTTTTAAGCAAATGCGTGCTGTCGGATGAGTGTATAGAAGTCCGATGAAGGCTGTGAGTCCCGGTGGAAGTCCAATTTTGCACAGTGTGGCCTGCAGGAATGGTCATTCCAGTGAGTCGAAAGCTTTCTCAGCATCCAACAACACCGCAGCGGCTAGTACAGTAGGGGAAAATCTATGTAGAACCGCAAAGAGTGTGCGCAGATTCAGGGCTGTAGACCTGTGTGAGACAAACCCTGATTGAGCTGGGGATATTATTTGATTCAGTAGGAGGGGGAGACGGGTTGCTATCATTTTGGCCTGTATCTTGTAGAAATTTAACAAGGAGAGCGGCCTGTAGGAGCCGCAGCAAAGCAGATCTTTCCAGGGCTTGGGGAGCAGTATTATCACCTCTTCACAAACAGTGGACGGAAGGACACCTCTCTTCATCGCCTCCCAGTAGAGTTCTAGGAGGTGCGGGGCAAGCAAATGTTTATATGCTTTGTAGAAAATGCCCGAAATCCGTTGAGGCCTAGTGCTTTTGTGCCATTTATGGCCTCTATCGACTGGGCTATTTCCTCCACTGTGAAGGGTTCCCCAAGAAATTGTTGATGCGCGGAGCTGAGCCACACCATGAATGAGTGAATGAATGAATGATGACATTTATAAAGCGCAGGCTTTCACTCCAATGGAGCATCTTGGCACTGAGGGCAGGCGTCAGAGGAAAGTAGTCTCTAATGTCACTGTGTTGGATGGATTAGATAAGAGAAAAGGTCAGACTATCTAGAACTGTAAATATCCAAGTTTTCAATTTTTTCTTAAAAATAGATTCTGTCTGAATAAGTCTCAGGTGAGTGGGTAAGAAGTTCCAGGCTTTTGTTCCTAGAGCAGCCATGGACTTTCCTCCTCTGGACTTCAGACGGAAATGTGGGGGTACTAGCCGATTTTCTTTAGAGGATCTCAGATTACGTACAGGTACATGAACTTTTAATCTAGACCTGAGGTACTTGGGGCCACTTTGTTTTACAGCTCTAAAGGTAATCACAAGGATTTTAAAGAGAATTCTCTTGTGTATGGGTAACCAGTGGAGGGTTTGAAGAGCCTCAGAGGCTTAGGACCCTTTAGGTAAATTCAATACCATTCGAGCCGCTGCATTTTGCACAGTCTGCAGCCTTTTTAGAGTACTTTTCTTTATGCCTGCATAGAGACTGTTGCAGTAATCCAATAGTGAAAGGATTGTGGCCACTGCAACGGACTTGCGGGCCCTGGTAGGCAGGAATTCAAAGAATTTTTTCAGAGTTTTTATCCAATAAAAACAAGTTCCTGCAACCGACATGGCCTGCTGATGAAAAGATAGAGAGAGGTATCAAATTGTACTCCGAGATTTTTTGCAGTGTCCACAGTATGCGTCAGTTGGCCACCACATTTTGGGTGAGAACATATTGCATTTTCCCAGCAGCAAAATCTCCGTCTTTTGGCTATTACATTTTAGGTGGTTGGTGCTCATCCATTCGAAGACAGCCGAAAGACAGTGTTGGAAGTTTTCTTCGGCTATAGTTGATTCTCTGTCCAGGGTGAGGATCAGCTGTGTATCATCAGCGTAAGATACCGTCTCAATGTCAAAAGATGATATTAGCTCAAGCAGGGGCACCATATAAATATTAAAAAGTGTGGGGCTCAGGATCGAGCCCTGAGGCACGCCTGAACGCAGCTGCTTCTCAGTTGAAGTATAGCTACCTATTGTAACTGATTGTCTTCTATTTTCCAAGAAAGATATTAGCCAGGCCAGTGCCCTCTGTGAGATCCCTACTTTTCCTAGCTGTTTACCCAAGGCAGCATGGGAGACAGTATCGAAAGCGGCTGAGAGATCCAACAGAATCAGCTACCTCATCCAGGCAGTGTGTTCTATCAGTGGCTTTGTCAGTGACCCGGGAGGTGTATAAGTCTGTGTAGTAGGTAAGTATTTCATCCTGAATAATACCCAGCCTGTCTGAAATATAAGTACTGTCCAAGTGCCTGAGGGCCGTTATGTAAGATTGGCCCCCAGGGCAAGTGTGCGTCCCAGACTCTGTCCCTTCCTGTAGCGTCTGGCCGTTGCGTATTTTCAGCCACTTCTCTAAATTTGGCCAGTAGGGAGGTGCGGCCACTGTCTCTCCACCCCTCCCGCCCTTGGGATACAGAGCTTCAGGAGCACCGACGAGTGGTCTGACAATGTGGAAGGTGTTCTACTGAGGCAATCCTTGGAGTCATGTCGGGTGTGATGAACAAGTAATCCAGGTGAGTCCAGTTGTTGTGTTGTGCTGAGTAGTATGTGTAGGTAGGCTGTGTGGGGTGCTGTTGATACCAGACATCAATCAAATTGTGTGTGTTGCTAAGTTCTCTCAGTGCATGCCAGGATCACAGCTTAGTGCCATGGGTATCTGCTTTTCTGTCGCATTTTAAATGTTATGCTTTTAATATTTTATAATAATTATGTTTTTATTATATACTTTTTTTACTACCATTAATACAAATCTTACTCAACCTCAAATGTAAATATATTAAATTAATAATATGATAAAATACATTTTTTTTAAATTAACAAATAGTATGCATATCTTTACAAATATTAAGTTACAATTTTATTTCTAAACATACATTTAAAAAAAATAGCCCAACCCTTATCTCCTAAAAACCTAATATTCCCCTACTCAACAATTAATTATATATACTATTACAACTAAAAATTAAAACTCCAACAATTTCATAAATAAAATATTTTACTAAAAACACAAATTTAAATAGTAAACACATACAATCAAACACACTACAATATATTACATGGAATATCCTTATTAAAATTGATTAGGAGCTGGTATGATGGAGGGATAGCGCTCCCAGACCTCCAATACTACTATTGGGCAGCCCAGCCCGGTGGTGAATCACTGGGTCCACCTCCCACAGGATGAACCCGCTCACAGGATGGACAGGCGAAATATGCACCTGGGGGCTACCTCAGGGTCATTTATGACGGAAATACAGGACTATATCACTCACTCCAACTTCATCGACAAACTCTGGCAACCGCAGCGCTGGGATGATGGGGCAGGCTCACTTAGGCTACACCGCTATGGGATACAGCACAGCTGGACATCCTGGCCAAAACCAGGACTTTGACAAATGGGATTTAATAGGCCTGTCACAAGTGGGAGACCTATGGTAAGGTGAAGTCCTTTAGCATCCTCGGAAACGTTCCGCTACGTCCAAATTAGGCATACATTCAGGGGGGCAATACCAAGAGGTGAAGACCTCCTTGAGTCCTCACCGTTAGAAGATAGGCTTCTAGCTGAATATATGAATGAAAAGTCAATCTCCTTAACCTACCACAAAATCCTTTATAACTCTCCTGTTCTCTTAGTGATGCTTCGTGGGAGAAAGACCTGGAGCAGTTGGAGAATGACAAATGACAAGAGGCATTGACGTCCAACAGAGAAGTAGCGATCTGTTCACGATTTAGGTTAGTGCAACTTAAGATTCTGCATACGGCATGTTATGCATGCACAACACTCGTTAGAATGGGAGGGACTGAGTCATCGCTATACCCTAACGGGTGTGGGCGGAAGGGCACCCTCTTGCATATGTTATGGGACGGCCCGGTACTCCAGGCGTACTGGACAGCAGTAGTATCCTGTATTATGTCATTGCACAAAGAGTATATAATGGCTTCAGCAAAGTGGTGCCTATTGAATATATGAGAAGCAGCAGAATGCAACCTGAATGCTGTGGATCGGCTCTGGGTCACACTCAGACTTATAGTAGCCAAACGCAATGTAGTCAGGTTGTGGAGGGCTGGTACTGTCAAAACTTTGAGAGACTGGAAAACAGATATGGACTGGTGTATGCAGGTGGAAAGGGTGATCTATGGGTGCAGGGGGTAGGTTAAGACCTGGGGGGGCGGGAGGGAACCAATACAGGAGAATGCTGTGTGCCCCTGTAAGCACAACTGATCCACTGGAGCTGGAGTGAGTGCCACAACAGGAGGGGGTAAAATTATTAAAAGGGTCTGATATAAAGAAATGTATAATGAGCACAGGGAGCTCGACTGCTGCTACAATGTCTCTTGTTATCTCCTATGCTGAAAAGGATCGCCATTGCTGTGTTCTGTTACTCATTGCAATAAAAAGAGATTTCACATTACATTACATACTGCTTAATGCTTACAAACTATATTATATACAACATTTTCTACATCAATATTTTTTACACTATTGAAAACAACACTAAAACAATACTTTTACCTTCGATATTCCTGTCCACGGTATTTTTGATGTCCCGATACTCTTGACGTGATATTTTTGCATTCCAATATAATTTTTCCAATATTTTTTCCAAACCCCATAAATGTCAACCTGTCCTAATCCCAGCAAGGGTTGGCACTACCAATAGGTGTGGTTTATGAATAAGGCTCCCAGTTTTCAATTTTTACAGGTTTTTACCAATAAATACTGAAAGAAAGAAATGTGTGTCCTGACTGTATTTATTTTTAAATGTGAAAACTTGGCCTCTTCTAAGTGACTTCTCCATGCTGTCTTTCACAAATTCTGAGCAGATAGCATGGGGAGTTAAAAAACTGGATGAGATTTCCTTAAACACGGACATATTTTAACATATATAAAAAAATTGATGCCGTAAAACCAGGAGCCCTATTTATAAATAAAAGTGCCTTTAGTGTCATTGGAGAGCTTAGGCAAACAGTAGCATTATATATGCACACTGTCACTCATCTCTGCGGTTGTGCATCTATTCATAAAACCAATAAATCATCCTTACAGTCACCGGCTAACACAACCACAATAAAACACACAAACACAACAACATATGCAAGATAAATTAAAAGAATACAAGTAGAGAGAAGAAAACATGCTTCTATTAAACACGATGGACATATGAATCATTGTAACCCATGTCAATTATGTAGTGATATTGTCTATTGTTGTGTTAAAGCTCCAGCATGGTCACCACATTTGGAACCAAAACTTTTCATCTTGGAATGCTAAAACAATTATATTCTATAGACAACAGCATTTCATAGTTGCCACCTGGTTTAGAGAAAGTGGCCACACTGGATTCTGTGCACTGAAGATGAAGGGAGGGGCAAGCAAACAACTCTTTAGCACTCCCTGGGGAGCTGTGATATCATATTAAGAAAAATGTAAATAAAAAGAGACAAAGCTAAATAGTGAAACAGGAAGTATAAAAGGAGAAAATTGAAAACGAAAGGACTGGCCAACCAGCGCTGACTATGAAGCACACTCATTTTCAGGTGGATGTGCACAAATGACCAGAAAATGCCATATTCACAGGGGAAGAGTGGCAGTAACTGATGTGGACTGAACCACCACCCCATGCAAGACAATGTCATGGATGAAGTAGAGTGTAAATGAAACTCAGACATACCATAAGACAAAGAAGGCTGGCCAAAAGTCCTCAATTTATCTGCATATATGTGGAAGTATATATTATTTAATGATTTTTATATTACAATGCCCTTGCAAAAAGCAGAACGTGTCAAGTCTTCCGAAGAGATTGTTGCAAGAAATATTACAGTGTAAATCTTCCACCCCTAGATTTAGCCAAACAGAGGAAACCAAAACAGGCCTTTCCTACAAAGGTAACCTGTGGGATTTCATATAACAGAATAGCTGCTGCAGGCTGTAACACAATGTAAAAACAATCCACCCTGTTGGCTATAACATATGTGTTAAATAGAAAATATAGTAAATAAATCCGGCTTACTGCCTTTGTCATAACTTTCCATAACAAACAGATGAGAACAATTGCACTTGAAATACATTGTTCTAGTGACTCTATCAGGTCAATAGCTGGTATTATTGGCTTGTAATAATAGCCCATCAATGCCAACAGACCCGATTCAAACATGGCATTATTTGAGCTCTCTCCCACCTAAAATTGCCTCCGCCTCCATAGAAATCAATTCCCCCAATTTTCCTATTTCGAAATCTCCTGCTTTCCTTTTTGCAATGTTGGCACGTATGGTGTCAGCTGAGGCCTGTCAAAATGGGCTGAGGGGCCTTGCTTGACAGACACTCTTTATTTTCAAGTCAGACAGCCAGGAGCTATACGAGCGTTAAATAAGCAGGGTCCTGGCTCTCGTGACGAGGGGAAGCGTCCCTGATTGCCTCGGACCTAGGTACTTCAGTTCTAAGCCCTAATGCCCAGGGCTTGGTGTCAATCACTGACATCTCATCCCAGAGTGGGTTGTGGACAGAAGTCTCACTAACTCAGTCCCACTCTGCAACGAGTGAGGGGCTTCTGCCTTCCCTCATTGGCTGACCTTACGTCAGCCAATGAGGAAAGACAGCAGTCCCAACCCTCCTAGGATCTCTTAGGCAGAGCAGCGCAGGTAAGTATGATTTTATTTTATGTTTGGTGCATGCATGCGAGTGCACATCAATATTTGGGAGTGAGTGTTGTAATTGGATGTGTGTGTGCATGTGTGAATACATTAGTGTGAGTGAGTGTGTATGTGTCCGTGTGGGGCACCCCTCCCTGGTAAAAGTACAGGCTGCCACTGTATGATATACAATATCAGCTTAAGCTTTCCCAAGCGGCAATAATCGGACATACAGTCATAAAATAACAAAAGTATGCAAAATTACAGTTGGGGCTGCAAAATACTGTTTCTCATAAGAGGGTCTAAAAAGAGTTTCTCATAGGGCAAGCCTTCTATCCTCATGGTTTGTCAGATGAGGAAACCAGCACCAAAACGCTTGTAAACTATGGTAATATTTGTGATTCTATGTAACAAAACACCTATCCCTCAGCTTTAATACAGAGTAATAACAATCCTTCCTTAATGTCTAATGACTTTACCATTTACTTTTCACAATAAGTACGTCAGGTTTACTTCCTTTATCTTAAGATTTCATAACAAACAATCCGGCCTAGAACCTTTATCACTGGCTTGTCACCAAAACCAGCTCAGGCCTACTGTATTAGGCATATACCTTCTTACAAAGCAATCTCAATTACACTGTAACAAAATTACAAATGTGTACGAATAATAGTTATTAAAACTGTATAAAATCCCTTCTAATAGAGCCTAATAAGGTTCATTGCAGTGCAGATATTCTATCCCCCCAGTTTGTCTGGATGAGTCACCAACACCAAAACCCGTGCCTAATATGCAAATCTGTGAGATTTAGTGAAACAAAATACCTGCCTACAGCCTTTAGCCCAGTGTTATAAGAAGCCATCCTTTCCCACATGGAAACTATCAGAAATAAAGCCATAAAATTACAAAGGTTTCCACAATTACAATGGGCTAAGCAAAATACCATGGGGCTAACTTATGAGAGGCCTGCACTGCGGTTGTCACTATTTTTGACGTGACAGCAGCATAGGCAGTACTCCATATTTACATATTGACGCATGTAGCCAAATGCGTCAGTTTTGGTAGGCCTGCGTCGGAATTACTAGTCAGAGCTGGCTGCGTCTCGCAGAGAATATTATATTCAAGGTAGGTGTTCCCTTGTAAAATTCACCGTGAAACCAGCACAGTGATATTTATGGTTTTGTCAGTGTGTGAAGCATCATCGTCCAGCATCATACAGAGCCTGAAATGCGTCAAGATTTCTGTGCATCGGCAACCCAGGCGTAAGACATGACACATTGGCTCTGGAACACAAGCCATATAAAACACTTTTGCAGGTTCATTCACACCATGGAGGTGCTCATTTTGCAGCTGGGAATTGTGCCACCACGTAGGCAGCGCAGGAGAAGTGAGGGCATTTTTCGCCAGCGAACTTCCCAAAAGTGACCTCAGGGAGGATGAGGTAATCACATACTTCCTGCTCAGGAGGGAGTCCATAATAGTACGCTGAACCAGAAAGCGCTAAGGCTCCAGCCACCAACTACCAGGCCCACCAATTTCCCTCTGCAGGTCAATCTGATTACTGTCCTCCACACACTGGCATCTGGCTAATTCCAGAGCACAACAGCCAAAGTGGCTGGAATATCGCAGCCATATTTTTCTGCCTATGTACCCTCCCAAAGTGGCTGGAATATTGCTGCCATTTTTCTATGCCTTCGTACCCTCTGTCCTGGATGCCGTCATTCACCTAACACCCAGTACCCCCTCTTCCACAAGACACAACAACAGCAGCTGGACACCAACCAAGGTTTCTATGCCATTGCTGGATCCCCACATGTGGTAGGAGCCATGGATTGCACACATGTGCAACTGGTACCCCCTGCAGCAACATCACACCTGTACCGGAACTGGAAGTACACATACTGTATCAATGTCAAGGCCATTGAGGACAATCGGGAAATGTTCATCAATGTGCTGGCAAAATACACAGGGAGTGTGCAAGATGTCTACGTCTAAGGGCACTGTATCATCAATGAGTACTTTATGAATGGGCGATATGGGAATGGCCTACTTGTTGGTAAGCAAATCTTAAGTATATAACAGAACTACTAGCAGTAACACATGTATGACAAATTAGCCATCTTTGTGTCTATTGACTGTTATAGGGACTTATGTATGAAGGGTATGCCTCATAAATTCACAATGCATCATGGTACACGTGTAAAGCAAATTGCCCAAGTTACACATGTTAAGACATGCAAAGCCACTTTCTGTGCCAATGAATGTCCTAAAGGCATTGGGCAATGAAACAATGGGCAAAATGTAGTGGACCATCACTGTGTGCAACTGAAGGGTTCCATGGGCATGCCATCATGCAACTCCCATGGTTCATGAGGCATGTCATGTACCTCATACCAGGTAAACTTTTAAATGTCACAAATCAAATTGTCTCCCCAGTTGCTGTGTAACAAGGAAAAACAACTGAAGTACTCCAAGTCACTCATGCTACCCACGTGGACTGGATTCTGTGGCACACACACATTTATGGTCAGCATGCTGAGGCCCTCATTTTGGGGATTTTGGCGTATGGCCGTGCAGCATGTCAGATTGCTGCACTGCCCTACGCCAAAGTGAAATGGCAGGAATGCACCGTATTTAAGCAATACAGTGCATTCATGTGCTTTCTCCCTGCACTGACGCTGGTTGCGCTGTCTAGTGCGAATGCATGCACCCCTGCACCATGGTGAAAAGGTGCCTGTGTCACTGTTAGGCAGCACATTGTGTGCAAGTGTAGGCTGAAATCTGAGGAAAGTGTGGTATGGCATAAATACTATGCACCACTGCCCTTTCTCAGTGACAGTGCAATGCAGCCAGGTGAATTGCTGCAATGCACAGTGCCACTTCCCCAAATACCTGGGCCACAGTGTAATGTGAACATAGTGGGAACAACGCACTGCAATGTGCAGACGATGATGTCCCACATTGTGATGTACTTACTCATCGGTAAATGGCAGTATATACAGAACATCAGTGAGTAGCAATGAGTCAGTTCACTCTGTGTGGATGGATGGAACCACATCAACTGGCCCGGGTAACAAAGTAATGAAACCATGTGCCTTGGCAGACATCCCAAAGACACACAACTGGGGTGGCATAGTGGGCAAAAGAACGATAGATTTAACCCAGATCTTTTGACTGGGATAGAATGTTTGCATTGTCAGCCTTCCATCCATCATTTGTTTGCTGTAACACTTTTCGTCCTAAGTGGGATGGGTATGCCCAGATGTTGGTCCCTTGCTCACTGTGCCACTGGATTCAAGCTAGCCTGGCCGAAGAAGGGTGACATACCCTGAAACCGGTCCCAGGATGCTTGTTTCCAGTCCAGGGAGGACCTGGCCTGGCAGTTCGGTCTGGACTGTTCCCATGGGGCACAGGGTCAAGACTGATTTGCATATGGCTGGGTCCAAACTGGGGTGGCGTTGTGGGCAAAAGAACGATGGTTTTAACACAGATCTTTTGACTGGGGGAGAATGATTGCATTGTTAGCATTACGTCCATCATTTGTTTGCTGTAACACTTTTCACCCTAAGTGGGATGGGTATGCCCAGACGTGGGTCCCTTGTTCACTATGCCATTGGATTCAAGATAGCCTGGCTGAAGAAGGGTGACATACCCTGAAACCAGTCCCAGGATGCTTGTTTCCGGTCCAGGGATGACCTGGCCTGGCAGTTCGGTCTGGACTGTTCCCATGGGGGACAGGGTCAAGACTGATTTGCATATGGTTGGGTCCAAACTGGGGTGGCGTAGTGGGCAAAAGAAAGATGGATTTAGCCCAGATCTTTTGACTGGGGTAGAATGTTTGCATTGTCAGCATTCCGTCCATCATTTGTTTGCTGTAACACTTTTCGCCCTAAGTGGGATGGGTATGCCCAGACGTGGGTCCCTTGATCACTGTGCCACTGGATTCAAGCTAGCCTGGCTGAAGAAGGGTGACATACCCTGAAACCGGTCCCAGGATGCTTGTTTCCGGTCCAGGGAGGACCTGGCCTGGCAGTTCGGTCTGGACTGTTCCCATGGGGCACAGGGTCAAGACTGATTTGCATATGGCTGGGTCCAATCTGGGGTGGCGTAGTGGGCAAAAGATCGATGGATTTAACCCAGATCTTTTGACTGGGGGAGAATGTTTGCATTGTCAGCATTCCGTCCATCATTTGTTTGCTGTAACACTTGGCAGACAGCCCAGCATGAGCACAAAGGCAACACAAGAGATGAGTCTGAGATCAGTGCCTTCTTTATGGTGTACCAACTATTGGTATCACTCAAAGGTCAGCAACGTCAGTGGTGTGAGAACAAGTATTATGCACACGAGCAAGTGTGTCACACATGGCAGTATAAATATATGTTGATCAAAGTTATTAGAGCAACACAGAAATAAGTATATGGAAACATATGGAAAATCCATGTGTGGCATGCCAGTGTCAGTGTAGGCCCCAGACATGGGTAAATGTCAATACTGGATAACATTGGAACACCAATAGTAAACACATATGTCTCAGCAATACTGTCAGTCTACATACACACACACATACACGTAGCTTGACCGTCGCATTGACTGATGTAACCAATGTGATGTCTCACTTGTTCTGTGGGCTGAGTAGTAGTGAAAAGCATATTAATACACCACGTAGAAACTTACAGCGTCTAACACAATGCATCAGTCATCAACACAGAATAAAATCCATCCTGGATAAGGCACCACGGTGTACTCAGGTTAGCAATCCCAATATACAATAGCAAAGGCAATGAGTAGGAAATAAATGCATAGAAGTACACAATACCCTACAAGTTGGAGTCTACACATACATGTCAAACTCCAAGGAATTGTGTGTACTTTTGGACTAGACAGCTCCTTGTAACAACATCAGTGTGTCCAACATAAAGATGGCCCACATTGCAATGCAAATGTGTCCATCAAAATGCACCATGACAACTTATCTGGGGAAAACATACAGTTGAATGCTAACAAGAAATAGCATAACAATCCATGTGACATGTTGTAACTGCACCAAGCGTATGTACTAAAATCACATGGTAGAGGAAGTGAACCATGATACGGTTGTGCCAATGTGAGGGAGGCCACAAACTAAATCTGTGCGTCAACATGAACATATGTAAGTGTGAGTGTCAAACATGTTGACAACGCCGCAACCTATCTAGGGAGGACCAAATATACAAATAACTAATCAATAAACTGTCACTTCACACATGTATTGAGTGCACATAACATTGACTGATCAGGAACATCTCTAAACACCCATCACAATAAGCAACTGGAGAAACATGAAAGTCAGGATGTAGAAGTTTACAATGTATCAGGCCTTGCTCAACGTGAGCTATTTCACAGACAACTGGAAGAGACGTGTAAACTTGTGACCAACTATACAAGTAACACATTTTGTAAATTACAGTGAGAAATTTGTTTGAGTAAATCATTGCACATGACACACATGGGCATGAATATATCTGTAACAGACAGCAAATACATTGTCAGTTGTACTTTCAGTTTCACTTTCAACTGATCAAGGATATGGTCTCCAATTATGGGTCATGACCCTGTTAGCTCACCCCCATACTGAGGCAGGCCAACGCTACAATCAGGCACTGACCAAGCCCCGGAACATCGCTGAGAGAAGCTTTGGAGTGCTGAAGTCCCGGTTCAGATGCTTCGATTTTTCAGGGGGGAGATTGCTATACTCGCCCCCTATGGTCCGCAAGATCATACTGTTATGTGCCATTCTCCACAACATCGGTGTCTGGAAAAATGTCCAGTGGGATGCGGACCATGATGAGCAGGACCCAATGGAGGATGAGGATAAGGATGGAGGAGAGATACAAAATACAGTGGCAGGAAATAGGTGACACACCCACATTATGCAAAATTTAGTCACGTAGGGCCCGATTCACAGAAGTAATCTGAGACAGAATCCTAAACTTACTACTTTTGGTATTCACAGAAGGCATTTAGTAGTAGTAAAGTTTGGATTTTGTCTTAAGTCTATCTTAAGTGTGTCTTAAGTCTGTATTAAGTCTGTCCTAAGTTTGTCTTAAGTTTGTCTTAAGTTTGTCTTCAGTCTGTCTTAAGTCTGTCTTAAGTCTGTCTTAAGTCAAACTTGCCAGTCATGTCACATTTCAAAATCTAAATTGATCATTACTCTCCCCCTTGAATTTGAGCAGTGAAGAGCTGCACAGCTAGCAGTCTTGTTGTGTTGTACAACAGCAAAGTATATACCAGATGGTACTCAGTGAAGTTAGGAATCCACACCACAGCAGTGTGTCTGACCAGTGTGTCTGACCAGTGTGTTGCCATGCTGGATAACGGCATGTATCTGGAACTCAGGTAGTTGCAAATACTATCAGAGATCATGAGTGACAGTTGCCATGTAAAATGGCCCACTGTCATGCAAACATGTAAAAGGAGTCACTTGGAAAGAACACATGCATGCATGTGTGGCTTATCACAACACAAAGCTCATGTGAACTATTTCCTGCCTTCAATGTCACATATACCTCATCATGGTACAGTCAATATAAGACCCTTTTGCCAAGCGTTGCTCAGCAATGCATTGAGCACCAAACGCCTTTAAAAATACACATGATCAGATTACATTGTACAGTGCATAAATGGCTAGAGCACTATGAAATTGGATGGGTCATATGCAAACACCTGAACACCTGAAGGATACTGAGTGTGATTTCACTTAGATCAAAAGTCAGACTAAAATGCATGTGCATACACACAACTCATTGCACATGATCAGATGGAGAGATTTAGATATGAACTTACCTTAACATCGCAATAGTGGTGTACCTCTGAACTGAGTGGACAACTGCATAGTTGAGCAGATCACAAATATGCTATCCACACAAAGGTGAAAAGTAAGTTGAATGTGTGCCATTGCATATGCCTGTGTCTGGGAATGCAGTATCCTTGAACCAGGAGGCACACACAAAGGCTTGTCTTCAGAGTCTATGTAGTGCTACTAACATTGAAAACACACAAAAGGAGGTAGAGCAAGTAATAGTCGTCCTATTTCTGTTTGCCGAATGTAGTTTTACTTAGAGAGCACAACAACTTTGTTAAAACTGCCCTCACCCACAACAAGTTGTGGCATGCTTCATCATAGGGCTGCCACTGACGCCTCTGCGCAGACCAACGCTAGAGGCGGAGCAATAGGGAGGGGTTGCCCTACCAATAATACATATCACACACAGTCTGTGAGTTACATCCTTATATGCTAATAGCGTTCTATATAGATGATTAAACATGCTAATGATGATGAACACCTTCATGCAGTCAAAAAATAAAAATGATATAGCATATAAGGATGTAACTCACAGACTGTGTGTGATATGTATTATTGGTAGGGCCATTAATGCCCGCAAGCTTTTTAAAGGGTGTGATATTCGTTATTTATGAAGCACCCTAGTCGCACCAAATGGGTTGTTTTGAATGTAGTAGAGCATATGAGAGCACACTATAAAATTCTCATCTTTCTTTGTATTTAGTTGGTGTACTTTGGACAGTTTGTTTTCACTGTTTTTATGTTTTCATTCACAGTTTCCATTGGAAGAGTAAAGTTACCAACAACTCCAGACTTACAGGTAGAGTAGTGCCCAGTAAAGACCGACATAAGGTTTGTAATGTTTCTACACTTTACAATATGTATGTGTTTCACTAAAAAATAGTCAGTCATAATGTCAGCACAATTAAGGCAATTACTCACACATAGGTGCACTTTTACCAATGATATTCAACATATTCAAATTGATCAAGGGTGTCAGGTACGAAAAGAGGAGCAAGGAAAATGAGTCCAAGGTGTATTTACCTGCATTCCACAAATTACTACACTTTCACTCTATCACAGACAATAGGCTAGTTGCATGGGTCTAAACCCATGCACCGACTCCACAGCACACTACATTGCACCTTGAGCATCTCTCGGAAGCCATGCATCAATGCCAATACATCAAAAACAATGCATTGTGCATTAGCTTGCATTGTGCGTTAATCAAGCTTTGACTAGTTCTATACCGATGCAACATAAAAAATGATGCATTTGTTACAAACGGGTTGGATACACCCAGAAAATGGCGCAATGGCTCTGGCAGGCTGCAAACCTGGAAGTGTGAAGTTACTTTCACTTTCACCCTCAGTCTTTTTGTCTGTGCTGGCTTTAGGAGGTGTTTTGTGGTTTGTCTAGGCAAATATGGAGTTTTTTGGACTATTTGGTGTCGGTGCTGTCTCTATCATCTACCAATAGTGTTAATTGTGTGTTGTATTTGTGACTTGTATTGTTGTTGTCACTGCATTCTCAGGTGTTAGTCCTTTAGGGGTTTTGCAGTTTTAGGGGTAAGGGTAAGATTAATTGGTATTTTACATAGTGCTAAAGGGGATAGTGCTGCTAGGGCCATGTCCAGGAAGGAGAGAGCAAAGAACTTGTCAGAGGGAGAGTTTGGGGGCCTGCTTTGGCTGCTGGTACATTAGGGGCCAAACAAGATAGCTACGGGGGGTAGGGTCAGCTAAGGCAAAGCCACCAAGGAGCGCAAACAGCTGTGGGAGAGAGTGCGATGACACAAGATCAGGGTCTTTGGTGTGGACCGCATCGTACAACAGCTAAAACACAGATGGGCGGATGTGGCGAGCCATGAGGCCGATCTACTAGATTACCTCGGCATAGACATTGCTGGCCTCACTGGTAAGAACATATTTACCATCTGCTTGTAGTTGTGTGTGTATCTAAAAATTATGTAATCTATCCCTCAACAGGAAGGGACAGAAATTTTGTATACATGATCTAAATTCACATGCAAGCCTGTGCAGCGCAGTAATGTTTAAAGTTGAAATACCCTGCACAGGGTACATGTAAGGCGCAACATTATGAAAACTCACCTATCATGTGGACCTGCTGCTGTGTGCTGCATTGTTCAGCAAACGTATAGAATTGGGGACGCCCCTGCCAATGTAATAACTTCCAGATTGTGCCCCTTCCAAGATTGGATGTTGATCTAGCCATCAAAGACATGCACTCTTGCACCATGTAGCAAGGAAGGATGTTTTGCACCTATTCTGCACTCTATGCACCAGTGACATGATTAGTCAGATATTGTCCTTAAACACGTTCATATGGTGTATATCTGTCCATTATTAATCTATATCAACTTTACTACATGTCCAACATGCTGAATATACTAAATATTTGTGATGTAATTGTACTGTGCTTCATGTGTATACAGTGTATCTGTTCAATATTCACAAGCAATGTACCATGTTTTTGTCTTGTAGGTGGTCCTGCACCATACACCTGGGGCAAGGAAGAGTCCTTTAGGGATCCCAAAGCTATCAGTGAGCATCAATACAATGTGTTTTAGGATTGCGTGTGATCTATGACATTCATAACATTGTGATATTTATGGGGTGGCATCATTCACCTGTTAACCAATCTACAATACATGTTAATTCACCAATGAAGTAGCACACAGTGACATGTGCAATGGATAAGGACGAATGTCAATGTGCATGTAGGGTCAATGTATGCAGTCCCACATAATTGATGGCTCATCATCTGCTGTGTTGATGTTTGGCCAACTATGGGTTGGATGCTTACAGCACATGTACCATCACCAGCTACGTTATCTACAGATGGTCATAAGTTCAATTGTCTTACACCCATACCATGGTACAAACGTGGAAAAATATTGGCCAAAAAAAAGCCACAGCAAAGTGGCATGAGATAGGCTGAGTTTGTCTAGGCACGGTATGCTTGTCTCTGTCCATATTTGAGCATGAGACCTGTGGGGTGTGGTGTAATACATATCCCAATCAGTATTAACAATTGTCAACATTACAGTGTCATGGAATACTATGTACAGTGAACATCTTTGCCAAAACACTACTTCTACTATTGTTGTTTAGCATCATATTATGCTCAAAGATCCAGAATATGTTTATCCTAGATACCAAAATGAGAACATGGTGTAAGAACATAGGCAAGATCAGACATTCATGCTGTTCAACAACTAAAATGTTTTGTGATCAATACATGTACCAGTAGCTATGTGTGTAGCCAAACTTCACAATCTGAGAAACTCGTGTGACCATATGAGCAGGCTAGGCATCAAAACATATATTCCTTACTAGGATAGATATTTCATGTCGTTATGAGGGGCCAAACTTATTCCTAATCATTGATTAGAGTAATCACGGTGGACAGATGGTATATCAAGGTGTGTTACGGTGAGGATGTAAGTACCGTGTCATTAGGAATCATTTACTTTGTTGCACCACTTAGTCCACAATTATCCTGAGGTATGGCAACTGTAATCTGGCCTCAGGGGTACCTGAGCATCCCTCAGAGTACTCCATATAATTAATGTGTGCGATAAAGGAATATTTACAAAGATGCCCTGGGGGATGTAAGGATGTAGTGGAGAAACTCTGTTTGACCATGGAGTTGGAAAGTTCATCTACAGACTGCCTTTCTGATGCAAATTGCTAGTGTTGTCCGCATGGCAAGGTATGGACATTAAGCCCGGGCGGAGACCTCCGCTCCGCCCGCAGAGTGCGCAGAGATTTGCCTCCTCCGTGGAGAAAGCGGGAAGGCAAATCTCCTCAAGCTCCGCAGCGGAGCAGAGTTGGCCTGCCCTCGCCCCCACCCCCCTATATTAACAAGTAATTCTAAATTACTTAAAAGTACATTAAAACCACTTACCTGTACTGCGGCGTCCCCGGGCTGCCCTCCTACCCTTTCTCGCCTTCTGGGTAATCTTTGAGAAAACTGTGCATGCATCCACGGAGTTTGTTTGCATGATCCAAAGCCTATTTTATTCCTGGACTCCCCGGCCAGGGTTAAGAAGGTCAAACGACCTAGAGGATGGTGTTTGACATTCTTAACCCTGGCCGGGGATTCCAGGAATAAAATAGGCTTTGAGACATACCTGAGCTAGTTTTAACATGCATTTCTGCACTTATTTTACTCTTGAGTCCTATTATTCTTTATGTTTGTTTTGTCTCCCCCAACCTATTGCCCCACCCCAGGCGTTGGTCTGCGCAGGGGCATGTTAGCAACCCTGTGATGAAGCATGCCACATTCGTGTTGGTGAGGGCAGTTTTTCAAACATGTTGTCTTTGTCTTCTATAACTAATTAAGTGTTTATTATTTTCTCACTCCTACTTCCTTTTGTGTGCTGAGATAGTTGTTGAGGAGGTCAAAGCAAGAGTAGTCCCTCCTCCCCCCCCCTTGTTGTGCGTAAAGTGTGTGGAGCCTCCCCTGATGGTGGTGGTGTTGGTGCAGGACGCATCTGAGGCACACACACACACAGGGGCAGACAATGTGGCTTCCCTTTCCTCAGCAGCATTTGCCTGTGCCAATAAGGAAGGCGGCAGAGCGCAGAAAGGGGACTGCTGGCTTTTCAGCACAACAATAACGCCGTGGTGGAAGGCACCCATTGTTGCAAAATAGAAGTCCTGCTTCCACTCCACAGATTCAAGGACAGTGCGACTAGCCCCTATCTGGGTGGCAACCTCACTTGTATCACATCAGCAAGGCTGTTGTTCTTCCCTCTGCCTCACAACATCATAAATGACAGCCAGGGACTGTTCCCATCTATGGAGCAGAGGGTAGGTGCCTTTTATTGCCTTAGAGGTGTCCTTATATGGACTGAGGCACCTTCAGACTCCATCTAGGGTGCCTGTGATGGTCTCCATCCACTCCTGCACCTGGGCTTGAGCTGGCAGATGGGGTATGTCCTGATGTAGGCGGTTCCTCTGGAGATCCGGTGATGCTGTCATCCCCTCCCGTGACCGAAGGAGTTCTAAAGGAGCCAAGGAGTTGCAGAAAGGTGTCATCTTTCATGGGGAGCAGGATGTCATCCCCAGCAGGTTGGTAATCTAGGACAGGCAGCTGGTTAGGAGGTGTTGTTTCCTGCCCTGCAATGAAATAGAGATATGCTAGATGTTGACATGAGTAATCTGGGTGACATACAGACTTCTCATTAACTAAGAGTTCAACATTGTAGGCGCTATGAAAAAGTGGGGTGCGGCGGAAGAAGAGGCACTGAGGGATGAGGAAGTGAAGGGAATACGTAAACATCCCATATCTCTGGAGTGGGCAAAATTATTATACCAATTCACGCATGAAACAGCGCAAACTGAATCACCTGTAGCCTCTCAATCTCAGACTCCACCCCTATCCCCCATGGGACCGATAGAAGTAAGTACAAGGCAGAGCCCAGACACCTAAGGCAAGCGATACGTAAGGGCCACACCCGTTAATCCCATACACTACATTGAGACGGTCTGCCACGGCCCCCCCCACATGCACGACACTGCATGTGAAATGAAAATACAACCAGCGGCACAATTGTTTTCACCTATATACATTCCAGAAGCTCCCCAACATCTTCCCCAGTTCACCCCCAAAGTTGGTAGTTCTTCTTCATCGGCAGTTCCGAAACTGATGAATTTCAAAAGGGAAAGCATTCATTAAATATCATATGTGACTGCACAAAAATGTAAATGTGGGGTTAAAACATCAGTCCGCGATCATGGGAAACTCACCCAGCCATGTTCTAGCAAGAGTACTAACACAGAAACAGAATCAGTCAAGATTTTACTGTGCCATGTCTAATGTGTTTGATATGCAGTAATGTTGTAAATTCTATTATCTACAGTCATTTTTCAACTTTCTGCAGAAGCATGTCGATATATTATAACTGTATTATATCAACTTGTAACATGAAATGCTAAATCCCAATAAACAAATTTAAACAAAAAAATACTATGAGTTCAACATTGATGTGCAGGACGTGTGACTCGTAAGAATTGGGGCCAAGTTGCACTGCAGTTGACTTTCAGATGGCAGTATCTCAGCCTTGTTCACACTACCACTGTCAGACAAGGGTGACCTTTCATGTCAGATCACACATTGCACCACAGTTAGACAGCTTGCTGGCCTGCCCTGCATCTGCAGGTAAGTTGATGTAAGGTCCAAATATGCCTTGGTGATTAGCTTTCTTTTTCATGATAGCTATTCTGAATGTGGTTTCAGGTATTAACACCAGTACTGTGCACATTGCACACCAAGTCACCCGGGTGCCTGCATTGCCTCTGGCCACTACTCAGCCCACAGATCCAGGGAAAGAGATCTGGTTTTGGTCATGTATTTGACTTGAACCTGCGGTCTGCCTTTTACACAGTACACCACGGCCGTCTACCTGGTCATGCTGTCTTGCATGCAAATTGTGCATTCATGAGGCCAAGGACTCATATTTTACTCGTAAGCACACAAATCTAGACAGCTATCAACCTTATTTCACTGCAGGGATGTGTAAGGGCATGTACTTACCATGGATTTCCTATGTGTGTATACTCCTGTGATTTCATTACACATACAGTTGGCTCCATAGTTCAGAACAGTGGGAACTGTGTACCAACTCGCAGGGTATAGGCCCAGTCAAACTAGGTAGATTGCTAGCACTGACGCTCACCCCATTTCATCATTGCCACAGTTGGTTATCCGCAGAGTATCTACATTGTTTGCCTCAGCCCCGCTCACTTGTATGTGTACATGACTTCTCTGGCAATCCTCATTTGGTCCCAGGGACTCTACTTACTGTCATACACTGATGGCACCCAGACCAGATATTGACTCTCATGTGACACCAACACCAACAATGTGAGTCACCACATGCAATTGAGCAGCATGGCTGCTTGTATATGAGGGCTATGGGTCAAGTTGTACCCCACATGCTAATAGTTATAATAATCTGTGACACGTACTTACCCAGGTTTGCCACACAACTAGGCCCATACACCTCACCCTCCAACCATCCCTGAATTCTGCCCATAGTCATGGAAACCTAGCTCATCCTGTCAGCTCATACTTCCCTGTTCCACATCTTCCTGCTTTAACATTTGGGGCATGGCAAGACATTTGTTTTTCCGGCTCCCTCCTGACACGTGCTATATCTTCACCCAGGTCCTCATCACATGTAGACGCTAAGAGAAAAACCACGTAACAGTTAACAGAGAAACACCCAAAACAGAAAGCCGGCCTGAACCTAAAGCTGGAAAAGCCAAGTTTTTAATTTCCTCCTGAAGGTGAGGAGGTCCTGTACCTATCTAAGGCAGAGAGGTAGGCTGTTCCACAAATGAGAGGACACCACTTGAAAGGATCTTCCCTCTACCCGGGACAGCAAGACCTTAGGAGTAGAGGTCAAAAGCTGAGCCGATGACCTCAAGGTACGTTGAGGTGTATAGTGTTGAAATCTTTCCCTGAGGTAAGGGGCCCCTATCAGGTGAAAGGCTTTAAAGACCAGAACCAATGCCTTGAAATGGATTTGTTTCTGAACCGGAAGCCAGTGTAAGGAAGACAGAAGATGGGTCGTATGTGTCCTAGGTCCTGTCAAAAAGATGGCCCTGGCTGCCACATTCTGCACCACCTACAGACGGCTAAGTAAGTAATCCGGGAGGCCCAAGTACAGGGAGTTTACATGGTCCAGTCTCGAACCCACCAAGGCCTGGACTACTGTTTTTCTGTGAGAGACTGTAAGCAGGGGGGGAACATTTCTCAGCATTCTCAATACCCCAAAACAGGTCCCGGCCACCGATTGAATCTGAGCCTACATAGAGAGAGCAGTGTCCAATTTGACCCCAAGACTTTTCACAGTAGTAACTGGTGATGAGGGGGGAGACATGTCTTGCGGCCACCAATTGTGCCATGCTTCACCGGGGCTAGAGCCGAAGAAGATAATCTCTGACTTTTGCACTTCAGTTGGTTTTGTCTAAGCCAAGAGAATACCTCTGAGAGACAAGTGTTGATCGCATTGCCTTTGAACTCAGCACCCTTCTCGCAAGTGAACAACAATTGAGTGTTGTCCGCGTACAATACTATTTTGGCACCGTGCTTCTCGGTGAGGAGTGCAAGAGGGGCCATATACAACTTGAACAAAGTTGGGCTCAAAATGGAGCCCTGTGGAACCCCCAACATTCATGGGGGGATGGAGGCAGCGAAACGAGGGTACCAAATGGTTTGTAGACGGTTGTTTAAGAAGGAGGTGAACCATCTCAATACCGTTTCTCCGATACCGCCCTCCTCCAGTCTTTGCAGTAGTCTGTTGTGGGACACGGTTTCAAAGGCCGCGGAAAGGTCCAACAACACCAAAACTGCCTTACCTCCTCTGTCTGGCTTTCATAGTTTCAGCAACTTTTAATAAGGCCGTTTCCAAGGTGAAATTGGCTCTGCAAACCGACTGACTCAGGTGCAGAAGATGGTTGGCCTCCACGTACTCCATGGTGACAGTCAGTTGACCCATTATGGTGCTCTTTAGTTTTGGGGACAGGCTCTAAAAAGCCATTAGAAGAGGTTGCATTGGCTCAGGGGGCTAATAGGATATAAGGGTCAGCTGAGGACCTCCAAGGGCTCGCTAAGGAAATTTGAGGGGCAGCGTAAGTCTTCACAGAGTTAGTTAAGTTTCTGTTAGAGGCCACAACAACTACAAAGTCTCTTAAGCATTCAAAGTTACACTAGGCTGAAGATCATGTTTTATTTATATTGTTGATTATTTAGCATTCATTGCTACATAATTTTGGCAGATTATGTCACTTGAGGAGTGGGGGTCTGGTCAAATTTGCTTTCTACTCGGAGAAGGCGGAAGGGACAGGCTTGGCATAAAAAAAGTGAACATGCTAGCGAACTGCACTTCGAGACCCCTCTCTACTTCATCCACAGACAGCAATGAATGCACAGTGTGACCACCAGACAACTTGTACACCTACATGCACACAACTACTTCAACCCAAGCATTGCAATGGCTGCCTTTGACCAGATGTGTAACTTCCTACCACCGCCTGGCCAGAGCTACCATGTACCCTCTACCCGAGGAAGCCTCAGCTGCTAAATCTGCTTCTGCACTATATAGGCGGCACCACAGGATGAATCCGGGCTGGTGTGTTACTCAAGACCTGGCTTGGGCTGGCCCTGCTAAATGGCCTTGGACTGCGTTCACTCACCAAGGCCCTCATATGTACAGAAATGCGGAGGAACTGCCGGACCCAGAGGAGTGATAGAAAGGCTATTGCCTATCTGCTGTAAAACAAGAGGGTAAGACTGAGAGAAACAATGAACTGAATGTACATTTGAAATGTGGAGAAACACGAAATACTGGACCAGATCATGATTCATACTTTTACCTGATCATGAGAGAGAGAATCCTCAAGAAAGGTGTCACCCAGGTGGAATTAGATCGAGAACCCCTTGCGGTAGCGCCACCAGTGTAGAATCATACCCAGTGGTTTAACAAAACTTGAATGGCCCCCCTGCAAGATATACTGTTGGGGTCCCCACCACGTCTCCCCATTCCAATAAATTCAGTAAATTCAGTAAATATATATATTAGTTGGGTGAATTATAGTCTTGATATGGGATTGCATAGTGAAACCAGCAGACCTCACTTCCATTTATTATATTTGTATTTTGTCTTCAGGTTCACCAAACAGAAAAATAAATATTTTCCTCAAAATGATTACAAAAACTCAAATTTAAAACAAATTACATCTTCAACCTCATTATCGTTTACTCAATATACAACCTAAAAACCAAAGATTTCCATTCCTACTCCGTGCGGTCACCTTCCTCGTAGACCCATAGACAATGCTTTGGTATCACGGACTCCCTTTTTAGGTCGAGGACTGTCCGGTCTGCCGAAGGCAGAACCGGAAGTCGGAGATTTCATGTTTCTGAGAGTGGCTCTTTAGTCCGCCTCTCTTTTTGCCTCTCCTCCATTGGCTGGCTTCCTAAACGGAGGCCAGCCATTGGAGGAGAGAGCCATCCCTCCAAATAGGCTCCGTCTTTTTCAGATTCGGGGGCGTGTTCCGTGCTGTTCTTTCCACTTTTTAGCCACGCCCTTTTTCAAACAGCAGGAACACGCCCCCGAATCCGAAGAAATTTCAGAAGCTTCCATCCGCCATTTTTTGGCTATCGTCTGGCCGTGAGGATCCATCCGGCGCCGTGTTGTTGTGCTGGTGGCGGCGCTGCTTGAATGCTTGTAAACTGCCTGTAGCCGGCTGGTACTTTCCAGGATATGTGGCAATATGTACGCCCTCTCACATCCTGGTTTTGAAATAATTGTATTAAGTGAACTCTTTCTCCCCCCCTTATTATTTTAGGATATCGTTGGAGATGCTTGGTTTAAAAAAAAAAATGTAAAGCGTTCCCTCTCCGTATTGTAATTAATTTTACCTCATTGCAACTGCCTTAAATGTGATAGACGAGTGTAAGCCAAGGATCGCCTCTTATAGCTCATACTTCGTGCAGGCACTGAGAGACGGATGTCTGCAAGCTGTACCGCATAGTTCATTACAAGTATGCGGAAAGAGCGGATGAGAGCGCGGGAAATCAGGGTACATCTTTTTTTATTACTTGAAGGGGAGGGGGTGGTCTCCTATAGGAATCCGCACCACTAAACAGGTACGTTGTACATTGCCTCCAGGTACATGTTGGTAAGGTAGGCCATCCTGCTATATATATATATATATATATATAGCAGAATGTATTTCTCCCATTGATTTCAATTGAAGGTTGAGTTAGTTTCAGGCGGGAGACGGACAAACTAATGTCAGAATCCGTGTGATGGCGGCTTGTCTGCAAGAATTATAAGAACTGCTGGCAAAACTGCACTTTGCCGTTTGGGCGCTGTTCGCCCTGGAAACGCTGCCATTTTGTTATCGCAGGCGTACTCTTGTGGTGGTGAGTTAGAGCAACTGTTTGCAGTCTTATTTTGACGGCTGCTGCATATAGATAGCTAAGGCGAGAGTACATTGTTGGGTGTAAATTGTAATGCTTTTCGCATTGAGGGCGTTTATCACTTTTCATTCATCCATGCCCCATTCGCACTGATGGTGGGCGAGCCAGTTCAGGGGCACGCAGCTGGAGGCCGCGGAGACCCTTCCGAAAGAGGTCTGCGACACACCCATTGACGGGGATGGCACTGTTAATTAACGAGATAATCGTAGACACAATAAACTAGCATGTATTATCGTGGATGTGGTTACTGGTAGCTTGAACCTGCTGAGAAGGCATGGTCTGGTCTGCACGTCGAATCGGCGCTGTTCCGGGGTACCCCGCACACATGGATGAAGGGGACCTTCGTTAGCTTTGTCTGTCTGTAGTAAGTGATGGCTACTTATTTTGCTTAGTGTATGTTCAATCGAATGCTGTTTAGACAATGCACATGTTTTCACCCAACCATACCTCGATGTGTGATGCGTAGCGGGTGAGAATAGTGCACGGTTTCCAGGACCCTCGCATATTTTCGGTTTTGGTGTCTGGTCCTGCAGCTTCCTTGTTACAGGAACCATTCCACAATCTGGTCTAAACCGGTCCATGCTTTGGGCGGTGAAAACGATGCTACTAAAACAACAATGTTCCTTTCACGTTTAACGTTCAGTCGCCATGCAGCGTTTTTTCTGCGCTGTATCAAGTGCGTCTGTGAAGGAAATGTACAAGATGGCGGCTGTCCGTGCACAGGGTTCGAGGATGCAGGGATGGTAACGCAAGCGGTGCCCCTAGTGACAGTCGTATTTACACAAGATGGCGGATGCATGTGCTCGCCATTCAGTTTGAATGGGAGACCTTGCCTTTACGTCTGTCCCAACCATGGCAATCGCTGCGGCTTATGAGGACTAGGGCAGCGATGTTGTTTAATTTGTCTTTTAACTAAACGGCCGGTCAAAGGCAAGCCGCTTTTTTTTTTTCTCTTCAGTACGTGTTTCCGTGCTATCGATCGAAAAGTGCTTTTCGGTTACATCATTGTAGTGACTTGAAGACAGAGAGAATGAAGTAAGCGACCAGCTTTATTAAGATTACAAATCGGAATGCCGTTGGAATAACGGCTTACGCACAAACACTTCCAACATTCCAAACGCGCGCCGGGGAACACGCGCACGGACACACAAGGCAGGACGGGGGCGGGAAAGGGACATGACAGGGAAGGGTCACAGCATGATACATCTTCTCCCGTTTTTCATAAGTAACTCTGGAATACATAGTTTCAAAACAAGCAAAGGAAACACATACTTTTATGCTTTCCCTAGAAGAGCTAATACATTGCGTAATCCTTGAATCTTACAGGCGGAACAATTGTTCTCCTATCACGAATGGTATCAACAGGACCAGTGGCCACACCAGGAAGAGATACTCTGGGAATATCATCTATTGACACAGGAGTAGTTTTCCCTCCATATGCTCCACCCAGGCACGACTCAGCAGAGGACACCAGACCAGCATCCTGCGAGCCAATGGGCCTGCTCACAGGCTCAGATATCCTGCTTCTTGCAACTTTCGACCCATTCCACCATTGACCATTGTCTAGGAGAACGGCAGTACCCTTTGTTTTTACCACGCGCCTGGGTTCACTATACTTGCTCATGTTGGCCCCCTTCCTGGGATACTTCACTCTCACCACGTCACCTTCTTTCACGGACATCTTTCGTACAGCATTTCTTGTGTCATAATTAGTGCGCATGCGCTTCTGGCGTTCATCTACCAGACTTCTCATCTTACTCTCTTTTCCTTTATGGTTTTCATTTTCCCATTTTTTCCAAGCCAATGACCAATGTGGTTGCAAACGTGTAATCGCTGCCCTGCCCCTGATTAGTTCAAATGGGATTCTACCAGTGGTACTGTGGGGGGTGGTACGGTATGACCACAACCTGGTGCGTAGTGCTGCCTCAACAGGAATATGAGACTTCAAAGCCATTTGGATGGTTTCTTTAATCAGGCGATTGGCCCGTTCTACTTGACCATTGCCCTGTGGATGATATAAAGAGGATTTTACGTGCTCTATGCCATTTTTTTTAAAGAATGAGACTAACTCAGAGGATACAAACTGCACTCCATTGTCGGAGACCAGTTGATGAGGAAAACCTTCTCTGCAAAATAACTCCTTCAGGAAGTTAATTACCTCACATGTAGTGGGTTGAGACACAAACTTGACTTCTACCCACTTGCTGAAATAATCAATCAGCACTATGGCATAACGCAATTCTAGACTCAGGGCATTCATGGGACCTATGAAGTCAATGCCAACTTTGATCCAGGGACCTTCTGGCAGTTCAACGGAGGTCATGGGGCAATGGCGTGTCGTCAAAGTTTTGTCAGCTTCATTGCACATTGAGCAGTGAGTAACAAACATATCGACGTCACGATCCATGGAGGGCCACCAGTACCCTTCCCTCAACCTCTGTTTGGTGCCTGTCATTCCTAAATGCCCTTCGTGGGATAAAGCCACCAACCTGCTTCTCATGGACATTGGTGCTATTAAAGTTCCACCCCGGAGAATGACATCTTCAACAACACTAATATCATCCTTTATTTTCCTGTAGGGTCTGAGTGCTTCATCAAGTACCCTCTCGCGTGGCCAACCTTTGATCACATATTTTTTAAGTGTTTCTAACACTGTGTCATCTTTTATAGCTTCTAACCATTCTGATTTAGTAATGGTACCATTTGAATCATGACCTTCAAATAAGCACGCAACAAGTACATCATCATCATCCATTTCGCATTCAGAATCATCCTCGCACGGGGCACGTGATAAATAATCTGCCGATATATTCACAGGGCCGGGAATGTATTCCATCTTAACTTGATGCTCCTGCAGTTTGCATGCCAACTTCGCAATTCTTGGCGAAGGCTGGCTAGAACCTTTTCCCTCAAGTATACTGACCAAAAGTTTGTGGTCGGTGCGGATAGTAAATTCCTTGCCCCACAGGAAACTTTTAAACTTTGTTACAGCCCAAACACAAGCCAATAATTCACGTTCAATTACTGAGTACTTTGTCTCCGGGCCCCTTAGCTTCCTGGACGCAAATGCGATGATTTTCTCCCCTTTCTCAGTCATTTGGCTAAGCATAGCCCCCCACCCGATCTGGCTGGCGTCTGTTGTTACAGTGCTTTTCAACTTCTCGTCGAATGACTGCAGAGACGGTGCTTGCTCTAGTTCCATCCTAATGGTCTTTATGCTTCGTTCACATTCTTCATTCCAAATGAACTCCGCATCCTTCTTTACCATCTTCTGAAGCGGTTCGACCTTGGCTGCATAATGTTGTATGAATTTGGAATGGAACTCACACATGCCCAAGAAAGATGCCAGTTCATCCTTATTTTTTGGATTTGGTGAACACGAAATTGCAGAAATCAGGGAGGGTTTTGGTCGTACCCCATTTCCATCGATGAGATGTCCCAAGTACTCTACAGTTTCTTTTAGGAATTTGCACTTGTCTTTTTGCAGTGTAAGACCACTGTCCTGAATCCTCTGAAGAACTTTCCTCAGGATGACCAGGTGTTCCTCTTTTGTCTCGCTGTAAATCAGAACATCGTCCTGGAATGATCTGACTCCTTCCATGCCTTTGAATAACTGGTTCATTATGCGTTGAAAAACAGCCGAAGCCGAACACAATCCGAAGGGCAACCTGCGAAATTGATACGCTCCTTCTGGTGTGATGAATGCCGTGTATTTTTTCGATTCATCTTGCAATTGTATTTGATGGTAGGCGGCGCTGAAGTCTAGTGTTGTGAAGATCTTCGCTTGACCTAACGTCATCACCATTTCGTTAATCAAGGGCAGAGGTTGGCAATCAGCTACTACGTGGCGGTTCAGCTCGCGAAGGTCAATGCACAAACGGATCTTTCCGTTCCTTTTCCTCGCGATAACCATTGGCGACAACCACTCAGATGCATTGATTGGTTCAATAATACCATCCTTGCACCAATTCTCCAGGATTGTCTTGACTTCGGCGCGAGCTGATAAGGGTATATTCCTGACTTTCTGTTTCACTGGATATGCTTTACTCTTCAGGATAATCTGATGTTCAAAGTTCTTTAGGCATCCTAATTGTTCGTTGAACACCCCCTCAAATTCCTTGAGAATAGTCTCCAGGCCGTCCTCTTGAATGCTGAATACATACGGTGGTTGACAAGGAATAATCATCATTTTAAGTTTTTGTTGTTCCAGCCAACCCAGAATGTTCACATTGTAGTCCACTACAAAAACCTTTGTGGAGGTGTTCTGTCCCTTAAACGACAAATCCGCCTTAAAGACCCCTTCTAATGTTATCTTGTATCCGCCATATGCACCTGGAATGATTCTGCTAGATTCCAACGGTGTCTTGTACTTGAGTCCGTTGTATGTGTCCTTAGACAGAATTGTTATTCTTGACCCGGTATCCACCAACATCTCGACATCTTCACCATTCACACCAACATCACACCTGGGTTGGTTTTGTGCATCTTCACCGTTGATGATGGCGACCAGCAGCACCAGGTTCTCCAGTAGCTCACTTTCATCTGAATCTACATCAGTCTTTGACTCGCTTACCGTGTAAATTTTCTTAGAACGTGAAGTTCTGCAAACCTTAAGAAAATGTCCCATTTTTCCTCATCCTTGACAGATCCTGCCCCTCGCAGGACATTCTTTGCTAGTTGCCATATGCGCGTTGGATCCGCAACGATAACAATTCGGCCTTCCAACATGGGTACTGGGGTTCCTAGGCCAAGTGAAATTCTTGCGTGATTTGTTGGATGCGGACTCCTCCTCCTTTCGCACAAGATTGACACTCACTTGTTGATTATCTGGTTTGCGCAGCAATTTAACACCTTTGGCCGATCTTTCCATACTTTTGATGGTAGAAACTACTTTTTCTAGGTTTGGATTCTTGTGGCATAACAATTTCTCCTGCGCCTTCACGCACGTGGTACGCATCACCACCTGATCCCGTATCATTTCACCTGCGTCTTTGAATGCACACGTTGTAGCTAACATTCTCAATGTTGCGACGTAAGACTCAATCGCCTCACCTGGTGCTTGGTACCTGTAGTAGAAGTTATATCTCTCCATTATCACGCTCATAGTGGTGTCAAAATAGTATTTCATTCTCAATTTGGCCTCCTTAAATACATCCCATTCTTCATCCCCTTCCTCTTTTTCAATTGGAGTTATGTGGTCGAATAATCTCCTTCCTTCTGCCCCCAAACAATTGTACATCATTGCTTGTTTTCTCATAGGATTATATTCAGTCCCATCAATTGCCTCTAAATGTTTCTCAAAACATTTTACCCACTGTGTCCAATTTTCCGCGGGTGGCCCAGGGACTTCTAGGAAGGTGCTGGGCATTGCCACCGCAATCATTATTCCAGTCATTCTGACACAGTGCAGGTACTAGTTGGGAAGGTACTTTAAATCTCAAGAAGCAAAGATTAAGAAGGCGTTAGGCTCCCTCCGGTGGCCGTTTATGGTATTTTAAGTTGGCAGACAAATTTCACTTCACTCACGTTTCGTTGCAGCTCCTGCCCGGGGCTGACAAGTTTGAAGGAAGGCAAATGGTGTGAGGAAGGGGTTAATGGGCGTCACACAGAGGCGGAGCAAAGAGAGGAAGTCTGCCTCACAAAACACTCGGTGGGAGAGTGAACAGGACGTCAGGAGCCTCTGGTGATCTGCCGTGATCCAGTGACAGGTCCTGATCCCGTGTTCGTCGCCAAAATTAAGATGTAGTGACGTGAAGACAGAGAGAATGAAGTAAGCGACCAGCTTTATTAAGATTACAGATCGGAATGCCGTTGGAATAACGGCTTACGCACAAACACTTCCAACATTCCAAACGCGCGCCGGGGAACACGCGCACGGACACACAAGGCAGGACGGGGGCGGGGAAGGGACATGACAAGGAAGGGTCACAGCATGTTACATCATTTCGGGAGGGGGGGTCGCTACTCTAGACAACATTATTTAGGTCTTGGAAATCGCCCTTGGGTGCTCTCCTGAAATGCCAATTGCCAGTGAACAAATTTAATGCGGCTCTGCTTATCACTGTATTAGTTTTTGTTTTTTTAAAGTTTGGGAACCCTAGTTTGTTTTCAATACATCATGCTTGCTTTACAAAACGAAAGGCCCCTTTGAAATAAGGCTGCCCTTCAATTGCATTTCTTAATACTAAGCACTACCACAACTCCTATTCTTCATCAGTAAAATGACAGCCTTTTCTTGTGGTGGAGGGGCTCAACCAATTTAATTGGCATTGAGGGGCTGGGTGGTTGATAGTTTTACTAGCTGGGGAAACTTAAACATTATGAAATTGGATGTGTTACATTAGTTGACAGTTATCACTAAACGAAGGAAAGGTTTACTTTGACAAACCCTGGTACATCCACATAGTACCAGCCACGGTTAATGTTTACAACTGCATGCGTAGAGTTTTGTGATGATATGAAACGGTAGGACACTAGATGGCTACCTTGCTTGGGGGGGAGGGGGGATTGCCGTGTGTGACATTTTCTTGGCAACTAATGTGACCTTGAATCACTGGTGCAGTCATACTTTGACAATTGGTATTGGGTCACCTTGAGGAGTGGATGGCTATTGAAATATAATCTTAAACCTATTTCTCTAAAGGTTTAGGACCTGGCACTCCTGTGCAGGGCCTTAGTTTTACCATAGTGTACATATTTGCCGGTGACTTCATGCACGTGATTGTGAGGGACAGGAGATATATGCTACTTTATACGAAGGGCCTTGGTACAAGTGGCGCTTTAACTGGGATGAAAAATCTGAGGGTGTTCCTCTCAAAGGGCGTGACCTATGTAATTATGGGGGTGGCTTAAAAACACCTAAGCTTAACATAGTGTGCCGCCTGACTGGTATGTTGCTGTTTGTCATTGCACCCGATATATAATACAGCAAGTAACTTTACATCTACAACGAGCCAGGACTATTGGCTTTGCCAATGGGTGTTAGTTGCATAAGAGAAATAAGCAGCAACTATGGCATCGTTGTGTATCACATTGAAAATGCTTCTATTGTGACATGAGACTGAAATAACTATATCGAGTCTCTTTGAAGTTACATCAAAGGCAGTGAAGGATGGTACTGCTGCAGGGTTAATCATTTTTAGGTCGAGGGACCATCCGGTCTGCCGAAGGCAGAACCGGAAGTCCGGAGATCTTATGTTTCTGAGAGTGGCTCTTTAGCCCGCCTCTCTTTTTGGCTCTCCTCCATTGGCTGGCTTCCTAAACGGAGGCCAGCCATTGAAGGAGAGAGCCGTCCCTCCAAATAGGGCTCTGTCTTTTTCAGATTCGGGGGCGTGTTCCGTGCTGTTCTTTCCACTTTTTAGCCACGCCCTTTTTCGAACAGCAGGAACACGCCCCCGAATCCGAAAAAATTTCGAAGCTTCCATCCGCCATTTTTTGGCTGTCGTCTGGCCGTGAGGATCCATCCGTCCGGCGCCGTGTTGTTGTGCTGGTGGCGGCGCTGCCGGGGCAGGCTCCAGTTCGACGAGCAGGGATCCGCACCGTGCTTTGGACGCCTTTCCCCCTTGTGCCTCCGGAGCTGGCATTTCCCCGGACTCGCAGTGATCCCGCTGGAGATGGTGTTGGTTACAGACTCCCACGCTGGCTCCTGCGTGGTGTAAGCTATATCTAATGTTAACTTGTTTTTCAAATAGCGCTCCTTACTGCTTTATTACAGTTTGAGCGCTGTAAATAATGGAGTGCTATTACCCAATGCATTTGTTCTCCCATTTACCAAACTAAGACGGATGGGTGGTCCTTGATGTGGCTGGAACTTGTGACCCAAAGAAACTTGTGTTTTAGCAGCGAACTTAACCCAGTGTGCCATCCACGTTATGTTGGCAGCGTGTCAGTTTCGAGTGAGTAAATCAATGTAGTTTTAAAAATAACTTACACCAATATCTTCTTTTCCAAGATTGCCCTTCAGTTTAATTGGAGTGCGGACATTTAAACTTTCAGAATCGTTGTGTCATTTATCAGGCTTGTATTTTCGATTCATATTGCTCTAAAACCTAAATCAATGGTATTCAAGAGCTCAGCTATCATACTGACGTATGCCATTCCAGCTCCTCTCTGCTGACCACATTTCTTTTACTTTTTATTATTTTCGTTTATGATACTTCAGTTTTTAGCGAAAATCCAATCGTAGGCCATTGCTTGACTTTTCTCCTCTCTTGCAAATGGATACCAGCTCTTGCAGGTCTGTACATTTTAGAATTTTTAGGTGTCCTTCTAAATTTGAACAATCCTCTCCACCTGGCTCGAAATGTGCTTACTGTATGTCGTCTATTTACTTCTGTGCCAGGCTTTTCGGAGTGTGCAGGGCTGTCCCGCTGCTTGAACTCACTGTGTTACTTCTTTCTAAAAACTCCTTACTTGTTGCTTTTAATACCGCGTGCATTGCTTTATGAAATCGGTTTGGGTTGCCAACGTGCCTTGCTCGCAGCTCACAGTATCAAACTTTCCATATAGTAATTGTAAAGCTTGCAGCTGACTCGTGCTGTTCGCTCGCTTATTATATGTTCAAATTCCACATCCTTAGCCCTGCGAGTCTAACTGATCTACACTCTCCCCCACTCCCTTGGCAGAGCATTCACGTCTCTCCCGATGCACTTATCTAGATGTAGTCAGAGCCCTGAAATGAGTTATTATGTAGTGGTAATTACTACATGTCAGGGTAAATAGAGCATTAATTTACTGACTTATATATGATAATGTGTTTTAAAAAAGTGCTGGTTATCACTTGTAATAAATACCGCATGTTTGCGGTCCACTTTAGCTATTAAATGCTTGTGTTATTTACTGCTAAGTACAAGTGTGAGAGGTCATTGACTCAATGCTACTGGTGCCCTATCAAGTCAAATTGCATTGTACAGAACCCTTCAGTCGTTTCGATCAGCAAGCTTCCATGTGATTGCATACACGGATCTCAGTAGGCTTCAACCCTTCACAGATCTTTACTCCGTGCTGTAAAAAGGGGTGTGCAGACAAACATATGTATGGTCATGGTGGGGAATATGGAAGCAGATTACAGATCCGTTTAGTTCTGGGTCATACTGTGTCTGCAAAATATAGGTAACATTTTTTCACTTCCTAACCTGCATGAGCGCTTGGTGCAGTTTTGCAGCTGTGCATTTTGCCCCATTCCGAGTTTGACACCCTCGAAAGGTTAATAAAATGCTAATAGCACAAGTTATCCCCCATTCTGACATGTGCAAACAGAACTTATGTCCTATTAGTTTCAAATGTGTGTACTATGTACTTCTACGATTTACAGCAAATAGTGGCCACAAACATCCAGGGTTTGCACCCAGATTGTAATCCCATTTTGGGCACAAATTTGGGTTTGAACACAGAACAAGATTGCCAGTCCCATAGTGTTCGGGGCTTTGTTCTCCCATTTACCAAACTAAGACGGATGGGTGGTCCTTGATGTGGCTGGAACTTGTGACCCAAAGAAACTCGTGTTTTAGCAGCGAACTTAACCCTGTGTGCCATCCACGTTATGTTGGCAGCGTGTCAGTTTCGAGCGAGTAAATCAATGTAGTTTTAAAAATAACTTACACCGATATCTTCTTTTCCAAGATTGCCCTTCAGTTTAATTGGAGTGCGGACATTGAAACTTTCAGAATCGTTGTGTCATTTATCAGGCTTGTATTTTCGATTCATATTGCTCTAAAACCTAAATCAATGGTATTCAAGAGCTCAGCTATCATACTGACGTATGCCATTCCAGCTCCTCTCTGCTGACCACATTTCTTTTACTTTTTATTATTTTCGTTTATGATACTTCAGTTTTTAGCGAAAATCCAATCGTAGGCCATCGCTCGACTTTTCTCCTCTCTTGCAAATGGATACCAGCTCTTGCAGGTCTGTACATTTTAGAATTTTTAGGTGTCCTTCTAAATTTGAACAATCCTCTCCACCTGGCTCGAAATGTGAAGCTTAAAGTGTCAGAAACACAAAGTATCCAAGGATCATGCCTGCTGCCTTAAACTGCTCCAGCGTGAATGTGCAAACTTACCTTGCACAAACACTGCACACGAAAACAAGCAAAAGTTATAATCCCACCGGAGCCAAGTTCAGCAGCGTGTGTGCTCCTCATCACGGGATCAGAACTCTACAACATCTCACTAACTCACTTTCACTGTCTCTTTCACTACCTCTCTCTATCTCACTACATCACAACACCACTCTGCTTACATCTCACTACCTCACAACATCCCTCTCCCTCACTACATCACTGTTTCACTACCTCACTCTTTCTCACTACCTCACAACTTCTCTCTCTCTAAACATCACTACCTCACTCTCTAGCTCACAACCTCACAACCTCACAACTTCACTCTCTCTCACTCACTACCTCAATCACTCTCTATCTCACTACCTCACTCTTTCTATCTCACTAACTCACTTTCACTCTCTCTTTCACTACCTCTCTCTCTATCTCACTACATCACAACACCACTCTATGCTTATATATCACTACCTCACAACATCCCTCTCCCTCACTACCTCACTCTTTCACTACCTCACTCTCTCACTACCTCACTCTCTATCTACCTCACTCTCTATCTCACTACCTCACTCTCTATCTACCTCACTCTCTCTCACTACCTCACTCTCTATTTAAATACTTCACTCTCTCTCTCTATCTCACTACCTCACTCTCTCTCTGCTAATGCAATAGGTATCACATATGCAAAAAAAAGATAATGCATATAGAAATGACAGTGCCATTTATTTAGGGATTCAAAAAAAATGAAAAAATAATGAGCAATACCAATAGCTCTACCTATAATATTGCCGAGACCATTGCATTGTAAATGCTTGTTATACATGATAGAATGATTTTAGCTTGGAAACTAAAATTGCAATGCTGCTGAGCATTCTTATTATTTCAGTATGAAAACACAAATTTACTTTGTGGAAGCAATGAAGGAAAAGGTTTTCATGCTGTAAGAGAAATCACCCATTAGACCCTGGCCTCGCATTATTCAATTTCAGGTGTGAGTTTTGATGCATTGCATTCTGGTACTTGTAGTCCTGTCTACAATGGGAACCAGCTTGAAAAAAAGATACATCTGCCAAGAGAAAGGTTGAGATCACTGCTTTACAATACTGCAACTTAAAATGGTTACTTAAATATTGAATTCACTGAATCTTTTTATGTAACCCAGTGGCAATCTGCTTTCTAGACTACTTTGATTTAAAACAAATGCACCAAGCAATTGGAAATATTTAAGTAAAGCTAATCACTTTCGTTTTCAATGTTATGCTTTTATTTGCATATATTTGGAAATTATTTTTAAACTATATGTGTTGCATGTTGCTTTTAACTTTTGCCTGACACCTTATTAGAAAGAATGCCTGAGGGAAACAAGAACTCTGGGGTTCTATTTAGATCCTTTAATAGAAACATTGGAAAGTCACTTGCAATGGCTAGCATTTAATCTCCTGGATTGTATTTTTTCCCAAATCAATACATACCTGTAACAGTAAATGTAAGAAGAAAATGTGTTTTCAGCTGCCATAATGGCCCCTGACTGATACCTTACAGAAACAAAGACAGAAAGGCAATGTTAAAAGGAATACAGAGTATTTCATATGAAGTTCTGCTTAAGAATCATGTGCAGGCCTTTTGCAGAATCTTAAAACATGACGAGCGAACTGGCATGTTTCTCTTTTTAAAGGTGCCAACCCAAACTCTGCTCCAGTCATTTCTGTGCTGTCTCTTCCCCTCTAAGAACAGCAGTGCTGGATGCTATCCTTCAGGGGGGCCTCACCCAGTCATGGAAGGTGCCTGGCAGGCTAAGACTGAAGAGAAATAAGTTCTTTTCTTTTTTTTCAGTCCTGCATCCGCGTGGAGTCAGCTCAGAGTATGCTGCACACTGCAGATGCTTTAGAGAGACACGCTACGCAGACATGCTGAAGGGTCCCCCTTCATGTAGAGAAGATTGGGGGCCCCTGCACTGCAGAGACTGCTGGGGTGTCTATTGCGCCCCTGATCATACCCAGAGTCTCTGCCCTGTTTACAAAGTTGGAATGTGTAGTTTTCAATACAGCTGTGTTAGACAAAGTACTTTCTTTTTCCTAAAAAGATAATCACTATCTGGACACTGTAGTTATTGTGTCTGTTGGTTGATTGGGGGTGCTTTGGACACCCCACACTACATCCCTGTGAAGTCTGTGACTGCTCGCCGTCGCTACCTTGAGACTCAAGTGAGGAAAAGATTGCACTTGGCCCAGTTTGCAGAGTAATAGTAGGACAGAACCCAGGACATCAGTGGCAAATGACCTCAAGACCAGGGTTAAAGTCCAGTTGTACCTGTCTTCCCTGTGCATCCCTCCTTGCATTATTTCATGCATAGGGGTAATACTGCTGTAACTCTCCTTCCAAATATCTTGCATGGTTCCCAATATAGACCATTCTATAAACCCATACTTTATCAGCAATGCACAACGAATTGCACAACATCTTTCCAAATTAGCTAGAATACCTTTGGATCTCCACAGGGCTATGAAGTGCTATATTACAATGTAACCAGATGCAATCCCTTGCTCTTTTCCTCGTACAAATGACTAAGTGAGCTTTTTATAACAGTACGAGCTTGAGGCTATTTATCTACTTAATGCATCTGAATGCCAACAGGTAAAATAAACATGTCCGGTACATCACCCACATGACCAGGAAGAGTGTGACTCACGCTGTCGTAGCCGTAAAACAAATTGACAAACAGAACAGTTCAGAGTAGATCTCTCAACAAATATTGTTAGCCACTACATTTATGACATGAGAAACACAGGAAAGTCAAGTTCCTGTTTTGAACCTACTGCACAGAGGTATACCCACAAGTGGGAAGTGCAGGACCTGGAGCCGAGAGCAGAGCGGTTAATGATGCTCTCAGTGAGTAGGAGGGATTGTAGCCGCTTCAGGGAAACGTAACATAGTAGTGTGGATGAGGTCACTCCCATGCATGCTTTCCACACACCTCTTATAGATGGATGTGCCAAACATTTTGGGACAGTCTCTCAGACTGTGGAATCTGTGTACATACGCCTTTAGCAAAGGTCTTGAGACACTTTACAAACTTGCATGGCAAACCCAACAGGACTCGCTCTTGCAAAAGATATTGGCTTTGCCGATATATGTGTTAGCCATTTTGTAGACCAGATTGGCTGCTGTTCAGCATGGCTAAAAGTTAGTGGCGTAAGTCGGTGCTGGATCGGTTTCATCCCTCCTGAGAATGTGTCGAGTGGCTGACCACAATCCCAGTGCGGGGTTTGAGCTTCCAATACTTGGGAATTCATGTTGCACTCCATCCTGAGCTAGCAAGCATGAAATCTTAATTTTACCCCACTGATCCAGAAAGTGAAGATGGGTCTGGAAAAATGGCAAACCCACCCGCTCAATGTGATGGGGAGGATTGCTCTCTACAAAATGATGATACTGCCAATGTTTTTATATCTTTTTCAAAACTTCCCGCAGTTGATACCCCAGCAGTAGTACGAGGACATGGACTCCTTTACGACGTCCTTTCTCTGGTACAAGTCCAGGCCACGACTGGATCTTGTGAGTTGTCAACAGGGATCGTATGATGGTGTTTTGGGCATGGCAAATCTGTACCTCTATAACTTAGTATCTCAGGTCCTGGTTGTAAATGATTCGCTTAATGGGGGTGGTGAGACCCAGTCTAAGGTGGAAGTGACCTAGTTGAGTTTTGAAGTAGTGCTGGGAATGCTTTATGGCACCCAAATCCCTACGAACCTACCAAATGTGACCCACATGGTCTTTCTCAGCTGGCGTGCTGCGCTTTGGAAAACTGGTTGGCACTCCAAACTCACTCAGCAAACCCCCTTGTGGAGGAAGGGAGGTGATCACACAAAACAGCTGACCTGGAGGGATTTACTGACTCGGATACCATAGGCATTTCCCTGCTGGGGGATGTTTAGTGTGGCACCCGAGTAGGTTCCTTCGAGGAACTTCAGTCAACATATGTCCTATCACATACACAATTTCATAAATACCTTCAATTACGGCACTCGCTGAGAGCACACATTTCGCCGGGCATGACACTCTCCAAATTCAGTCCCCTAGAAGCTAAACTCCTGATGGGTGTGCTGTCAAAAATGGGTATTTCCCAGATCTGCCTCTCATTGATCATAAACGCGACTGACACGCTGAAACACCTGTAGACTCAGTGGAAGGAATGGATGGGACAACTGGAGGATGGCGATTGGAGTGATGCCATGATGGCCCCCTGTAGAGTAAGGCTGGTGCAGATGTTCTACCTTCATGGTACCTACCTCATCCCCAGCCGTCTCTACAAGGCATGCCTCCTCCCAAGTCCGAAATGCATCAGATGTCTATATCCGCATGCAAATTTCTATAATATGGTCATGACTTGTTCTGTTATCATGAACTACTAGTAAGCAATGGCTGCAGAATTGTCTGAGGTGCTAAGGTGGGGGGTGGAACTCTTGCCAAGGTCGCTCCTCCTGGGTTTCTTTGAAGGGGTGTCACGAGGGCTGATCGGGCACTACTTGGGGTGGCCACCAATTTTTTCCAACAGAGACATAGCCTGTAGATAGAAGTCTCCCAGACTGGCCTTGATGTCACAATGACGTCATGGAGTGGACTGGTGTGCCCAACAGGAAGAACCGGTATATTGAGCCAGGAATTGTCCCAAGAAACTTGCGAAGATCTGGAATAAATGGAGGGACCCCTTTGGGCTGGGCTCACCATAGTAAGTGTATGTGGGACAGTCCCCCATGTGTTCTTATTGTGGACTCGCTGCTATTGTCTGTGCAAAACAATGTTATAATTTCCTATGCTGATGACCAGAGACTGCTGGAAATGGTGTGGATAATTTCCTTGTCAAAGACAATAAAGTTGTTTATAACATTAAACAAAAGTTAGTGGCTTTCATTAGAGTTGAGTAGAGTGGTGAAGAGTGGCGTAAGTTGAAAAAAGTGTCGTAGAGTAGAGACCATAACCCTCAATACTGGTAGCTCGCATGGGAGTTGGGTACTCCCCACCCAATCCCCATGTGGCGTTGTCAAACAGCAGCACTGTAAACCCACCTTTCCGCTCTGCTCTTGCCACAGCCATTGAGGGATTCTTTGATCTTAACACTCATTCCACTGATGCATGGTCCACTGAGTGGAATGCGTTTAAAGTGACACTGAGGGGACACTGTATGGGGCTGTGCTGGAACATACGTCAACACTTAGATACTGACATATTGTGCATTGAACGCAAGCTCTTGCGCTTGGAGGGTGCAGCTGTGGCTGACCTGACCGGCGGTTCCCAACTTGCGGAGGCTAAGCACGAGAGTGCAGCACTCTTAGAACGATTGAGATGTCACAACTATACCATCCATTCAGCTAAAATACACGCCACAGCTCATAGAGTTGGCTTGTTCCCAGCATGACTGAAAGGACAAGATCTACCTAGTTGCCCCATTGTGGCATTGCGCTCCATTGCTGGTCCATTACTATACGCCAACACAAAATTCACACAGAACTGACATGCCTTTATACGTCCCTTTACCAGTTGATGACCACGGCTGCTTCTGGATATATTCTCTCTTTTCTGACTGCTGTGCCCCTCCCCAGCATTACGCATGACCAGAGGGTGAAATTAGAAGACCCCATCACGCCCTTTGAAATTCATGAGGCAATGCGAGCATTAGCGATAGGCAGGACCCCAGGTCTTGATGGATTGCTTGCAGAATTTTACAAGGTCTATTACCCAAAGTTGATACCCTGCTTGAAACCACTATAAGAGGAGGCTCTAGAAACCTCCTACCTTCCAGTCTCTCTACGGGAGGCACTCCTCATCTCCTTGCCAAAGCCGGGAAAATACCTGTGGTCTTGGGTTCATACAGGCCATTAGCATTGCAAAACAGGGACTATAAAATACTGGCAAAAATCTTGGCGGATCGCCTGGGACCATTGGTTCCAAGGTTGGTGTGCCTGGATCAAAACGGGTGTGTTCCGGTTCACGTAACCTCGCTTAACCTGCAGAGATTTTTTTCGTATTATGCACTATGTCCCACTTACATGCTCTTATGCAAGCTGCTTGGTCCTCGATTTGGAATGTGCCTTTGACTCTTTGGAATTGCCCTTCTTGTTTGCAGTATTATCCCAATATGGTTTCGAAACAGATTCCTGAGGTTAGTCAACTTATTGTATGTGCAGCTGTCGGACAGTGTTGAGACAGGCTCCCTTATCTCTGCTCTCATCCCTATAAGACGAGGCACACACCAAGGATGCCCACTCTCCCTATTACGCTTTTCTATCGTGGTGTAACCGCTGGCTGCTCACCTGCGAGCGCAGGGTGATGAGTGGGACATATCTCTCGGTGATGGGGGCCACTCGGTCTCCCTTTATCAGGCTGACTTACTTATCTACTTGACGGATGTTACTTCTATTCCTGATGAGATCCCTTACATCATTTAGATCCGCCAATTTGCTGATCTCTCTGGCCTGAAAGTCAATTGGTCTAAATCCTTCCTCTTCCAATTATCCCCTACTACACTTAAACTGGACATCAATCTATTTATAATCCCCCTTATATGGCAGCCAAATACGTGTAGATACCTGGTAATTATAGTCGATCATTCATCCACAGATTTGTTTGACGGAAACTTGACACATGCCGTCACCTTGCTGCATGCTCAAATGGCCTTTTGGAAGACATTACCCTGTCGTTGCTGGGCAGAGTGGCTCTGCTTAAGATGGTTGTGCTCCCTCAACTCCTGTACTATTTTGATAACCTACCCCTATACATCCGGGGCTCTTTTTTCCGTTCCTTTGAAGGTGTGATCAGGAACTTCATATGGAACACCTCCAGAAACCGGGTGGCTCTAGCCAAGCTTTATCAGCCCACGGACCGTGGGGGTCTAGCAGTGCCCAACTTCGAGCAATACTATTTGGCGTCCCAACTCCAATGGCCGGTGTGCTGACTTGCCATTTCGCACTTAACTGACACCGCCACACTGTAGCCGACCTGGAATCTAACCAGTATCTGTCAGCTATTTCACCCCTGTGCCCGACTACTGCTTCCCAAACCCACGCTTCTGCTGGTTGCACATCACTGCTTTTGGTGCAGCCTCCATCTCACAAGACAGACTGTCCCTTATGCACCAGCTCTTGCACTATTGGAAACACCATGTAGCCAACATGATACCACCACGGCAGAACTATCTTTCTGGACTGCAGCGGGAATTAATTCGGTGGGCGATCTCTATAGAGATGGAGCACTCCTGTCTTATGAATCACTGGTGGAAGAAGATGGCCTTCCCCTGGACAATTTCTCCTATACACGTCCCTGGTAGGGCCACTGGGACATGGATGGGGTGATATGACTAGTAAGCCCCCTACACACCTCACTATACAGTACCTTCATATCCTCGGTCAAGGCAGACACTTGGGGGCAGATTTATGTTTCCTGGCGCATTCCTGCAAATCAGCAGGCATGCGCCAGGAAAGATGCGTCACGCAAGTTTACCCTTGCGCCACCACAGATGCGCAGTATTTACAATGCAGCGCATCGTGTCGCAAGGATAAACAGATGCGTGACACATCTGATGGCATAAGGGCGGCGCATTGCTGGAGTCGTGTCAGTTTTCCCTGAAAGCTGCGCGCGCGCGTGCGCACCTCTGTGCCGCCAAGCGCGCAGTGTACGGTCTGAAGCGCGCACATCCTGGGTGAGCATTCGCGCCGCACGCTTTTAAATCGCGAGCGGCGCGAAAAATGGTAATTTGCTGATTGTAGGAAGCCTATGCCCGCAGGGTCTCCTGCACTTGCCGCATTTCTTTAATAATGGAGCGCTGCTGAGGGCTCTTTGTGGGCCTTTGTGAAAATATTTGTTAATTGTAACACCGTCATGCGCTGCAATTAACAAATATTTTCAGAATGGCTCACAATCAGCCCCCAGCCGCGCATCTATTAAGAGAAGAAATGCAACAAGTTCAAAAGCACGATGTGTGCTTTACACGTCGTGCTTTTGGACTTGATGCATGTCTTATCTTAATGAAACACGACTGCGGGCTGATTGTAGGCCATTGTGAAGGTCTCTTGCCTCCTGCCCAGATGAGACAAGGAAGGTGTCCGCATCTGCACTGACGCTGGCAGCTGCGCCACCTCTTTCTTACTCTTATTCCCTCTCTGTCCAGCTCCTCCTCACTTACCGAAAACCGTAAAGAAATGGTTCTCACCCTCTTTCTTTCTGTCGTTCATTTGTTCCCCTGTGAAATGGATGCAAAAAAGAAAAACACTTTTGCTGGAAATGCCGTTTTGACATTTTTCTATTCCAAAGTGCAGCCTGGGAAATAAAAGGTTCAAAATATGAAAAATCAATAACTAAACAAAGCAAGACGAAGTGTTCTTAAAATGGCCAGATCGGTTTTATTCAAACCCCAAAAATATTAGCATCACTTTACTAAGTTTGCCAGTCAAGCGCTGTTTTCCCCCGGTGGGGAAGTGCACCAAACCTGGAGGTACTGCAATACCTGGTTGATGGGTGGATTGGAAAACAAAATGTGTACGGCGGCTTTGTGTTCACAAATGTGGTCTTTTTAAACCATACTGCTTACGTTTTGTGAGCATATAAGCAGTGGACATTGAAATGGGTCCTTTCTGGGCCCTGTAGTTTTCAGGCAGAAGCACTCAGGCAGTGTGAATTTCTCTCAGTGGGGCAGTATGGTGTTCAGAGAGGGAGCGGATGTAGTACTGGGGGCAGAGCTGCCACATTTAGAACTGGGGAACCAGGTTCAGCCTTCATGAGCAGTCCCCCAGACCACTCTCCTGAGGGAGCACATTTCCATGCTAGACCTTAGAAGGCCCTGCAAATCCGGAAAAGCCCTGGTGTCTTAGCACCAGCAGGTGGACCTTAGCAGTGGCAAGCGTGGGTTCACCTTGAAGGCTTACCCACCACAATCCATACTGAAGTTCACCTCCAGTCTTGCAGGCAGGCCTACGAAGTAGCGGACCCTAGAGCAACAGTGACTCTGTCACTGAGGTCACAGGATCCCCGGAGAAGAGCTGGCTCTAGGGCAGTGCGACCGGTGTGAACGCAACGGGTGCTGAATTTGAGTGGGGGCGTTGTATATTGTGGTTTTAAAAGCACTTGCTGCCTCCTTCCTGGCCTACAGCAATTTCCGGCAATAATAAAAATGTCATGAGAACTCCGGTGAATAAAAGTCTTCCTAGAGCGAGTTCGGAGTTTTGTCTAGTGGAAGGTTTGACTCATGGAAAGATAGCGCAGAGGTTTTTATTAATTTATTTCAATTTCAGATTCAAAAAGAGCACATACAGATGGTTATGCTGTAGCAATTGATGACACATTAACAGTTCGTACACTCGGGTGGCAGGAGATATCGACAATGAATTAGATGACTATCGTAGACACACAAACACTTGATAGTAATGAATCAGGTATACAATGTGGCAGTGGAGGATTACAGTACATTAATGACATGAGCAATCAGACATCAGTGATAGTCAACAGGTACGCAGTTAGTGGGCCCCAAATATCACGAGGTTTGGAAGTACTAGGCAATTCCTCAGCATAGATAGCGCAGAGGGTTAATGTGCCTGCTGCTAAGAACATGTACCATGCCCATCACAAAGTGCACATATTATAAATAGGTCAGTGGGTTACTGCTTTTGTCAGTAAGATTCTTTTGCTACTTGAAGTTTATAAGTTAAAATCCTAACAAAAACAGTGAGCTATTAACTTTCCTCTTAGAGCTGCATACAGACTGCAAGGTATAAACGAGAGCTTTATGTTTTTTTCCCCCTAAGCCTTTGATTATCCTAATGTTGCAAAAAGTGTTCATTTGGATAGAAATCAATAACGATTATTAAAGTGACCCCCAATCATGGTATTAAGTTTTAAATTCTGAGTTTGTGTTTCTCCGGATCAATCACTATTAAACTATACTGCCTACTAATATGGTTGTCATGTGACTCCTACACCTTGTAGTCCTTTGTCTTTTGTAACATTTCCCATACAGTGATTTACACACGTAAAATTGATTGTCTCTGTGTATATTGCCGACGACAGAAAATCCATGGCTCGGAAACAAATGGCTTGTGCCTCCACTTTTAAGCATATTTTGGACATTCTGTGATTAGAAACATCTCCCAATTTGTGAAATTATTTTAATGTCAATAACTCATATTAATCGTTAAATAATCATGTGTATCCATTGGTTGAATTACATAGCATAATAAGCTGTAACTGGTCAGTGAAATGTCAAACAAATACTAAAGATTGGGATATTTTGCAATCCTGGCCACACTTCTAACTCCGCCCACTGATCCAATCATCAGGTTATTCCCGCCTTCTGATTCTCCGCCCACAGTTCCCCTACTTTTTTTTCCCCACTTCGACCACTGATCTGGATGCAATGACAGAAGAAGCAAAATATCAGTCGGATGGCACACTATTCTAAGCACAGATTTTTCGCTTAATTGCTTTTAAGCCATGCCCTTAATTGCATCGGTCACGCCCCTTTGATAAACCCCCCTAGTTTTTTCATTCAACTTAAAGCCCGAGTCTACACGCGCGGTCGGGTTCTTGGCGCACATAGCCTTGGCTGAAGCGCACAGAGACCTTACTCTGCCGCACATAGAGGAAAAAAATTAGAGGGAACATTGGTCGCAAGCACGACGCAACTCCAGCAATGCTCAGGGGCTGCCCATACCTAACATGCTGCGTCATGCCTTACGCCTGCTTCAAGCAGGCGCAGGGTTTTGATGCAGCAGCGTTGGAAAAGTGACTCAGTGAAATCTTGCAGATTTCACTGCGTCACTTTTCCGAGGCTTTTTCTGACGGAACGCCCACCCTACATACATTAAACCTGATGCAGGTTTAATGTAGCGCAGGGCTTTACAACATAATGCATCTCCCTAGATGCGTCACATTGTAAATAAGGCGCAACATGGCGCCTGGTTTACGCCGCCGCTGCGTCACAGAAGTGACGCAACGGCGGCGTAAATGTCTCGCAAGGGGCTTGTAAATCTGCACCTTAGTACATTGGCTGGCTGGGCCGTTACATTCACACACGTCACCAACACTTGCATCCCTTCGTGAACGGTAGAGGTAGATCTCTACAGCCCCTGTATGGATGTGGAATGGTCCTCTCTATGAGAAAGTCCTACTTACATACCACGCAATACCCCGTTTTGATTGATTCACCTATACATTCTACTCGGGGCCTACCTCACCCTGCCAACATAAACAGGTACTTTCATTGCTCGGACGCTGCCAGCCCCAGTTGCGTGCTGGTAGGTGCAGCTATTGTACATATGCTTTGGGTATGTCCCTACCTGCAGTGCTATTGGAGGGGAGTGATGAGCCGCCTAGTACACTGCACTGATAGGTTTCTTTTGAACACGTGGAAGGTATGCGTGCTAGGCTTATATCAAAGGAGCAAGAAAAACAAGGTCACATCCAGGTTTATTGATTTGGGTCTGCTGTTTGCCAAAAGGCTGATCCCTCGTCTATGGAAATCTCTTGATCCTAAGCACCTCAAATCTGGGTTACAGTTGCACACTGCCTGGGCACAGGCACAGAACGCAGCCCAGGGAGGACATTTTTGGACTTTGTAAACACCCTATAGCCACTGGCTAGGACGTCATGATGGCTTATTCAAACATCAGCATATCTGATGTTTCCTCATCATCAGACGCCCAACTGACTTGTGATGTAGAGGTGGGGACATGGCCTCCTGACATGTCCCCACCTCTGTGCACCCCCATACAGCATCCCTTTCAGTCGTGAGGCCGGTAGAGATGGGCTCAAAACATTTAATCTAATAGCTAGCTGAGCGGTGTTGCTCATTGGAGGGTGGGGTGGGAAGTAAGGGCGAACGCATTCATTAATGTTACTATTTCCCTTTCTCCCCTTGTTGTATGTGATTGGTTATCAACTGTTTGACTCTGATATTGCAAAATGTCCTTTACTTTGCAGGAAGCATGCCCTCGCTTGTGGGACTCTCTCATTCATGCTGATGAACCCACCTTTAATTGACTGAATGTATGACCTCCATTTGTTTCTCTTCAATTGATGTTGACAGGAACTCTGGGAGATGCAATGGACTTGTGCAACTGGCGGCTGCTGCTGCTGCTAGTCCTGATAATATTGCTCTTATCATCACATTTAGCCTTGCTGTCAGCTGGCATTGTCACTGTATAGTGCAAAATTGCATCTACATTTCTATGCTTGTAAATGTGCAAAAACAAAAGAAACAAAAAGCAATAAACTGATAACGTATTTTTTTAAAGTGTCGTAGAGTGGAGTGTTGTGGAGTAGCGTAGAGTCAGTAGGGGCCCGTCCCCTGCCAAAGTGGCGTGACGGGCCGAAGGAGGGAGGTGGGGAGGGATGGGTTTTGGGGACAAAGAAAAGAAAAAATAACTTCCCTGAACGGCGCTGCTGCCTGCCGCATCGCGTTGTTCCTTCTTCTGGGCTCAGGCTCCCAGGCTGCACTGTGGCCAGTGCTGATGCTGCATGAAAGCAGCATCAGGATTGGCCTGGGCGCTGTCATCTAGTGCTCCCAGGCAGACTGGGAGCCTGTGCCTGCTCTCCCCAGCCCCAGCAACGCAGCGGGGGCTGGAGAGAGCTTCAGGGTGCATGACGGTTTGGCCGGTCTGAGACGGCGGTCAAACTGTCATGCGCTGCGCACTGTAACAGTGCACTATCACTCCCCCACCAGCAGTATCATTCCCCTGGACCCACCCCAAAGACTCGTGAGAGTCCTGGGGGCACGTCTAGGGGGATTAAAATAAAATGATAATAAAACAGGTTGAAACCCGTTTTATTTGAGAGTGGTGACAAGGGGGGGGCGGCGCTCCTCCACCCTAATGGAGGGGCTGCTGCTGTGTAGAGTGGAGTAGGGTTATTCAGAGGAGTGAAGTGGCACAGAGTGGCATGACCCAGAGTGAAGTGGCATAGAGTGAAGTGGAATAGAGCACAGTGGACTGAAGTAGAGTGGAGTCGATTGTAATAGAATTGAGTGTCATAGAGTGTCATAGAGTAGAGTGCTGTAGGATGGAATAGAGTGGAGTAGAGTGTCGTAAAGTAGAGTGTCATAGAGTGGTGGGCCGTGTAGTGGCGAGGTGTAGAGAGGAGTAAAGTGTCGAAGAGTGGAGCAGAGAGGAGTGCCATATAGTGGAGTAGAGTGGAGTGAAATGGTGTAGCGTAGGGTGGAGTTAAGTGTCATAGAGTGGAGTGGCAGAGAGTGAAGTAATGTGGCATGGGGTGTCTTAGAGTGGAGTGCAGCGGAGTGTTGTGTCGTGGAGTAGAGTGGCTTAGAGTGGAGGGGCCGAGAGGGGAGTACAGCTTTGTAGAGCGGAGCTTTGTAGTGTGGAGTACAGTGGTGTATCACAAGCCTGCATAGGCCCTGCGGTGCAGGGGGCCCGAGCTCCAGGGGACGTTCTCCGGCATTGTACACAGCATGGAGGACTGTTAATAAGGGTCGTAAGGGTGATGCTCTACGAGTTACGTGGGGGTGAGCAGGAGGAGCGAAAATAAAATACAGTGAAAATGCTCATCACAGAGCTGTATTATGATCATCAACAGTTGTCGAGTTTTTTTGGGGGGATGGGGCAAATTCTCATGTGCTGGGCAAGAGTATGGAGTGATTTGCCCTTGAGGCACAGGCAGGCTTAGTGACATCATGATGGTAGGCGTGGCCAATTTAAGCATGGCTTCTTAGGCTCGTACAGGGGCATTGGGTGATTTGGCCCAGGGAGGGATAAATACAACAGAGTGACAGGCAGGGCAAGGGAGGTCAATGTAGAGGGTGGCATCCACATGCACAATGATGGAGCAGTCTCCACCCTCCTCATGGTTTAGTTGTTGAGAGGGCAGGATGAAGGAGAAGTCCTGCAGCCTCTTCTATGCACACGTGTAGTATGGCCCCTTGGTCAGAGCCGAGCCGTTTGCATGTTTACTCTTCTATTCTGCTGGCACTTTGGTTTCTTTTATTTATCCTGGGTGAATTGCTTAGCATGTGAATGACTTTGCTGCTGAACGAGGAACTTGGATTTGACCGGCAAAGATTTACAGTGTCACACCCCCTTCATTCCCTTACTCCCGATGATCAAACTGTAGGAGAGCGTCATAAGAACCTTATCTCACTTTTAAGAGCTGCTGAAGCCTGCCCTTCTGATCCCAGGTGACTTACTGACTAGGAACTTGCCAGCAGTGCACAACTGGCACTGCAGCAGCTTGAACTACAGATGCATGTCCATGTGAAGTCAGGTGAGAAATTATGTTATCTCTATGTGAGGCCACACTCATTGCGCACAGTTAAAAACAGAATAGGAGGTCTAATGTTACTTGCTGTTGCTGAAAGCCCACATTTTTTGCTTTACATTTATGTATTAAGGTTTGAAATGAGATTTTCTAGAGACATCTACCCATCTCTATGGCAGATGTTAGAACACAGAAATGTAAACTGATCTCATAACACCTGCAATGCCTTATCTATAGCAGGCTGCTCAGCTGTTAGCATTCTGCATATCTGGACTTGGTATTTCATTCTTTTATAACCATGAGCCAACGAGTCCCAGAATGCAATATGCTTCAAGTTTGGAAGGAAGTGCAGAATAAATAAGTTATTTTTTTACTTTTTTCTTTTTTACAATTTACTCCTGGTTGGCAACTTTGCATTTAATAGGTCTCCCCACCAAAACTGCCCCCGTCCCTGATTATAGTTCTGACACATAACTAGACCCCTTTCCCACTCTGGGATTACAGCAAGCTCGACAGATTTCCTACGTGCCACCTGCTATGCTGACTGAGATTTGTAGAGCAGTCCGAAACATCAATGTAAATCAGGAGTGACCAAATAATAGAAGAGGAGGTGTTTGCGGCTGAGGTGTGTGACCGTGTGTAGCTGTCTGTGGGTAGTTGGCTATATATGTAAAAGAACTCCTTTCCGTCACAGTCCTAACTTCTCTTTCCATTTTCAGTGACTCCTTTATCTCCTTCACGGCTTCGCTCTCAATCATTCTCCTTCCACTACATGTGTAACTTACAGTTACTCAGACGTTCTTGTGAAGGCCCACACTGCACAACCGTGACTTCCGCTCCCAAAAGTATAATTAAAGAGGTGCTTCGTAGCAAGGAAGCTCCCAGATGTTGGGAGGTCTATATGTGAGGGGAGGGGGTTTTCTGAAATCATTGGCTGCTACGGGCCAAACTGTAGATGAATTGCTTGTGCTTTGCCTGGGCCTCAGTACCACAGGGTGCAACGTGGGCTTTTTGAGGTACTTCACATGAGCTATGCGAGTGTTTCAGTGCTTGAGCAACAGTGGTACTGTTGCGGAGCATGGCAGCAGACAGAGCTATGTGTGAAGTTGAGGTGTATTTAATGACTTACATAGAGTGTGTTTATTAGCAGAGCTTTGTGTATTGTGTGAAGTACATTTGTTTAAAGAGCAGTGTGTGATTGCAGTTATCTTTTGAAACTAGACCCTGGGCTTGAAATCTCGTCCACCCTCTGTGCCTCATCCAGTTTTGTCCTCTCCCTTCCTAATCCATTTTTTCAATCCATGCATCTTCTAGGCAAATGACTACCACTCTTAAACACAAACCCCATCGCTGTTGCCTTCAGAGCTGCCACAGGTGTCTAGACATGCTTTTCATGTATTTGGCCATCATCCCTCTCCTTGGACATGTTCAGTAATACTTGAAATTGCATCTCCCTGTACCTGATCCATGTGTCTCACAATGTTCAACTAATTGGACCTGCTCTGATTCACTAGATATGCTCACTTGCCTTGTAACCATTCCCTCCCTATGGAAATGTTCCCTGAGAGCTCTCTCAGAATGTAATACCTCTGCACCAAAATGTATGGTCTTTATGGATACAGCCTTTATCACAGGATATTCTATCTATGCCTGACTGTCCTCTCTATTTGCAGACATGCTCTTTTATTTCACCCATGTCACAGGATGTCCTCTCCACTAGAAAACCCTTATTCTGATTTGACATGATCATTCCAATTGAACTTGCCCACTCCCTTCCTCTCTTTGCAAGAGTGAGTCTTTGTTCTTGATGGTTACTCTCTGTATGCTCCTGTACCTGAGCCATTGTGCCCCTTGCACTTCAGTCGCATAAAACGTTAGGCTGTTTCTGAACATTTCCCATCAATTCTAGACAGATACTCCTTGTGCCAGAGCCAAAATCCCTCCAAAGGCGGTCTCTTAAGTCTCCCGCCTCCTTTGGAAAGCTAATTTTCTCCATAGACAGATGTTCTATTCTCTGTTTGTATGTCACTGTGCGTGTTTGTCTCTCATCAGGTTAAAAGTCACAAGTGTGAAGTGTTTCATTGTTTTTTCTCTATTTCTCCTAAATACTGGTAGCCTTCCTAATGAATAGCTAGACCATTCATGAGATGAAACAACTAGCAAATATAGAGATAGGATTGGGCATGGAGAATGGAGCTCAGCTGTGCAGGACATTCTGAGCTGACAGGGAGCATTGTACTCACCAATGAACGTTGGTGAGCAGGGGGTCTTCTATAGAGGAGGAGGGGGCTATACTGTTCAGTGGGTTCTGTGCTGAGCAACGATCCCTGTTAATTGCTGATTTGAAAGCTCTGAACTTGACATATAGCATGTACTGAACAGATAGATCTGCACTTAGCACTGCTCTTAGCGCCGGGACGCTCATGCTGGAGCAGCTGTTTTGCGCTTTATAAATCGCCTTCATTCATTCATCTTAGCAGAGTAGACCTATACTTGATATCTGGGGATGTGAGGTTTATGCCTAACTAGAGCTCTGCACTCAATAGGGAGTCCTCTAATAAGTATTGGATGGAGATTTGTATTTAGAAAGGTGTTCTATGAGTAAGAGGCTTGGTTGCTCAGTAGTGTTGTAGCTAAACAACAGGAGAGAGAGGGAAAAAAGGAAGGAGCCACTCTTGGTCCCCCTACAGACAATAGTAATTAAACAACAGAAGAGTGAGGCCTATAAATGAAAAGCCAGCAAGAGGAGTCACTCTTGTTAAAAGAACCCTCAATCACCAACCTAGTTGATGACATGCTTCATCATTGGGTTCCCACCAGAGAGGCCGAGTGCCCCCCCCGGTGTGCTACGACGCCTGATTACAGCGTAGCGGGTTTTTTGTGATTTTTGTGAGTGCGAAAAAAGTGATGGTGAAAAAAGGTTAAAAAGTACCTTAAGTTTATCCAAAAAGGATTTATTTATGGAAAACAATGCACTTGTTAAAAACAATGTAGTGGATGTGAAAGACTGGTTAAATTGACCAGTTACATCCTAATGTGAGGTGGGTATGGGGTCAACACTCCCATCCTCGGGGTCTTGAGGACGGGAGTCTCCAGGTGCCAAACGGGCGCTTGGCTTTGACAGCTGTGTTACTACAAACCACCGCCCCCCACCAAGACCCATGGTGTAAGGTTTTCTACACTTTGTATTTGTTTGGCTGTCAGCAATTCTGAAGGCATCACTATAACCGTAAGTTGAATCGATTCATTGTACTACCACAGTTTAGGGTGCGCCATAGCGCGCGCATACTGCCGTGGTACCTGGTCCTGACGAATGCCTCGCTAAGGGCGATCAGAGGCAGAAACATGTTGACCATACCCACCTCACATTAGGATGTAACAGGTCAATTTAACCACTGTTTCACATCCGCCACATTGTTTTCAACAAGTGCCTTGTTTTCTATAAATAAATCTTTTTCGGATAAAATTAAGGTACTTTTTAACCTTTTTTCACCATCACTTTTTTCGCACTCGCAAAAATCACAAAAAACACGCTTCGCTGTAATCAGACGTCATAGCACACCGGGGGGGCACTCGGCCTCTCTGGTGGGAACCCAATGATGAAGCATGCCACCAACTAGGTTGGTGAATGAGGGTTCTTTTTAACAAGAGTGACTCCTCTTGCTGGCTCTTCATTTATAGGCCTCACTCTTCTGTTGAGCAGGACAGCTGATGATTTATGAGCTCTGTACTGAGCCATGATGAGACAGGATTTTTCAAACAAGGCTATTCGGTATTATACCAGGGGTATCTTTTGACTTGTGTCTAATGAAATTTCTTGACCCTTTACTGTAATATGTACCATTGAAACACCTGTTTTTCAAAATTTTGCAAAAAGATTTCTTGAAATGTATGTTGAAAATGCAATGCACCATTTGAAAACATTTTTTCTTTTTTTTCTTGCTGGGGGTTATTTCTTGCTGGTGGCCCACTCTGGAAGTCCCACGCCTGAACACTTCTCTTTCATTTTGGTGTGGTTGCTGTACTCACTTACCCCTTCAACTTAGATCTCAGCTTTTCGCCCTATAACTTTTAGGATCCACCAGCTGCCACCGGTGCACGGGCAGCGGGCCCTTGCCCTGAGAGCTTCTGACTGAGTCTGGAGTGTGGGAGGCCCCATCCATGTTCTTTGCATGGGGCCCTCTCAAGGTTTGTTACACTACTGGTGGGGTATACATGGGGTGGTAGTGCACTGCCATAACAGAAAACACATTTTCAATTGAAATGGCAATGACATTTGCACATACAGTCCCCTAGTCTCAAAAGGAGTGCTGGGTTAGCTTGCTCCAACCAGTCCTGGCGCTGCTCTCATGCTGAAAACAGCATGAGAGCAGCGGCAGGATCGGTTAGGTCTGTTGGCTTTTGTAAGGAAGCCAGACACCTTTGTTCCTTTCCTTTGAAACTTGAAGGCTCAACTGCTCTCGGAAAACACCCTCATGATCTCGAGACACCGGACAGCAGTATCTGTAAGTTTTTCTGCATCGCTCCACCACATCCTGTCATTCTCAGCAAATAAAATCCTCATGCATAAAAACTAAAATTAATCTTATTCTGTTTGTAATTTAACTGGGTCTTATGTGAAGAGCTCTAACACCTTCTGGTCGAGTTTGTGTTATAAAAATAAAAAACCTGATGTAAGACAACATACCCAGGCCACAACGCATCAGAGCAGTTTGTTACTCTTTATCACAAATATTTTGAACTGACTTGGTTCCCAATGCGTGCGTGTCGATAGAGCGCTCGGCACTCTTACAAATTTGTAAAGTTGCATTATAGTCATGGGTGAACTGCACTCGCATATATTCTGTTGTTTTGCTGTAACTTGTGTTATTAGAATGAAGCTTATATTGCCATATTAAGACAGTAGAATGAAATTTGTAATGTTATATACCGGAATGATTAGGATTTCGTACATGTTTAGAGAAATCATATAATCATGCATGTGCATTATGAATGTTATGCAATATAAATGTATCCACTGTTTATAAATGATTCGTATAGAGACTTGTGAAACGGGTGTGCATTAAAGAACGTTCTTAGGTTAGCCAATCTTATAGGCCTAACTTTCGTTTTCCTTAAGTTTTGTTTCTCCTTGTTTGCTCTCAAGTTATAAGTTAATTAAAATGTATGTTTGTGTAGAAAGTTTCCTTTCGCCCCTACTGCAGGTGCAGGAATTCGACCTTGTTATTATAGATTTAAGAAGATACATGGGGAGGTGAGGAATGTCTTTCAAGAACTTGAACAGAGAGAAGGGAGGACAACTTTCGTGCCTTGTGAAACCTGGGAACCAAGGTTGTCGGAGAGAGATGGAATTAATGGGAGTATGTGGAAAGATACTCAAAGGAGGTGTTTACAGAATAACTTACCATGTGACGTGTTAGGGGTGTAACTTTGCCTTTTTGTATTAGGCACAGAGACAGTTTGGAAGGACTTCTGCTTTGGACTGAGGAAAGGGGGCATCTTAGAACGAGCTCTGTAGCTTTACGCTACTTGACCCATTTAATGTGAGTGTACTCCTTAGGAAGTCAGCATGTGCTGACACCTTTTGAGGGGAATTCAACTGGGAAGTTTGGTAGGAATGTCCCTCTAGAAGTAGAGTAGGGATAGATTATTCTTTTAATTCCTGAAATACAAATGAAAAGGGAGTTGGACACAGCGTCTATACTCAGTTGTGTTCTGATATTGGAATTTATTGTTCTGTGCCTATTATGCCGAATGAACTATATTCGAAGACTTGGCTCTGTATTAGTATTCATGTACCTTTGTACTCTTATATTGAGGTGTGTCTATGTTCTGCTATTTTTGGCCCTGTAATAAATTAGCAAAACTTGATTTAGGAGTCTGTAGTCCTTTGGTTGCACGGGGAAGGGAAATGTATTTTCCGTAAATTGTCTTTTCTCCCCTCCACACTTTCTTAGCAGGCAATAAAGACCATCGGCCAGGGGTTCCTAAGTAGATCTAGAAAGTGGAATCTGGCCTCATCAATGGCAAAAAGTATCTATGTTAAGGGTAATTCCTCTGAGCCCAGAAGGCTACTCCGTTCAGCAAATCAACAACCTTGCAGGGATGGATGCCTTTTCACCTTCAGAGAAAACGAATAAATTGTTGTCAGAGGAACTCGCTTAGGAATGCCTTTGCTCTTGGACCTCTAGGCATCTAGAAGACGTATAAAATCTGATATTACTGGTCTAGTGTTTCGATCAATGGCTGGAAGTGCCTAAAGGCAATTCATATTGCACTGTGTGCTATGAAAGCTTTCTAGCATTGTACTAACAGCATGCTCCTATCTTGCCTTGACTTAAGAATGATGTTTAATGTAGTAGACAAATGTATTTGTAAATAAAATGGAGACATGAACCCTGACAAAATGTGCAACACATTGCTATTAGTATTAGCATGGTAAATAATAGAATTGTGCTTTGTATCGGGAGCTACCCAAGTTCCTATTTTGCTAAATAGATGATAGCACCAAAAGCCAATTCTTCCACATAGACCTGAAATACAGACAAATTAATATGTTACCTTAACAATGGAATTTTGGTGATGTAAAACCTGAACAGAAGAAATATGCCCCATTGCAGACAATATAGGATGAAAAAAACGAATCACACCAGCCCCAGTGTTTATGCCGTGATTGAGAGCTCTAGAGCTGAGGCTGAAGTCACTGCAAGTTTCTCACAGTCCTTGTCAGTCGGTCAAAACCGTGCTCAGAATATATCACCATCCAATCCTTGGCCTCTCTGCAGCTAGAGCACAGGACAGTGATCACATATTCCAGTTGTAATTGTGATTCTGTGCAAATGGGTGTGATGGGCCCCCAACATAGGGGTATAAAATAATGACAAGGTAAAAGTAAAAGAAAATGCAGCGTCCGCTTGATATTTAAGTCATTTCTAACTGTTACACCCCACTACTTTCAAATGTCAATAGCCGTCAATGCATGCACCACTATCTCCTTTCAGCTGCAACGCAGGGGACCACCACATGGGCCCTTGCGGTAAGAAAATACATCACTCTTCCCTAATAAAAATTAAAAAAGGGACAAAAGGAATAACAGAAGTACTAGAGGCAAACCGATCTATGCCCCACCACTTCTGTCGTGAGGGTTTAGGGGTGCCAGCGGACGTTGCTAAGTTAGCATTAGTCCGTGCTTTGCATCACCACCATCTTGCCGCTTATGCACATGACACTACATGCCTTGGTTCCCGTAAACACTTTTGCTCGTGCTGCTTCACATGGGAACTGTCTGCCTTTCACTATTTCTGTTGTGCTCTGAGTTCTCGTCTGTACATCATGTTCAAGGCCAGAAAACAACTCCACTGGTTAATCGGCTTTGGTCCATCCCACACACACATAGACATAACATGGAACACAGCTACGCTTCTGACTTTTCGGGTGCTTTTAAGATTGCACGGGATGCAAGTTATCAACACTTGGAGAAACCTTTCCGGAGGAAGAGCTGTGCTTGTCCGGAGATGTAAATCCTATCATCTAAGACTTGAGGTAAGGGGTTTCGCTGTCCAAGCCCAGAGGTCTTCCACATATAATAAAAAACATAGCTTTTAGCACGGGGAGGGTGGTAAAGCGCTATATGGCTTCATCCACTGTCATTATAATATGCTATCCCCGTTCGTATTATATGGAATTGTAACCATGCTGATTATATTGTTTTTATGCATTTCTTTGCTAGTGTTAGCACGTGTTCTGCATTACAGAGCATGTTAGTTGAAATAAACATTTTAAACTATACAATGTCTCTGGTTATTCACATTGTGAACAGGCATGAGGGTCTAAGCAAAAGAATGTCTTGTTCTCACGACTTCTGAGAGGCCTTGAGTCACATGTTCTAGGATATCCAATCATTGGTAGCTCTGCTGTAGTATGGAGAACGAATGGGATACTATAGCTAGCAGGATAGGGGTTCTGGGCACTGAGGCGTGTTTTTGGTACACCACAATACACCGAAGTCCTGGTTTTCTGAGCATAGTTCTGTGTATGTGCAGAATCCCTGCAACATGGCGCCCCTAACGTTTGGTCTGGTACTTATTTACGAGGCACTTTAATCGTTCTCAGTACTTGTTCACAATCCCCTCGCCACTGTTTCTGGAAAACAGTGGTGACGGTTAACCTGCCTATATTGTCACTTTTATAGGTGATTCAAGCTTGAAATATACAAAAAGGCATCGTTCGTATTTTGAATTACAATCCAACTTTGTCTTGCCCCCTTTTTAATTTGTGTTTTCTTTTCAAGTTTCTATATGGTTGAAGTTGACATAGCGGCGCACAGCCCCGTGGCGGTCCGGCATCATTTGCAAGCATGTGGGGTGCCGGATGCTGGTGTCAATCTGATCTTTGTGGTCCAAACCGACCCAGTATACACATATAAGGTGTTTTATTCCTGGGTGACATTTCCAGAAGTTGATGGGGAGGATAATTTGTGGCATAAATACAGCCATACCGCCCTTCCTGCTGTATATTGGCCATATAGAACTCTAGAAGTTCCGTTGACGGCATGGCAGCATTTGGTTTGATGGCGCCCTTCCTGTACCCCTGTCACCTGTCTTGTTAGGCCCGTTATCGATTGATGGGGCCACTTGGGCTGTATTGGCAGGTTACACGCCGCATCCACGGTATTTAACGTGCGATGTGGCGGCTCTCCGTCTCATGCACACTACAATAGTCTGTGTGTATAGTTCAATATGTAAACCGCAACATCCAGGGGGGAGCACCTGGAGTTGCACAGCATCCAGTTGGTACTGGCGGTGTTATTATTAGCCCCGTCATGGTTAATTCGGTTATGGGCAAGCCTCCCCCGAATAAGGAAGATTTGCCTTATTGGCTTGCTGAGAAATTTGACTAGCTGGAAGCGGTGTTTCCACATACCACTCCTGGGGAGACGTACCGAATTTTGATATCAAGTTTGCAGAAAGACTTAGTACCCAAAGTCACTGATTGTGAGAGTTGGGGTAAAATATTCGCGACAGTTTATGCAAAGTGTTTTGGCACACCATCCATGACAGTACTCCCCTTTGTAATTGAACGTGTTCAAGATGAGCACAGACCAGAGGCAGCAGTAGAATCGGGGATAAGGTTAGTTGGAGCGTATGACGTGGTTGCTGATCTGATCCTTGCTAATGTTAAGGGTGATGCAGTCAACTTTCAGGTGTCTAATGCTTTGGCACTTGGCTCAGATGTAGACAAGCCCCGCAAATTACCTAAGATTATAGCCCAGGCTTATAAAATGGTTGGGCGTAATAGTTTGGGTGTGAAGCCTTTTGCTAAAGTACCTGCACAAAGGCAGGCTCAACGGACGTCTCAAACTGATCAAGGAGGCCGTACACAATTCCCTAAAAAGAATTGAAAGAATAACAAACAGGGGAAATCACAACAAAAGCAAGGGGAATGGGCACATCCCCTACACCTTTGGTCTCAGAACGCACTTATGAACTGCGTGACCGCGTGAGAATTAAATCTCCTGATAGATATCAGATTCCTGATACCCGTTCTCCTCGTTCTTCACAGGAAGCATCAGGCTCCTATGCCGGTGGAGGTGATCGCCAGGAGCGCGGAAGAGGTCGAGGTGCCCGCAAAGACGTGAGCAGCCACGGGTAACTGACGGAAAGGGTAAACAAGATGATTTTCCTCGTCAGCACCCTCCTTTTCAGAAGAAAAATGTGGCCGCTTTAATTGCGAGGTATGCCACGGATGGTGAGGACCCAACTCCGGAATCTAACTTGGGCAGTAACGCTCCTAGACAACGCAGCGGAGGTTACAGTAGTGCGGCAAGCACTGCGTCCATTTCTGGAGGTGACAGCAACTGATACTTTCATCACTGTTGAAACTGCTGACACCCGAGTGGCTCCCCCTGACAGAATATATGAAATTAGTATTCTCATAGAAGGTGACATAAAACGCATTATCAAAGGTTTTTTTTGAGAAAATCTGACTTCTTCATATGACATCCTGTTAGCGGAGCCTGACTGGCCCCCGCCTTTTGTTCTGGCTGCTCGGAGAGGGGAGGAGGTAACCCTCCCTAGTTTTTCACACGGTGTCTTGAAGGAGCATGCACAACAGTTTGCAGAACAGTGGGCTTCAGTGCTTGCGTCGGCTTTATACCATACTCAGGTGGGATGGGATACAACATCTCCCCACCATGAGATTCCATTGCGGTCCATGCCACAGGCACAACCCCAATATCCTCTCCGTAGGGATGCAAAAGCTCCTGTAGCGGAGATACTAGACCACTTGGAGTACCAAGGGGTAATTGAGACATGTGTGTCACCTATGAACAACACTCTTTTTACCGTGACCAAGCCAGGCAGGTCGTACCGCATAGTTTTGGATTACCTACATTTGAACTCACATTGTCGGATAAATGCGGTCCAGAATACCCATAGTTCTGCCCTAGTGGACAGTCTAGTTCGGAAAAAAATATAAAATGACGATAGATATATCCAATGGCTTCTTTAGCCACAATCTGTCCCCCATGTCCCGTCAGTGGACAGCTTTTACACACGGCGGCAAACAAAAACAGTTTAAAAGATTAGCGATGGGCTATAAACACAGCCCGGGTGTTTTCGCCGCACGTGTGGTCTCATTGTTAGACACAATCGACCCTGATGCATATTCGTATGTAGATGACATTTATCTCACAGACGACGAGTTATATCCGCATCTTTGTCGCGTGGACCGCATCATTGTGAAGTTTGTGGACTATGGTTATAAATTTAATTTTGCGAAATCACACATTGCTGAGTTCGCAGTGTTGTTCTTGGGCTACGAGCTCAATAATGAAGGACGCGGTTTGGCACCGCACTTCCTGGAGAAGTGCGCACATTTGCATCCTCCTAAAACTCTGAAAACATTACAATCTTTACTGGGTTTCTTGAACTTTGGTCGTACTTATGTACCAGAGTATGCCCAGCGTATCAAGCCTATTTATGCTTTGATACAACCAACATTTTCAAAAGCATGCTGACTTCTGGAACATACAAATATACTGCAGTCTTTGAAGTCTGATTTGCTTGACTCTCAACTCTTGTTAACCCATGACAACCATACTAACCTGCTGATAAGAATCGTCCCAGGCGCGTTGGGTTTCACATACCTGATGTTTAATGAGGGAGACACAGTCCCTATTGCTTATAAGTCACACTTGTACACTTCAGCAGAACTGAGGTTTTCCTCAGTCGAAAAACTCTTGGCGGCAGTCCAGATGGCGATTCTAAAAGAACGCGCCCTGGCACAAGGAAAACGCATGTTGGTGGTAACACCATAACCTGCTCTAGAAGCAGTGACAAAGGCGAGTGTTCCTAACTCCAAAGCTTTACATCCACGGTAGATACAATGGGCTACATCATTGACATCCCCGGATGTCACATTTCTCTATGATTCGTCGATACAGACTCAGGAGTCGCTGCAATATGAATTCGTTCATCCAGCTCCTCTGTCTATGCGCCCGCTCAAGGAATACCGTTGTATCATTTACACTGACGGTTCGGCGCAACCGGTGACTGGATCTAAACATTCTTATTCTGCAGCCTGTGTGATTGTGGCTGGTTCCATAGTGAACAGCGAGTTTAAGTCCAGTGTGGTTCACACACAGGCACTCAGCGACTGTACTGCCCAACTGGCTGAGCTGTGTGCTTTGGTGCTCGCACTGGAGTTTGCAGATCCTAATGTGACTACTTTAATTGTAAGCGATTCTTATTACTGTGTACAATCTTTTAATGACAATTTATTCTTTTTGTCTCAGAATGACTACCATGATTCGAAAGGCAAGACAATTAAGCATAAAATGCTATGGGTTCGAGTGGCAGAGCTGAAGGAACGCCTGCCACTCACACAGGTAATTCATACTCTTGGCCACCAACATGTAGGAGTACACGCGATTGGTAACAGCTTAGCTGATGAAGCAGCTAAGTCAGCAGTGGACACGTGCTTAGTAGCAGCAGTTACAAGATCCATGAGTAAGATTGATGATGACATTTTGGCAGCTATTGCTGCAACAGAGAAGGGAAGTAATTATCCTAAAGTATTCCCTTCCAACTACTCTTATCATTTAAACCCTGATAACGTTCCCTATGTGACAATTAATAACATTGGTGAGAGGTTGATTCCCAACGCGGACCGCACGCTTACACTGATAATCGCGGCACACGAGGGCATGGCCTCGGCGCATGCTGGTGTGTCTGCTACAGTCAGTATCTTGCAACAACGTTACTGGTGGTGTGGCTTATATAAACAAACACATACTTATGTGCTTTCTTGTGTAATTTGCCAGCAAATCAAGCCATCCACGGTGACCCGACCACCAAAAACACCGTTATGCATATCCAATAGACCATTTGCTTGTGTTTATTTGGTTCACTGCGGTCCATTTTCTTCTGATACTGCATATAAATGCATGTTAGTTGCAGTTGATTCGTGCACATGTTATCTATGGGTCTGGCCACAACGCAGCGCTGACGCTCGAACTGTAGTCAGGGATCTGCGTGTCTTTGTGGGAATTTTTGCAGTGGGCACCTTACATTCAACAAAAAAGGATTTGGTCCATCCTATCAGGCTCTGGTTCCAGTGCTGGGCGTGCAGGGAGCTCGTACAGTAATTTTACCACCACTCCCTGGTTGCAAAGACAACAGATACGTCTCAATTGACAATGTCAAGCTACAACATCTGGCAGATTCTGAATAGTGTGCCTCCAGCTTCATCGTATGCCACTATTCCAGGAAATCCTGAGACTGCCATAGAGATGGACTCTGTTGCTAATCCTTTGCTGGTCCTACAGTCCTCAGCTGCTAATGACGAACCAGAATATACTTATCCTACAAGTGAATCTTTGCCTGGGTTAAATGCTACAGCCAGGAACGAGTCGCGTTTTTCCTTTGACTCTCATTCAACAGCGACTTTGACCCCATCAAAATTTGCAATTTTTATCTCCTGGTTTAAACGCACTTATTTGGTTCCCCCATGGATATATATTTGGCTGGTGCTCACCCTTATTTTTTTATTCATGTCCATTGGGTTTGTGACAGTGTTTTTTCTTTTTTTCAATGGACACTAAAGAACGCTCTGCTGTAGAACTAGTAGATGGCACTTTGGCCCCGCAGCCTTCATCGCACATCATGAAAAGGGACCAGACTTTCGTCAACATTACAGCCTGGCCAGTTACAGATGGCATAGTTTGGGATACAGTCCCATTTCAAATTCATGGTTCAACAGAGATTATTAATGTTCCAAATGTACTTCATGTCTCAATGGGAGATGTGGTTAAATATAACATACGTTCAGATGACTGGGATGTGCGAGCTATACAATCTCTGTTTTCAGATTTAAAATACTATGCAGCATTTGATGCTGGGGACCTGTATTTGAATTCTGCAAATTATGCTGACTTATTTTGCTATCAGCATTATGGCCATCATTATTTGAATAAAGCAACTACTTTTCGAGCTGTTTTTAATCATACGCAATGGGAACATTGCATCGCCCCACCGATATGGAGTTCTAAGGCCCTGTTGAATACATTTACATATTTTACGAGTTTTAATAAACCAAACCCTGAATCTTACTATTTTAAATTGAATTCTAAATCAAATACGAAAGGTATGCTTACCCACACTAAATTGTTATACTCTGATTCCTTTATCCTTAAATTGTCGATGGGTGGCTATGATCATTGGAAAAATACAGTTGATTTGAAATCAGTTTGGGTTTCAAAAACCTGGCATGTGCAGGGCACGGAAGCTTTGTATCGTGCATGTCTTATCCCAACACAAATAGTGTTTTTGAACTATTCTATTTATCAGACTACTTGTCTGGGTTTAGCTACAGCTAAATAACTGAAGGCTCCTGCTTTTCCTTCCCTTGCACAATATCCAGACTGGAATGTTACTACCAATTACACATTTGAGGAGTTGCAGTCTGTATTTACAAATGTAACATTTAATATCTCGAATCTTGACTCTATGCGTTGGTTAGTTTGGCAGACCAGTGCAGATGCATGCCAAATGCGTTTCCATAACAGGGCTTCAGGTCACACACAGGATAGGCCTGATCCACGATTTTCAACTAAACATTCAGTTACAACATATTCTCTTGGAAAATTATGTAAAACTTGGTTACAACACTCTACCCTAGCTTCTGTTAAACAGCATTTGTCAATGTTATCAAAAGATGTGGATTTATCGGATTTCATAAAAGGCCTGGTTGGCCCTAGGCCTAAACGATGGATATATGCAGTTTACAATAAAATTTGAAAATTATCTCAAATTGAAGCCGCTTCATGTTTAAGGGCTATAGACCAAGCTAATCTAGAAAAAGTTCTTGCTGTTGTAGATAACAGTATTAATACCCTTTCTTCCAGGATATACACATTGGACAATATTGTTTCTTCTGTTGTTGATATTGTACAGGATGATGTATCTGTGTTATATCATGGTCAGAACCAATTACGCTCTATTATGCAGTTAGCATGGACCTTGCAGATGCTTAAAGGGAGTCGAGTGCCATGGGACTATGTAAATGCGTCCTCTTTGTTTTTGCCTTTTAATTTGACTGAAAGACCACAGTCTATGTCCATTAAAGATGCCACTTATACCCTTTTACAAATAGAAAAATTAGACCCTTTACCATTCTGAGTAGCGGAAACAAACTCTGCTGTTTGGCTAGTTCACAGTGTTATAACACTGCCGTTCTCCTTATTTAAATTTACATCATGCATGAAACATTTTCTCCTTGGCCGCTATGAACCGTTAGGAAATTCGTTCCTTCATGAAGTTTGGTCGCTCCCCTTCACGTTTAGATGTTTGCGTGATGACACAGAGGTGTATCTGACTGGTGAATCTTGTGATTCTTCCATTGGACACTCCCTTGTGTGCAAAAATATACAATTGCACGGCGCTTGTAATTTAGAGGAGCCTAATTTAGCGTGCATTTTAAAAGGAAAACCCGTCCCCTCGATTAAACCAACATTCACACTGCTGTCTAACGGCAGTTATTTACTTCTGAATAATGAAAAATACTGCGGCATGTTAATAGGCATACTGTACATTGTGACTGTGTCACAACGTGTAGTTTGCTGCAAAAATGTGCTGTTTCCTCCGGATGTATGACATTACAACGCAGGTTTTTACAACGCGTGCAGTTACATCGCATGTGTTACAACGCATGCGATGTTACAACGCTATGCCATTACAACGCAAGTCTTTACATCGACTTGTGCTAGATGGCGTGCTAACATTAAAAAAGTGTAATTTACTATTCCAACTCCAGTCCACTTAACAGTAGGGAAGGTATTGGGATAGTAAACTACACTATTTGTAATGTTAGCACGCCATCTAGCGCAAGTCGATGTAAAGACTTGCGTTGTAATGGCATAGCGTTGTAACATCGCATGCGTTGTAACGCATGCGATGTAACTGCACTGCATGGTAAAAACCGCGTTGTAATGGCTGTTCCCCGTTTCCTCCACCTCGTGGGAGTCCCGATCTCTCAATTTGGCCTTCCATTCCGACCTTGAAGGCAGAGTTCGACAAGGTGAGCCGAATAAGAGCTTTATTGTCCCAGAAAGAAGTTTCTCTCACTTCTGCCTGTGAGACCTATGTCCTGCAGGTGGCTAATACAAGAACAGAAGTTCAAGCACTTTTAAACACTGACCTCCCACAACATTTTGGTGACCTTATTCATTCTATTTTCAATGCTTCCCTTACAACGGGGCTGGCTCATTTTTTTTTAAACTGTGGGCTCTGGCCTTTTAACATCTTTTCAAACTATTTTTGGTGTGATCCCGGCTTTCATTCATTCTATTTTTTCCAGCGTCTTCGGCGGGTTACCACTAATACTGGCCTTAGTTCCCGGGGTCTTCCTGTTGATTTGCCTGCTCAGAAATGGTTGCCCCTCTTGTGGTTGTTCACAACCCGGCCCAGCTACAGCTGCTTCGTAACTGCATGCTTCAGTGCTACGGTACCTTGCCACTGGCCACTCTAAGCGTGGCTTATAATCTGTCTTTCCGATTTCCACGGTACACTTGCGTGCAACCAGTTTTCTCATGCTTGGAGTGTCCTTTTCAATGGGCTTTGGATCTCTGCCTCACAAACACAGTGTCTCCTGACCCGGACTTTGCCTTACTGATGAGCCCCCTATTGTCTCATGAGCAGGACTGTTCCGGTATGGGTCTGATGGCCTGTGCAGCCGCGCTCGGAGTGCTAGCTCAATGGGATATCGGTGCAGCAGCACATGATTTCCTGCAACGGAGTTACATCAAATACCACGCAAGTTGCCCACCGTTTGTGCTGGAAGCACCCATCATTAATGAGCATGTTTGCTCCTTTGACTTAATAAACTGGATGGAGTCTACTTTTCAGACGATGACAATGATTTCCTGTTGGAACCTGTCGCCACTTTTTGCGCGTACACACTGATGGATTGATAAGACCAGGACACCCAGAATTTTTTTTTGTGCTTTTCATTATTTTTTTATTTTACTTCCAAAAGGATATTTTTAAAACGAAAAGACCTTTACTCTTTTTCACACCCAATTGACATTGTTCGCTTCCAGGTCGCATAATCTTGTTGCTCAGCCTTTTTTAACTCTGTGTTTTACTTCGATCACTGTGCGTAGGACTGCCCAAGGGGAGGGTGTCGTGAGGGTTTAGGGGTGCCAGCGGACGTTAATAAGTTAGCATTAGTCCGCGCTTTGCATCAGCGCCATCTTGCCGCTTATGCACACGACAATACATGCCTTGGTTCTCGTAAACACTTTTACTCGTGCTGCTTCACATGGGAACTGTCTGCCTTTCACTATTTCTGTTGTGCTCTGAGTTCTCGTCTGTACATCGTGTTCAAGGCCAGAAAACAACTCCACTGGTTAATCGGCTTTGGTCTGTCCCACACACATATAGACATAACATGAAAGACAGCTGCGCTTCTGACTTTTCGGGTGCTTTTAATATTGCACGGGATGCAAGTTATCAACATTTTGAGAAAACCTTTCCAGAGGAAGAGCTGTGCTTGTCCGGAGATGTAAATCCTGTCATCTAAGACTTGAGGTAGGGGGTTCCGCTGTCCAAGCCCAGAGATCTGCCACTGATATAATAAACATAGCTTTTAGCACGGGGAGGGTGGTAAAGCGCTATATGCAGCCGCGGCCCGTGGAGGGAGTTCTGTGGGGCGGAAAGGCGGGGTGGGGGAGGGTCAGGGTGGGGGGTACTAAAAACCGGAATATGGATAATTGGAGGTAAGTAAACAATTAAATAAATAAAACGAATTACGTAGCGCGCGCTGCATCGCATTCCCATCACATCCCACACTGCCCCTCCCCCGCCCTGCCTTTCCACCCCACGGAACTCCCTCCACGGGCCGCGGCTGGCTATATGGCTTCATCCACTGTCATTGCTATCCCTGTTCGTAATTATGGAATTGTAACCATGGTGGTTATATTGTTTTTATGCATTTCTTTGCTAGTGTTAGCACGTGTACTGCATGACAGAGTACGTTAGTTGAAATAAACATTTCAAACTGTACAGTGTCTCTGGTTACTCACATTGTGAACTGGTATGAGGGTCTAAGCGAAAGAGAGTCTTGAGAGGCCCTGAGTCACAAGTCCTAGGATATCCAATCATTGGTAGCTCTGCTGTAGTACGGAGAACGAATGGGATACTATAGTTAGCCGGATAGGGGTTCTGGGCACTGAGGCGTGTTTTTAGTACACCACAATACACCAAAGTCCTGGTTTCCTGTGCATAGTTCTGTGTATGTGCAGAATCCCTACAACACTTCAACCCTCCTTCAATAATAAATTAATCTGGAATCCGGGAGGACATATTCTGAGAACAGAAGCCCAGCCTAAGGAAAATACAATATATGCACATTTTACTTATTAGATTTTGTGGCTTGGCTGTCACCGAAGATCGGCGCCTGAAACAAGAGCTCCACACCTCAACTAAGCATTTTCTCTAACACTGGTGTCGCAGGCAGAGGAGGTGGCACTGAAGTGGAAGTGGACGTGTGGGAGGTGAGCTTAATATCCTTTTTTGTGGCTGTGGACTGCCCGTCGGAGCCGCAGCAGCCATTTTGTGTGATTTGGCATTCATTACACAGACCGTTCTTCTCCTCATAATCTTGCAAAAGTGTGCTATAGCTCCAGTGCTGTGGTGCTTTTTCAGATGGTTACATTTTTTACCATGAACTTGCCACATTTTACAAAAATCTTTACACTTCAGAAATTATAATACAGCAATTTCAGATTGATTCTCATCTACAAGATATTACCAGAGCTGTTGTTTATACTCTTGATTTCTCTTACCTTGAAGAGGATATATCCTTGCAAGTAGTCCTCAATGCACTGAATCTACTTATGAAAAGAAAAACTCCAGTTCCTGATAGATTTACTGTTGAATTATTTCTTCATTTTCTAATATCCTCCACCCAAGATTATTATTATTATTTAAAATGTTCTCTACTTCAGGCATGGCAAAAGGTACTTTGCAAGAAGCAACAATTGATATAATTAGTGAAAATGATAAAATCCCACCCAGTGTTAAAATTATAGACCGATGTTTCTCATAAATGTTGACTACAAGATTTTTGCCATAATTCTAGCAATATGATTAGATTTCTTTTTAACTCATCTGATTGGGAAAGAACAGTCCAGTGTTATAAAAGGCATATTAGCTTCAGATAACACAATATCATTTTTTATGTCCTCAGAAAATCCTTAACTGTTAAATATCCACTAGCAGCAATAACTATTGATGCTGAAATACCTATGGGATAAATTGAGATTTCATGCTTAAACCTTTAGCTTGTCATAGTTTTGGTCCTAAAATTATTTCTATAATTTCGCTGTTGTACACTCCGAAAGCTTTGGTCCTAGTTAGTGGCAAGGTTTCTCCGTATTTTGATCTTCACAAGGTGTTTGTCAGGACATCCCCTTATTACCATTACTATTTGTCCTGGTGTTTGAGCCTTTTCTTGCTCGTATCCGTAATAAGCCGTCGATATCAGGCTTTTATCATGGGCGGTCATCATTTGAAACTTGCAGCATACGCTGATGATATTCTTCTTTTAATTTCTAACCTAGATGGTTTCCTACCCGCATTATTCAATGAAATGTTCTAATTTTCAGAAGTTTCAGGCTACCAAAAAAATTTGCGCCAAAACTGGAATTCTCTCCTTGAATACATTTTGTGTCAAACAATCTTATGCTTCTGGTTTTCAATGGGATTCTTCTCAAATTAAATATCTGGGTATATGGTTTACAAACTCAGTGAATAAATCAGTCAATGTTAATTTTAAAGAAGTTATAGCTAAATAGTAAAATACACTTTTCTCTTGGAATCCCTTATTTTTATCTTGGTGGGGTCATTTAAACTCAGTAAAAATTATGATTTCACCTCTTTTATGATATATTCTTTTTGTGACTCCAGTGAAAATTCCATGCTCCACTTTCAAAAAATGGATTCTATCCCATCTAAATTTTTGTGTGGGTGGGAGGGGGGGGGGGGGGGTTAAGTCTAGGGATTCCTTAACCAAATAAAAAAAATCTTAAACAGGAGGCAGAAATTAATTTTCCAGATTTTCACCTATACCACAAAGCATTCTGTTTTTGACAAGCCTCGTTATGGCAAATTAGGAATGTTTCTCGATTTACACTGCTGTGGCCCGATATAGAGAAAACTCTACTTTGTCCATGTACTCCTCAAGAGGTTGTTTCGTTCTACTCCCATTCTTTTCTTGACGCGTCCTTACTTATCAAATATCAAACATACTTGTTCATTATTAATATCTGTTATTTTCAGGGTAGCTCAAGATTATTTCATGCTTATGCCTATATGGTATAATAGGCTACTTAAACTTCATAATAAACCATTATACTAGACGTCCTGGAGAGAGATGGGTATTAGTTGGGTTGTAGACTTAATTGAGGATAATGTTCCCATATCTTTTCCTCAGTTCCAGAAAACATTTAATTGTTCTAAGTTATTTTAACCTTGTTTTTCATTTCTCTTAAATATAATTTTGGATGTTATTTATTTGTTGGAGGACACTTTGTCGCCATCTTTGACCCATCCAGAGTCCTCTAGAAACTTCACTTCCTCTCCTAAAGCATCTATCAGAAATAAAATGTTTTCTTTTGTCAATCTCTCAAGGCCCAAGTCCAAGGTAGATCTACTATGGGAAAATGATTTGTGCATCATCATTTTGGAATAAGATATGGTCAGAAATTCGTAAGAGTTCTAGGATGGTCAATAGAACTCAAACCTTATTTTTTATCTATAAGAGACATTTTGTTACTCCCTCTCTTTGTGCTAAATGTTCTCAAGACAAAATGTTGGTCATGTAACTTACCGAAAAGTGATATTATGCATGTCATTTTATGCCCACATACTTTATCTTTTTGACATAAGGTTTGGAATCAAATAATTGCTGTATTTCATATTCAGTGCCCTTTTGATATTGTAAATCTTTGTTTAGGAACTTTAGCTAATGAAGTTAACCCATCAATTTTTACAAATATGTTGTTAGATTTATTATTAGCTATAGCCTTTCAGCAAATAACTACTAATTGGAGGTACTCTTCCAATATTTCATATAAAGCTTTGTGTTGTGATGTATGTTATCTTTATCGATTGGATAATATTTTTATGACTTCTTGTACTTCCAAAGTTAATAGTGACTTATTTTGGTTACCATTAACAACTTTCATTGATAATAGTAATAAAAAGGTTTCCTTCACTAATTGTACATTATTAGAGAATTTTCAAGCGTTAAGTACAAGCATTCTCTCTGCCCTTTTCACAATTTACATTTTACTCGTTAGCTTGCATTGCTAATATTTGGGTTCTATTTATAATATACGAGTATTATGCGGTCTTCCATTACTTATTCATAGTTTTTTTTTTTACAATCAGATTTTATTGGTTTTCAAAGACATCATCTACAGACATAGGTATTGTGCACCACCAATTTAGTACATAATACACACTGGAGACATTTTCAGGTGCATTTGTCTGAAACTCTCCCTGAACACAACTATCCCCCCTCCCCTCTTGATTTGCGCTTAGGTGGATATGGTCTAATCTCCAAATGCTGTTGGGTTCTTGTGTGTTGAGTGTCGCTTTTAGTATACTACGACACTTATCGTCCCTGATCCAGGTGCCTCTGTCTGTCGTTCACTTGTTCTGGCGCCACTGGCGGGGGGGATCCCGCCCCACTATTGTCTTGACTATTCGCTGTCAATTCGCTTACCAGATTTTCCCAGGCTCTTGGCCTATCTATCTTCCCTATCCCTCGGCTAGCCTCCCTGAATAGCAGTCTGCCTTCCGCCAGGGCCCATTTCTCTTGCTCCTTCTTCCAGGAAACAATCCTTGGCCATCCTGGTGTCTTCCAGTTCCTGACTATCTCTCTTTTGGCCAGGACATAGGCCAGATCCTGAAACTTTCCAGTCGTCTTGTTTTTGGCCGTGTGGGGGAACCACCCTAGCAGGAAATTTTCTGAGATATGCGGGAGCTCCTTGTCTATGAGATGTCCTGTCACTTGTCTGATCTCTTCCCAGTAGGTTTGTAGTATGGAGCAACTCCAGAACATGTGGATTATATGTGCCCCTCTCTCTCTTCGCACTTCGGGCCCACTGCTATATCTGTTCCAAAATATCTTCTAATGCGGGACGGGGTTAGGCATGCTCTGTGCAATATGTAGAAATTAATCAATTTGAATTGCACATTCCTAGATGCCTTCGGGGTCCGCTCTAAGATCCTGTCCCACTCTGCCTCTGGGATCTGTTTACCCAAATCCTCCTCCCACTGTAATCGCTAGCGCTCTAGTGGTCTCTGCATATCTTGTCTCATTGCGTTGTAAAGGCAAGAAACAATCTTAATTCTACCCACTGATAGTGCTACATACCTATATCCTGCCAGTGCGCGCGGTTCCGTGCCTCCCCCACCCTAGATTTGCCTAATCCTTTTGGTGAGGGCCCCATGTCATAGGAAGTGGCCTCCCGGCAAGTCGTATGCCGCCTGTAATCCTTCAAGCGGGAGCAGTGTGGAGTCCTGGTATGGGTCCCCCATCGTTGTCAGCCTTGCCGCTTCCCAGTCCCCTAACCCCGCCCAGTGGCCCCACTGTGGCAACCATCGCAGCATTGTGATTGGTATGTCTGGGGAGCTGGTGATCTTGGCACCCACCCGTCTTAAGTATCTAGCCCAGCATCGTATCACCACCCTGGTTTCCATGGTGTAGTCGGACATGTTCCGTCGAACCCATAGGAAGATCCCTGCTAGGGTTGTGGTATCCGGCGCCGCTGGATATTGTTCTTGTTCTGGGTCGCGTCCTGCCGCTAGCCATTAGATCAGCCAGTACAACTGGGCAGCAATATAATAGCCCTCAAAATCTGGGACCGCTAGGCCACCTTCCACTGTCGGGCGCTGCAAGAAGGTCTCGCTACTCTTCTGTGCCCCGCTTCCCAAATAAATGATGTGATCAGTAAGTCAAGATCTTTGAACTTTGCTCTTGGGATCCACACCAGTAGGGCCCCGAAGTAGTACAGGAGGTGCAGGAGTGCCACCATCTTCAGGACTGCCACCCGCCAGCCACCGCCAGCGACAGTGTACCCCAGAATTCCAACCCAGTCTTCACCGATCTGATTGCTCTACCCACGTTTCCCTCTAGCAGCTCTGCCGATTCATGATATATTTTGACTCCCAAATATTGCAGGCAGCTGGGCTCCCATTTTAGGTGTTCGAGGTCAGGTGGCGGGAGGGCGTTGGACATCTGGGGTATAGGCTGGACTTCCGCCAGTTGACTTTGAGGCCAGAGATGGCACCGAACTGGGCCAGCATTTTCTCTGCGCCCCTCTCAACACACCCGTTGTATCGCTGAGGAATAGTAGTAGGTCGTCCGCGTATAGCTCTATAAAGTGTTGCACCTCTCCTGCCCTCAGACCATTGTAATCCTGCCCGCTTCGCGCCCTGCATGCCAGTTGCTCTATGGCCAGTGCAAACAGGAGCGAGAAGAGAGGGCATCCCTGTCTCGTACCCCTCTCCACCTTCTGCCTGGGAGAGATGGTTCGTCCAGTGCGCACCCGAGCCATGGGGGACGCATACAATAACCGTACCCATGCCAACAATCGTCCTCCCCGTCCCACCTTGGACAGGACCTCATAAAGGTAGAGCCACTTGAGGCTGTCGAAGGCCTTCTAGATGTCCACTGGAAACACTGCCGCCTTGTGCTTGTCATACCCAGTGGAGTCCCTGACAGCCAGGAGTCGCCTGATATTTATGGCCGTGTTCCGCCCGGGGATAAACCTGGCTTGGTTCGCATGGACCAGGTCTGGCATGTGTGGGAGAATGCGCGTCGCTAGAATTTTGCTCTGGATTTTGTAATCCATATTCAGCATGGATAAGGGCCTGTAGGCTGTTTAGCTGTGCGGTTCCTTACCAGGTTTAGGCACCGGGACAATAAGGGCCTCTCTAGTGCTCTTAGGCATTATTCCCGCTCCCAGGGCCTCCTGATACATGGTGACCAGCCTGGAGGCTAGCTCCTCCATGTGTGCTGCATAGAACTCGGCCGGTAGGCCGTCTGTGTCCGAAGTTTTGTTCCTTGCCATGCTCTTGATGGCGGCTCGTATCTTCTGTTGCGTTATGTCCGCTCCTAACTCTTCCGCCTTCTCAGGGTTCAGTCGTGGCATCTGCAGGCCTGCGAGGTATTCCCTTGCGTCCGCGTGGTCGCCCTCCCTCAACCTCCTGTACAGTTGTGCATAGTAGCTGGCAAAGACTTAGTTGATCTTCGCCTCCGTAAACTGCCTGACCCCCGCCTCGTCCTATATTTCCACCAGTGGGGGGCCCCTGCTCACTGTGTTTGCTAGCCATGCTAGGAGCGTTCCTGACTTGTCTCGTTCAGAGTAGGTGCGCTCTAGGTACTTCTTGTAGTCGAAGCATCTATGCCTCTATGTCTGCCTCGCCACTTCTTCCTTGGCCTCTAATAGTGTCTTCTGGAGCTCTGGATGACCCGGCCGCCTGCGTTCCAGCCCCCTAAGGGTTGTCTCCGCTCCTTCCACTTCTCCCAAGATGACACACCTGACCCCCCTAGCGCACATTAGACATTGGCCCCACTGGACCACCTTGAAGGCGTCCCATTCGGCATTCAGCGAGGAGGCTGTCCCGCATTAGCCACAAAGTAGTGCACTATTTCCCCCCCTGATCTCTTCACAGAAGACCTGGTCTTCCAGTGTGTCCGGGCAGAGCCTCCACGTAGGTATCGCTGATATGGGGTGCATCCATCCCAGGGACAGGACCAGCGGATTATGGTCCAATATTGTGCGCACTAGATATTCAGCATCAATGACATGGCGATGTGTGTCTGCTGAACACAGGAAGGCGTCTAGTCACGCATGGATTTCGTGGACCGCCGAGAAATAGGAGTAGTCCCTATCTTGGGGATGTAAGGTCCACCAGGCATCTAACAGCCCCCAGCCCTGTCTCCACTCAGTGAATGCTTGTGAGGTGCGCTCTGCTTTGGAATTACGCAGTGGCGGGAGTGACCTATCTAGGAGCGTGTCGTCCACACTATTAAAGTCGCCCCCCCACCAAGGTAGTGCCCATCAAGAATTGCGTCAGGCAATGGCTCTGTGTCGTGAAGAAGGCTGTTTGTTCTGTGTTGGGGGCATAGATGCTAATCATACTGACCTCTCGGCCTTCTAGTCGCCCCTTAGTAGCTACATACCGGCCCTCCAGGTCCTCCACTACTCATTCATAGTTATACCATAATTTGTTCCTCTTTATTTTCACTCCTCCATCAGCTTGCCCTACCCCTTTTCTTCCCATACCCCTCGGAAAATGAAATTCTAAAAGGCCTACCTTATTTTCATTAAATTGCTCTCATATTAGGTATGCCTTGTACAACATGGTTTCCACATGTATTGACATTAGATTGTAATGATATTTCGGAGGAATTGTTTAATTATCTGTTTTTTACGTTGCTAAATAAAACTTTTATACAATCAAATTGTACCAGGGGCAACTGGTGTTCAAGGGCAAAAGGCGCGTTGGCCTACCATCAACGGGGAGGAGGAGAGGGAAATTCGAGCAGCTCATGATAAATCAGCGTAATTTTTTTTCGTTTGGGTGAGAGATTAATATTAGAACCGGAGAGCTCTGCATATGAGTCAAGCGAGGGAAGCCTCACTCTGCAGGCACAACTGAGGGCAGTGACATCATAAAGGTGGGGGCATGGGAAAGTATAGCAATGCTAAGTTTGTTTACATTTGGGTGTTTATAGTTCTGGCCCAGGGTGGAGTTAGCAGAATTTCACTTCAAGTAATGACTGGGAGTGGGGCAGACCGGTGAAGACAAGGAAGAAGTGGGTGGTCACCACCCAAGTGTGGGCGTCATCTCCTTCACTGTCACCCACCGCTGGATTGCTTTTCATTGCTAATGGGCAGGCTGGAGGAGTGCAGGATATGTTGAGCCTGACTTTCAGTTTCATATGTTAAAGAAGTATTAAAGAGCAGTTGTTGAAGAGGAAGAGCTCTTCATCTTTCATCAGATCAGTGACTCATTAGTGAGTGCTTTTATAACTTGGTTTAATTTTTAACTGAATTAGTGCCTCCCCCTGCACTGCTTGTTCAATAAAGGTAAGCCACAGAGGACTGAAGCAACAATCACACCACTGGTTGTTTGATGTTATTGGTGTTGCAGTCACCTTATTTAAATGAAAGCCATGCCCGTCTCTCAGTTATTCTGTTCTCCTTTTCTCTCTGTGTGGAGAACACACATTACTGATTGAAAAATAATGTGAATCTGTTTTTCTAACCAAGTTAGATGCTTATGGGAACATGTTAAACCGAGAGTGCAGCTGCACGCGTTTTTTCAATCATTAATGGGAAGTCTCAGCACAGATAAAAGTAACAAGTACAGAATAATGTTAAGAAATGCATGTTTTTCTATTAAAGCAACAACCAAACAGTAAATAACTGGGTGTGTAATTGTTTCTGCTGTCGTGGATGGCTTATGTTGAATGAGCAAGCCACACAAAATGAAACAACTCCTGAGCCTGGGCTCTATCTCTCCAGCAGGAAGAGCATTTAAAAACCCTCTTAAGAGAGAGGAATTGTATTTTCCACAAACACAGTTTTAATTATTTAGATCCAAAAGAACACTTTTGGAACTTAGCTCCTTTTCAAATCAAAGGGGCTAGAGACTAGCATCGGTTAAGATTTTTTAGATATATTTGTAGACAGATTGCTTTACGCCTCACCACATTCATATTTCACCAGCTGCCACTGCTTCTTGCTAAAGAAAGGTTCAACATTTTCCAACAGCAGGCCTTTTGCGTTCCTTCCTGAGAGTCATTCTCATCTCCCCCCAGGATGGCAGAAGGCTGTCTCGTAGCCAGCAACAGTGAAACTTGGGCAACAGAGTGGCAACTTTCTAAAGTTGCAATTTACTTAAAATTACATTAAATTCTACTTAGGCTTTAAGGGCCAGATTTATATTGCCACGGACGGATTATTCTCTGTTGGCCTGGTGGAGGACTTTACGTTTACCAGGCGAGAATACTCCCGCTGCCAGATTTGTAATCTGCTGGGGGAGGGGGGGTGGGGGGGGGGGGGTCGATTAGGCTGTCATTTATTAAGGCATGGGCAGGATCCCGCAGTCATAGCGGTCACTGCCAATGCCTTTTACTGTTTGATGAAGGGCTGCGTTGGAAGGAAATGTCCTCCAATCTAAATTGGTTGGGCAGACAAGTAGGCATTTCTCTGATGGCCCTTACTCCCCAGGGCCATCGGAGAAGTTTGCTCACGGCGGGGACAGAGTAGTCTCTGTCATGGTTAAACTTAAGGTCCACCTGAAATTAAATTTGGTGGGCGGACCACAATGTTGGTGGTGAGGGAGCTTCGTTGGCGTAGGGGGGTAGTACCCTCCCCGCCAATATATAAATAAGGCCCTAAGTCGTTTTAATGTAACAATCCTTTTGATACCTTGAAGTACCAACTTTAGTAGTCCCATTCAGAAGTTAGCACAGCTGAGTTGCCAATGGAGCTACTAGCCTTTCTACAGTAAAAACAAACAAAACAATTCTTATCATAAGAACACGTGAAACAAATGTTGCGCTTTGTAATATATAGCACCCTGCCTAAGGGTTCATTACACCTACTTTGTGTTATGTTATGCAGATTTGTAGAGTGCACTATTACCCGGGGCAGGTGTAAGTCTAGGCATATCTAGAGCCTGGTGGGACTTCTCAAAAACTCGGGTCTGCAGCTTCTTGCGGAATTCAAGAAGTGAGGAGGCTTCCATTATGTGTAGCGGCAGATCATTCCATGCTTTAGGAGCGATGCAGGAGAAGGCTTGACCTCCGGATCTGGTTTTCCATATGCGTGGGATTTATGCAAGTAGGAATCTGTATGAGCAGAGGTGTCTGGAGGGTCTGCAAAAGCTAATGTGATTGTTGAGATATGCTGGGCCAGTCTCATCTAGTGTCTTGAAAGTGTGGGTGAGGAGTTTGAATTGTGCTGATTTGCGAATGGGGAGTCAGTGGCGCTCCTTCAGGCATGGTGTGATGTGAGAGGATCAAGGTTATTCTGGCCGCCGAGTTCTAAATGGTCTGCAGCATTCTAGTGAGTTTATTGTTGAGATCGGCATAGAGGGTATTCCTGTAGACCAGATTGCTTGTGACCAGGGCAATTGTGATGGTTTTAAGGATGCAGATTGGGAGCCATTTGAAAATCTTCTCCAGCATCTTCAAGGTATGGAAGCATGAGGCGATGACTGCATTCAATCGGGCAGTCATGTTGAGTTTGTTGTTGATGATCCAGAGTTTCTTGGGTGATGGGGATGGGTGTCAGTCCTAGCTCTGTTTGCCACCAGGTGGAGTCCCATGGCAATATGTTCTTCCCGTAACAACACGATTTCCTTCTTGTCGGTATTCAGCTTTAGACAGTTGATCTTCATCCAGTGGGCGATTTCAGTCGTGCAGGCATTGAACTTGATTGGGCACTGGGTGTTTTGCCCATGAGGGAGAGAATGAGTTGCGTGTCGTTGACATAGGAGAGGGTGTTGGTATAGTCAGAGGGGATGAGGCTGGTTAGAGGGATCATTTAAGAACTGAAAAGGTTTGGGCTCAGGGAGGATCCTTGTGGAACTCCGTAGATGAGGTTGCGGGCATCTGAGGTGACCAAAACTTGTCTACTAGGCAGAGCCAAATATTGTCAAGAAATCCAATGGCTACAGAGGGCTAATCCAACACCCAGTTGTATGTATGCTGTTATGAAGGGCTGACCCAATATGTCCATGACACTGTTGGATGAATAACTGAAGTGTGCTTACCTAAAACTCTTTTTCTATAAGCAAGATTATTTATTATTTTTTTAGATAAAACATGAGGCTGGAGAGACAGCTAAAACAGCCTCATGGTTAAACTTAAAACACAGAAATAGAGTGCAGAGAGCAGGAGTGCAGTGGGGCATTGGCTCACATGCATAAGACATAAAGCACTGGTCAACAGCATCACAATCTTCCATGAAAAATACAGAACAAGTGTAGTACTGCCCTAACAGCCAGTGCAAGCTTCCTTCAAAGACATGGAACAAATGTGGTAATGCATGGCTACCCAAGCTTCATTCAAAGACATGGAACAAGTGTGGCACTTTGAATGTTTCTAAGCTTATGTTTAAAAATAATCACTTTTAATGAATGCCTCTCAATGCTAATAATCTCATGTACTAAGGTTAAATGCTTATTAAAGAAATATACTTTTTAAAAATATTTTGAATACACTTTCATCTTTACATAATATTTGTTGCACGGTTTCCATGCCAAATCCTTCAATGACCCATCCCATGCCAGGGTTCTTAGAGCCAAGATGGACCTTGGCTCTGCTCCCCGTTACTTTATTGGCTAAGCCACCTCTGTAATAGGACTGTATATAACAATTACTAGAGTTCCCTCTCTTAGTATCTTGCTCAGAAGAGCAACATCTTGCTTTCTGAGAATCTGCATGGTTTCCAAGGGTCTCAGAAGGATAACCATTCCTACTTCTGGTTTTAATAAGGAACTTGTGCATTAGTGACGCCAGGAAGTTGTTTTAAAGCTACTTGTGCATTTCTGTAGAATAAATTACAAAAAACAATGCTCAAATACTTCATTTTCCTAGTTCCAGCACTCTGTCTTACGTAAGTCTATGTTCTTTTAGAAACCGTCATTTTCTGTCCTCTACCCATCAGGCTGAAAGCAGTGATTACCATAACGGTCTTGTCTTCAGAACCCACACAACAGCATGGGCATAACTTCTTCTTGGACCTCTGCTATCGGCAAGCAGTCTGGGCCGAGTTTTGCACTCTGCATTTACAAAAGTGAGCATGTGTACTGCTCAGCCATTCAGTGCACGCACAATCAGGTTTTTGCAGTCCCTTCGCTGGTGCTTTATTGGATTCTGCACCTCAGGGTCTGACTCCTGCAGGTGAGGGAAGGCTGAGGGGGGTAATAGCAAGCTCCCAGAGCTGTAAGAGTTCCTGTGGCCCTAGCAGGTAGTGGAGCTGGAACAATTTTCAGACTGAGTATGCTACCATATATGGGATTCTGAAAAATCCAAGCATCACACAAAGAACAAGTGACCCAATTGAGCCATGCCCATGCAACAGGTGAGAAGTAAGGGTGTAGTATGTAGCTGGTGTTGCATTTAGGAGATCCTGTCACAAATATATTACTAAAGCATGATGTGGCAGCACACTATATTTTAAAGACAACACATTTTCTGTTGAGATGACGTCTAAATTTGCACAGACATACAGTTTTACTGATACAACTATATTGCACACAAATTATAATGTGCTGAAATCAGGTTTTAACGAATATTTGTCATTTGTGCGTCACCAAGTATCTTGATTTGTTTTGATGCTATCTGAATCTTTGTTGCCATCACATTTCAAAACACGCAAAAATCACTTAAATTATGCTTTCCAAAATATTTATTTATTTTGAAATATTTGTGCAATTCATTTATTGGTATTTACATTTTATAGTGTGAGCTAGCAGAAAGCAATATTCTACAGCCTTTCCTTTGACACCAGCAAGATCGCCACGTAGTTTACTTTACAAAATCCTCACACTTTGCAGTAATGGAAAGAGAAGTAAACGCCAGTCTCCTTGCTAAAATAATAATAAGCAACAATTTGTCAGAAGACTAGACTGATATTTGACTTCTGTCTCTGAATGCACAGCAAATGTAACATATTAAAAACAACATGTAAAGTCATGTTTAATGCTCGTTCACCTTCGGAACTCCTGCATGTTTATTTATGGGGTGCTGCACTCCTACTTCCAACACCTCGGCTAGTAGGTACCCTCTAAGGCTAAAGAGGCTGTTGTAGTTGGGCCCCTCCCACTTCTGAAACCGGGTGTATTGCACCAGCTGCACCACTGGCAGCAACGCCCTTGGCTCCAATACCTTTGGATCGAGTTTGCCCTTCATACAACTGCAAAATTGAAGAAAGGACCACCTTATATCTACGACCGCGTGTAAAAGCACATGAGTGCTGTTGTCTGTCTTTTATTTCCACTACTACTAATGTTGTGGAAAAAATTCCAAGCCTTGAAATTGGGATATTCAATAAGGCCTATTTGAACCAGCAACAACGTTGCTTACGATAGACAGAAAACACAATGAGGTCCATGAACCCAGGCCGGGTTCTAGCGGGTGGGCCGGGTGGGCCAGGCCCACCCAAACATGAGACTGGCCCACCCAAACAGATGCCTTGGCCCTCGCAGTGAGGGCTTTAAGGAAGGCGCGCAAAGCACAGGTCGTGTGTGTCAGCCCGTGCCGAGACAGCTTCCCGGGGAGACACACACACAAAGTTTTAAAGATTATCGTAGCCGAACCCGAGTACTTCACAGGTCTTTAAAAGACCATTTACATGTTAACGAGGCTTTGTTTATTTCTTCACCCCTTCGTCTGCACATGGAAAAGGCGACAATGTTCTGCTGCATGGATATTTCTTTTTCTATGCAGCGCAGGAGAAAATACGTTTGTTTATTCCTATTCACCTTTCCTGACCCCTGCAGCTGCTTATCACATCAGGCTGTGACACAAAGTTTGACTAATGGAGTAGGTAAGAGAATGTGTTACTATTTGTTTTTCTTTTTAAAATATGCACAGGCCCAGCCGGACACATACTTCGTGTGTGCTTCATTTAAACCGTTTTTATCATTATCATGGCCGATGCAGGACAACAATAAGACAATACAAAATGCCCAGATAACTCTGGTGATTAATGATCCTGTTGGGGAGCAATCATTTGTCTGTTAGTAGTTTTTAAATGCAGATGAACTGTTTTTTATGTGGAAGCTCAGTGGGTTACTGCCTTTGTCACATAGATCCTTGTGTTCCTTGCAGTTCAGAAGTTACAATCCTAACATAGGACAGTGGCCAATGAACTGTCATCAAAGAGCTGCATACAAACATGAATGGTATAATAGAACTTTGCATTCTTTTTTTGTAATATAGTTAGAACTTCCCCAGTCTTTCATTATTCTAATGTTGCTAAGATGAGAATGTTTGGGCAGATATACATTTTTATCAGTAAAGCTGACCCCCATGGAATACTCTTTAAATCCTAAGGTTGTGTTTCCCCAGAACAAACCCTCTTAAAATATACGGCCCACCAGTATGGATGACATGTGATTCATATACCTTGTAATCCTCATTGGCTTATGTGACATTCCCTGTAGACTGATTTATATACTTGTATGATTCATTGTCTCTGTATAATGTGTGCGTGGTGTAAAGTACTGACACACACTACACTGATATGAGTAGCGTTGTACAACAAATGAAATGCACATGAGAGTGGGGCTACGTAAAGATGAGGGGCACTGTTGGAGGGTGGCAGTGAGGGAATCCGAGGAGGAGGTCAATAGGGGGAGGGGCTATGGAGCGATGAGGGGCACTAGTGGAGGGTGGCAGTGAGGGAATCCGAGGAGGAGGTCAATAGGGGGAGGGTCTATGGAGCGATGAGGTGCACTGTTGGAGGGTGGCAGTGAGGGAATCCGAGGAGGAGGTCAATAGGGGGAGGGTCTATGGAGCGATGAGGGGCACTAGTGGAGGGTGGCAGTGAGGAAATCTGAGGAAGAGGTCATGGGTTGGAGGGGGGAGGGGGGAGGGGGGAGCTAGGGAGAGATGAGGGGCACTGCTGGAGGGTGGCCAGTGAGGGAGTCTGAAGAGGAGGTCCTGAGGGGGATGGGCTACAGAGAGATGAGGGGCACAAGTGGAGGGTGGCAGTGAGGGAATCCGAGGAGGAGGTCAATAGGGGGGGCCATGGAGGGATGAGGGGCACTGTTGGAAGGTGGTAGTAAAGGTTATTTACGGAGAAAGAGGTTATTGGTGCGGCGCCAAAAAAGACTTCCGCATCAGCGCTGAAGCCGGCCCTGTCATGGCTTTTCTGTTTTTGTTTATTTAATTAGCAATCCGTTCATAAGGGCTACTGTGGAACATACTTTAAAGTGCGTGCTAATTATATTTACCACTATATTCAATGTTTTAAGTTTGAAGGTGATTTTACTAATGTTTTTACCGGGAAAAATGAAAGTGGAACCCGATGGTGCCTGATATGGGGCTGGGGCCCAAGGTCAGCTGTGAGAAGGTGCACTGGAGAGGAGTAGTGAATAATCAAGCCTGTAAGGGAGTGCGTTGCAGAGTCCGAGGTCAGGTAGCGGTAGTAATGAAGAGGGATTCTCCCTGAAGACTCGCACAGAGGGAGCCCGAGAAGTGTCACTAGCCTGATACTCCCACCTCAGAAACCTCCTCTTCCCATCAAAGGAACATTACATGGAAAAAACACTTTTTGAGAGTGATAATATTTAGAAAGAGATTTGGAAAAGAGTGCGTTTTACTGGGTCTTGTAAGACTAAGAAGAGATAAAGGAGGGCCCTGAAGCAGGCCAGCCTAGACATATATACGACAAATCGAGCCCGCAGTGGCCCACCCAAATGCACCCTTGGCCCACCCAAATAAAAATTCCTGGAGCCGGGCCTGCATGAACCTCAAGATCGAGATTTTCCTAGAAAACTAACAATTTGTGTGTTGGCCACTACAAACCAGAAGAAGAACCAGAGGCGTAGCATCTCCTGATACACTGAATATCGACAGCAGCAAAGAGCCAGCCACACAAATGGAAAACAATGCTTGAAATTCGACACAAGACAATGGGTGGATAGAGACAAACCTATATAGCATTTACCAGCATAACCTGAGGGGACTTTGTGGGAGAGTCAAGGGATGGACTGACCAGATTGGCCCATTGCTTCCTATGACTTGCTGTAAATCTTGCTGACCAGCCTAAGCCTCCGACTCCTCTCCTGAATCACAGAACCTGGGTGGGACTCTCTAGAAAAGCTCACCGACTTACACTATTGAGCACTCTTTCAAAGAGGCAACGCCTTATATGGTTCAGTACGGCCTACCGCCCCCTCCTCCCCTCTGCTGTGACAGAAACCTTTTCAGACATTTGTTTGGAATAGGGGGTCGTAGACCCCCGATCGTATTTATTAACAAAACACACATTTGCAAACAAATATACAATTACGCAGAAATGACAAGACAGGATTCGGTACATTAAATTCATTCCTAGCTTTAACCAAACTCTAATACATAATGTTCCTATCCTAGTCTAACCATATTGATGATCACATTTCTGCGTATTCCTTTGGGCCTACGGCAAGGTCAAACGCTGGCCCCTCCCCTTTTAATCCAAATTGTCCCGCGCCCCCCAACCAGAGTGCGCATGCGCAGGGGGCCCAGCTGACCCGGAAGTACTTCCTTCCAGGCAACCCCCATACGCTCAAGACTTACTCCATAAAGGGGCAAAAAATGCTGGCCCCTCCCCCTTTAATCCAATTTGTCCCGCGCCCCCCAACCAGAGGGCGCATGCGCAGGGGGCCCAGCTGACCCGGAAGTACTTCCTTCCAGGCAACCCCCCTACGTTCAAGACTTACTCCATAAAGGGGCCATGCAGACAGCGCAGCTTACTTACGCCCGCGTGCGGGGTGGCCAACCAGCCAATGGAAAGCGTAACCCCCCCTTTGGCCCCGCACCGTTGCAACCAACCGGTTGTAACTGCCCCTGGAGTCTGGTGAGAGCCACATGTCCCTCCCCTATGGGCGCCCCACTTAATAAGGCGCCCCCAAAAGATTAGTAAATTTAGTCTGTCCAACCGATGACCTTACCGCCTGACTCGAAATACCGCCTAAAAACACGACAAAAAATGCATTCACATTCACTATATTTGACTTTTCCTCATAATTGACACCCTGTGGAAAAAACACATTAACCATACTTTGCTTCAACAAAACATCTATCTCAGGGATGGTGGGTGGGGAAAAAAGGTTAGAAACCCCTGAGGGAGGGGGCACACGTGACGGGTATGCTTCCGAGGGGAGCGGAGTGCAAAGAGACCGCACTTCGCGCTCCCCCGGCTTTAAAGGGTTGCCCAGCCACCAGCTGGAACTGGTTCTGGGCAAGGGGTCACCCGCGACCCAGAAGTGATCGGATCACTTCCGGGGCGTGGAGGAGCCTTCCATGACCCGGAAGTGATCCAATCAGGATTCGGTACATTAAATTCATTCCTAGCTTTAACCAAACTCTAATACATAATGTTCCTATCCTAGTCTAACCATATTGATGATCACATTTCTGCGTATTCCTTTGGGCCTACGGCAAGGTCAAATGCTGGCCCCTCCCCTTTTAATCCAAATTGTCCCGCGCCCCCCAACCAGAGTGAGCATGCGCAGGGGGCCCAGCTGACCCGGAAGTACTTCCTTCCAGGCAACCCCCATACGTTCAAGACTTACTCCATAAAGGGGCCATGCGGACATGGCAGCTTACTTACGCCCGCGTGCGGGGTGGCCAACCAGCCAATGGAAAGCGTAACCCCCCCTTTGGCCCGCACCGTTGCAACCAACCGGTTGTAACTGCCCCTGGAGTCTGGTGAGAGCCACATGTCCCTCCCCTATGGGCGCCCCACTTAATAAGGCGCCCCCAAAAGATTAGTAAATTTAGTCTGTCCAACCGATGACCTTACCGCACCGGCCTGCATAGTTGACCGACTATCAGGCCCACGCCAAAACCCAAGGTCATACTCACCATTGAGATTGGCCCAGCCAAGCTAAAATGTTGCCCAGGAATAAGGAGACATCCCCTGGTTTGCACCCATGAGCAATCACTTGTAATCTCAGGGCCCTAAACCGCTTGCCTATTTCATTATTGATCCCCTAAACCGAGTGGTTGAGAGCCCTCACTGATTCCCCTCCCCGCCACTGAAGCCTTGGTATCATGTGTGACCACACAATAACCGCACCTGGGCAGCGCCCGGCCAGCCATGCTGACTCTGACAGTACTGTGTCAATCAGGATCCTCCTATTTAGGTGCCCCAAGTCGTTACCACCAAGATGTAAAATGATAGCGTCGGGGGGAGTGCCAATGGAAGCAAGCATGTGACCTATCCGCTCCCTGAACCTGTTGGAACGCAGCCCCCCGTGCCCAAAAAAGGAGACCCTGCAACCTAAGCGCTTTGCACGGGCTGCCCCATTCCCCGCAATAAAAAAGGTTACTTAGACGGGAGACATACAAATGGCCGAAAACACACGCCTGACGTTCCAACTCGGCGTCCAGAGAATCGACTTTCGTCGTGGTTGTGTCTTCTTTGTGATGAGGTGTCGCTGTCTCTTCCTGCGTGACAGGCCACTCCCATCCTGGATCTTTCGGTCCACCTGCCTGCCCACATCTTGCAGTCATTGTGGTGTGGAGCGCCTCCCATGTAACCGTCATGGATCCAGCCATACATAAATGAAAATCAAACACAGATGATTAATGTTTTGTTCAAGATACAGTGTGATACAATGTGTGACACCAAACGAATGCAAGATGTCAGAGGCATCCCACACACTATAAATGCACAAGCCGTGAGCGGTAGGTACAGTGTATCGCAGAACCGAGTGCAGAGATACCGCGTGACAAACCATAGGCCTCTAATGCGTGATCAGGTATATAGGGCGGACCCGTAGCGAGTGCCACAACACCGATATCCCATGAACCAGTGTGCTGGCACCTGGGTGCAGAGCTATTGTATGACACCATAACCTAGCAGTATACATACCTACAGGTAGAGCACATGGGTGCACCAGTACCATGTGACAACCACCAGCATATATTGCTGCACCCTCCTTGTGACCTAACGGGTTTCTAAATTATAGGTGTCGTTGCAACGGGTGTCTGGGAGCTTTTCGGCCGTCCCTAACTTGTATGTGTAACTGCACACGCGTGCCTAAGTACTCAATAATGCGTGACAGCAAGGCATGGGACGTACTGATATTACATACTATGTGGCGGCATCTCTCACTCGCCTTTTTGTAAAGCGGCACAAACTCAATTGTAACCTACACAAGTGAATTAACATCAGACTGTCCGCTGAGAGTGCTTAGCATAGCACCAGTTGTATTAAAGGACGTGCTCAGTTAAAGTTTCTTGTATGACTACAGCTCATGGAATGCCAGAATCTGAGCGTAGTGCTGCTAAATAATTAGAACCATCCGGGAAACTATTTCCAATATTTGCGTCAAAACGCATTCTCTCTGAAGCATAACAGTAACATGATAAAGTGATGGATCTATTCCTATCACTGTGTTTGTAATCCCATGGGATACAGCTAAGGCACAGACCGGAGAGTTTCTCAGAGGTAGGAAGTGTAAATAATTAGAACCATCCGGGAAAACCAATTCCAGTATTTGAGTCAAAACGCATTCTCTCTGAAGCATAACAGTAACATGATACAGTGATGGATCTAATCCTATCACTGTGTTTGTAATCCCATGGGATACAGCTAAGGCACAGACCGGAGAGTTTCTCAGAGGTAGAAAGTGTGATCGCTGGCTGAACGTGGGCTTCTAGCACCAGGCGGCGTGAGATTTAGTCGTGGCTGCCTCACTTGATCAACCATATAAAATTATTGCCTATGTAATATGTAGCTTGCACGCACCGTATTACCATTAAATTGCCTCATGGAGAGTATCTAAGTCATTCCTGCATAGAAACATGTGCACGTATGCCACTGGCTGGCACTCTAGTGCACAAATGTTACGTAAGCTAACATGTGTTTGCAAAGGTCCAAGATCTCTTGTTGCTAAATAAGAGACGGTTATTGCTACCCAACCCAATGGTACTCATTATATCCATCTCTGAATGAGACAAGGCTGGATGGACCCATATGGATCTGAAACTGTGGCCCTGAGGTCAAACACAGGCCACTATAGTCCCTCTAAACCACCGGGCCCCACTCTACAATTTAGAACACTTATGGCACCCTTTGTTGTACACGCTGCACAAATGTAATTGGTATTTAAAGTGGGAGCACTTAGCATAGAGCCAGTTCAATTATATGAGGAACGATGGACCCTAGAGAAAACACTTGTGGCAAACCAGGTAAAAACCCTTCTTTCCACTATGTGATGCATGCGAATACGTAGGTGCAATAACCGTATTCAAAAGACAGTTTACTCATGTAGGAAGGAGGTGTAGGTAAGTACTTCTATAAGACTGGACGTTTCTCTTACCCCACCAGTTGCCGCTCTTTTACACGTTTAAATTATTAACATCAGGCTTTCCTTTAATCGAAGAGCTACACTTATAAGCAGCTCGAAATCCGTCTTACAATGGCATCTGGGGCCACCAATATGCTTATTGCGCTGTAGACGACCCTACCCAACAAGCTCTGCAACCTACTAAACCCCCATAACTCCACATATGTAAGGAGACGGGAGAGTGTTTGTCAGTATTGGTATTCCCCCCGCAACATCCACCATTAATAGTGAAAGCCCCAGCTATTAATTGTATGGCCACACTTGCAAAGCAGCTCCGAAATGGTTTATGGTTTGCAAGTGGGTTGGTCACCATCCTTGCTGTAAGAATGAATGGCTTGGAAAACAGGTAACTGAGGACTGATGTATATCGCCTTAGACTGTATGAAGGGCTTGAAACACAGAGAACTGATGTCTGATGCATATTCAGATAGGATGCCCTACAGCGATACTTCAATTGAATAGTTACCCCTCTAAAGTAATCCTTATTACAATGGGACTGCTTATACGAGAGATATTCACTGGATATCTTAAGTCTTGGAAATGCGTTGTGCCATACATTGCGGACAATGTCCACAAATCAAGGAACATTAGCATATCTCGAGTGCAGGTATAGGCCCAACCCGAAATGTCCCACGCCACCCTTCACTAATGTTTCTATTTGCAACAACGCCACAATAATTGCTGTAGGCAAGTTGCCCAGTAGTCAGGTATTTGCATCTATGGTCACCCTGCCCGGTGCTTACTGTGCAGTAGACGAGCCACCAGCTCCGCAAGCACTCCAATCTCCCATATCTCTATTCACGTACAGGGATGAGAGTGCATTGGATATATATTAATGCCAGCCTGCATAACACAAAACCTGAAAGCAAACTGGCCTGAAATGAACACAGTCATTGTTTGTATAATACACTTGTACAGCAGCTCCGACATTCTTATTACTGTACTTAGCTAATTATCAAGAGACAAGTGTGAACCGGTGAAACACAAGCCTGAGCAGAATTAATCAGCCACTCTGCCGACACAATCGCACTGACCAGCAGCTCTACCCCACAACTCTGGCTTACAAAAAAGCCCCCAATCGCGCTTTCACTGAGTTTGTCAAAAGCATGCATAGCCCTTGTCACCTACCACTGTACCATCCGTTCTGGCCACTAAAAAACTTGCTCTGTAAAGCCGCACTACTCGCGCGCCCTCCACAAACTCCTAGGTCCCTGCCCAAGGAGATTACACGGCAGACGAAACCTGCCCCCCAGCCGTGCTTCGACTGTGCTTGCTAACAGCGCGACCTCCCTTAAACGCTAAATCTCGCCGTGAGAACACACCCTCAGCTACTGCACATTTCTCAAGGAGCTGGCCGTGTACGGATTCCCGTGTGCACGACATAAATCACCCTTCCCTTGACAGTCACTAGTGATCCTTGCCTGATCGCGCTACACGTGTGACCGGCGCAGCCACAAGACTAAACGTGGCGGGCGCGGGCATATTCCCAAACCCGCCCGCTGACCACTACCACAAGTAAAGCAGACAGAGCACCACATCCCCCGTGACGTGTTGGAAGAAATGTGTTTAGAAGATTTATACAGCACAACCTTGGAGCACTTTCCATGAAGACCAGTCACATAACACAAGGACACAATCATGTTGTGAATCACAGGATGTTGAGCCGACGTGAGGCTCGAACCTGCTCTTTTTCTTTCTTTAGCTCGAAAATCGGGAGCCTAAGCCTTACTGCACAACCTTGCACACGTAATGATTCTCCGCCGCCCCCGCACCCCACTGTAATAAGATGCCCAAATCCATACGTGCAACATCATCCCAGTCCTGCGGCGGGACGGGAGTGGGGATACTTACACTCTACTCCCCGCTATCAGATGCAGCCTGCGAGTTCCGAAAAACCTCTCCCTTCGCGCACAGCAAACGCCTCTCCCGCCGATCGTCGCTGCGATTTTCAGCGTCCCTAACGATGCGTGCACCAAGGCCAGGCCCCCGACGGGATCTCGGACGTACAGCTCCGTGCGCCTCTCAGGATATTAGCGCCCTGGGCCTGGAAACGATGCGTGCACCAAGCCAGGCACCCGACGGGATCCGTTCTCCCGCTCGTCAGTTTCAAAACCGCAGCCTGCAGGGAAACAAAAAAGAAAAAAGGTTAGAAACCCCCCGAGGGAGGGGGCACACGCGACGGGTGTGCTTCCGAGGGGAGCGGAGTGCAAAGAGACCGCACTTCGCGCTCCCCCGGCTTTAAAGGGTTGCCCAGCCACCAGCTGGAACTGGTTCTGGGCAAGGGGTCACCCGCGACCCGGAAGTGATCGGATCACTTCCGGGGCGTGGAGGAGCCTTCCATGTCCCGGAAGTGATCCAATCACTTCCGGGGCACGGCCCCTGACCAATGCGGAGCAATGGGACGGGCTAGAGACGGGGGCACGGCCGACCCCCATAATGGCGGCGGGGCCGATGCCGGCCCCACCTTCCTCGAACCTTTCTTACCTGAGGACAGAGTCCCGTAGGAGGACAGGGAGTTAGCGTCACCTATTTATAGTTTAGCGTTAGCGACTGGCCTGAATTTGTATATGGCAATCCCTATCTACCTAGTCTGTGGCACATTAGACAATTACATTTCTGAGGAAGAAATAGAGAAACCAATTGAAGATATGCATCCCGAAAAGTCCCTAGAGAAGACTGGATAGTTACTGAGTTCTACATGATTAACAAATGGAAACCAGCTTCAAAAATGTGCAATTAGAACATGCCCTAAAACCTGAATTTAACAGAGCAGGTAGTTCTCCCATAAAGACACAAGGAAAGGATCCAATGACAGAAACAGCATCCATTTTATCCAAAATCGTTTTTTTACATAAATGAACATTTCAATCAATGTTGCTGTTTTCATGATAAGTTGCAACTTCCAAGGCCTTTCTGCTGTAGTTTCGCTGCTTAGATGGGTCTTATTAATTTAAGTGACGTGATATTGTTCAAATGTTGCATATTTTGTTCGAACATCTCCGGATAGCAGAAGCACAGAAGATGCTGGACGCATTCTTAAAATGGGATAGTGCTTACGTGTTAAGGTAATGACATTCATATCTCCGATTTGCTAAACAGATGTTACTTACGATCATACCATGATAAATGTAGCTGTTTTACCAATTTGTTAAGCAAGAATTTTGTATAGGAAGCCCTTGATTCTCGGGGTGAGAAAGATTTTTTAGAGATTTTTAAGAAGACTTTCCTGTTCTACTAAGGATACTGTTCAATTTTATTTCTGATTTTGCAGCTCATTTGGGGGCATATCAACAAGGGCTTTATCTCTGCTTTTTTGGCTTTAAAAGCCAAAAAAGCAGAGATGTAACTAGCGCCCTATCAACAACAGGGTGCTAACACGCAAATTTGCATGTTAGCACCCTTTTACTCTACGCTTCCCCTTGCATCTCTAATGAGATGCAAAGGGGGCGTTCCAGAGTAAAATAATAGGAGAAATGTCGCTAAGCGACATTTCTCCTATTATCAAGAATGTCGCTAACCCTGTTAGAGACAAAAAAAGCAGCGCTAACCGCGGTTAACGCTGCTTTTTTACGTCTGCTAATTTTCAGACTTAGCCATGATATCCTATGGAAGGAGGATATCATGGCTAAGTTTGCCTGTCCCTATCAACAAGGTAACGTGTGATTATCGCTGGGTTTCCAGCGATAATCTCACGTTAGCCTGTTAACGTGTAGATTTTTATCGCTATTGAGATAAGCGTTGCTAATAGCACGCTATCTCAGCGATAAAAATTCACGCTAGCCGGCGATAATTATCCTCACGCTAAGAGCGCTGAGCGATAACTATCGCCGGTTGTTGTTGATATGCCCCTTGGAACTTAGAAAGATTTCAGATTTTAACTACTCTGTATAACTCTGCATTAAGGCCTTCTTGGCATTTATTATGCATTTGCTTGATTTTTATAATAAAACCCTTTAACTTTTTACTGATATAGAACTAAATTATTGATTTAATGATACAGGTGGCCTGTGCACATGTAATCTGTGTCAACAGCATAAATACTGCAAGTCTACAGTACAGACATACAAATACACAACAATAACAAAAGTCCAATGGATCGTTTTTTTCTTTGTTTAATGTAGATCAGGTGTCCAGCCAACACGTGTTTCGTCACGGTATGAACCCACGACTTCTTCAGGGCTATTGGACAGATGGACTGGGAAGATATCAATCTCTCCGCCGGTTGTACTTACATCCCGGCTGTAAGGGTGAGTATCTCCAAAAGATGGACGTCAATTCAAGGAGTGGTAAGTACCACACAGGAGTGCACTTCGTAGGCGTGCGATCAAGTAGCAGCGAGTACGCTGTGGATTCCTTGGCTTGCGATTCGAGTGTCCCCAGTTGCTTGTTTTATTACTCTGCTAAACTGATGTTGGGGAGGGTGCTTTTTGTGCAATTATTTTCAATGGGAGAATGGTCTGAGGCAGTGTTTCCAGTAAGGTGCGCGCCCGCGCGCGCACACATCTGATCCCCCGAGCGCGCAGTGCTGCGTGTAGAGCGGGCATCCACAGCACATCTCAGGAGAGCATTCGCACCGCCGCTTTTAGAACAGGAATGGCGCGAAAAATGGTAATTTCCGGCTTGGCTCCTGCACTTGCTGCTGTTTTTCCTTCTTAATGGAGCGCAGCTGGGGGCTGTTTGTGGACCATTGTGAAAATATTCCTGTTAATTGCAGCACTGTCATGCGCTGCCATTAACATAAATATTTTCACAATGGCCCATCAGCCCGCAGCCGCGCTCCTTTAAAAAAAGAAATGCAGAAAGTTCAAAAGCATGACCTGTGCTTTACACGTCGTTCTTTTCTTTTGGGCTTGATGCATGTCTTCTCTTAATGGAGCGTGGCTGTGGGCTGATGGTGGGCAATTGTGAAAAGATTTATGTTAATTGCAGCGCATGACGGTGCTGCAATTAACAGGAATATTTTCACAAAGGCCACAAACAGCTCTCTGCCGTGCTCTATTAAGAAAATAAATGCAGCCAGTACAAAAGAACAACGTGTAAAGCACACATTGTGCTTTTAGGCTTGCTGCACACCTTTTGTTAATAGAGCGCGGTGTTGCAGTGCGGAAAGTCAAATTCCCCCTCGGCATCCAATTCACTCACATACATTCATTGGTGGGGCCCATAACACCAATATACTTACACTCGGTTGACCTGTTTTCTGAGGGAAAATACATTTCACAACGCTGACATGAGAGGAATACCTTCGCCCTACCCTAAATACACTGACATTAAACCAAAGATATCCCTCCCATAAGGAGATGAATCATTTAGTTGTTTTACTTGGTTTTAATGAATAATGCTCGTCTATCTATACATTACTTCCTTACCACATTTCTTTTATTCAAATAACTGACACAACACATTTGTCAATTAATCAAATACTATTTATCTAAATTATTTTGCAAGGAAATTTAGAAATCATCATCATCAGCATTTCGGAGCATTATATTTAAGGGTGGGCGTAGTTCGCGAAGTAGCACTTCGCGAAGCTACGCAAAGTGAAGTTCGTACTACGCGAGCTACGCGTAGCACTTCGCGAACTGCGTAGTAACATGTTCGCACTGTACAAGATGTTGTTTTCAATGATTGCACAGTGCGGACAAGCAACCGGCACTGTGCAATCATTGAAAATGGCATCTTGCACAGTGCGAGCTGTAGTTTTCTGCTGCTCGAGTAGATTTTTACTCGAGCGGCAGCTTTCTCAACGCGAACTGGTAGTTTCTCATCGCGAGCGGTCGCGAGCATACGCGACCCCTCGCAATGAGAAACCTGACCTCCTCGCGTTGGGAATCTCGCCGGGAGGTTTTTTTTCCATGCTCGCGATCGCGAACAAGGAAAAAGTCTCGCCGGGATGTCATTTTGCTTGCTCGCGGTCGCCAACTTGACGTTGAGGACCGCGAGCAAGCAAAAAATGACCGCAGCACTATGCAACACTACGCTACGCGTGTTCGCACTGTGCTACGTGCAGTTCGCGTAGTGCGAAGTAGCGCGAACTTCGCAAACTACGCGAGCGTAGCGTAGTGCTTCGCCCAGGCCTAATTATATTTACCTATTCTTGCTAAAGTCGTCCTCTAAGTCAATCAGTCAAAGAAGAATTTATTCAAAGTTTAGGCCGCAATTCAGTATCCCATAGATTCAGGATAACAGCTGTCCAGCAGTGTCACCGTCCTCTCCGTCAGCATAACGTCAGGAAATCGAGTTTGTCAAAGAAGAGCGAGCCGGTCGTAGTGTTACTACCCTAATTCCCTACCTACTTTTATAATGAAAATACTAACAAATATGTATCAAGATTGGATTTAGAGAGTTCTGATTGGTCAATTTCGACTGACGATGAGCGGTTCTCATGGTATCGTAGCTGAAGTCATCGAACTTGCTTGTTCCGGCTTTTAAATTGGGCATTGTCTCTTAGTCTTGGATGAGTTCCCGGAATGACCTTGGAGGGTACATTTTCACCCGGGGTCAGGTCCAGGCCACTGTTGCTGGCGGTGACGCATGCGCACTTCACCCAGAACCTTGTGTTATCAAGGCAGTCACGTTTACCGTCCTGTTCAGCCATCTTGTATAGGCCGAAATGGTCAACTTAAGCAAAAGAAACACAAAAACGTAATTAAAAGATGGAAATGACTAATAAAATGTTATCCCCTTACTAATATCCATATGTGTGTGTATTTATCTAGCAGAAGCAACACTCAGAGCGGTTTATACTCACTGAATAAAGCACAAATCACAAATACATCACTTAAGCAACATATAACATATAATATTCTAATTTTCTATTATTAATATGCGTACACAAGTTAATTCACAATTAATATAGCCATGCAAAGTGCAATTCCCACGTATATTTCTCTTGTTAATATAGTTGGTGAGTTAACACTTCAAACAGATTAATAACATTACAATTAATTGATTATTCGGATTAATATAAACGTGCAGAATGGGGTATACAAAATGTTGTACTACCCGCTCCAGCAATCCCCCCTTTGGTGATTATATCACCACACTAACATAACATTTTGTAGTCTTTTACAGAAATTTCAAATTGATTTCTTGTTTCATTCATATTTCAGTTTCCCCTGTTTCTTCTCTTTTTGCTGTTTTATACATGCTATCTTTTAACTCTTCTAGTTCTATTTCTTCAAATTCTCTCTCTTGTTTCTTATCCCTTCTCCTTAAGTTTTCTCTTTTTATTCTTTCCTGGTTTTTATTCTTTCTACAACAAATACAACCTAGTCTTATTATTAATACTAAGAAAATCACACAAGTTAATGGAAATAATATCTTACCTATAAATGTACTACCTAGTTTTACTACAAAGTCTTTGATAGCTGTTATTTTCTTACCGATCTTCTCCCAAACACCTTCAACCTCCAGTGGAAGAATTTCGTCATGCAATTCTGTTATATTCTTAATATAAATTTTCAAATCTCTACTTTCGTCAGGAATGTAAGTACAACAATGTTGAACTTTCAGCATTCCACAGACTCCACTCTCTTTTGCCAATAAAATATCAAGGGCAAGTCGATTTTGCATTACCATAGCACGCATGGCAACCATTTCAGTATTTACCAATAAGAATCCTCCAGCGGTGCTTGTTGACAAGCGATCCACTACTGTTGAAAGTTTTCTAATTTTGTTCGTATTCTGAGATATTCCCACTGCGGGTATCAGTGCTCCAAAAATGTCACCTACAATTTCAGCCCAAGATTCTCTTTTACTTCGCGCTAAATGATTACCTAAGCTATGTACACCATCTTCTCCTCTATCCATGTGAAAAATCTTTGGAAACACCAATGGTCTGGCAAACGATAATATGCCCTGTTCCCACAAATGAAATACAGTCCTGGAAAGACTGCATCTCTTCCACCTTTAAATCCCCATCCTCCCATGATCCGGTATGTATCGTGGCACTCACTATTCCCTAGAAAATAATTGTCATATGCCGTTTGATTCCTTCAATTGTTACTGGGAACCCAAATCTAGGTATAAATTCTCTCAACAATAATTTGGCCACTGTCATTCCATCATTTCTTCTTGTTGGGAACGCTTCTACCCATCTAGAGAATAGGCATACCATTACCAAAACATACCTCAATCTGTTACAAGGAGGCATCTCAATGAAATCTACTTGCATTCTGGTAAAAGGCCCTCCCTCTCGGCCTATTGTTCCTAGACTCACCATTGTCTTTCTTCCTGGATTGTATTGCTGACAAATTAGACATCTTTGACAGATACTTTCTGCCACAAGCCTGAACTTGGCATTATACCAAGTTTGTTTAAAGGACCGAATCATGGCATCTCTCCCTATATGTCCCTGACCATGATACATCCGTGCCATGGCAGACATCATGCTATCAGGCATTACTGGTCTTCCATCTCGATAGACCCACACATGATCTTTCTCTCTTGGTGCACATCCTGCTTTTACCCACTGTTTTACCTCTTCTTCTCCTGCTTCTTCCTGCAATTGTCTTACCTCATCCCAGGTTCCCACAATGTTAGTAAACATTGGGAAACACAAAACCAATTCCTTTTCCTTTGCCCGATTGATTGAATTCTGATTTTGTGCACAATATTGTGCCATGTTATTGGCAAACTTGTTTCCAGTGGCAATGTAATCACCACTGCGGCTATGAGCAGCACATTTTACCCCAGCCAATTGCCTAGGCAGTTGTATTGCCTCAAGCAACCTTCCAACCATTTCAGCATTCTTAATGGGAGTCCCACTTAAGGTCAAGAAACCTCTTTGCAGCCAAATTTGGCCGAAATCATGGACCACCCCGTAGCCATACTGGATATCAGTTATCACAGTCACTCTCACACTTTTCCCAATCTTACATGCTGTGGTCAGGGCGATAAGTTCAGCTACTTGGGCCGACCTTACTCCTTTCAAATAGGATGCTTCCATCACTGCTGCAACTGTACATACTGCATATGCTGCACTCAGCACTCCATCATCTGTTCGCAAACATGATCCATCAACAAACATGACATAATCACTTTCTGGTAAAGGGTCATCTTTTATGTCAGGCCTTGGTTTTGTGCAAAAATCAAGTACATCCAAACAATCATGATCTGCTTCATCTCTTACCTCCACATGCTCCACATCAGGCAACAATGTTGAAGGATTCACATTCACGCATCTCACAAGACTCACATTTGTTGTGCCCAAAATGACCTTTTCATACTTAGTCAGTCGGCTGTGCGTCATATACTGAGTACGACTCCTCGTTAAAAGAATCGCCACATCATGAGGCACAAACACTTTCACAGGATACCCCTTCACAATTCCTTCACTCTGTTCCAAACTTCGACATGTAGCAGCTACTGCTTTCAGACACCCAGGAAGGGCTACAGCTACTTGGTCCAATATGGATGAAAAATATGCAATTGGTTTCCTCAGTTTTCCATGCTTCTGTACTAGAACAGAGAGTGCACATCCATTTCTCTCACTGCAATACAACTCGAACTCCTTATCATAATCAGGCATACCCAATGCAGGCGCTTCACACAATCCTTCTCTCAATTTCTTGAATGCGGCCAACTCCTCTTTGTTTAAATCAATTGGATCTCTCACATCACTTCGTGTCAGCCGTACCAAAGGTTTTGCAATCAAGGAAAAATTTCCTATTCATTGACGATAATATTCAACCATTCCCAGAAACATTCTCACTTCTCTTTGGGTCATTGGTGGACTCATTCTTTTTATGATCCTGATTCTGTCTATTGTTATTTTCCTGTGTCCTTTCTCAATGCTGTGTCCCAAATATTGGACTTCTCTTTTACAGAATTGTAATTTTGATGGTGACACTTTTAGCCCTCCATTTGCCAAATGATTTAACAAAGCTACCGTGGCTACCTCACAAGCTTCACGAGTTTTCGATGCCACAAGTAGGTCATCGATATACTGGACTAGTACTGAATTTTCAGGCATTTCCAGACTCTCCAAAGACTTCTTCAATAGCTGATTGAATAGCAAGGAACTTTCTGTATACCCCTGTGGAATTCGGCACCACGCCAAAATACGCTCGCCGAAACGAAATGCAAAAATTTGCTGACTGTCATGGTGCAATGGGATGGAAAAGAAAGCATGGCACAAATCAATCACTGTGTACCATTCTGCGTCATGAAGAATCTGATATAAAATCACAGATGGATTCGGTACAATAGGACAACATGGTACAACAATTTTCTCAGATCTTGCACTATTCTGAACTTCCCGCTAGGCTTTTTCAGTCCCATTATCCGTGAATTACATGGGCTACTCATTATTTCTCTCAATATTCCTTGCCTTATCATTTTCTCACTCCCAGGAGTAACTCCTCCAATTATTTCAGGAGTCAATTTATATTGTGGGACATTTGGATAACTTACTCCTTCTTTTACAGTTATCTTTACTGGATCTATATTTCTCATTAATCCTACATCTTCTCCTGTGAAGTCCCAAACTTCTGCTTTTACTGATTGTTTCAATTCTTTTGGTAGTTCATGAGGGTTAAATACAGCATATGTTCCTGTAACCTCTTTCTCTCTGTTTGCCAGTGTCATTTTATACAACACATCATCATCGGGTGTTTCAAAGGCTATTCCATCTGGAGTACAAAATATAGTGCAATTCATCTTGCACAATAAATCCCTACCTAACAAGTTCACAGGACTAGTGTCACACACTACGAATCAGTGCATTTCAGAACATTTCCCTATACTAACTTTTACTGGTTCTGTAAGGTACGTTTTAATCTGTCTGTTGGAGACCCCGACTACTTGAATCGTTTCATCCGAGAGAGGAAGATTCTTAACATCAGCTGATCTAACAGTTGATCGAGTAGCACCAGTATCAACTAGGAAAGTAATATTTTCATTATGAACTTTTCCATCTACAAATGGGCCTGTCTGGTCTACTTCTAGAGTTGCGCCAAGTACGCACTCTTCTTCCTCCCTTCGGCACCGTCAGTAACCCTCTTCTGAATCACTTTCATCGCGTTGCAGCCAATACTGCGAAGCAGCGCTAGCGCGTTGTGGCTTATTTACCTGTTCTTCGTTGTAGAATCCATTCTCCTTACTATACTTCTGGCAATTTTTGTTCTGTGGAAAAGGTGGTTTTGGTACCTGATTCTGTTGTGTTACACCCTGCTGCTGTCGTTGCTGTTGACCACTCACCTCATTCTGCACCTGTGGATTCAATTATGCATTTTCATCGTTAGTACTTGGAGGAAATTTACACTCGGATTTCCAATGCCCTATCCTACCGCAATTATGACATGGAAACTTCTTATTAGCTTCCTCAATATTCCCTTTATTTTTCCCAGGATTAAATCTCAGTTTTGACCCTGCTTGTTCCACTAATTGTGCTTCTTGTCTCTCTGCTACTTTTACTTGTGCCCACATTGCCTTCTCTTTTAGTTTTCTCTGTTTTGCTTCAATTTCCTCACTGAAATATTTAGCATGTCTCAACACTTCGTCTATTTTCTTGTTTTGCCAATCTACCGTATGCTGTTTTATCATTTCACTAATTTCTGGACGAAGACCATATACAAACCTGTATACGAAATGACTCAAATCCTTGTCACTCAAATTCTCATCTCCACTGAATTGTTTAAAGCCTAAAATTAACCTCTCATAATAGGCATGTACTGATTCTTTGCTTTCTTGATGCGTTCTGTCAATTTTCACCCAAGCTGTCTCCTTAGGGGGTACTTTGTTCTTCAAAAATGCCATAACCTGTTCGTATTTCTTCATTACCTCAGGGTCTGGAGCTCCTGTCTTAGGATCCCTCAGGTATTCCTGGGTTGGCCAATCTATTACTATTTTGCATTCTGTCCATAAATCAGCTGGTACAATTATATCAAACAGGCTATTCAAATCAATCCACAATACTTTGAATAATTTCACAAATCTGTCTACCTGTCTATACCACTCGACAGGCTTTTCACGCAGTCGAGGGAAGTCATTCGTAAATGACAAAATATCCTGTCTAGTCCATTGGACATGAACATATCCTCCTCCTGGAATCTCTCTCATAGGGTATTCTGTCACAACCTTCTCTTTTTCTCTCATCGGATAGGCTGAAAATGTTTTGTCTGAAACTTCGTCTCGCTTACGATACCATCTGCTCTTCCATTTGTCCACGTCTTTCCATTTTCTCAACAAAATAATTATATCCTTAATCTGACCTATCCTTCCTGTAGTATTCATGTTTTCAATGTCTTTTTCAGTGAAATCTACTCGATAGGGTTTCTGTAAGGCTTTTACCTTTTCAATATCAATGGCCATTTCATTTGCAACTTCTTCTAATCTTTCATGAAGATTTTTCGCTCTCCATTTAACGCTTTTGCATAGAAATAACAATACCTCATCTTGGTACATTTTTAACTTTTCTGTCGTGATAGTACCCACTATGACCCTTTGACCCTGTCACCAGGCAGGTCGCTCCCCCCATCCGCCACGCAGCCCCCTGTGGGTTGAACCTCCGTTGCCGCTTTTGCCGCCTGACTGCTCGCTCCCTTTTTTATTCTGTACCCCTGCGCTTGGCTTTCTGTGCCACTTTGTTTTTTCATTCTGTGCCCCTGTGTTTTGCTCTCTGTACCCCTGTGCTCTGTTGTCCCTCTCCCGCCGTCTTTTCCCGCCGTTTTTTCCCGCCGTTTTCCCCCGCCGCTGAGCCCCTGCGGCCCCGCCCCCTTCACTCCCATTGGCCGCCCCGCTCCCACCTCCCAGCTGCTCCTCCCTCCCTCTGCCCTCATATGGAGGCCGCGTAGCGGGCGCGCAGCGGGCACGCGCAGCGGGCACGCCTAAGGCAAGCCCGTCTGCGCCCGTCCGATCCTGGACCGCATCCAGCGCCAGAACCCCTGGACCCCACACCCCCCGCAACTCCAGACTGCACTACGACGCAAGCGCCCTCCACGCACTCAACACCAGACGAGAACACCCCTGCTACCGGGCCACCCCGAAACGCACCCAGGGGCCTTTCACCTGCCGGAACTGCAGATTCACCAGCATCCAACCCTCCACACCACCTGCCAGAGAACCCAACCACCTCCGCTGCATCCTCCTCAACACCCGCTTCACTCGCAAGCACGCCATCGAACTCTGGGACCTCCTAGACTCCACCGCCCCCGACGTCGCCTTCCTGATGGAGACCTGGCTGAACGCCACCTCTGCACCAGACATCGCCATAGCCATCCCACAGGGCTACAAGATCTCCCGCAGAGACCGCACCAACGGAGTGGGAGGAGGAATCGCCATCATCCACAAAGACTCCATCAAAATTTCAACGAACACCGATGACACCCTCACCACCGCTGAGCACATGCACTTCCAGATCCACACCGACCCCAACACCACCCTCAGAGGAACTCTCATCTACAGACCTCCCGGACCCCGCCCACAGTTCAGTGACACCATCGCCGACCTCATCAGCACCCACGCCCTCGCTTCCACGGACTACATCCTCCTCGGGGACCTGAACTTCCACCTCGAAAACAACAACGACGCCAACTCCACCGCCCTGATCGACAACCTCGCCCACCTCGGACTCAAACAGCTCGTAACGACACCTACTCACACCGCTGGACACACGCTCGACCCCATCTTCTCCGCAAGCCCCCACATCTCCTTCAACCACACCACCGAACCACACTGGATCGACCACAGATGCGTCCACTTCACCTTCAGAAAACCCACCACACACCACCGCACCCAACAGCTACCACGCCGCTGCTGGGGCAAGGTCACCGAGGACCAAATGACTACCACCCTCGCCCTGAGACCACCCACCAAGCCCAACGACCCAGACACCGCCGCGACCAACCTCACACAGTGGATCAATGACTGCGCCAACACCCTCGCCCCTCTCAAGACCTCTACAACCAACCACACCAACAAGAAAGCCGCCTGGTTCACAGAGGACCTCCGGATCTCCAAGCACACCTGTCGGAAGCTGGAGAAGAAATGGCTCCACGACCGAACACCAGACAACACACAGCCCTCAAGAGCGCCACCCGCAGACACCACCAACTCATCAGGACCGCCAAGAAGACCGCCTTCAAGGACCGCCTAGACAACAACGCACACAACACCAAAGAGCTCTTCAGCATTGTGAAAGAACTCTCCAACCCCAGCTCCAACACCAACGACATCCCGCCATCTCAAGACCTGTGCGACTCCCTGGCCACTTTCTTCCACCGCAAGATCACCGACATCCACGACAGCTTCAACTCTGACCCCCCCGCACCCACCACCGAGTCCATCACCCCTGCGACTACCACTTGCACCAGTCGCCTGACCGTCTGGTCCAGCGTCAGCAACGAAGACACCATCAAAACCATGAACTCCATCCACTCCGGATCCCCATCGGACCCCTGCCCTCACCACGTCTTCAACAAAGACAGCGTAACCATCGCGCCCCACCTCCGGAAAACAATCAACTGTTCCTTCGAGACAGCAACCTTCCCAGAAAGCTGGAAGCACACCGAGATCAACGCCCTTCTGAAGAAGCCCAAGGCGGACCCCAAGGACCTCAAGAACTTCCGGCCCATCTCCCTGCTCCCTTTCCCGGCAAAAGTGACCGAGAAGATTGTCAACAAACAGCTGACCCGCTACCTCGAAGTTAACACATCCTGGACCCTTCCCAATCCGGTTTTCGCAGCAACCACAGCACCGAGACCGCCCTCATCGCCGCCACTGACGACATCCGGACCCTGATGGACAAAGGAGAAACAGCCGCCCTCATCCTCCTGGACCTAACAGCAGCCTTTGACACGGTCTGCCACCGCACCCTATCAGCACGCCTCCATGACGCCGGTATCCAAGAGAAGGCCCTGGCCTGGACCACATCCTTCCTTTCCGGCAGAACCCAGAGCGTCCGCCTCCCACCCTTCCGCTCCAAAACCACCGAGATCATCTGCGGCGTCCCACAGGGATCCTCCCTCAGCCCGACGCTGTTCAATATCTACATGGCCCCCCTCGCCCACGTCGCATGACAACACAACCTCAACATCATCTCCTACGCCGATGACACCCAGCTGATCATATCCCTCACCGAAGATCCCCACACCGCTAAAGCTAACCTCCACAGAGGAATGAAGGCCGTAGCTGACTGGATGAAGGACAGCAGACTGAAGCTGAACTCAGACAAGACAGAGGCCCTCATTCTCGGACCCACTCCATCAGCCTGGGACGACTCTTGGTGGCCCACGTCACTAGGCACAGCCCCAGAACCCACGGACCACGCACGCAACCTGGGGGTCATCCTCGACTCCACTCTCTCCATGACCAGGCAAGTCAACGCCGTCTCCGTGTCCTGCTTCAACACCCTCCGTATGCTCCGCAGGATCTTCAAATGAATCCCCCTCAACACGAGAAAAACCGTTACCCAGGCCCTCATCCCCAACAGACTCGACTACGGGAAGGCCCTCTACTCAGGAACTACAAACAAGCTCCTGAGACGACTCCAACGCATCCAGAACGCCTCGGCCCAACTCATCCTCGACGTCCCCTGCCGCAGCCACATCACACTCCACCTGAGAGGCCTGCACTGGCTCCCCGTCAACAAAAGGATCACCTTCAAGCTCCTGATCCACGCACACAAAGCACTACACAACACCGGACCCACCTACCTCAACAACCGACTCAGCTTCCACACCACCACCCGAAGCGTCCGCTCAGCCAACCTCGCCCTCGCCACAGTCCCTCGCATCCGAAAAACCACCGGCGGCGGCAGATCCTTCTCCTACCTCGCCGCCAAGACCTGGAACACTCTCCCCACCATCCTACGACAGACCCAAACACTCTCCCCACCATCCTACGACAGACCCAGGACCTGCTGGCCTTCAGAAGACTCCTCAAGACCTCGCTCTTCGACCAGTAGCACCCCCCCTCCCCAGCGCCTTGAGGCCCTCTTGAGTATTTAGCGCGCTTTACAAATGCAGTGATTGATTGATTGATTAATTCTTCCAGTACCATTCGTAATTTAGCTACATCTATCGACTGAGATTCCTTGTCTTTCTTTTGTAAGCTTTTCAACCATTCACTCAACTCCTCTGTAGATGGTCCTACTGGCTTCTCTACATTTCCTTGTCCAAAATCTTTTTGTGTTTCTGACATGGTCTCTATCATTGTCATACGCTTCTCTGCACAGTTCTGACCTACAAACGGGTTGTTTGAAAAATTCGGTTCAATCATACTCATAGTCTGTCTCCATGGATTCTCACTCTGACTCACTCTTGGTTGTTCAACTGGTTTATTACTTTTATAAGGGACTCTCAAACAATGCTCACTGTCCTTTTGCTTGTCAAAAATAGGCATTACTGGACCTATCGTTACTGGTACGGTTACTGCTTCCAGATTCTTAGTTAATTCTCTTATTTTCTCCGTTAGTTCTAGGGTTGTTTTGGCTAATTCTGCTGAATTTTCTCCATCCAATTTTCCTCCAGACTTCTTTTCTACCTCTCTATTAGGATTATTTCTTTCCAAATCTTGGAACTCTGGCTCCGATTTTATGATTCGTACTGTTTCTTTCATTGGGGCACTTGGAGTTAATATTTCTGGTTCTGGTCAGTATGGATTCTTATAGAACATATCATCAAGAACATCATCCTCGGATTCATTCACTCCATATCCTCTCGATTCCACTTTATGCCTCTTTTCTACACACTTTCGTCCTTCATGCTCCACTGCACTTCTTACGGGAAACAATCCCTCAGTCATACTTGCATTCCGCCACCTTCTAATTCGATCCTCATGTGTCTCATGTCCGTACGATCTGCCAAACAAATACCTATATCCTCTACCGTTTCTCTGTCCTTCTCGGTCATGCATTTCGTCTTCCCATTCCGTCAAAGCTTCAAATTGAGTCGGTCTCGGTTCTAAATTCATCATTTTCTCTCTCAAATTTCTCAAAACGGCCAAATTAAATGAACCATGTTGTGGAAAAGCTAACACTCCGTCCTCTTTTGTATACTTGACCCAGTTATCTAACCAAATACAGGTGTGATATCCATATTTCGCAATCATTAAAGATGCAGGGGTTTTCGGCGGAGGAAGTAACTGTCCTTCCCTAGTTTTGACCTGTTTGTCTTTCTTAAACCACTTCTTAATTTTCCCGAACCATGACTTTTTCTCTTTTTCTGGTGGATCGTAATACATTTTCCTTTCTTTTCGTGTCTCACTAGTTTCTCCTTGCAACTGTACCACTATTCTATCCAATCACAGAGCGACTCACACTAACGCACCAATCCGGAACGCCTATGTCACTGTCACAATCCTCTTATCCCAGCGCGACTCACACTAACGCACCAATCCGGAGCGTCTACGTCACCCTGTATTTTTCCAATCGCAGCGCGGCGCACACTTAACGCACCAATCCAGAGCGTTTTACGTTTCTGACCGACTGTCCAATCCCAGCGCGGTCGTTCTGACGTCAGCAGCCGCTGCGGCAGCTTCTGCTCCTGTCTACCCCTCCTTTACAAATCTGCTCAGTAAGTTTTGTTTCAATTTCTACAATTCTGTTAGTAACAACATGAAAACGTCTCCATTGTCCGCTTCGCTAAACCAAAGAATAGCAATAGACCTTTCTCACAAGAATTCCGTCTTTCCCGAGAGCAGCGCTTACCTCTGCCCTACTACGGAATTGTTACTTCCGTTGATAAAGTAGCACATCCCTCTACTTCACCCTTCTAACAAGCATTAGCTAACTGTTTCTCTAGTATTTAAGACACATAGTTGGAGACCCAATGCTCCTGAGAAATAAACCCAGATTTTCGCAACTAACCCAAATGCTATTTCGTTCACGCACTTTCACACAAGAAAAGGTAGTACATACACACAGAATCCTGTCTTTCCAGAGAACAGCAAACAGTCTGTCCTACTACAGAATGATGACATATGTTAACAAAGCAGTGCTTACCTCTCCTTTGTCCTTCTAACAAGCTCAGAGAGCACCTATCACCTTTCCAGTGATAAGCGTTATCGGAATGCCAGTTGGATCCCTGGTACCTAAGATCAAAATTTCACAGGTAACCTTCGCTATCATACACACTTCTCTCACCCAGAAATTGTCTCTAATGGCAACACACGGCGATGTCACCGAATCGAACCCAGACAATGCGTCGTGCAACTTCAATCGTTACACGTTTTCCCTGTGTACCTACAGGGCAACAACAATTCCGTCTTTCCCGAGAACAGCGCTTACCTCTGCTCTACTATGGAACCGTTACAAACTTTCGACTCCCTACATCCCAGAAGCCATGCAAACAACATAAAACTTGACGCGACTCAACATAGAGTGTTAGTACATAAACCAATATCAATAACCAATAATCAATAAGCTATTTACAAGCAATAATCACCAAACCAAGACAATAAAACCATCGTCTTGCTACCAGAAAACTTTTGCAGCGCGGAACGTCAAATTCCCCCTTCAGCACAGACCAACTACCTCGGCATCCAATTCACTCACATACATTCATTGGTGGGGCCCATAACACCAATATACTTACACTCGGTTGACCTGTTTTCTGAGGGAAAATAAGTTTCACAACGCTGACATGAGAGGAATACCTTCGCCCTACCCTTAATACACTGATATTAAACCCAAGATATCCCTCCCATAAGGAGATGAATTATTTAGTTGTTTTACTTGGTTTTAATGAATAATGCTCGTCTATCTATACATTACTTCCTTACCACATTTCTTTTATTCAAATAACTGACACAACACATTTGTCAATTAATCAAAAACTCTTTATCTAAATTATTTTGCAAGGAAATTTAGAAATCATCATCATCAGCATTTCGGAGCATTATATTTACCTATTCTTGCTAAAGTCGTCCTCTAAGTCAATCAGTCAAAGAAGAATTTATTTAAAGTTTAGGCCGCAATTCAGTATCTCATAGATTCAGGATAACAGCTGTCCAGCAGTGTCACCGTCCTCTCCGTCAGCATAACGTCAGGAAATCGAGTTTGTCAAAGAAGACGAGCCGGTCGTAGCGTTACTACCCTAATTCCCTACCTACTTTTATAATGAAAATACTAACAAATATGTATCAAGATTGGATTTAGAGAGTTCTGATTGGTCAATTTCGACTGACGATGAGCGGTTCTCAGGGTATCGTAGCTGAAGTCATCGAACTTGCTTGTTCCGGCTTTTAAATTGGGCATTGTCTCTTAGTCTTGGATGAGTTCCCGGAATGACCTTGGAGGGTACATTTTCACCCGGGGTCAGGTCCAGGCCACTGTTGCTGGCGGTGACGCATGCGCACTTCACCCAGAACCTTGTGTTATCAAGGCAGTCACGTTTACCGTCCTGTTCAGCCATCTTGTATAGGCCGAAATGGTCAACTTAAGCAAAAGAAACACAAAAACGTAATTAAAAGATGGAAATGACTAATAAAATGTTATCCCCTTACTAATATCCATATGTGTGCGTATTTATCTAGCAGAAGCAACACTCAGAGCGGTTTATACTCACTGAATAAAGCACAAATCACAAATACATCACTTAAGCAACATATAACATTCTAATTTTCTATTATTAATATGCGTACACAAGTTAATTCACAATTAATATAGCCATGCAAAGTGCAATTCCCACGTATATTTCTCTTGTTAATATAGTTGGTGAGTTAACACTTCAAACAGATTAATAATATTATAATTAATTGATTATTCGGATTAATATAAATGTGCAGAATGGGGTATACAAAATGTTGTACTACCCGCTCCAGCAGCGGCAGATTGTGTGACTTTTTGAAAGTTCTCATGTTAAATGCAGCCCCGTGAATTAGTATGCCGGGCTCTGCAATTAACATGAACACTTTCCAAAAGGCCCGTAATCTGCCGCCCCCTATGAACAAAAGGCATGCAGCAAACCTAAAAACATAACGTGTGCTTTTACAATCACTAAGATATGTTAGTGATTCTGAAAGCACACATCCTGCTTCTGGACTTGCTGCATGCTTTTTGTTAATAGAGCGTGGCTGCGGGAAGATTGTGTACATTTTTTAAAGTATTCATGTTAATTGCTGCAATTAACATGTATACTTTCAAAAATGCACACAATCTGCCCGCCAAACGCTCTATTAACAAAAAGCATGCAGCAAGCCCAGGGCTTTAAGTGGGCTGGGTCCTGCTGATGCTGAGTTTTTAAGCCGGTGCTGAGACAGGTCCCAATCAGGCTCTTCATTTTTGCCCTCACCCTCAAGGTAAAAAAAAATCTCAACTGCTGAAAGCCTTTGGTGTAACTTCAGGGGACTTTTTATTGATCATTTCAGAACTGAGGCATTTTCAATATATTTAACAAAGCTGTAGTTGTTGCTTATTTATCCTATGCAACTAACAACCATTTGCAATGTCAATAGTCCTGGGTTGTTGAAGGGATAATGTTACTTATTGTATTATATATCTGGATGCAATGACAGAGGCAGCACAATAACGGTCGGGCGGCACACTATGCTAAGCAAAGATTTTTAGCTGATGTGTTTTTACGCCATGCCCTTAATTACATCAGGCATGCCCCTTTGAGGGACCCCCCAGTTTTTTCATCCCACTTAAAGCCCTGAGTAGGCCAAAAATCACCATGCGTGCTTTCAGAATCACTAACATATATTAGGGACTCAGAATGCACACATGGTGGACATCTATGTACATTCCCCCCCTGCGTATCCAAGAAACCATCTTCAGAGCGGATAAGTGAACTATGGTTATCAATTTTAAAGAGTGGAGTAACCCTCGCCTTGGTAGAGCCAGCTACGTTCTGCAGAGTCTTGCCCTGATGACCTTGAATAATTCTTAAACAGATTATTGCAAATAGCATTCTCCTTTCATTTATTTAATCTGGGTAATGTGTGAGATTGTATTATAGAAATATTTTGACAAATGTGGTTTTGTTTTATGCAGCATCCATAAAAAATGTTTATTTTAGATGTAAACAGGATCTCGGATATGAGAAATGGGAGGATGTCACAGTGATTATTTGCAGTAGTATTAGTGGGCTTCTACTGTGTTACAATATTGGAAAAATACATCACTATCCCTGAATATTAACTATAAACACATTTGGAATTTGAACCAGTGTGTCTGTGCACTGTTTGTGATCTGGCCAAAAGGACACGAGAAAGATGAAACTGGATCATAAATTCAAAGCTGATCCGCACAGAGGCCCTCAAAATACGTTCGGCCGAGGGCGCTCAAAGTCCTTAAGATGTCCCTGAGCTGCCACTGTGTAGTTAGTTAGTAAAGAAGAGGTTCACTGGCACTGTGGAATGAGGCCTGTTGCCCTGTTTTCCTAATATATATATTAGTGTAGCTTTGTCGTGGTTGCATATGCTCTACACTGCACTTTCTCATTTCAAACATGACACAACCATTGTACGCCAGTCACCAATATGAAGGCCACCCCCGTGGCTGGACTGGCCTTAGCAGGCATCAGGCGTTTGCCTGGAAGGCTGGGGGTCAGTTTTGGAGCAGTGGGGGCCAGTTGTGTTACTGGGGGCAGTTTTGTAGCGATGCTGCAATTTGGGCCCTCAGTAACAAAAGCACCAGTGCTGGGGACCGGGTTTAAGCAGTAGTGCTTAACACTTGCCCCCACCCCGTCCACCCCACCTCTGGGTGGAGCCAGTGTGGCAAAATTGCCAGCGCTACTTTGGGTTCCCAGTCCGGCCCTGCCTGCCCCATCAAACAGGCCTCCTCCGTTCCAGTACCTAGGTCATTTATCTGCACAATCAAGCAGGAACTCCAGTGTCAGAACCTCTGTCGCTGCACCCACAAACGCGGTTGGGTTCTTGGCGCACATTGCCGTGGCTGGAGCGCACAGTGACCTCACACTGCCGCACACAGAGGAAATAAATTAGAGGGAACATTGGTCTGAGGTAAAATTTGGGGTTTCCTGAATTTTTAGGTCTCCTTAATATTGGAGCACAGTTTTGTTACCACACACCTATATTCCAGTTAAAGGCACATTTTGTTACTTAACACTGATGTTAAGCTTCTTGCCACAGTCCTAGCCAACTGGCTGAGCACAATAATCTTACCCCTGCGCTATGAAATGCAAGGAGGATTTGTGCCAGGCCGCTCCCCTGACGACATGAGGTCTTTGCTCCATGTACTGTAGCAGGTATGTAAGGATCAGGATGAAAAATTCACACTCTCTCACACACATGATATTGTAATACTATTAAAGTGTTTTATTTAACTCGATAATCCAGCACCAGCACAGTTGGGAGGAGGGCTGTCACGAGCCTACATGGATGTTTAGCTCTGGCTTGACAGAGCAACTGTTACCTCACATTTTAATCTGCATCATATTATTCTACAGTTCTTTGCTGCGACACAAATGCATATCCATTCACATGCTGTTTACTTGTAATGCTTCGCTTTACTATACAGTCTTACTTGAAAGCCAGACCTATTGGCTTTGCCCGTGCTTATTGGTGTGTGCTGAGTGTGTGCTCTGTAAAGTCCTAGGTGCCTGCTGAGTCATTTCCCCCACTTCCGCCATCTCGCTTTAGGAACATTATTAGGTAGTGAGTCACCCTCTCCTCGTGCACACAGCACTAGGGCTGAGAACGCTGCACAAACTCTTTCTTTTTCTTTCTCCAAAACTCCAGGCCGGTGCTCCTCGCTTTGCCCACACACAATACTCAGGAAGACTGTAGGGTGGTGACTGTTGTATGTCCCCGAGCACCCAGAGACGTAGAAACCCCATACACCTGTCATCAACCCCTGATTCCGCTGTGTCGCAACCTGTAACACATTCCAATCTACTTCCTGCGACGTGTCGCAGACTCTACTTCAGCAACAGTGATCTGTGATTCATTCCATTCCAGCTCTTGTAAACGTTACCAGACTACGACCGGGCTTTAGCAATCGATCACTGATTCCACTGCCTCTGTCAGAACTCATATACAATTATTAAAATATATTCAAGATCCCATGTGTTATGACTGAGACATTTCTGGTCCAGGTACATGACGCACTTCACTAAGTGTACACGCTGGAAAAGTCATCTGTAAATTATTATATTCTATCCAGATCCACTGTAATTAAATGACCCGATTCATTGAGCAATGAGTTTTTGTTTTCCATATTCAATAATCTGATCTAGTTACATTCCATAGTCAGTGTAAGGCCTTGTAGATACCGTTGCTTAAATCTAGTTCCCCAGAATCCTCATTACTACTTCACTCCGATTGAATAACACGCTTTTTTGTTTTTTTACAGAGTTTTATATAGCGCGAACTTGACCCGAATCGGGTATCAGAGCGCTTTACATAGCACCAGTTGCGTTACATGAGGACTCATTCATTTTTGTTAGGCACAGGGAGATTAAGTGATTTGCCCAGAATCACAGGATGTTCAGCCTCATTGCCGAGACTCGAACCCCGTTCCCCGGTCGACCGCCCTAGCCGTTAGGGCAACTCCTCTCCCCAAGTTTACTCTTTTTTTTTGTTTTGTTTACTTGACTCTTCATAGGTACCCATGTCAAGTAGTCTAAGCTCATTGTAAGAGGCGATGGGGCTTAGGAACTAAGGGGCATATTATCAAGCCAGGCGATAAAATCATCGCCGCTTTAGCGGCAGAAAACTGCCGCTAAAACGGCGATAATGGGCTTGATAATATGCTCTATGGAATTCCAATTGAAACCCATGTTAGATGTGAAGGACATCTAACATGGGCTTCAATTGGAATTCCATAGAGCGTATTATCAAGCCCATTATCGCCGTTTTAGCGGAAGTTTTCTGCCGCTAAAGCGGCGATAATTTTATCGCCTGGCTTGTAAATATGCCCCTAAGATTTAGACTGAAATAGTAAATATCGCACAATAAACACAATGGCCCTTATTTATGAGAAGTGGCGCATCGCTGCATGAAAACAGCGATGCGTCACTTCTCAGTGTGCTGTCCTTGCAACATGATGGATGCGTCCTATTTTCTGTATGACGCGTCATGTAGCAAGGAGTTACAGATACGTCAGTATTCCTGACGTATCTGTAGCCGCAAAAGTGACGCATTCCTGAGGTGTGTCTGAAAACAGACGCAACTCCAGCAATGGGTCCTTTCACATGGGGCAAGCCCCACGTGAAAGGGCCTGCGTCAGTCTTACGCCTGCTGTGAGGCAGGCGTAAGATATTGACCCAATGGCGTCCTAGAAGCGGCGCACTGAAATGTCATAGATTTCAATTGCCCACTTCTATGAGACTTTTTGAGGGGGAACGCCCACCCTGCATACATTATAGCTGATGCAGGTATAATGTGGTGCAGGGGTTTACAAAGTGACGCATCTGCATAGATGCCTCGCTTTGTAAATAGGGCGCAACGTGGCACATATTTTACGCTGCCGGTGCGTCACAAAAAGTGACGCAATGGCGGCACAAAAGTGATGCAGGGGCTCATAAATAAGCCCCAAAGTCCTGCCCATACTAGAACTCCGCGCAATAGCATGACTTTATTGACAACAGTTAAATATGATGCAGAGGGAAAAACAGAAGGTGTTAGCAAGGGGCGGCTCCTTCGTTATGGTGGAGGAGCGTCGCCCCACTGAAAAATAAAATGATAATAAAACCACTTTATTCTCATTTTATTTTTCATTACTCTCACCCGAGATTATGACGGGAGTGGGGCCATCCTGCAGAGCGTCACACTACAGGAGTGTTGGGCACTTGTAAGTGTGCATGTCTGTTTAGCAGGCCATCTCAGACAGGTCAAGCAGACATGCGCACTTATGTTTCTCCAACCCAGCTGTGTCGCAACAGCTGGGTTGGAGAAAAGCTCCAGGCTCCCTGGGCCTGAGCGAGCGTCAAGTCGACCCGCACAGGCCAATCATTGCACTGCACTCCTGCTGGTACTACTAGCATGAGACCATTCCGTGTATGCTTCCTCGGAGTCTGTGCAGCGTGACCACCGTCGGAAGAGGAGCACCAAGGCGGTAGAGGCAGGAGCAGATAAGTTTTAAAAAAAGCAAAAATCCTCTCACCCCTGTTCCCCCACCGCTTTGCCCTACCACCCCAAAATTTGAGCAGATGCCCCTGATGTTAGCAACTTCTGGGACCAAGATGCAATCCAAACCATTTTATAGTTGTTAAGCACCAAATGCCAGATTTTCTATAATGTTCATCCTGTGGCCAAAGTAATCTGATAGGACTGAACTCTTAGGATATAAGAAGTACTCAAGTTTACTATACTGTTGTAAATAAAAGACCACTATGTGGGGCTGAGACACCACACAAAGCAAATACAATAGAACTACCTTGCATTATATGGTAGTACGTCTACTTCAATAGTCTCTAGGTTCAACTATGCACAACCTAGGTATGAAGTTGGGGATAAGGCTGGGAAGCACCTGGCCTGGCTTAGCAAAAAGGAAACTGATGCCAGATGGGTTGATTCCATTGTAGATGACAGCGGTACAATATACAACACAGATGAACAGATACTGTCCGCATTTGCCCAACACTACGCTGACTTGGATGTATGTCGTTACAACGCACACTTTTACAACGCATGCACTTACAACGCATTTTTTACAACGCAAAATCCATTACAACGCACTACACTTACAACGCATGACACTACAACGCATTTTTAAACACTACCTTTACAACGCATACCATTACAACGCATAATAGTAAATTGCATTTAAGGTAAGTATTCGATAGTATAGGGGTAAAAATTACTTTTCTAACTCCAGGGGGTGCAACAGTAGGGTAAGTGTTGGATAGTATAGGGGTAAAAATTACTATTCTAACTCCAGGGGGTGAAACAGTAGGGTAAGTGTTGGATAGTATAGGGGTAAAAATTGCTATTCTAACTCCAGGGGGTGCAACAGTAGGGAAAGTGTTGGATAGTATAGGGGTAAAAATTGCTATTCTAACTCCAGGGGGTGCAACAGTAGGGTAAGTGTTGGATAGTATAGGGGTAAAAATTACTATTCTAACTCCAGGGGGTGCAACAGTAGGGTAAGTGTTGGATAGTATAGGGGTAAAAATTACTATTCTAACTCCAGGGGGTGCAACAGTAGGGTAAGTGTTGGATAGTATAGGGGTAAAAATTACTATTCTAACTCCAGGGGGTGCAACAGTAGGGTAAGTGTTGGATAGTATAGGGGTAAAAATTACTATTCTAACTCCAGGGGGTGCAACAGTAGGGTAAGTGTTGGATAGTATAGGGGTAAAAATTACTATTCTAACTCCAGGGGGTGCAACAGTAGGGTAAGTGTTGGATAGTATAGGGGTAAAAATTACTATTCTAACTCCAGGGAGTGCAACAGTAGGGTAAGTGTTGGATAGTATAGGGGTAAAAATTACTATTCTAACTCCAGGGGGTGCAACAGTAGGGTAAGTGTTGGATAGTATAGGGGTAAAAATTATTATTCTAACTCCAGGGGGTGCAACAGTAGGGTAAGTGTTGGATAGTGTAGTGTAATATTATGCGTTGTAATGGTAGGCGTTGTAATGGAATGCGTTGTAAAGGTAGTTTTTAAAAATGCGTTGTAGTGTCATGCGTTGTAAGTGTAGTGCGTTGTAATGGATTTTGCGTTGTAAAAAATGCGTTGTAAGTGTAGTGCGTTGTAACAGTTGCGTTGTAAAGGTTGTTCCCCCGCTGACTTCTATGACAAGAAAACAGTTAGCACCACTGAAGAGACTAGTAATTACCTCATGGATGTCACCACCTCTAGGCTTGAAGAAGATGATGTACAGTTACTAGAGGACGATATAACACTGACAGAGGTTGGGGGTGCAATAAGTATGCTACAATCTGGTAAAACTTCTGGCCCGAATGGACTCTCAGCCGAATTTTTAAAAAAAAGCATAGACCTCCTCAGCCCTCACCTTCTGACCTTATATAGGGATGCGTACACAGAGGGGATTCTCTCAGTCGTACTTCGCACTGCCACAATTGTGGCGATTCATAAAAAATGCAAACCCAGGGACAAATGCAACTCATACCGCCCAATCTCCCTCCTGAATATGTAGATTAAAATCCTCGCGACAATCCTAGCCATGTGACTACTGAAACTCGTAACAACCCTTATTCACTGCGACCAATCTGGCTTTATGCTGGGCCGGGCCACCCGGTGGATTCTCTGAAGGGCACACAATTGGATGATGGCGGCCAGGCATCGTACCACCCCACATGCCTTTCTGGCACTGGATGCCGAAAAGGCCTTTGATGAAGTGCACTGGCCTTTCCTTGAGGCCGTCCTCGCTAAATTTGGCTTCGGCCCAAAGTTTAGGAAATGTGTGACACTTTTATATACAGATCCAAGGGTGAAAGTAAGGGTCAATGGTAGGCTTTCACCCGCGTTCCCAATCTCCCGTGGGACCAGGTAGGGATGCCCCATGTCCCCACTGCTATTCGCACTGGTGATAGAACCCCTAGCATGCATAATCAGAACACATCCGCAAATAACAGGTTTCCCGACTACATTGGACGATCAGGAAGAAGAAAGAATTTCGCTATATGCGGATGATATCCTTCTGTTCATTACGAGCATAGTTACCACAATCCCTACTGTGTTCTTGATCCTCGAGGAATATGGCCGGTTCTCGGGATATAAAGTTAACTACCATAAATCCATACTATACAGCCCAATGCAAGATATGGATTGGCCACAGATACCCGGGAACCTACGTATAGCTAGAGAATGTTTTCTGTATTTTGGGATTTTTCTCACTCCCAACCCCATAACATGTTGTACACATAACATACATCGGGTCATCTCAAACTTTAACCAAGATGCGGATAGATGGAGAGAATTGTCTCTTACCATAATGGGCCACGCAGCGATGTACAAAATGATTTCATGACCTCAATTTCTGTATGTGCTGCAAAATGCATACCACCCCCTCCCTCGATCAATATTCAGGGAAGTCGATTCTGAACTCCTTTGGTTGAAGGGTCACCCCAGAATTGCATTAAAGTCCCTACAGCGTAACCCATACAATGGGGGACTCGCGCTCTCAGACATTGAGGCTTACTATTGGGCAACCCACCCTACCCCTATAAATGACTGGATACACACACCCAGGAACCACCCCACTAACAGACTGGAATGGGAAACGCGCACCCATAAATTATTCACACACTATTTATACGGTGGGAAAGGGAACCACAGACTGCTCCCAGCAACTAGAGTCACCATAGAGGTGTGGAACAGAGCTAATAAGATGATGGGCTGGACACACAAAATAACCAGGTCCACCCGTCTGTGGAATGGAAATTGGTTTACAGAACTAAATAAGCTCCAGGGATTTGAGGCTTGGGACCTGCTTGGGATCTCTACGGTGGGAGATATCACGACCAAAGGCAACCTTAACCCCTTCCCAACCCTTCAGGCAGAATTCCAACTTCATGCCTCCGAAATGTTTAACTACACCCAGTTGCGCCATGCTTGGTGTGCAGAAGGAATAGAGGCCTCCGACCTCTCTGAGTTTGCACCATTAAAAGGGAGACTACTCCAGGAAGAGATAAGAACAAAGGTAGTTTTGTTGACGTATAAAACAATAAACAACAATATGCCCGATACCTTGGTTAGACTCAGGGGGCATGGAAGGGAGACCTGGGGGAAATGTAGGATATAGACTGGGAGGCGGCCCTGATGCACCCCTGGGAGTTCGCAATCAAAGCCAGACTTCTCCTCATTCAATTTAACATTCTCCATCGGGCCTACTATGACAGAGACAAACTACACAAAATGGGACCCGCGGAGTCATCCCAATGCCTGCGCTGTCAGACTGACACAGGCAATTTTCTTCATATGCTCTGGGGGTGCTCACAAATTGGGATTTATTGGCAGTCGATAATCGCCGAGTTGAACGCAATACAGGGAATCTCCCTCCTATTGGACCCTAGATTTATCCTGTTAGGGATCCCAGGCGATGTAGATGTCCCCCGACCCCAACTTCTCTTCAGCGCATTGGCCAAGCACGATATCGCTCGTCGTTGGGGCACACTAGAAACCCCTATACTACAAGAATGGAAAGGGGGAATGGATGTATATATGGCAGCAGAGAGAGTGATATACAAAAGTAGAGGCTGCCCCAAAAAGTTCAAGAAAATATGGGGTAGTTGGCTGGGACACTATGGTCTGAATTTGAGCGGCGGAGACACCCAATCTACTGCAGCTGGGTTCACGGCCCTATAATACCTTGCTGGACCCGGGTAGGGGGAGTGAGGTGTGGGTTGTGAGAGGCAGGCTCGCCGTAAAGAATACCTATAGTCCTGTATGTAACTTTGCCTGTGTCTTATTTTGTTTTTCTCTTACGCTCACCGGATGTGGGAATCACCAGATGGTTGAAGGTGTTCTAAGTGAACTGTTGTTGTTGCAGTTTTGTCAATGTTTACATTTGAAGCAAAATAAATAAAATATTTATTTAAAAAACAAACTCTGCACAACCTAGAGGTCTGGAGCAGCCGCGGTCTGTGCAGGTAACAGCGGAGGGGCCGTGTAAGGGGAGATTTCGAGGGAGGATGCAGAGGGAAAAATAATTATTTATTTAACTTTACATCGGTATCGTCCCTCAAGATCCCCCCTTACACGGCCCCACCACCCCACCGCTGTTACCTGCATGGACCGCGGCTGGTCTGGAGTATCATCTCCTGTTCAGTTTAAAAATAGGAAAATGCTACGGGAGTTGGGGGGGAGGGTTGGGGGTCTGTTTTTCAATTGAAGTGCATCTTCAAGTATCCTACCAATGTAAAATGTCAATGACATCATGGTTGCAATGCTTTGGCAGGTACCTCTGGGACTTCAGGGGCCTGCAATTTATGTGTTTGTTGACGAATAAAAACTATTTAAAAATGCTCTTTATCCCAATGACACCAGTGGAAAAAGTGCCCTGCCCACGCAAAGTCAGCGGTGTACTTTCAGCATGACAGGAGCATTGGTGTCCTGTTGAATAGTCACCGGGAACCTGGTCATTAATGTCCAGCTGGGATGCCCTTCAAGTTCTTAGACATTAGTTAAGGTCCCAATGGGTTTCATTGTTTTTAATGGGAAGCAGATGTAGCAGAGAATCAGAACTTGCTATGACATTCTCCTGTGTGTAACAAATGTTAAGGCCCTCTCTCAAGTTTTTCCAGTGCCAAGTCACCACTTGGACTTGAACACCTACAATATCGCAAGGCTTCACTAATCCCAACTAGGAACTGAACTTTAGGGTTAAAGACTAACAGCATCAACAAATAACAATATCCCCAGAACCATAAATGCTTATGAAATGGGTTCAATGGCATCAGGACAGAAAGTCCTAGCTTTGATGGCAAGGGCGGTAGTCTGATGCCAACAAAAGTGCTCCTTCTTCCAGAAGCCAAAAGATTCTCCAATTTCTCTTCTTGTTGTAGGCTTTTTAAGAAAAGAGTCCAAGGTCAGACTAGTTTGAATTGGTCAAAGTGTCAATCTAGATTAGTAGCAGGCAGACAGGGCCCAAGAGAATTTCCTTCTTTATAAGGATCAGTTAGTGTCACTTGAAGAGGGCTGACGGGTAGCTTTCACTGGTAAGTAAAAACTATACTGAACAAAGGAAGGGGGTGGTAACTTCTCAGTCAGTTGCTGTTCAACCTCTACTTACTGCCTGCAGCTATTACACATTCACCACTCATGAGGATATGGAAAGACCTTTAAAAGGTTGAATCAGTAGGCAAACTCCCACAGTGACACAAGTAAAAATCATTGTGCCCCTGAAATATAATCACAATGCCCCCAGTGCCAGTCATCTCATCACGTGAAATGAGGGAGCTACAGCCGCCCTTGCTCATGTCAAAAACAACAGCACAAATGTTTCGCACTGTCAGTGGCATTGCCAATTGTAAAGTTAGATCATGGATAAACACAGGGCAGACCCAAAAAAGACTATCTGGGGCCTTATAAATGGATAGGGTGCCCTTTCCTTGTTTGTACCACGGCGCTCCTTTCAAAAGGAGGGCCAGGTGCAAACAAGGAAAGTGCACCATATTAGAATGAATGCACTTCCCTCAGAGCAGCCATGGACTCACGCTGCCCTGGGGGCAGGGGATTCAAGTCAGATACGGAGCAGCTACTTAAAAGCTGCACCGTGTTTCACTGTGCAGGCGGCAACCCCCCTGCACTTTTAAGGGGAATTAGAGATCCCCTTGCAGGTGGGTGTAGTGAGTTACTGCACCCGCTTGCAGAGGGATGACTGTGGCCCCCTTTCTCCCTCCAGAGGGCTGCCTTTATACATTGTGTGCACACACAATACACATACAATACTAGTGACATTTGTTAATATAGATTATCATCCATTAGACCAGGCACATCATCAAAAACATTTATATTTCATTACATATTTATGAGATTCCAAAAATTGTGGTTGGAGCATAATCGGTAATATTTTGACATCAAAGTTATATATGTTGTTCTTGTGTTGATAATTAAGCATCCACAGAGCGAAAGTTTGGATTCTAAGAAATAAGTCCAGGGGAAAATGATTGGTTTGGCTGAACCCTAACCCCTGCGCTTTTATTTTAAAAAAGGGGTTCCTCTCTAAATTGTTGATTACACCCTCCAAGCACACACACATCAAGTTCCAGGCTGGTAATGATATTTTTATAAAAAGTCTCCCATGAGTCACAACCATTTTTCTGAGAGGAAATGAGGTTGTGCTAAAAAAAAAAACGTGCAAGAAGGAATGCTGTTTATAAATCAGAAATAGATCTGATGTGAAATTGTCAATTGTGGAACAAAAATAAGCCTGAGTTCTAGCTCCAGCTACTCCAACTGCCCTGCATTGTGCGATCCTGGCTAGATCATTTTATTATCTTCTGTCGCCTTATTTACAAGGCAGCGTTAAGCCACTTAACATGGCTTAACGCTGCTTGTAAATAAGGCCCCCTTTGCATGCTATATGTAGCGTGAAAGGGGCGGGCAATGGGTGTTGCTGTGGGCGTTTCACCGCAACACCCATTGATTTTGATGCTGCCCCATATTTACAAGGGCAGCATAAATATGGGGCAGCGCCAAAATAAAAACCAGGAAAAACCTGGTCTTACCCTGTTGCAAGAAGGAGAATGTTTAATTTCTCCTTGTTTTTGCTGTTTTAATGTGTGCCGCGTTGTGCAGCACACATGGAAACAGCAAAACGCCAATGATAGCCCCTTCCTGTACATATACAAAAATAAAAATACATATTTGCTGCTTCTATGTGTGCTGCATTAAGCAGCACACAAAGAAGTTACAAAACGGCATTTAAAGATTGTTTATGTGCAGGAAGGAGGCCCTTCCTGCACATAAACAATCTTCCCCTCAATGCAGACACTCTTTCACTAAGGTACAAGGGTGCCTGCATTGGCGCTAGGCTGCTAAACTTAGCACCAGCGTAGGGGGAAAGGCAGGGCTACACCATATTCTTGTAAATATGGTGTAACCCTGCGTTTCAGAAGAGGCGAAGCGTGTTGTTAAGCCAAGGCGGCTAACACCACGCCCTGCCACTTCTTTGTAAATATCCCCCCTATGTGCCTTGGTGCAGAGTGTCCCTAGACAGGCAGTATGTAAATGCAGGCCATTATTACTGATTAGAACATTGGAATCTTGGGAGCACAAGACCTAAGACTAGGGAAGAAGGCCTTTAAAACTGTTATAGCACTCAGGCTGTGGGCTAATTTAGAACATTGGAATGTTGCGATCTCTGTATAGTACTTAGGAGCTTATTTATGAGAGGCTTGCACTGCCAGAGTGTCACTTTTTTTGACGCTCCGGCAGCATAAGCCTCTAAATCATAGCTAAGAAGTGACGCAAAGCCACTTTGCATGGCTTTGCATGGCCTGATAGATATAGAGTAAGACAAAGCAGCACAAGTCACTGTCTTGCCTTACTCTAAATGAGCGTTGCAGTGGGTTTTCCATTGGCGATGCAGTGGGTTTTCCCACGCAGCACCCATGGATTTTGGCACTGCCCCAGATTTACTTAATCACGTAAACCTGGGGCAGTGCCAAAACCTTACGCCTCCCCAGAGCTGGCAAGTATTTGTAATTTTCCTTGTTTTTTCATAGATAGAGGAAAACTCCTCTCAGGTTTGGTCTTGTGTAGGAAACTGGCCCCTTCTTGCACAAAAACAATCCTACCTACCATGGCGCAAGGGTGCCTAGGTTGGTGCTAGCAACAAATTGTTTGCCAACGCAGGGGGAAAGGACTGGAATGCACAGTACATAATAAATATGGTGCTTTCCTGCCCGTTCATATTGGCGAAGGGCAGCCCAACAAGAAGATGCCAATATCTCACAAATGAGGCCCTCAATTTGTAAAAGAGAGTGCTGGTGCCCTGCTTAGTAGTCTGTGGCCGGTACAATTAAGCATTGGTGAACTTATTACCATGCCTGTAAAGTCTTTAATCCACCTCTTGCCTCTTTAATCGACTGCCAGACACTACATACCACTTTATCTTTCTCAAGCTGGTTCCTGCTGTTTCACTTTGGGACGGTTTTCCATCTTTTTCCGTCCTTTGGATTTTTGTGTCTTTCCCTCTTTTGCTCTATATAAATATAATAATGGATGGTGTAGGCCTTCTCCTCCAATATTCCACTGCCTGTTTTCCTTTTTTTCCTCCTTTAGCAGTAGGCTATAATGCTATACTATAACATTTAGAGCCACAGTGATGCAGAATGCTCGTCCTCACCCCCACCTGCTTCCCTTTCATAGAACACTGTGGTTGGTTGCGCGGAGAATCCTGCAGTCCCTCCCAAGAATGTTACAGATTCCTCTTCCACCTGCTGTGTAGGGCATTTGCCACAGGGAACTACCGAAAGAGGCCGCAGGATACATGGAAACATGCGCGTTATTTCACTTGTCAATGAGGCAAGGGCACTGCTTCCATGGGGCAATAGTATGAGAAGAAGAGACAATTCCCTATATCCTCAGTCTATATACATATTGAATAAGGATGATAGTATAAGGTGACTCGAGAATATGCTGAGCCCTTTACACATTAAGGGGTATATTTATGAGGTGCTTTGCCTCACATTTGCACCACTCAACATGGTACATGCGAGATGCAAACCTTAAGTAAGATTTATGAAGCCATACAAAGCCACTTTGCGTGGCCCTGAGTGACTTCATAAATCTGGAGTAATGCAACGCAGCGCAAATTCACTGCGTTTAATTATCCTTCCCAGGGAAGGCGTTGCATGGGTATTGCCACGCAACTCCCATGATGCATTCCTAGATTTACTAGAAGTGGTAAGCCTAGGAATGTATCAAAAAGGTATGCCTTCCGAGGGGAGGTGCAACAAGGAGAAATATCACCATTTCTCCTCGTTTCACCCTCTTTCTATGCGTGCTCTATTTTGCAGCACACAGAAAGAGGAATATGCCTCCCAGGTTTGTTTTTGTGCAGGAAGGTGTCCCTTCCTGCACAAAAACAATCCTGCAAGCATCACAGACACCCTTGCTCCATGGTAGGGTACCAACATTGGCGCTAGGCTGCCAAAAGGGCTCCAGCGCATGGGAAAGGACAGGAATGCACCGTATATGATGCATGTATGCCCTTTACCTGACACGCCATGCAGAGCAGCAAGGTGAAGGCTCTTCACTGTGCGACTTTCTCATAAGTGAGTCCCTGGGTGTTTCTGTACAAAGCACACAAAGTATAAACAGAATCGTCCTGAGGCTCTTCTCACTTTGGGCAAAAAGTCAACAAAAGCCACAGCGTGACAACGTGATGCTCACTGTTCAAGCAGGAATTGAATGTAATGTGGCCCCCAGACATCATAAGTCAACATGTCTCAGTTTGTGCTGGCCAAACAATGTTTTGCATGCAGTTTTGTTCTTTAAAGAAGTTTGTTAGAATAATGTTGGTTATATTTGAAAAGATTATACATATTTACAGGAACCTATTCCACTGGTTATACAAAGAATATTTTTTCCTGCGAATATTTAGTTTACCTTCCTTGTACATTTAACAAACACCCCTCCCTCTTGCTCCGCTCTTGCTGTTTCAGAAGAGGTTGAAAAAAGCACTGTCAAAAGAGACTCTCAAATCTCAGTAAAGGCAGGCCAGCTGAATAGCAAAACGAAAGGTCCAGAGGTCTCTAATGTAAAGGATTTGCTTTCAGGGTCCTGCTCCTTCTATGAAGCATCTGCAAATACCAGGGAATCTTCAGTTGTGTTGCAAACAAGTGTGTGAGACTGAGGCTCCAGTTTAGGGTGGGACTTAATAACAGGGGTTGAGTCATTCACCATACTACCGTCCCCACTGTAGTGGTGGACTAGATTGCGGCCTAGGCAACAGATTTACAGCAGGGAAATAATGGGGACAGTCGCACAGTGTAACCGTCTGGGCGGGGAAGTCTTGAGCGACTTCCGCCCGTTTATTTTATGCTCTCTGGCCAGGCAATGTATGTCAGCCCATCCAGGCTAAAGGTCTGGGGGCCGATGCATTCTCGGCAACTAGACTGCTACATCCCATCCCAAGTCAGCGTTCAAACATAATAGACAAAATTAACACATAAAGTCTGTGAGCCGCTGACTTGGTCTTGGGTTGGGTCTCAGGTCGTATCTTGGGTGACAATCTGCTTGAGTCACTTGGGTGTTGCTTGGTGAAGACACGCTAGGGTTCGCAGGTGTTTTCGACTTCTGTGTCCACCGGCGACGATGTGCTCATTGTGGCATAAGCCGGGTGAGGTTTTAGACCTTCCACTGTCGTATCTCCACTTTCTGCCTGGCTGGAATTGAGTTGGGTCGAGTCAGAGTCTTGCACTTGTTTGAACCAGGATATGTTGCGGGTGATAACTTCTTTGCCTTTTTGAGCCGTGATGGCTGTTCCATTGATCTTAACCACAGTCCACGTCCCAGGCTCATATGCGGTGCGGAACTTTCCTCCGCTGCGGCGGTTCCTTACTAACACTGTGCATCCGGGCATAATGACTCTGGTCTTGGGTCTCCTTTTCTTGTTAGCCTGCTTGTTTGTCGCTGCTCTTCGTGCTTGAGTGTTAGCGGCATCATATGGTTCTGGAGCCCATCGGTCGGCAGCTGGTAGGGTATCCCACCGGCTAGCATCAGGGACCAGGGGGACCTTTGAGTTGTGCAGTGTTGTGTGCTGCGGTACTCACGTAGGAATTTGTGCATAGCCACTTCCAGGTCAGCCTGCTCGGAGACTGCAATTCGCAGGACCTTATTGAGAGTCCTCATGAAGCACTCTGGTTCACCCTTGGCTTGTGGCCATTGGGGAGTGATGCGGTGGTGATGCACCCCTAGCTGCTCCAGCATGCTCTTGAATTCTGTCCCTTGAAATGGGGGCCCATTGTCGGTCCTGACTCCTGACCTCGTAAGGTAAACCAAAGAGTGTGAATGTCTTTTCTAGCACTGGTTGTAAGTCAGCAAAAGATGTTGATGCAATCGCCTCAACTACGGGGTACTTAGAGAAAGCATCAATCACTACTGCCATTGCCCGGCCGTCTAGCAAGCTTCCGAAGTCTAGGCTTATGCGTGACCACGGGGACATAATGGGATCTTCTGTTATTACAGGCACCGGGCATTCTTGGCTGCTGGTGAGCTGGCAGGGTATGCAGTTACTTGTCAGTGCTGGTCTCTTGCTTGATTTCATCGAGAGTGAGAGCCCACGGGCAGGCTCATTGGGAAACCATGTCGACATATTCTTCAGTCTTCAGCTCTTGGCCGCCACCGTCTGCTACTGCCTCTGGCGGGTGTTGTGACAGGAAATCTGCCGGAATTTTCGCTCCAGGGTGATATACCACCTCCATGCAATGGTGCTGCAACTGTATCACCCAGCACTCGATCCGCGGCGGGGGATGAGGTGTGTTGCCTCTGAACAGTGGGACTAGTGGCTGATGGTCGGTCCCTACTCGGAAAGGATGCCTGCTGACGTACAAATTGAAGTGGTTGCACGCCCACTTGATAACTAGCACTTCCTTCTCAATCTGGGAATACCTGGCTTCGGTTGGTGTGAGAGCCTTGCTTGCAAATGCAAATGGGGTCCATTTTCCGGGTTCCGTCTCTTGAGTCCTATTGGGCTGGCATCCTCTATGAGTTCTGTCATCCATGTAGTGTCAAAGTACGCCATGGTGGTTTTTCCCAGGAGCGCCCTCTTGATATTTTGGAAGGCGTCCTTTTCTTCTTGGCCCCACTTCCAGGCTGCGTCCTTCTTCCTCAGGGCATGTAGCAGCTCTGCTAACGTGGCCAGGTTCGGTATGAACCGCCCGCAGTAGGTGGCCATGCCGAGGAAGCTTCAAACCTCTGACACGGTCATCGGGCCATGGCTTGTAGGATGGCTTGTGACTTCCTCGGGTCTACCATGACTCCATCCTGACTGAACACGTGTTTGAAAAAGTCGATAGACCGCTTGAAGAATGAGCACTTCTCCCGGGGAAGGGTGACCTTGTGTTTGGCCAAGCGTTGGAGCGTGGCTTGGAGGTGGCTTCGGTGTTTTTCCATGGTTGCCGAGTGTATCAGAATGTCATCACTGACATTTAGCACTCCGGGGAGCCCTGATAGTAGTTCCCGGATGGTATTCTGGAATATTTCTGCCGCTGACGAGATCCCAAAGTTTAGTCTTCTGTAGCGGGGCAGCCCAATGTGGGTAGAGAAGGTTGTGATATACCTGCTCTCCTTGGCTAGTTTCAACTGATGGTATCCCACATTAAGGTCGAGCTTGGAAAACCAGCGGGATCCATTCAGGTCGGCTAGGATATCATCAACAGTTGGGGTCAAATTCCTTTCACGTTTAATCGCCTGGTTAGGCAAGTGCATGTTGATGCAGAGTCGAATTTTGCTGGGTTGTTTTGGTTTCCCTGCGATTACCATGGGTGATACCCAGGGCGTTGGCCCGGTGACCTTCTCAAGGACTCCTAGTTGTTCGAGGTGTTGGAGTTATTTCTCAACAAGTGGCCTGAGATGGCACAGTATTTGTCTATGCCTCAAGGCTACTGGTTTCACAGCCTTGTCAATGAGTACATTCATTTGGGCCTTTTTGATGCATCTGAGTCCCTCAAAATGTTGTGGGAAGAGTCCAAGGAGGTCTTCCATCTGTAGGTCTTTGACTGCGTTGGCAAACGTGACCATGCCAAGATCCTCAGCTGTGTGGCTCCTTACCAGGATGTCGGCCTCTCTGTCGACCACGTGAAACATGGTGGTGACTTCGTGTCCTTCTGCCTTCACCCGGACTGTCAATTTTCCAGTGAGCGGCAGTGGTGCCTGGCTGCCATATGTGAGAATCTTTACGTGCGACGGGGACAGCACTGGCTTCGGGTTGAGTTGTTTGTACTGCTGGGACCCCATCACATTGATGGATGCATCGGTGTCAATCAGTGGGGTGACCTGAGATCCGGCGATGTTAATGGTACAGGTGGGCTGCGGGCACCTATTCCGTTTCAGATCACTGGTGAATGAGATGAGGTAGCCCTCGCCTTCCTCATCTGTTGACAAATCTTCAAGATATTGCTTTGGTCGAACAGACGTGCGGGTGATCTTCGGGTTTTCAGACTCTTTAAGTGGGAGGTGTCTCTTTGATGGTGGGCATCGCCCTCTGGCTCCTCGGTTTCGCGATCCTCCTCTCCATGCCACTGCAAAGTGGTTTTGAATGCCGCACTTGGAACATGTTCGCCCTTGCGCCGGGCATTCTGTCTGGGGGTGTTCTTCTCTGCCACAGTATCCGCAGCATGACCCTTACATGCTTCTTCCTGGCCTCCGGCCATGGGTGCTTCGGCTTTGGGTACGAATGCCATCTGCTCTCTCCGTCTTCACCGTGACTTGTTTCTCCGCCTGTTGTTTTAACGGGATATCCATCGCTGTTGATCTGGCGTCGGACAGGTCATGCGACCTGGCTAAAATGAGAATGCCCTCTAAGGGGATGCCTGGTTGATGCAGGATGAGGGTCCAGAAGTTCTTGTTCCGGCACCGTTGGATCACCTGGGCCCTCACTTCCTTGTTCTGGTTGTCGTCCGTACACATACTTGCTAACTCACGCAGCCACAGGTGTAAGGCGTCCATCGACTCCCCTTCTCTCTGACGTGCCTGTAGCAGTTTGAACCTCTCGTAGTCGGGGTTCAGCTGGGGTTCAAAGCACACATTTAGGGCTGTCACTGCTGTGGTGTAGTCATTGGGCACACCAGTGTTTGGTAGATGAGCGATTAACTTGTAAATTTCATCACCAGCAACGTGCAACATTAAGGACCTCTTCACTGCGCCATCCGTTTTCCACGTCGCCGTGAAGTAATTATCTAGCCTGCTGACCCAGAGTGTCCACCTGGGCGACGCTGTGGCCGGGTCAATGAGCTCGCTAAATGGATGTAATGCAGTGATCTGAGAGTGTTGCGCCACTTGCTGCACCAGTGGGGGTTTCAGGTGCTGGGCTGGTGGTGCTTGTGGTGGCCCTGCGTGTGCTCCTTGCTTGTTCATTCTCACACGTGCACCGTGTGCAGTTGTCCAGATGCGGCACAGTTGTGGTATTCTGGTGTGCGCACGTGCTTGAGCTCATACCCTGCTTTGTATTGTTGGACTGTGGGCTGTCTTTCTTGCTTATCTTGTGCTGTGTGTGGAATTATTATTCTCTTCCTGTCCCCTTTCTTTTTTTTTTGTTTCTTCTTGTGCCTGATGAGAGTCAGGTGTCAATGGTCCAGTCTTGTAAATATATGCCCTTTACTTTTCTACACTCTTTAAGCTCTCTTGACTCCTATATATACACTTGAGCACTCCTTCTTACATGTTCCCTAGAATATTTTCCTTCCTTCTTGACCCTCTAATGATTGTTCCTTTAAATGCCTAAATAAAAATATTGTAATAATACTTAGTGGTTTTTCTGCACATTTATTTTCACGATTTACAGACATTTGGGAGCTGATTAAGTTGTTAATTCTGTTAATCTAACTCTTCCTTGAATAATTGGTCCAGGACCATTGTTTCTTTATAATAACCGATACCCAGGTCCAGGGACATTTTGGGAATACCCCATTGTTTATAATGGCGGTCAGGTGTCCACACACTCTGTGTGCCCCTAAGTGCCTCCTGCACGTTGCTCGGGTGGTGCTATTGGTTGAGGGCTTTAGAAAAGCCAGCTGGCAGCCGGCCCGATCCATTCGCGCACTCTGCTCCTTTAGTTAGCAGGTGGCGGTCTGCCCATGCGCGCGCCACCGCGGGAGATGCAGGCAGAGGGAACTGGGCCTCTCGTATGGGTCGCTGCGGTGTGTGGTCCTCCCGTGGATACACAGGGCCAGGTAGGGCGTTTACTTTGCGGTCGGGTTGCGCTGCTGGCACGCGAGAGTGACGCCGCAGGGGTTCACACCTTGTTCAGCGAATAAAAAGCTGCCCGCCGATCCGCACGGCCTTGGCTTACTGCAGATGCAGTGCTTCGCCAACTTGCGCCGGTGTGGAGGTGCCAGGATTCACACCTCCGGGCCATCGGGCATCAGACAGGGCTTCCGCTCTCCGATGGGATGAGCGCTGCTGTATGTTGGCGCTGATTGCCCACCCTCATTGCCAGTGTAGTGGTGGACTAGATTACGTCCTAGGCCACAGATTTAGAGCAGGGAAATATTGGGGACAACCACACAGTGTAACAGTCTGGGCGGGGAAGTAGTGAGCGACATCCGCCCATTTATTTTATACTCTCTGGCCATTCCTGGCCAGAGAGTGATACAATGTATGTTAGCCCATCTGGGCTAAAGGTCTGGGGGCCGATGCATTCTCGGCAACTAGACAGCTACTCCCACCACGTCCCTGGCTTGGCCGAAGATGCATTGGTAATATAGTCAAAGGAGAGTGGTGACTGGTGGTAGACATCCGTAGAGGGAAAAATTACGGGTCTCCTTTAGCTACATCCACAAGAGCAGCATACAAGCAAGCATGCAGAGAATTTGTGGCTAGCGGGCAGTATAGCATGAGGATTCAGGTTTAGAAATGGTGAAGGGGGGTTGGCTTGATGCAAAAGATGGCTGCCTGCTAGCGCAGCACTGCAGCATTTTGGGAGAGATGTTCACCTCCCAATGGACTGTTCCACACTCACCTCACACATGACAGCACTGCCGCCATGGTAACTTCTCCCGAACTTGGCACTTTCTTTCTTTCAGCAAGGTAAGTGGTTTTTCAACCTTATTTTCTGCTTAATCTGTGGCGGGCGCAACTAATGACTGAAATTGCACCCGCCATTATGTTTTTCTGTTTCTTCTGTGCCTCTACTACTTCAATCATTTTTCATGGTGGTTTTACTTGCCACCTATAGTTTTTGCCTGCATATTAATTAAACTGCCTGCAAAAGCAACAAAAGAAAGAATTGTGTTGCTTCAATGTAGTAGCCATTCCACAACTACTGCTTTAACACTGAAGGGACTTATATCACCACAACATTCTACAGTGCATATTAGTGAACCAACTAGTTTTCATCTTCGTCATAGCACATAATGAGACCACTTCTCAGGGGCTGCCTTTGTATGTTCAATTATCCAAGATGTATTTTGCTTAATGCGCTGGAGCAGTAGTTGGTACTTGTCTTTATGATGTGCCTGATCTGTGCAGTCTTATCAAACATTTTACAGAGGAGTGTTTGATGCTGCTGCAAACCTCTTCTTTAAGTTTCATGGGGAGAACAAGGACTATCAAGCCTACTACTACTCTTTCATTCCCACAGCCTACATCTCCTGCATATTTACATCCCAATCCTTTTTTGTATTACTGAACTCAGAAATGACTACTTAATCTTCCCCTTCATCAGATAATGAGTCCAATATACTGATCTCTATCACCAATGCTACAGCAAAAATGAGTGGTGCCACTGTGCTTTTTTCAAACAAGAGGGTTAAAAAAGATCCACCTTTATGAACTTTGGGGCAGATTTACAAGAAACTGACACATCTGTAGATATGCGTGAGTTTCCCTGCGCTAGTCTGCGATACCCTTGCACTACCGTGGATGCACCGTATTTACAATGCGGTGCACCATGGCGCAAGGATTGACAGATCTGTTGGCGCAAAAGTCATGCATTGCTGGAGTCGTGTCACAAGCAAGATGCAACTCCAGTAAGGCATGGGGATGCCTATACTTATTGTACTGTGTCACTCCTGATGAAGTGGAATCCTAGAATTGGCACAGTGAAATCTTGTAGATTTCACTGCGTCAATTCTATGAGGCTTTCCTGCGGGGGAACGCCCACCCTGCATACATTATACCTGACGCAGGTATAATGTGACGCAGGGCTTTGCAACGTGATGCATCTCATTAGATGTGTCACGTTGTAAATGGGCCACAATGTGGCGTATTGTTTACACAGCATCACAAAAAGTGACGAAACAGCAGCGCAAAAGTGATGCAAGGGCTTGTTAATCTGCCCCTAAGTCTCCTCCACCTATATCTATTGAACTATTTGTAGAGGAATTAAGAGCCCTTAAGCCATATGAGGAGGAAACCAATAGAAACATTCAACATTTTGACGATACATGGTCAACTATTGACAATACAGTCACAAAAATGGAGCATAAAGTGGAATCAATTCATGCTACTACTCAACAAGTCACTCTTCTACACTCTCGTCTTATACAACTAGTGGAAGACCTTGAAAACCAGAATAGATAAAATAATCTCCTTATTAACGGCTTGGCAGAGGATTTGGAATGCTCTGACCCTATTTTATTTTTTCAATCATTTCTTCCAAAATTCTTGTATGTCCTGAGTCACCTATATTGAATATCCAGACAGCTCATCGACTGGGACATAATCCACATACTTTCTCTTCTTCTTCTAAACCAAGAGGTGTAATCCTCTTTTTTCTGGAATATACTGACCTACTGAAGGCCCTGCATGAGGCTTTACTTAAAGGTCGATTATCTTGGCACAGATCTTCCCTGTTTTTATCCTAAGACTTCACCAAGACTACAGCAGACAGGAGAAAGAAATTTCTGGATATGTGACCAGCTCTTTGAAGCCTCAATGCCAGACCCTGCTTTAATACAGAAATGATTGGGCAGTCGCAGAGAAGGGGACATGGAAGTTGCATGATTGTCTACTGCCTGACTTTTTTGTCTTCTGTTTTTACCAAGAATTGCTTTTGGTCATGCTTCTACTTAACTAATTTGTATTTTCATATTATGTTCAGCTTGATAAAAAAAAATCTTTGTTTTCATTCATGTTAGGTGATACTTCTCTGTGTCAACAACATTATCCTCCGCCCATCTGGATGTTCCACCCTGCTCCCCAGTGTGCCCTATAGTTCAGGCATGTTGTCTTCTCCATGTGGCTTCATTACCCTCGACATATGTTTGTCTCTTCGGCATGTCCTATTTTTTATTTTTTATCCAAATTCTGTTTTCTTCTTTCCTCACTTTGCCTCCTTTTTATCATTTCCTCATGTGTTCTCCTTCTGCTTTTTCTTTCCATTATTTCTTTTCATTCTTTTTTACAGTGTTTTTTCATGTTGTTTACTAGTTTTTTACTTCTCACAAAAGTGTAGTATACATTGCATGATTATTGATTATCTTTAGATGACATTACATGCTAGTTCTCGGAATGTAAAAGGTTTAGACTCACCTATTAAGAGACAAATGATACTCACCCACTTATTTAGGCTAAAAGCAGAAGCGTCAATGGGTGGGCAATGTTTTCTCTTCCCCTGGGTCTGGGAAACGGAATGGGGTTCTTATTCATGACAATAAGAATGAAAAAATTAACCTCCTTTTCCTACATTCAGATGATGAAGGGAGATGGGTTGAAATTATCCTTTCAGCCATCAAAATTCCTATTTCTCTTTCAACATATATGCACCTACCAAACCTGATAAAACATTTTGGCCTACTATTTCTTCCAAGTTGATATCTATTTTCATGAATTATATAATATTTGGGGGGGGGATTGTAATCTGGTTTTTGATCCATATATAGATTGTGTTTTAAAGCCACTTTTGTACCATTTACCATGCATTAGCAATTCACTACAACCATTCAACAACGATCTCATATTGATACATGGAGATTATGCAATCCATCATCACTTGAATTCACATATTTCTCTCCCACTCATCTATCCCAATCTAGATTAGATTATTTGCTCCTAAATCACTTGCACAACAGATTATACATGCCAATATTGGTTCAATATAAATCTCCAATCATCCCCCTGCTACATTAGATTTAGCTTTACTTCCTATCGCCACCAGTACAATAAAATGACATTTTAACACATCCCTGTTGCTAGATACTACTTTTAGTTTGAAATTTGAATCATTCATCACTGACTTGTCAGTCAGTCAGTCAGTCAAAGAACTTTATTCGGTTACTAAAAACCATAAAAGCAATACAAAATACACAAGATAACATTAAAAATTCAGTAAAACGGATTTAAGAAGTGATTGCAAATCCTAAAATAAAAGGAACATATCAATAAAAATGAGGAGTGCCAAATTTACAAATGTCAGGTTTGGTGATTGATCTTTGTGGCCAGACTGATTTTCTTTTGTCTAGCGGCTGCTACCAAAAAACACGCTACACCATATGTAACCTGTACCGAGTTCAACATCTGTAAATATAATAGAGCCGGCCGTACCTGCGCAAAATTTAAGTCTTTCAGAATAGGAAAAATAAATTTTTTGCGGGCCACCAAATAATGATCACAAAGCATCACTAGGTGCAGGGTATCCTGTGTAGAGAAAAAATCGCAGGAGCAGGGTGGGGATTCTTCTGGGATACCCCACTTTGTATACGAGCCAAGCACAAGGTGTATCAGATTGAACCTGAACCTTATAAGTAGAAAACGATGATATGGTTTAGTAACATATTTTAAATAAGGTTCCATGGCCAAAGACGACGAAAGTTGGTAGAGTGATCTTACCATTGGTTTACAAAGCTCAACCGTTTCCCTCTCAGCTTCCAACATATTTCGAAAGTGCTGCTTGACCCACTTTACATCTTCTTTTTTAAGGTTCTGTGGAGAAGAGTACATATCCGGGCGACCTAGCCTAGCGCATGCCGCTCTAACATACGCTAGCCAAGGTATACTATCTGCTTTGTCCAAAGACATGCAATCTTTAAGAATGCAGTGGTTCAATGTGATCTCCTCGTTTGTCCAGGTTTTAATCCAACATAACAGTGGGGACATTTTTAGGAGATCGGTGACATAACCCAAACCTATTTCGTTATGTATTGAATATGTGGGGGATGATTTCGGGAGTGATAACAAGGCTCGTATAAAATTGTTTTCTACGATTTGAATGCCTGGGGCTGAAACGTAGCCCCATATGTCTGCCCCATAGGATGCAATTGCCACACATTTGGCTCTATAAATACAAGTCATGGCTTCCATGGGTCTCGAACCCAATCTTTTAGCAAAATGCATAAGAGCTGTGGTAGATCTACTTACACCATTCTCCTTTAACTTTAGTTGGGCACCCCAAGTTCCTTTCTCATCAAAAGTGACTCCTAAGTAACAAAAAAAGGGTACCCTCGAAATTGGGGAATTGTTACAGCTAAAGGCCCTAATCTTCATGTTTTTCCTCCGTGAGCCTGTAACCATAACATGGGATTTAGTGGTGTTGATCTTTAGGTCCAAGGCTTCCATGAAACCACCAAAATGATCTAATAATCTTTGCAGGCCCGTACCAGTCCGAGCTACAAGGACGGCATCGTCCGCATACAGCAGTACCGGAATGGGTAGCCCCCCCATATGCGGTATGTCCAAGGTAGCTGAATCCAGGGATTTCTCCAAGGAATTAATATATAGTGTAAAAAGGAGAGGGGCCAGAATGCAGCCTTGTCTGACCCCTCTTCCTGACCTAAACTTCGCAGTGCATCTCCCTTCCCTTGTGACCCTAACCGAGGCCGACAGATTTTGGTGAAGGTCGTGCAAAAAATTAACCAAGGTGCTATCCAAACCCATGTCTCGCAAAATAATCCAAAGTTTTGAGCGATTTACCAAATCGAAAGCAGAAGATAAGTCCATAAATCCCAAATAAAGAAGCCCACCCTTCGCCACAGTGTATTTACTAATGATAAGGTGAAGGTTTAAACATTGGTCCATGGTCCCTCTATGTGCTCTGAAACCGTACTGTAAGTCCGATAGGGTCCCGCTCTCCCCTAGCCAGTCCCCCATTCTTTGCAAAATAACTCTGCCCAGAATCTTAACGGCAGAGTCCAACAGGGAGATTGGTCTATAGCAGGCAGGGTCCCCCCTATTCCCTTTCTTAAAAATAGGCACGATAATGGAGGTAGACCAGGAGGAAGGAAAACCAGCTGCAGGTATCGCATTAAACACATTGGTTAGTATTTTTGACCAAAATTGCGGATACTGGATGTAAAGATCTGCAGGGACCCCATCCGGGCCCGGGGCCTTATGTTTACTTGTATCTTTAATCGCCCTCTCAACCTCAGTGATGTTAAACTTCAGGTGAGGTGTAGCATGGGTACTGACTGATGGCGTTAATGCTGTGGATTCATAAATCTGTTTAAAGTGGCCAAGCCATCTTCCATCTTCGATCACACAGTCCATATCAGTTTTCCCATCCTCGGAAAAGAAAGGCTGGTTCACCAAGGCCCAAAACTTTTTGCTATCTCTCAATACATCAGTGGATAGTAAACTATCCCAAGCTTCCTCCTTAATTTGGTTTTTGCGATTAGTGACTGCAATTTTGTATTCTTTCCTTAGTTTGGTCACTAAGGGCCTATCTCTGGGTTTATGTTTTAATGCTTTCAACAGGGCACTGTGTTTTAGCGAGCAATCCTTGTTAAACCATTTAAAGATCTTCTTGTTCCTTAGAGCGCCTGGCCTTAACTCCAAGTTCTTAGAGATCCTTGTACATATTTCCTCATACGCTACCATAACATCAGAACCAGGGGCAGTTGGATCTAGGCACACTGCCAAATTAGCCTCCGCCTCTTGGGCTAATATTTGAAAGAATTGCTCAGGGACAATCATCCCCCACTTAAGGCGCCTTCCCTGATCCTTAGTTATCAGAACATTTGGAGCTGCCACACTTGATGATCTGCTAATCCGGAAACAATCTAGGTCCAGCACTAAGAGGACAGGGTGATGATCACTGAAACTAGCAGTAACAACCCTATACTCACGTGCCTTAGACATGACCCCGGATGATACAAAAATATAGTCTATGACAGTATTGGCGTCTCTCCCAATAAATGTTGGAGGTCTGGGTTCACTTTTGCCCTGCTCAATTTCAAATAGATTTAAGTTTGCAAGAAAAGTCTCCAGGCACTCACCCTCGTTTGTGTGTTCAAAATGGGGAATGCCCTCGGTCGGTAAGCCCCCATATCTATCATTAAAACAATCTCCCTCACAGGGATGAATGTTAAAATCACCCAGGATTACCATCTCTGGGACGGAATTGCAATCTTGTCTATAGACTGACAGGAATTCTAACAAGGAGGTCAAATGCTCATTCGCATGAGAAACCTCCTTGGAGTTATAAAAATTAATGATCAAAAAAACTTTAGTATCAGATAAAATCCACTCCACAACTAACGTATTCATGGGTGCGGAATCTAATTTTTTAAAGACCCCCGTTAAGTTCAGAGAACATAGTGTAAGTAAGCCACCCTTTGCTCTGCCTCTCGCTCCTGGCACTGCTGGGGTTGAAAAACTACAAAAACCATCCAATGAGAAGCTTCTAGTGGTATCCCATGTTTCTTGGATTGCCAAGACGTCATATTGTTTTACAAACCCTTGCCATATGGGGTCTTGAGCCTTTACATTTAAACCTGCCACGTTCCAGGTTAGAAATTTGCAGTATGATGACTCTGCGTTAGGGGGGGTAAGCGCACCCCGACAACCACCCTCCGCTGGGTCTTTATCAGGAGTATAAGAAGTGTTTAGTTTAATCAAATCCTCCATAGCAACAGCCTTAATTGGTTGAGTAGGAATAATCTGGGAACTCCGATCAGGTTCCAAGCTCTGTGTTTGTCAGTCAACCCAATCTGTGGTTGACAGACATTCAAAACGATTAGCTATTGGGAAGTGCGAGGGATTTTCCAGACCATTTGTAAACTGTTGGTAATGATAGGGTTGGCTGTAATGTGAACCAACAAGAGGGCCGCCTTGACGTAGTCTACCTCTTCTACTCCTTACCTGATTCCATCCCGCATTCCACCCCTCCTCCCACCCATGGGGTTGTATCTCCCAGGGGGGATTAGATCGTTGTCTAAATTTACTGTCATGTGGTCCTTTTAACCAACTCCATCGGTTATCAACTTGATTTTGTGGGAGGTAAAAATAAGACAAAGGTCTAGCAACCACCGTGCTCGTCTGGAATCTAGGGGATCCACTACTACAAATAAACTCTACCACCTCAGTATTCTCAAAGGTGACCACTACACAGTCCCCTTGTAGGTTTTTTCTATTGCCTCCTACCCACGGAGCTCTCTCAATCATTAAAATATTGCACGGTATGTTTGGCGGGAGAGGATGATTTTTAGATAGCCAATAACATACTTTATTTTTTAGGGCCTGATACGATTCAACTTCTGGCGAAGAGATTTCAGTAACGCCAGTGAGAATAATTACGTAAGGGCAGGCATCAGGGGGAAGATGGATGTTTCTACGGGCCATGCCCTTGGCTCTATCGGGTGCATCAAAATTTAGAGGCTGTGATAAGTGATCACTTAATGTAGCCTGAGCGGAATTGCTCTTGGTTGTTATCAGGGATTGATCTATTTTCTGAGTTTGATCGGTTCTGGGGGCTTTTATAATAATGCCATCCTGATTTATAGCGTTACTGGAATTCTTGGGGGTCATTTTTGCGGTCTCCAGCGGTTTGTTAACAGCCACCGAAGGCTTATTGCCCTTTTTAGCTGGAATAATAACCTGGGCAGTTCTATTATTCAAGGTGAAGCTAGGGGCACTTATGTCCTTATGTATGTTTTTTAGGACAGTTTCCAAACAGCGTAGTCTAGCCTCTAAGGGTTCCAGCAGTATTTTTAACATATTAAAAATAGTGGTATTACTCATGCTTGAACCATGGCCCTCCTGTAGTGGAGATTTTGCTGAGTTGCCCGCTTCCCCGGTCAACTCCAGGATTTCCTCCAGGCTATGATCGATAATAGTATCATCAGGAAGGCTCAGGGGTAAGCCACTCTTAATCACATGCGATCCCTCTGTGGAATTGGGTAAAGCTACTGGCAATTTATCCATGTTAGGGGGGTTAGGGGGAATTCGAACCTTCTTTCCTTTATGAATAGATGATTTGTTGGTTTTTCGAATTTGCTTAGGGATAGCCCCTTCTGTCCGACCCCTTTCTTTTGTGACGGATATATTGTTAGAGGTATTTGACTCGCTTTGTTGCACTCCGCATTCTGATGGGAAATGGAGGTTAGGAGAAGCCTCCAGATCCTGCGAGGTGTTTAAAGCGTCAAGATCCCCAGTCTCTCCAGTACTATGTACTAGGACCTGTATATCTGTCCGAGAATCAGTGTTGGGTGTCTGTGCCTGTGCTATAAGGCCCAAGGAGGATCGTTTGGCCATGGCCAGGTCTTGGGACACTCTCCTATCCATTAAAGTTATACCCTCATCAATTAGTGCATGAGTGCGAGTAATAAAATCATCCAAGGTTCCTGTAAGTTTTTTAGCTCCTACAGCGGCCATGCTTCTGGTTTCACGACAATTCATGGCCTATAATCCTACCAGTAAGGGCACAAGGGAGCGAAGTACAACCGACTAAGGGTTATGGCCCAGCCCAGCCTCCTCTGGCCTCTGAGGGCCACAGAGGGCCCGCCCTTTGCCCGGGCTTCGTTCCGGGCCTCGTACCGCGCGCGTACCGCTAGCGCGCTTGGGCGTAGACCGAGATAAGCCCGGGGGAGGAGTAGGGGGCGTGAACGGGAAGAGGAACCAGGTGAGCAGAGTTAGTGGAGCGCAATGCTCCGTGGTCCTCGCAGTCCCGTGGGTTAGTCAATCAGCATCCAGCCCCCAACAAACAGCATAGCGTCCGATACGTTGAAGAACAGCAGAGAGTCCCACCGTTGAGAAGCCCCAGCCAAGGTTTTATACGCTTTGAGGCCAACGAGCGGCTCCCGCGCAGCGGGGGCCGCGAGGCGTGGCAGTGGAGGGAGGAACCAGGCGGGAAGAGGAACCAGGTGAGCAGAGTTAGTGGAGCGCAATGCTCCGTGGTCCTCGCAGTCCCGTGGGTTAGTCAATCAGCATCCAGCCCCCAACAAACAGCATAGCGTCCGATACGTTGAAGAACAGCAGAGAGTCCCACCGTTGAGAAGCCCCAGCCAAGGTTTTATACGCTTTGAGGCCAACGAGCGGCACCCGCGCAGCGGGGGCCGCGAGGCGTGGCAGTGGAGGGAGGAACCAGGCGGGAAGAGGAACCAGGTGAGCAGAGTTAGTGGAGCGCAATGCTCCGTGGTCCTCGCAGTCCCGTGGGTTAGTCAATCAGCATCCAGCCCCCAACAAACAGCATAGCGTCCGATACGTTGAAGAACAGCAGAGAGTCACTGACTTATTTACTCTCAACTCCTCTTCCAGCATCTCTCCTCATATTATCTGGGACTCATTGAAAACGTCATCTATACATTTTATTATCTCCTACTTTTCCAAGAAAAGGAAATTTAATTCACAAAAAACATCAGACTTCTTGAAATATATTAAACACCTAGAAACCCTTTATACCACTACTAGTTCTATTGTTCACTTAAATAAACTAATTGCAGAAAACGTTCAACACAACTCTCTGCAGAAAATGCTGCTTTCTACCTCCTTAAAGGGAGTGCTAAATATTATGGAGTGCAAAATAAAGTAGGTAAATTATTAGCTACTTACCTTAAAATTAAGAAAGAATGTAGTAAAATTGATTTTATTCTAAGAGTGAATTCCTCTCCTGTTTTTAAAGATGCAGATATTTTAAATGAATTCTAAACTTATTACAATGATCTCTATGCCCCTGAAATAAATCCAACTCCAGGTGAGATACAGAGTTATGTATCTTCTATTCTTAAAATCTTTTATACTTCCATAGACCTATCTCCTGTAGAATTAGACATCTTCTCTAAAGAGATTGTGGAGGCGATGAAACTCATTAAAACATGGAAAGCTCCAGGAACTGATGGTTTTTCCATTGACATTTACTAACATTTTTTCCAAGTTTTTAATTCCAAACCTTTGTGAATTATTCTCCCATCTTATTTTCTTGAACTCATCTAGTGGTACTTTTCAAGAATCCCTAATTTGTCTCATTCCTAAATATAGACGTGATCCGCAATTATGTGTAAATTAAAGGCCAATCCCTCTAGTGAATTCTGAGTATAAATCTTTTGCTAAAATTCTTGCCCTTCATCCTAATCCCGATTTACCACTCATTGGAGTGGAAATCTCATGGTAATCTCTCTTAGATAATTAAGGAAATGTGGCACGATTACCTTTGATTACCATTACCCATGTTTTCCGCTCAAAGCGATAGATCTTGGCCACTGTGTTGACCAGGAGAGCTCCCTCATAAACATGGGAAATAATCAAATGCAAATACACATTTTAGTCAATAATGAGAATTGTGAGTAGTTTTAAAGAGATTTATTTTCCAATAAAAATTTAAAATGCTCTGACTCCTCAATCATTGGGCAGGTATCTATCTGGTTACAGAACTTATAATAGAGAAATTAAGTTAGTACAGAGCATATCATAAATTGCACACAGAGCATTCTATAAAGGAAATAATTCCAATTCTTCGAAAATGAGGCACAAATGATGTCAGTCAGAACTCTTGAAGAGTTCAAGAATAGAAGCAAGAGTGAGCATTAAGCTAAATCAATAATTAATAATTGCAGAATCTCCCATAAAGAGAAGTAAAGCATAAAGCAAATAAACCTTGGCAAAGCCAGTTAGTCAAATCATAAAGCTTGGGGATTTAAATAAAAGCCAGAATGAGCAAAACCTGCATCTAATCTGCCTGCGTCTACCTAAATTCTGCTCTCCATCAAGGCCTGACCTCCCCTTCCCTGCATCTGCAAATCACATCTGCTCTCCTCCCTTCATTTCTGCATCGAAGTCTGAAACTCCTCTGCAGCCTTCCTTCTCTAAATCTGCCTGCAAGGGTTCTGAAAGTACTAGGCTAGGAATGTGTTTATCAAAGAATAATGTTACAAAGCATATAGTGTGACTTCGTCTTCATCCAACTGGAATCCATCATTTTCCAAAAGGACACCTCCACGCCTCGGCAGATTGCATAAGTCATCTTATCAGACAGGCGAAGATCCTTCCCACAGCATATTCTGCATCTTATTTAATATAACTTCATTTCCTGCCTTCCTTTAGAGAAACATTTATTTTCTAACTAAACACATAACATGAGCTGCAAAAGGACTTTTTAATTAAGAAAGAAACATTCAACATAACATGGTAATGTACTTTTAAAAATACGTGTGTTTTCCATCCCCTCTAAAGCAAAGTATGAACAGAAGCTTTGTTTAAACATTTCCAGCAACTAGGTAGACAAGACTTCCGAGGTTATTATTATTATGCCACTGTTCTCTCTTCACACGGAGAGAACAATTCCTTTGCTTATCTTGAAGACCAACTTAACTCAGAGAAAGAGCTAAATCACGAGAGCTTCTTTCTGTGTGTCTACATTTTAAAATATGTTAATTCTAATACAATTTTTTATTCTAATAATGCACATTTAACATTTTTGCAAGCTGAAATCACATTTTCATGGTGAGGAAAACAATCTAAACTAAACACATTTAAGCCAAGCTATGAATTACTTGTGCAATGTTTTACATGAATTGCTAAGTGGAGTCTGACTAAAGCCTGTGAATCTCAAAGCCTCATGTTTGTACTTTGCAGCAAGAAATGTCTGCGTCTCACTTTTTTTAGTTCTGAAGCTTAAGGCAGGTTTTCCAATAGTAATGCTAAATTTTAGAGAAGATTTTCATGCTCCTTCACACTACTTATAGGTAAGGAACAATGAGGTTTCATTAAAGGTCGATACATCTCAGATAACACATGAGGATTCGTTAATATATTAAGTAACTCCGATAAATATACACAACCATCAGCTGCTATTTCCCTTGACGCTGGAAAAGCTTTTGATCACATGGATTGAACATTTATTTTTCATACTCTTTCATGGTTTGGTTTCGGTCCCAAATTTATTTCCTTCCTTTCTCTTTTATTCCTTCATTTTTGCAAACGGTCCTATTTCTTCCTCTTTTTCTTTACAAAGAGATGTAAGACAGGGTTGTCCCCTTCCCTCTCTTCTATTCATTATTGCATTGGCACCTTTTCCCAAACATCCTAATATCTCGGGTTTTCAAAGTGCTGATACACACACAAAAATCTGTGTTTACGCTGATGATAGCCTATTGTTTTTATCCAAACCTGACTCCAGGTTTTCTCGCATAAGTCACCTCTTATGCAGCGTACTCTGATTATACATTGCATCCTCCAGATAAATGTGAAATTCTCCTGCTTAACATCCTATGCTTCAAACAAGATTTTATCCAATCTAAGTTGCTTGGAATCCTCATTAAGTTAAATAACTGGGTCTCTGGTTTAAGTATAAGTATAAAGAAGCTTCTTAAGGGCCCGAATGCCATAAGGCGTCTTGACGCTGGGGTGTGTAAACGGTGACGGAGAGGAGGGCTGAAGCTAGTGGAGATTGAACAACCGGAACTTCAGGGCTTTCCTGAAAGTGGGAAGATTCTGTTGAAGTCGCAAGGCCACTGGTAGCTTATTCCATAATTGGGTTGCACAGCTGGCAAATGAGCGACCACCCCATCTGGCCCGTCTATGTCTGGAGGTACATATAAGGCCAAGATTGGTCGAACGTAGATCCCGGGAAGGGGTGTAAGGCCTGAACCTATCCCGACAATCCACCAAACCCCCTCCATAACGTGCCTTGTGCACCAAGCAGAGCGCCTTAAACTCGATTCTCTGCTGAACCGGAAGCCAATGTAATGACATTCTTCCCTTGGAAGTAGGGTGACCCTTGGGTAGTTTTAAGATAACACGGATGGCAGCGTTTTGCAATGACTGGATTTTACTGACCTGGTGCTTATCAATGCCCAGGAACATTGCATTACAATAGTCCAGTTTGGACATGAAGAGTGCGGCCATTACCTTCTTCTGCAGCGCCTGGGGAATGAAGGGGAAGATTTTACGCAGAGTTTTAAGCAAGAGAAAACATGCTGAGGTTAAACTCTTAACCTGGGCTGATATGTTCAGTTTATCGTCGAAAATCACCCCAAGATTCTTCACCTTTCTAACAGGTAAAGGACACTCCCCAGCCTCTGGTGGCCACCACAAAGTACTCCATAATGGGGGACCGTTGCCAAATTCAATGACTTCTGTCTTCTCAGTGTTTATCTTTAGAAATCTCAGACACATCCACTCCATAACGTCCTTCAGACAGGCGTGGAATCTTGCCGCTGTTAGCTCCGGTCTATCGGATACTGATATCACCAATTGTGAATCGTCAGCATAGGACACAAGGGTGAAGCCATGTTTCCTCACTACTCTAGCCAGCGGCCTAACATAAACATTAGACAGGGTAGGAGACAGAGCTGAGCCTTGTGGGACGCCACAGGGCAGGTTGAAGTTACCCGATTGTAGACCCGCCCAGCTCAGGCTCTATTTTCTGTCCTCCAAGAACGAGGAAAGGAGGGCCAACGCCCGCTCGGTAATCCCTACCTCCTTTAGTCGCCGCACCAACACTGTGTGGTTAACGATGTCGAAGGCGGCTGACAAATCAAGGAGGACAAGGATTGCCCTCTCTCCCCCATCAACTGCCTCCTGAATTCCCTCTGCTGCCGAGATAAGGGCCGACTCAGTGGAATGTTTTGGGCGAAAGTCATGTTGGGACCGGTCAAGCAGGCAGTTACCATCCAGGTACTCAGTTTAAATTATGTTGATAGCTCTTTCAATAACTTTGGCTACCAATGGTAGGCCGGAGATTGGTCGATAGTTTTACATCTACTATTATACAAATGATATCCTTAAAAGTAACTAAAGTCATAACCAACTTAACCAGTTTAACCAATAGATGGCACCCTTTATATTTATCTTGGTGAGGTAGACTTGGGGCTATCAAGATTATGCTTGTACCCATTATTCTTTTTACCTAATCTGCAATTCCTTTTCTCATTCCTGCACATTGATTCTATACTTTCCTCCTTTTTATAGAATAAGAAAAAACCTTGTATGTCTCTTCTTAAACGTAAATGTAGGAAATATCAGGGCGGTGTAAACTTTCCAGTCTTCCAATTCTATCATACCTCTTACTTACTTAAAAAAACTTCTAAATACCTAGCAGACTTCTACAGATTTCTCTCCCCTTTGAAAGGAGATTGAACTGTCTTTTCTTTCTCTTTTAAAGAATTTCTCTCCTTTACCCAGAAGACACCTTTCATGTCATATTCTATTCATATAAACTACATCTAAGTTACTCAGACCAATTAACTTCTCCCATCTCGCTGATAAAGAGCAATTTATTCAATCCTCTATACGGCATAACAAGCTCCTGAGAATTAACAAGAAACCTATTTTTTGGGCAATTCTGGAGAGGCAAAGGTTTACTTTGGATTCACCAACTTCTATCAAATGACTCTTCTCTTACACTTTCTCAAGCACAACTACTTTACAATCTCCCAAAAACACATTGTAATACATTTGGTACTTTAATTCAAGCCATCACTCATACTTTTCCCACACTGACATCACATATTCCTTCCCCAATTTATTATACTCACCTTAGTCCTTTACTTTCCATTTCCCCACTGCCTCAGCCATATACAAACTTCTTAATAAGCCCTCTGACAATAGAAATAAGTTGCAGGTTGAAATGCAATGGGAATCAGATCTTTGAGTTTCATGGTCTATCAAGATTTGGAATAAAATATGGTGGAAACTTTGGAAAACATCACGGTCTGCTAACACCACTCAAACTCTATTTTGTATTTATAATTAACTTATGATTACTCCAGTTACTTTAAATAAGATAAATCCTGAATCCTTAAAACTCTGCTGGACATGTATTACTCCCTCTGCAGATTTATGTCATGTGCTCTTCTCCTGCCCATCCACACATCAATGTTGGCTGAAAGTGTGGACCCAAATGAATTCTATTTTTGACACAAACATTCTGTGCCTGATTCACAGAGCTAACTTAAAACAAAATCCTAAACTTACTACCATTCTGGTATTCACAGAAGGCACTTACTCATTTTGGTATTCACAGAAGGCACTTACTCATTTCGGTATTCACAGAAGTTAGGAGTCCTAACTTTAGGACTCCTAAATGCCTTCGGTGAATACCGAAAGTCTTAAAGTTAGGATTTTTTTCAGTTTAGGAGTTCTAAAGTTAGGAGTCCTAACTTTACTACTCCTAAACTCAGAAAATTCCTAACTTTAAGACTTTCGGTATTCACAGAAGGCATTTAGGAGTCCTAAAGTAAGGAGTACTAACTTTACTACTCCTAAATTTAGAAAAATCCTGGGGGCGCTAGAGGGCGCACGGCGAGATGGCCGCCTGCTAAGTCGGCTCCGCTGGTCGGTGTGAGGAAACGGCAGCTATCAGCGGCATGCGGCGATCCTAGCGCCCTACAAAAGGGGGCACAGCCCCTTAATATATGCTGGACTAAATCCGTGAAGGTTTGAGACACTGGTGCTGCAGACAGTAGAAGAACGCAAAACTCCGGAGGATCGTGGCTGGCGGAGGTGCGGAAAACATGGCGGCGCTGGAGCAGCAGAGCGGTTAGCGACGAAACTAACAGGGATCGCCTACGGAGCCGCAGTAAGTCACCGTCGCTGCGCTGGGGAGCTGCTGGCTGGAGGCTGGGGATCTCTGGAGCTGCGGCCCTGAGCTGGCGTCACGGAGGAGCGAGGTGGACGACGCTGGCGAAAAGACGCCCTGAATGTAAAATGGCGCCCGCCATGTTGAGAACGGCTGGAGACGAGCGGGCATCAGTGCGGAGCGAATAGAGGCAATGGATATGCGGTTTCTGAAGGCGGCGACTGAGACACGACCTCGCTACACATAACATCGCTCAGAGGAGGCCGGCGGTAATCGAGGGAGAAAGGCTGCACCAGGAGCTACAACAGATGCCGGTAGCGTCAGGCTGATTACGCGTTGAACGGGCAGCTGCAAAGGTGCGTTACAGGCCTGGCGTAGGGTGAATTGCGCGCCTGGCACAGGTGACTGGCAAAGGGTGAGAAGTGGCAATCGGGGAGCCCGAAGAGCCATATGCGGTGAGGGAGACCACCTGAAGAACTAAATATTGAAGCATAATCCAGACGCGAGCACCACTTAGACCAATCACGGAACGGAGTGCGCAGTGGCCGCGACTTGAAGCGTGCGTGGAGGTGTGTGGCGCCATGGGAAAGGCAGACCGAGGCCAGACGAAGCTCCAATTCGACGCGAAAAAAGCGACGAAAGCGCACACGGCGTCGTCGGAGGAGACTGCGGAAGTGGTACAGTCGGCGCCAGTGGGAATGGAGGGTGCCCTCCAGGCCAGACAACAAAGCCTGCAGGATATACATGGCAAGCTTGACTCTATCACGCTTCGCGTGGACAATATGGCGGCGAAGCTGGATGGTCACGGGGAACGTCTGGTGGAAGCGGAGACCAGAATATCGGCGGTGGAGGACGAAGCGCACGCCACAACCCGAAAGTGTACGGACATGGAGCGACTGCTGGACGTGATAAAAAACAAAGCGGAGGATTTGGAAGCGAGGTCCCGTCGCAACAACGTACGAATAGCGGGAGTTCCGGAGTCCACGAACATAGCCAAGATGGAAACCTATGTGGAAGAATTGATAAAAACTGTATGTGGAGTGGAATCCCTGTCACCTATCTTCCTAGTCGAACGCGCGCACAGAACCCTAGCACCACGACCGAAGCCGGGACTGCCTCCGAGACCTATAGTGGCGCGGATCATGAATTACCGAGATCGCGACACCATTCTACGTATAGCCCGAGAAAAACGCAAGATCAACTATCAGTGCAACGAGCTGGAGTTCTACCCGGACTTCACAATAACGGTGCAGATGGCACGCAAGGAGTTTAACCCGATAAAAAAGAAACTCCGGGAGTTGCAAATTGACTATGCTATGTTATACCCGGCGCGCTTGAAGGTCACCTGCGACGGGAAAACAACGCTGCTACAGACGCCGAGGGAAGCACAGGACTTCATCAAAAGGACTGTTAATCGGCGAAAGGAACAACGTCGAGCGGAACCCGCCATAGACTCGAACTGAGGACTAATACATGGATAAGTGCGCTGATTGCCACAATAGGCGATAACGATAGAGGATGTGTTGGGGATGGAATGTGGTGCACTACATGCTGCCGGCTGATTCATATATCTTTTGAGGGGTGGGTGTCGACCGGACAGCATACTGCAAGGGAGAGCGCACGGGGGAGGTAAGAGGCAGATCCTGCTGATTGATCTCTTGTACACAAGCTCCCTGACGCGAGCACGGAGAAGTAAGGCATGACAGACGTGAGTACAAGAGCTCTGTGGGGAATGGTGGGCCGGAGTGAATTCTCGTCGTGTGAGATATGGACTCCCTGATAGCACCATAAATGTTCGGATACATAACCGTTATGTTAGAAGTTGAGAGATGTGCTGGGATTTGGCATGTATAGAGATTATACCACTGACCACATCCATTAGGTTGGATGGAAAAGTGCGCTCTTGGTGGATCCCCCACGCGGGAGTTCCCCAAATCAAGTTGGGTTGTACTGTTACAGGATAATGGGAAATGTCTTTGGCAGAGTTGGGTTGCTAAAGTGGGTGGGGGGTGGAGGAGGGGGCATTGGGGTTTGTTTATTAGGTTTTGGTACGATGGAAGCAACAACAATCTGAAGGGTGGTATTGTGACACGAGGCGCAGGCAGGGTTTGTGAGGTTGACTGCGGTGGGGGTGACGACTGCATAGAGGTTGCGCCATTATGGACTGAATGGGTGTATGATGGAGAGTAGAGCGCTACGTGATACTAGATTATCTTTACTGACGTGGAATGTACGGGGGCTGAACAACCCCAAGAAAATAAGGCAGGTGTTGGCATATTTAGATCGACATAACATTGATATTGCAATGCTACAGGAAACACATATGACACCGACGGCCCCTATGCGAGTGGGTAGTAGATGGGCGGAGATGGTGCAATACTCATCATACTCTTCCTATTCCCGAGGGGTCATGATACTGATCAAGAAAGGGGTGCAGTTTGATGTGGAGTCCACACATAAAGATGAGAGGGGGCGCTTTGTACTAGTGATGGGAAGACTACGGGGTCGGCAGGTGGCATTAGTGAATACTTATGGACCAAATATAGATGATCCTGACTTCTATGATGAGGTGTGGACACGCTTGGGGGAACTACCTGACATACCACTGATCTGGGGGGGAGATTTCAATATAGCGTTGAAGGACGGTTGGGACAGGTCGAGTAACACCACTGAACCGCATACAAGGGCTAGGAGAAAATTGCTGGCCGTAATGGAGGATAGGGGGCTGGAGGATATCTGGAGAGCAAGGAACCGGGAGAGCAGAGAGGCGACACATACGACAGCGATTAGTAGTAGCTGGTCCAGGGTAGATTACTGGTTGGGAAACGAGGCGGTGCTCATGTGGACGAGATCCATCTGCCACTTGCCTAGGACGCTTTCGGATCACAATCCGGTGAAGCTCACCATTGAGATACCGAATTACACACCCCCCCCATTTAGTTGGAGATTTAATGCAAGAGCGCTCACTGACCCTTTGTACGAAGACGCAATTAGTAAGGCTGTGACGGAATACTTTGAATTAAATGCGCCAACCACAGAAGACCCCGGGTTGCTGTGGGAGGCGTTTAAGGCCACCATTAGGGGGATCTGCATTGGAACAAGTGCGGGCATACTGAAGGATATTCGCCAACAATTGGCGTCATGTGAGCAGAAAATTAATGTGCTAGAGAGAGAATATGAATGTACACAAAACACGACACTACTGGCCGATATCCGAAGCAACATAACTGAATACCAAACGCTAGCAGACGATGAGTTAAAATATATATCGAAACGACACGTGGCCAGGAATTACGGCGAGGGTGGCAGGCCGGGTAGAGCGTTGGCGGCCAAAATATGCGCGGGGAAAATGCCACAGGTGGTACGCGGGGTACGAGATGAGCGTGGAGACATGAAATATGGGGCACAAGATATTTTGAGGGAATTTAGAGCCACATACGGTAAGCTATACGAGTCACGGCAGACAGCGACGGAGGAGGAGACAGGGAACTATCTGGAGGAGGTAGCGATAGCCTGGCTATCGGATGACCATAGAGAGTATCTGGCGGCACCTATTACAGTGGAGGAGGTGAAGGAGGTGATAAAAACTCTCCCCAATGGGAAGACACCGGGCCCTGACGGGTTCACGGGGGAATTTTACAAGGCATTCATTGACCAGATAGCCCCACATCTGGTGGAAATGTACGGAACTGCCCATGACCAGATGCGGTTGCCGCCCACGCTCCGTGAAGCGCTTATTATTGCCCTTTTAAAGCCAAAAAAGGACCCTTAACACTGCGAATCGTACAGGCCACTCTCCCTCATTAATGTGGACGTCAAGATCCTGGCCAAACTGTTGGCGCAACGGCTACAGCCGCTGATGACCCGATTGATTCTACCGGATCAGTCGGGATTTATCCCCACCAGATCAACTACGCACAATACGCGCACCCTCTTTGCACTATTTGCAACCAACGACCAAGGCGGCTGCGGTCCTACTGGACGCGGCCAAAGCGTTCGATTCCCTGGAATGGCCGTATTTGAGCAAGGTGATGCGGCGGATGGGATTTCCGCTGCGCTTTCTGCAATGGATACAGCTACTGTACACAGCTCCGGTGGCTCGAGTGAGAGTAAATGGATATGTGTCAGACCCGATACATATATGCAGGGGGACGAGACAGGGCTGCCCACTGTCCCCATTGCTATTCGCACTGGCGATGGAACCGTTGGCTTGTAGAATACGACAGAAACATCACTACTCGGCGTTGCAATTCCCGCAGCGCCCGCTCCACATATCGCTATATGCGGACGATATGCTCCTGTATGTGCGAGATCCAGAAGTGCATTTAAATGCATTGCTGAGGGAGTATGTGCGCTTTGCACAGACGTCCGGGATAAGCATTAATTGGGCAAAATCGATCATTGTTCCGTTATCGGACACTACTCGGCCGCATCAACTGGACTACCCAATAGAATGGCAATCTGACCCGGTGCGATATCTGGGAGTGTGGTATCATAGGGATCCAGAGGAGGTGATCCGGGCGAACTATGGTAGAGTGGTGGGAACGCTGGAGGGGAAAATAGAGGGCTGGATACAATTGCCCCTCTCGTTAGCGGATAGGCTGGCCATTGTCAAGATGGTTGTATTACCCAAACTGCTGTATCTATTCAACAATATACCGATACCGCCACCAACTGAAGTGTTTCGTAGAATCACAGCGATGGTATTACGATTGATTTGGGCGGGCAAACATGCTAGGATTGAACTGAGGACGCTAACGTTACCATATGCGGAAGGGGGGTTTAAAGTGCCGGATTTTCTGTTATATTATTTATGCGCACAGGCGCAGTTTGCGCACTATTGGTATCATCCTGTACCGTTCCTGACACACACAGCGGTAGAGGAGGGTGATGCGGCTCCTGTTCCGCTAAAGGCAATACTTCCACATAAGCGAGCACCGCTGCATAAGCGTGACATCAATACAATAGATACGACGAATAGAGCATGGCAGGCAATGGGGAGGAAAGCGGGTAAACTACCTCTGTATGCGCCGGATTTGCCCCTTTTACAACATCCAGCATTGTCGGTGACCCAGGAGGAGGTAGGGATGGGACTGTTAAAACGGGTAGGACTGACCACAATGGGGGATCTGTTCCTTAATGGGACGTTTCAGGAATTAAGCGATCTTACCTATATTAGTAATCAAACATTGCTGTTTAGATTTACATATTACAGACTGCAAAAAGCCATGAGGGTGCTCTACCCTTCGTTCCCTGAGGAACCGCCACAAATGCAAGCGTTGCAGTTGGTGTTGACCACGCCCTCTGCCACCAAACTGGTGTCGAGACTTTATAGTAAATTGCAAGAAGATATTGCGTACACTACGCAGGCATCATTGGACAAATGGAACAGTGCGCTAGAGGACAACTTGACACTGGAGGAATGGGAGATGGCCTGTTCATTAACTGAAATGCTGACACCTAATGGAAATTTAAGAATGCTACATTACAAATATTTGCACCAGACCTATTACACGCCGGCTAGGCTCTGCAAGTATGGTTTAAGGGAGGACTTGCGCTGCCGTAGGTGTGGGGAGGAGGGGGCAGACTTCTGCCATCTGGCCTGGAGGTGCGCAGGGGTGCCGGCTTATTGGGTAAAAGTGACGGAAATGTTGGGAGAAATGTTGGGAATGAAATTGGGTTGTTCGGAAAAGATTTGTTTGCTGGGGATAGTGCCTGGTCTGCGAGCTATGAAACGTAAATTTGCTGTGATTGCGCTTCTGATGGCCAAACGGCGTGTATCGCTCTGCTGGAACAGTAGGATTGCACCATCTATTCAGCTGTGGCTCAAAGATCTAACTTACTGTAAGGACACACTCAAAACATATGAGGAAGAGCTTCCGGGAGGGTCGAGACCACGTGATTACTGGGTGTACCTGATTGACTATTTACAAATGCATCAAAATGTGTGATAATGTTGGGAGACGGAGGGTGGGGATGGCTGCTTAATACCATAAAGATACTACCTGAGGGGAGCTGGGGAGGTCCTAGAGACCGAATTATATTGTACCACGGCCTAATTGTTTTGGTTTTGTATGTTGAAATGTTGATTGCATTTCCAAAATGTGAATAAAAAAAAATTTTTTTTTTGAAAAATCCTAACTTTAAGACTTTCGGTATTCACAGAAGGCATTTAGAAGTCCTAAAGTTAGGAGTCTTAACTTTACTACTCCTAAACTGAGAAAAATCCTAACTTTAAGACTTTTGGTATTCACAGAAGGCATTTAGGAGTCCTAAAGTTAGGAGTCCTAACTTTACTACTCCTAAACTGAGAAAAATTCTAACTTTAAGACTTACGGTATTCACAGAAGGCATTTAGGAGTCCTAAAGTTAGGACTCCTAACTTCTGCGAATACCGAAATGAGTAAGTGCCTTTTGTGAATACCAAAATTAGTAAGTGCCTTCTGTGAATGCCAAAATGGTAGTAAGTTTAGGATTTTGTCTTAAGTTAGTTCTGTGAATCGGGCCCTCTATTTTCTTCTTCAAATGTTTTTTTCTGATGTTTTTAAGATATTTGGCAAATTAGTACTTATAAAAGTGTTATACTTGATTTATTGCAGTAACTTTTCAGCAAATTACTAAACATTAGAAAAACTCCACAGAACTTTCTTTTCAAGCTTGGTACAACGTTTGTTATAATCATGGACTCAACAGACCATTTTCCTTGCAATTAAAGGAGACATTATTTGGTCTACAGTTACCATCTTTTTGGACACTTCAGATCGAATTCTATTACCCACCTGCCTTCACTGAAAGAAGTACCTAAATATCCATGAACTATACCTTTGTTTCTCCTCAATTGTAACATACTTGTGATTTTTGCTGATAATTTGTTGATATTGACTATCTATTTCCACACTTATCCTCCCACTCTCCTCCTTTTACTCATACCAAATATTGTTTTTCATCTATCATACTTCTTACTCTTATTTCTCACTTTTACTTCGCTTGTTTGTATTCACTGATTATTCCATTTACAACCTGTTTTCTGTCAATAATGTATTCTATATTTTCATACTATCTTTGTTATATCTTTATATTCATAACAGTAACTACAATTATGTGACACTTGTAACTTTGTTTAATAAACTTCTATAAACTAAAAAAAAAGAAATAGAAGAGGAAATGTTGTAGATTTTATGGTGGGCTTAATTGACAAGAATTTGTCAGTGTTACCATACCAGAGAAGTTTTCTGCACGCAGTTAGCAGGAGAGCTTGGCGGGAAGATCATTGCAGGTGGGCGAGAGGGGATGCACAAGATCACTGAGAAGACAGATAAGGTCAGATTTTCTGTGTAAATTAGTGGACATACTGCATGAGTTTAATTCTGTGTCAGTGAATGATCAGTATTATACTTTTCTGTCTGTGAATAGTTCCTATTTCGCCCGTGCATAGTATGGCTATTCTTGGGAGTGTTTAAGGTTTGCACTGTTACTAGGGAAGGTATTTTGCTTAAACAAGTGTTGGTGAGTGCAGGTATTTGAACTTGTGGTTAAGGCAGACTAAAACTGATCAGTAAGGCAAGGGGTTGTGGGTGAGGATTAGCAAAGTGGGGAGAGTACTAAATATGCCAAAATGTACTGTGTGTGCAAAGGATTTTGTGTGGGCAAAATATGTTGTCATCAGCATTGGAGCAGGCTAGCAGTTTGTTAACTGGTGGGAGTTTTCAGGAAGGGGATTTTTCTGCTGGGAGTGGGCCTAGTGGATAGTGAATATGGCAAGCACTCCTTCCAAACTTGAGCAGCCACAGAGGCTGACAGGTTGAGTTTTGGCAGGTGGAGATAAGAAGATTAGGTAGGGGCGTCAAAAATACATCATGCCTGAGGCTGCTGGAGTGTAAACAAAGTGGTTAATGAGTTGTTTGTGTTTTTTAGTTGAAGCATTCAAGACCGCGCATCTGTCTGGTTTGCTAACAACATCTTGGGGACATTTGGAAAGCTTCCCTGTGAATGCATTACGCTCATTGCCTACCATTGGCTTTGTGGTTTGTAACTCACATTTGCTTGGTTTCAATTTGCTGGCTTTATTTGTTTTAGGCTTTCCAGCTTGAGATTGTCCCTTCCATGGCCCACACCTTATTTCCTGTATATTTCCTTGGCTCGCTTTCTTTAAACAGGTCTTTAAATCTTGGTCTTATCTTGTCACATTTGCTGTGCATTCAAAGACAGAGGTCAAATGTCAGGCCGTGTCTTTAGAGGGAGGGTGATGTTTGCTTTTTTTTCTCTGATTTCAAAGTGAAAGGATTATGTGGCAATCATGCTGGCTTCTGTGGGTGTGCTGGAAAAAGGCTGTACAATGTTATTTTTTTCAAGCAAACAACAAAATATGTGCCTACAAATGAACTGTGCAGATATTTCAGTACATATGAGGATTAGGAAAGCACACATGAAGCAACTTTTTTGGTAATTCTGAAGTGTGGTGGAAACAAATATTTTTGTACGATCAAAACAATCAATACAGTAGTTGATGACATTTCCACAGATTATCGTTTGTGCTCTTTATTCTTAAATCAGTAAGACAGTATGTATGTGCAACTGTAATGGTCATTTCAATTGAAGATGTTTTGTCTAATGGCTGTGCGCTACCAAACAATGCGTTTTCCACTTTTTCCACTCTACTCCGCACCACTCGATGCCATTGCACTCTAATTTGCACCACTCCACTCTACACCAGTCCACTCCACAACGTGTCACTGCACTCTACACCACTCCACTCTATGCCACTTCACTCTGTGCCTCTCTACTCTATGCCAATGCACTCCACCCCATTCTAGTATGCAGCACAACACTCTTTGCCACTGCATTGTTCACCTATCCAGTCTAGGCCACTCCACTCTTCTCTGAACCACTCCACTCTACCCCACTCTACTCTATGCCGCTGTACTCTCTGCCACTGCCCCTGACCCTGCACTACTCCACTCTATCATGCACCACTTCACTCTACGTCACTTCACTCTACTCTGAAACAATCAACTATACACCACTGCACTCTGCGCCACTCTACTCTATGTCACTTCACTCTACTCTAACCACTCAACTCTAAACCACTTTACTCTGCACAACTGCAATCTGCACCACTGTACTCTACTCTGCAACACTCTATGCCACTGCACTTGCCACCATTGTCCTCCATGTCACTACACTCAAGTTTCAAGTTTTCAAGTTTAATGTATTTTCATAGTTAATTAAAACTGTTGCAATACAATATAGTCAAGTTAAAACAGTTCTACATCTAAATATTTCATAGTTCATATATTTTTTAAGAATCAATGTTATAACAAAAAAAAGAAATTCTCCTACCCAAGTTATTTTTGATTTTGCACATGTTAATAGAGGTTGAAGGTACTTAGTTCCAGTCCATTTCTTCCCTTCACTACTTATGCCAGACTTCAATAAAAAGTGCTTAAAAGTGCTTTAGACTTTGGTAAAGTGCATTAGTGGCAAGATTAGAGTAAATAAAAGGGAGCTTCTTCTTCGATCCTACGTACTAACATGGCACTTGTTCCTGGCGACTAAAATGGTTTATAACTGTTGAGCTGGCATTTTCTTTTCACACAACCTCAGGAATTTTACTAGACAGCAGTTCAGTTGTGGGTCATTAGGTGCAAAACATGCCAACACTGCTTGTCTTCTAGTACTTACCCCTCACTGATTGAAATGGCATTTTAACAGTTGTTTCTGTTCTTGTGAAAGTTCTATACATGTAGATAGCAGGTGCAGCAGATCTTCTGGCGCTGAGCCGCATAAGCGGCAAGAAGAGCCCACTTTTTACGTTAGCCAGTACGGAAAATGCTGTATACAGGGTAACCAAGTCTGTGCTTCAAGATCTTGATGTTTGTGGCTTTAGCATAGCCCAGATCAAAATAAGTTTGAGCAGTTGGCTCAATGTGAGTATTCAGGGTCATCCATCTGTGTGTCCTTTTCGGGAGAGATGCCTTGTCCTCAATCCATGAAAGATATTTGACCATCTTTCAGACCAATTTTTTCAAATGTGATGGTTTTTGTGGGCGTATCCCAGAGCTGGTTCAGCCCCATATTGTTCAGGCTGCTTTTGAGATATTTGGCAGGGGGTGAGGCGGAGTGTTGTTGTAACTCCTTCCACAGATGTTCATTTAGAGTTCCTTGTGTGGATTTCGCACTTTGCCCCAGGCGATAATATATGACCCTTGTCTTGCCAAAGTATGTTTCTGTATCCCATGCCACTACACTCTACACCACTCTATTCTTCTCTGCACCACTGGACTCCATGCTTCAGCTCTCTATGCCACTTTACTCTGCACTGCTCTTCTCTATGCCACTGCACTCTATACCACTGCACTCTTTGCAACTGCAACGCTCTACTCTACACCACTCTATGCCAATGCACTTTTTTTAGTCCTCATATGCGACAAAGGCAGAAGCTATAATCAAACGTAGTCTAGTAGCGGCATGGGACACAACCACATACTTATGAACTCTTTTAGCCAGCGTTCTTCAAACAGTGGTTGGAGAGGAATTTGGTGGTTTCCACCACTACCCTCAACAACTGTTAAAAATTGTCTTAATCCTTGGACTTCTGCAATGTGAGATTATCTAATCTACAGCCACTCCCCTCTGCTATATATGACTTTAAATAACATTTAAGAAGAAAGGTGCCCACATTTTTAACCTCTCTGCCAAACCAGATTGACAATCAAGCCTAGCAATATGTCTAGCGGCAGATTTCCAACCTTCACATGTAGGTAGTACTTCTGAGACCCATTTTATGCAAATTGCTCTCTATGCAATAACTACTAAGGTAAAAAGTAGCTGAGTTCCAAGCTTCCCCCCCCCCCGGACCCTCGCTCGATCCAGTATCCCAAAGATGATTAAAGCCAGGCTTACCTCAATGCTTACCCCCAAGAATCTGGCCAATACTTCACCTACTTCTTGCAAAAAAAAACTGACTAACTGGACACTGCCAGAAGAGATGGACATCATCCACATTCTCCAGTGCACACTTCAGACAGTACCTCCTCTTACCTCCACACATCTTTGAAAGCTTCTTAAGTGACCAGTACGCCCTGTATAATGTGAATAAATTATTCCTCCTGAGTGTTGCAGACTTCACTGATGACCAAAGTGAGATGTTGCAACCCCACATATCCAGCTTCCAGATCTCTTCCAGCAGAGTAGGGGGGGGGGGTGCATCTTTTCCCTGTACCAGGGCCCAACACTACTTAGATATCTCCTTGTTATATGTCTGATTACTTTGGAGTTCAACCTCGATTTCAGTTTTCATCCCCTAGTTTGAATGAGTTTGAGGCCAGCTTGCTAATTAATAGTATTTGAATAGAGACAGTTTCTGCTCCATACTTCCCTGTAGAGTCCTATGATACCAAAGAACCTCGCTCAACTAGCTGGCCCCAGCTTACTATACCCGCAGTTAGCAATGGAATTGCTAAACTGTCTTGAAGACACAGAGGAGTCCCTGGAGATTTCCAAATTGGGGCCCTGCCACTACAGTATGAGGTTCCCAGAATTCTTTTGATTTACATCCAAACTTTACTTGTTGCAATTAAGACTTTAAATTTAATCTTTCTGAAGTATTTTAGGTGGCCAAATTTAAATAGGAAATAATTGCCTTCCTCTGTGAGATTTTTTGTTATAACCTTCAGGTTAGCTGGGATGTCCTGGTTGCTCATCAACAACCTCCTCAACAACCTCCTTATGTTTTTCAAAAAGAAGGTCCAGATTTTTTTCCAAGAAATTCTTACACTCTTATTCCTCCAAATAAAAGTTAATAAGTTCTCCCTGTACTTTGCTAAACCATTTTGGTGTCAAATGTAAAGGGAGAGTATTAAAAATAAAAGTACATTTTGGCAGAATCATTATTTTTACTATGATGGTTCCTAGAATGAAGATTGGGAGAGGGGCCCACTGGTGCAAAGGTTTATTGGTTTCTATCAAAAGTCTATTGAAGTTGATATACGCCCTGCCAATGCACTTTACACCACTACACTTTACGCCACTCTAGCACTCTGCATTACTCCATTCTATGTCACTGCACTCTACCCTGCACCACTCCACTCCACTCTGCACCACTTCACTTGACGCCACTTCACTATACACCAATATACTCTGCCAACACTTCACTCCTCGCCACTGAACTCTACGCCACTCTACTCTACACCACTGCACTGTACACCACTTTACTCAAATCCAATGTTCTCTAAGCCACTGCACTCTATGCCACTCGACTCTGCACTCCATGCCACTTTACTCTACGCTACTCCATGCCACTATGCCTCACTCTATTCTACAACACACTACTGCACTCCACTCTATGCCACTCTATGCCGCTTCACTCTAGGACACTCTATACCACTCCACTCTACGAAACTCTATTCCATTGTAACCACTCAACTCTACAACACTGCACTTCACTCTATGCCATTCCCCTCTGCTCCACTACTCCACTCTATGACAATCTACTCCACTCTATGTCACTCTACTAAATATCCTTTACACCACTCTACTCTGCTTTAGGCCACTCCACAACACTCTATGTCACTCCCTCCCATGGGGTGAACAAAGCAAACACAAGGAGATGATGAACGGAGTGCTGAAACTTTTCAGACACTCACCCCCAGTCAGAGATCTGGGTTGAATCCATCATCGTTCTTTAGCTCACTTCGCCACCCCAGTTCAGACCCAGCTATATGCAAATCAGTCTTGACCCTGTGCCTCATGGGAACAGCCCAGACCGAACTGCCAAGCCATGTCTTCCCTGGACCGGAAACAAGGATCCGGGGACCTGTTTCGGGCTAACAGCCCTCATCAGCCAGGCTAGCTTGAATCCAGTGGCAAAGTGAGCAAGGGACCCATGTCTGGGCATACCCTGCCAACTTAGGACGAACAAAGCAAACACAAGGAGATGATGGACAGAGCGCTGAAACTTTTCAGACAATCACCCCCCCCCCCACCCGTCACAGATCTGGGTTGAATCCATCATCGTTCTTTAGTAAATGCGGGCGTAGTGCTCCGTTCCGCCCGCGGAGTGTGCATTGTGCTGCCTACTTCGCAGTCCGCGAATTAGGCGTAGCAGGCAGGCTACGCACACACCACGGTGGAGCAGAGTTGCCCGCCACCCGCCTCCCGTGGCACGTAGTGGGGCTACGCGGAGTGTACGTAGATTTGCCCCCACTCCGTGATGCTCCGCGTAGCCCCACTATGCCCAGGGTTATTCTTTAGCTCACTTCGCCACCCCAATTTAGACACAGCTATATGCAAATCAGTCTTGACCCTGTGCCTCATGGGACTGAAATGCCAAGCCATGTCTTCCCGGGACAGGAAACAAGGATCCCGGGACCGGTTTCAGGGTAACAGCCCTCATCAGCCAGTCTAGCTTGAATCCTGTGGCAAAGTGAGCTAGGGACTCATGTTTGGGCGCACCCTGCCAACTTAGGGCGAACAAGGCAAACACAAGGAGATGATTGACGAAGCACTGAAACTTTTCAGACACTCACCCCCAGTCACAGATCTGGGTTGAATCCATCATCGGTCTTTAGCTCACTTCGCCACCCCAGTTCAGACACAGCTATATGCAAATCGGTCTTGACCCTGTGCCTCATGGGAACAGCCCGGACCGAACTGCCAAGCCATGTCTTCCCTGGACCCGAAACAAGGATCCTGGGTCAGGTTTCGGGCTAACATCCCTCATCAGCCAGGCTAGCTTGAATCCAGTGGCAAAGTGAGCAAGGGACCTACGTCTGGGAATACCTTGCCAACTTAGGGCGAACAAAGCAAACACAAGGAGAGGATGGACGGAGCGCTGAAACTTTTCAGGCACAGGGTCAAGACGGATTTGCATACGGGCAGGTCATAACCGGGGGTGGCAAGGTGAGCAAAAGAATGATGGATTTAACCTAGATCTCTTGACTGGGGGTGAATGTTTTGATTTGTTCTGCATTCTGTCCATCAATTGTGTATCTTTTGCTTTCTCGCCCTAAGTGCACCGGGTATGCCCAGACTTGGGTCCCGGGCTCACTGTGCCACTGGAATCAAGCTATCCTGGATGATGAGGGGTGAAACCCTGAAACCGGTCCTAGGATGCTTGTTTCCGGTCCAGGGAGGACCTGGCTTGGCATTTCGGGCTGGACTGTTCCCATGAGGAACAGGGTCAAGACTGATTTGCATATGGCCAAGTCTTAACTGGGGTGGCATGGTGAGCAAAAGAATGATGGATTTAACCCAGATCTCTTGACTGTGGGTGAATGTTTTGATTTGTTCTGCATTCTGTCCATCAATTGTGTGTCCTGTGCTTTCTCGCCCTAAGTACGCTGGGTATGCCCGGACATGGGTCCCTGGCTCACTGTGCCACTAGAATCAAGCTATCCTGGCTGATGAGTGGTGAAACCCCAAAACAGGTCCTAGGATGCTTGTTTCCCGTCCAGGGAGTACCTGTCTTGGCAGTTCGGGCTGCACTGTTCCCATGAAGCACAGGGTCAAGACTGATTTGCATACGGCTAGGTCTAAGCTGGGGTGGCATGGTGAGCAAAAGAATGATGGATTTAACCCATATCTCTTGACTGGGGGGGAATGTTTTGATTTGTTCTGCATTCCGTCCATCATTTTTGTGCCTTTTAATTACTCCCCTCTATGACACTCTACTCCAACACTCTACTCCACTCTATGTCACTCAGCTCTACTCCACTCCATGATGTTCTACACCCTCCACACCACTCTATGCCACTCCATGACATGCCACTTCACTCCTCTCTACACCACTCCATAACACTCCACTTTTCACCCCTCCACACCACTCCTCTTTAGCCCACTAATCTTTAACCATGTCACGCTGGTGTACAACTTGGCTAAAACATATTAGCAAAGCCAATAGCACTTGTATAGGTGAAAACTATTGGTTTTGCCAATTGCTTGTTTTTACTTTCAGCTTGTTTCTGGATTCATGGTTGCCAGAGGCGACTATCTGGATAATTGGTCATCCTCTGGTCAAATAGGCAACCAAGCAGACATAGGCGTGGCCGTTTGGAAAATCACTGAGAATGAGTTAGGATGGTGAAGTAAAAGCAGTATGGGATGGGCAATTGCTTCAGTCATTGGTTGAACTTGGAGGTAATAAGAGTTTGTCCAGATTTATTGTTGACTCAGTTTGGGAAAAATGACCTGGTACAGTTAGCTGGTTTGTCACTCCTGAAGACCATGAAGGCTGATCCAACATATTTGTAGAAGTTATGGTCTAGCACATTTCTGGTGTGGGCGGAGTTAGTGGAGAAGCGTGTGCATGACACTATGTAAAATGTGAAGAGGAAAGTTAATTGTGATATGCACAGTTTTTGCAACTCTCTGGACATATGTGTTGTGCAGCACAAGTATATAGTACAAGAGAACTTCAAATTGTTTAGGGTAAATTGGAGTTCACCTGCCCTTTATGGGTAACCAGCACTATCTGTAAGACATTAGGGAGACATTTACAGTTAACTTGTGATTTCTGGGCAGGTAAGTTGTTTGAGAGGCAGCCTACTGGTGGCCTCATTTTGGAGGAGTTGGGAGATCAAGAAATCCAAAGGCTGGATTTTCCTGGTCACCTGGTAAAGGAGTTGTGGGGCACTAATCTAAGATGGATATTGTTTTTCCCAGCTTGGAGATGGGGACAGTGTGGATCAGGAGGAGAAGAGAAATTAGTCGGGTGGGGTACTTAGGGTGCGAAAAATGGCCTAGGACAAGAACATGTATGGGTGCAAGAGATGGAACGGAGTCGGAAGAATGGCAGAGGGTTTGAATAAATGTGTTGTGGTTTGCATGAGGTTGGTCCATGGTTGGGAGCTTTGGATGGTGACATTTGTGGTGGTTTAAGGATGGTTGAGGTTAGGTTATATTGACTATGTTAATGAGACTGGTAATTAAAATTGTTGCATATGTTATAAGACGTTTCGTAGAAACACCTGACCTATTAAAGCAGCCTTTTCCACTATATTCGCCATCTGACTATCCCTACCTTATCCCTGGCCCTGCCAATATTGTAATGGTACAAAACTTACATGAGAGTGGTGGTTGTGGTAGAGACCCTAGGATAGTAAAATGGCAGATCTCAATCAATCAATCAAGACATTTCTAGAGTGCGCTGCTCACCCGTGAGGGTCTCAAGGCGCTGAGGGGGGGGGGGTTGCTGCTACTGCTCGAAGAGCCAGGTCTTGAGGTGTTTCCTGAAGGTGAGATGGTCCTGGGTCAGTCGTAGGTGTATTGGGCGGGAATTCCAAGTCTTCGTTGCCAGGTGGGAGAATGATCTTCCTCCGTGCTGAGGCGTTCTGTATGCGCTGGAGATGCGCTGGAGATGATTCTGAAGTTTGGCAGTGGTTCCCGCGTATAGAGCGTTCCCGTAGTCCAGTCGGCTGGTGACAAAGGCCTGGGTGACTGTTCTTCTGGTTTCGGTGGGGATCCATCGGAAGATCTTCCGGAGCATGCACAGGGTGTTGAAGCATGAGGATGAGATGGGCGTTGACTTGCTTGGTCATCGTGAAGGAGGAGTCCAGGATGAATCCCAGGTTGTGTGCGTGGTCCATGGGTGTTGGAGCGGTGCCCAGTGCCGTGGGCCACCAGGAGTCGTCCCAGGCTGATGGGGATTGTCTGAGGATGAGGACCTCTGTCTGTCTTGTCCGAGTTGAGCTTCAGACGGCTGTGCTTCATCCATACCGCTACTTCTTTCATACCTTCCTCAAGGTTGGTTTTGGCGATGGCTGGGTTTTTTGTGAGGGAGAGTATCAGTTGGGTGTCGTCGGCGTAGGAGATGATGTTGATGTTGTGTTTGCGTGCGATGGTGGCGAGGGGGCTCATGTAGATATTGAAGAGTGTTGAGCTGAGTGATGATCCTTGGGGTACGCCGCATATGATCTAGGTGGCCACGGAGCGGAAGGGGGGGAGGCGGACTCTCTGTGTTCGGCCGGAGAGGAATGAGGTGACCCATTCCAGGGCCTTTCCTTGCATTCCAGTGCTGTCGAGGCGGTTTATTAGGGTGCGGTGGCAGACGGTATCAAAGGCCGCTGAGAGGTCTAGGAGGATGAGAGCGACTGTTTCTCCGTTGTCCATCAGGGTTCTGATGTAGTCTGTGGCTGCGAGGAGGGCGGTCTCAGTGCTGTGGTTGGCTCGAAATCCGGACTGGGAAGGGTCGAGTGATTTGTTTGTCTCGATGAATGCGGTCAGCTGTTTGTTGATGGTCTTCTCAATGACTTTAGCTGGGAAGGGAAGAAGAGAGATGGGACGGAAGTTTTTGAGGTCTTTGGGGTCCGCTGTGGGTTTCTTCAGGAGGACGTTGATTTCTGCGTGTTTCCAGCTCTCAGGGAAGGTGGCTGACGTGAAGGAGCTGTTTATGACGTTCCGAAGGTGGGGTGCGATAATGGTGTCGGCTTTGTTGAAGATGTGATGGGGGCAAGGGTCGGAGGGAGAGCCGGATTGGATGGTGTTCATGACGTGGATAGTGTCTTCACTGTTGATGGGGGTCCAAGCGCTGAGGATGGTGGCGGGGGTCGCTGGTTTGGTGTCCAGAGGTGGAGTTTGGAGTCCTAAGCTGTAGTGTATATCTGCGATCTTACGGTGGAAGAACGTGGCGAGGGAGTTGCAGAGGTCTTGTGAAGGGGTGATGTTGTTGTTGCTGGCGTTGGGGTTGGAGAGCTCTTTTATGATGCTGAAGAGTTCTTTGCTGCTGTGGGCGTTGTTGTCCAGTCGCTCTTTGAATGATGTCCTCTTGGTGGCCCGGATCTGCTCGTGGTATTCGCGGGTGGCGTTTTTGAGGGCTGTCATGTTTCCTGTTGTTCGATCGTGGCGCCAGGTCTTTTCGAGTGTTCGGCAGGATTTCTTTGCGGCTTTGAGGGTGTCTGTGAACCATGAGGGTTTCCTGTTGCCGGTCTTGCTTTGGGGGTTCTTCAGTGGAGCGAGGTCGTTGGCGCAGATGGTGATCCACTGTGCGAGGTTGTGGGCTGCGTTGTTGGTGTCGGGTAGATTGGTGTCGGCTGGTGGGTTCTGGTTCAGTGATGTGGTTAGCTGGTCTGTGGTGATTTTGCTCCAGCATCTGCGGGGATCCGATGTGCGAGGTGGTGGGATGTAGTTTTCTTGAATGTGAAGTGTATGCAGCTGTGGTCGGTCCAGTGTAGTCCGGTGGAGCGGTTGAAGGTGACGTGTTTACTGGCGGAGAAGATGGCGTCTAGCGTGTGGCCAGCGAGGTGGGTGGGGGTGTCCACCAGTTGCTTGAGTCCGAGGTTGGCGAGGTTGTCGAGCAGGGTGGTGGTGGCGTTGTCGTTTTTCTCCAGGTGAAAGTTCAGGTCTCCTAGGAGGATGTATTCTGGTGAGGCTAGGGCGTGCGGGCTGATGAAGTCTGCGATGGTTTCGCTGATTTGTGTGCGCGGGCCCGGGGGTCTGTAGATGAGCGTTCCTCTGAGGGTGGTCTGGGGGTCGGTGTGGATCTGGAAGTGTAGGTGTTCGGCGGTGGAGATGGTGTTTTCGGCGTTGGTCGTGACGCTGATGGTGTTCCTGTAGATGATGGCGATCTAAATATTGCACTCGACCTGCACAGCGGCTGGTAAGCGTCAGATGGATTAGTCATGGCATGTTTGTTTGTAATTTTTTTTTAGAGTAATAGGGGGTTTTCTATTGGAAGGCCTTGGTTGAAGGTGTCTGGATATCACCATCAAGGCCATGGCAGAAGTAGCTACTGTTATGTGTCATAGGGTTCTCCAATATAGGCCTGAGTAGTCGCCTGACCCTTCACCTACATTTACTGTACCATTAGCATACATAACAGGTTTTGGTATGGACCTTTTACCTAGTTAAGCACTGCATAAAATGTCATGTGGTTTTCCTCGAATACTAGCCTCATTAATTATGCATGAAGATTCTCAGAATCACAGCAGGATTACCATCTTCTGCATTATAACTATGTATAAGGGTCATCCTTTCCGTCATCCTAGACTGACATGACACAGCAAAGTAGAATCCCCTAAGGGTACCTTTTGGCTATATATACACCATATCTTTGTCAAGGCAGGCAGAATAGAAAGACTTCCATGCTGACACGCTGACACACTGATGCGAGACGCTGAGGTTCCTGCACGCAGACACTCCAGCTCACAGGGGTCTAACATCCTTCGCGGGGTGTCCATCCCAAGACCAAGATGGGGCCCCACAGTCTCTCACTTCAGGTAAGGGGGTTGGTTCAGCCTAGGGGGATTCTGGGCTTTACACGTACATACATGCTAGGTACACTTAGATATATCTAGTTAGGGTTGCTTTGTAGGAGTACGCATTGTTACAGTCATGTTTTAATATACCTGCCTGTATTTATAGTTTTAGCACTATGGTTGGAACCTATCATCCATTTACTCGGTTGGTGCTTATAATCATTCATATCTGTTTTTGTCTTATGGTTGTTTCAGCACACATATGTTACACTAGAATGAAGCTAGTTCAATAAATACTTATTGAAAAGTCATGCCTGTCTAACAGACCCCTACTCACATTATTCCAGAGACGTCTGGAGTGGGAGGGAAAAAATCAGCCACAGCAGAGTAAGTATATTCTATTTATTGGCTGTAGGTTTATTCAAGCTTGAAGGACAAATAGTTCCTATTGTGCATAAAACCTTATCTCAGTTTCCTTGAAACTTTTTCAACAATGGCTGACGAAGACCTTGCTGTGCCAGCACAACGTACACATGCAGTATAGGAAGGAGAACAAGAAGGCAGAATAAACATTTCAGAAAATGTCAGAACTGCCCTTACTTTAAAACTAGCAGACTATGGAGTCACAGCTAGGGGTGGGACAGTAACATTTGTAATTGAGGCACACAAATCATATAGAACTGAGATATTCTATTCATCGAATAAATTCCCACCAGCAGATGCACGTACAAATACATTTCATTCTTGCACTGAAGATGACACACCAAAGGAATATTGTCAGTATGAGGACATTGAAGTTCCGCTCACCTACCAGAAGCACATAAACTGGTTTAAAGGCGCCCTCCCACATACAAAAGATAAAGTAAGACTCGGTCTGCTCTGCAGAGACGGAGCAACTTGGCCGGTCCTAGCGGCTTATACACCGCACCCAGACATTGACACAATGCAGACCTACATCCACTACACAAAGAAATAATAACATTTAACAGAAACCTGACACAGTTCGTTATGAGAATACTCACACTTCAGCAAACAAGGGCTACACCAGTAGGACAAATTCAGGGATCTACAACTAAAATAACGCTACACGCAGTTATAGGTTAAATGTCCACTAGAAGTGAGCAAATGCCATTCTGGATAGCTCAGAAAATAACACAGCTAGAGGCAGTGTTTCCACACACAAGCCCTCAAGTAAAACACAGTATGCTAACAATCTGCTTGCCAATGGGGATAGCTCCTCAGATAGAAGACTGTATCTCTTGGGGTACAATTTTCGCTGCCATCTATACCTGAACTCATGGTATCCCTTCTATAGCAGTAATACCAGATGTTTAAAGACAAATACAGAATGAGTATGGAGCAGAACCTGCTCTAAACTTAGGGATGAAATTGTTAGGAAATTTTGCACAGGTCTCAACTATTATATTAGCAAACTTAAAAGGGGAAGCAGCAGCAGTAGCAATATGTCAACGCCTGAGGGATTTCACTCCTTTACAACAGGAGTGTGAATTACCTAAAATTATCGAAGATATCTATGCCGAATTAGGTAGAGATAGTTTGGGAGCTAGAGCAACAAAACCTCAACTCAAGGGTGGTCCTGAGAAGGATAACACCAAGCAAGCACCTGATTCTTCTAAGAAGAAATGAGATAATAAAAAGCAAAAGAACTAAGAGAATAGTTCACAATCCAGGGGTGGGTCTCCTCAACAGGAGCCCTCGGAAAGGAGGTACAACACTAAGAATCGTGAGGAGCACAAACCCAGGAAAATTAAAGGTCTTTTTTGGGAGAACATAACTTTTGGCTATGACATCCTATTGGCTATAAAAGATTGGCCACCTGAGATTGTTATGGAGTGCCCAAAGGGAGAAACAGTAATAATAACGCCGTTTTCCAACCTCGTTCTATTATACTTAAAACATACATATGTGCAGGAGTGGGCGGTAGAACTTGCTACAGAATTATAACACAACCATGTACGGTGGGATGCTGAGTCACTTCACCATGTAATCCCAGTAAAAACTACTCCAACTACACAGAGACAATACCCTATTAAACAAGATGCGAAGAAACAGGTCAGGGAGATCTTAGATCAACTGAAATACCAAGGTCCAGTAGAAACTTGCACCTCTTCAATGAATAATCCTTTGTTTCCCGTAATGAAACCTGATAATTCATATCATCTAGTTTTAGACTACAGACATCTGAACGCATGCACAAAGACATTTGCAGTGCAGAACGCACACAGTGCCACATTAACGAAAAACATTGTGCGGAAAAAATACAAAACAACACTAGATATCTCAAATGGATTCTCAGCGCTTGGTTCTTAATGTCAATTCTGTAGACTGCCCCAAGGGTTGTTCTCAGCTAGGATAACAGAGTTACTTCAAAAATTGGACGAGGAGGCATTGTCCTATGTAGATGATATTTATATGATGGATGATGATTTAAAGGATCATTTGAACAGGGTGAGCAACATCATTTTGGGGTTTGCCTCTGAGTGCTACAAATTCAACTTTACTTTTACTAAAAATCGAAAATAGCCCACCTTAATGTCCTATTTTTGGGATGCGAGTTGTCAAGTGAAGGGAACAGCCTAGCAGCTAACTTTTTTAGAAAAGTGTGTGCTGTTCCAACCTTCAAAAACTCTGAAAAACTTGCAATCCATATTGGGATTCCTACATTTTGGCAGCACATACATTTTGGATTACACAGAAAAAGTAAAACCTTTCTATGATTTAATCAGACCTGATTTTTCAATTAGACATTGGACACAGGAACACACGCATATACTTTGTTCCTTACAAGCTGACATGATAGCTTCAAAATACCTACACACATGGGTAAATGCCACAAATTTGGTAATCCGTGTAATAGCGGGTCAATAAGGGTACCCGTACCTAACCTTCAATGAAGGCAAAACAGTACTCATAGCATGCAAATCACATTTGTAAACAAATGCTGAAATGTGTTTTGCTTCAATAGAACAAATTCTGACATCAGTACTATCTGCTGTAGTGAGAGAAAGAGCACTGGCTCAATGGAAACTAATAATTGTCGTAACTCTAGTACCGGCCTTAGAGGCTGTTACAAAGGCAGGCATTCCAAATGCTAAAGCTTTACATCCGAGATGGATACAATGGGCTAACTCTCTCACCGCAACAGATGTAGAATACAAATTTGATTCTACACTAAAAACACAAGCATTCCTGCAATACGAACAAGAATATCCTGTCCCAAATGCAATTATGCCTCTAGATCAGTCTGATTACATTATTTCCACTGACGGTTCAGCTCAGCCTGCCATAGGTAGTAAACAGCAATACAGCGCAGCTTGTGCAATTGTAAAAGGACGTATGCAGGACAGCAAGTTCCATCCTAGCAGTACGAAGACACAGTCTGTAGGAGATTGCACAGCACAGCTGGCAGAATTAAAGCACTATTACCGTCGCTAATACAAACTGATTGAGAATTCCCCACACTCATAGTGTGCCATCCGTGTTACTTTGTCCAGTCTTACAATGAATATCATCATTACTGGGGCCAGAATGGGATTAAAGACTCAAATTGTTGCACAATAAAGCACAAAATGCTTTGGGAACATGTGGCAGAGTTGAAAACTGACTTACCTAGAGCTCACGTGATATACACGCTGAGTCATCAACGTGATGGCGTTCACGTTGAATGGAATTAACTGGCTGATGAAGCTACAAAAGGGGCAGTACGAACTGCTGCCGTAGCCGCAATCACTCGTTCTAGCACGAGAATAGATGGAAGCACAATGGTAGCTGTCATTGCTTCATGCAAAAACAGCACAGCCTTGCCAAAAGGTTTTCCACTCAAGTACTCCTACAAGTTAGATGCAAAAAATATTCCATATGCTCAAATTCCAGGAGTGGGGGATATAGTAATACCAAACACGGATCGCAAGTTAGGTTTAATTCTAGCTGCACACGGAGGTCTGTGCTCTGCAGACGCAGGGGTTACTGCGACTGTTACATTGCTGAAACAACGCTATTGGTGGCTAGGTCTGACCAAACAGATGGAAGCGTTTTTACTTAAGTGCAACATCTGTGAGCAGATGAAGGGTTCAACCGTAGCACGCCCACCACAAACACCATTACTGATATCAGACAGACCTCTAGCTTGTGTTTATTTGAACCACTGCAGCCCATTACAATCTGATAGGGCTTACAAGTACATCTTGGTGGCAGTGGATTCATGCTCTAGATTCCTGTGGGTTTGGCCTCAGTGCTCGGCTGACACTCAAACTGTTATAAAAGATTTGCGAGTCTTCATAGGGACATGCGCAGTTGGCACATTACATTCTGACCTTGGCCCCGCGTTTAGCTCTCGGGCTTACCAGGAAGCTATGGGAAGTGTGGGTGTTGCATTGCGGTACTCCGCTCCGTACCTTCCTGAGGGAAATTCAGTCGGGGAGAGGAAAAAACGATATTTAACCTTTAACAGCAAGGGTTCTAGGTTTGGCTGGTAGTTGGGCCAATCACCTATGTAGATGCCAGAGGGCACTAAATAATAGGCCAAGAAGTTGCTTAGGAGGTGTCACCCCTTACAAATTCCTATTTGGAACGAGAATGTTGTACCTGATTTTGAATATTAAAGCACAGTGGTGGATGAAAAACCTTTTGATAATGATAAACGTTTGGCTGTTTTAACGGATCTTAATGAATTCCGGGCACTACAAAGCAACGTGCAAGTAAAAAGCACCGCCACTGGGGAACTAAAATCAGTCACAACAAGACCAGCCTGGACCCCAAAAGTCAGGGATCTGGTCAGAGATAAGATTGTGGTTAAGAAAGAATTTGGGCCATCATACAGAAAGTCTGTACCTGTCCTGGCTATCGAAGGAACAAGAACAGTACTTCTTCCACCTTTTGCCGGCAAGAAAGAAAAGGGATTTGTCTCAATTGATCTGATCAAACCACACTATGTGGCCGATCCTGAATAGCAGGTCACGTGGGCTCCTGGGTAGCCGCCGCTCTCCTCTCGCTACCATATAGGAAGTTCAGAGAGAAAGACTGATAACATTTGAGGATTCTACTCAACGAAGTAGCGGAGTTTCCAACAATTAAATGGAACTCGGTCCTATTGAAATTAAACAACAACAAAAATTCAAGTGAAACACAAATATCAATTTGGCCTACCACCAACATCTACATCAATATGCCTCTACCGGAGACATCTACCAGTTCAACAAAACCTGCTGAGCTACCATAGATAGATCAAACTGCATCTGGCCTCTGCATCGATTTCGACAATTTCTTTCTGGGTCCAAGTGAACCTGAGTCACCGCCAGCTCCAGTTTCCCCCAAAAACCAACGTAATGATATCTAAGTTTTTCTGAAAAAGACATACCTAATTTCACCCTGGCTACAACTCTGGATAATCACTGGAATACTGTTCCTACTCTTTTGGATAGTTTAGTGACTGTCTTTTCCTTGATCATGAACGGATAACAGGTGTGGCGCCACGGCCAGGGCGACTGACTCCGGAATCTGGGGATCACGGTTAGATCCCCGGCGCCGGAGACAGATTAGCCCAGCACCATGTGACTCTGGGCAATAGCTTGCTTAATCTTCCCGACGGCCCCAAGCGCCTAGAGACCCTTACGGGTGATTGTTCGCGCTTTACAAATGTGGATTAATATTATGTCCCAGAACACTCTGCAGTATCAAATGTGAACTTGGTGCTGAAATCTCATACCTCATCTCATAATGAACAAAGAGACCTGTCCTATGTGAACATTACAGCAGTTCCAGTTCCTCATGGAATAGTTCGGGATACAGATTCATATGATGTAGTTGTTCCCACTGAACTTTTAAAAATACTACATGTATTTAAAATTTCTTTAAATTATATCATCACCTCAAGTACATACTCTGACGATTGGGATTTTGAAACTGTTAATAACATGTTGTCTGATTTAGAACTGTCTGCAACATTTTCAACCAATGAATTGTTTGATGACTCTTCTGTTTTTAACACAATATACTGTTACCAACACTATGGTCATCATTTTTTGCATAAAACAAGTGCATCAGGTAATGTATTTGCAAACCGCCAATGGGAACATTGCCCAACACCGCCAAAAGGTAGTACACAAATATTTGCACAAAAGTTTGCTTATTTTTCTGGATTCAATACATCGATTCACCATTATATTATTATATGCCTTCACCTTCGTCTGCAAAGAAATGTATGCTCACTAACACAAAACAGATATGTTCTACATCCTTTATTGCCTAACTGTCTGAACAGGGTTTCGGCTTATGGAAAGACACTATAGACATCAAATCAGCCCGGGGGACTAAAGGATGGCAGGTTCAGGGAACCAAGGCACTATTTAGAGCATGACTCATACCACAACAAATAATTTCCTGAACGACACTGTGCAACAGACTTCCTATCTTAGGATAGCCAAGATCAAGGACTTGAACACACCTCGCATTCCCTCGCGGTCACACTTCGAGGATTGGTGAAATTGCACAGAAAATCATGGTACACTAGATGACATTGTGCATGGCGTTTTATACAATTCAACAGACCGCAATTGGAAGGGATGGTTAGTCTGGCCTATCGACACAAAGAGGTATCAGTCAAGATTCAGGGGTACCACCGAAGGGTTTAGTGTCCATGAGCCTGACTTACGCTATGTACAAAGAGAACATCCGGGGTTGGTGACATCAGTAAAGCTTTCCTTTCCATGGCCACTTCCCCATGTGGTGAAGAAAGGAGAAGCTTCCTTGGTATCTCATCGAAGCTGAACACCAGAAACGGCTGGGTGTTGAGATCGTACCAGGTCTGTGAGCATGTGGATATTAAGGATTCAATTAGGCTTCATGTAGAAAAGACCAGTTAATTGAGACACAGAGTCCACAACTGCAAAGTAGAGCACAGAATGACCCCAGCTGCCTAGAATAGAACAGGGTGGGCACTCTGGAGAACCAACGCATCAAATATAACTGAAAGAATTGATCATAAAAGAAAACAAGAGAAGGTAATCGATGAAAATATAAGACAAGTGGTATACATTACAAGCATTTGGAGTAGTAATCTAGATCAACAATCAAATACCTCTGTTTTCACAGTCCTTCAGGGCAAGGAACTGTCTGCAATGGCTTATTTACAACCCTCAGAACCACACTGAAATAACCGGGTCTGAACAGCAGACTAAAGTAATGGTAAGCCACGTAAGCTGAAGAGAAATATTTTATTTTTAGGACGACAACACTCACACACCAATGGCTACATGCTTCATCATAGGGTTCCTCCTCACATCACATCAAAAAGTTGTGGTGTGGGCTGAAACTCCTAAAAGAATTAGGAGGAGCTCTTTGGATGTTTTGATACAACCCTATATGAGTTCTGAGTTTATGTTTTGGAAAAAAATACCTGATGGTCTTAAAATCTCCCTCTGCCTTTTTTGTGTGTTTTTATTTACAACTCTCCAATGCTTGCTGGACAAGAGGCATTCTTTGCATTCATCTACATGTTTCCTGACTTGCATGTCCATTGACGGACAACAATATGTCTGTTTCAACTTAAGTAAATTAAAAGAAATACCCAAATGCCCTTCAGGAGCCACTCTTACCAACATGTGCCTAAGACGTTCTGGGGGAACAAACCAATCTTGTTGTAGGACAATATCTGGCACCACAGACCGGTCCAATGCCATTTGGCAAATCAACACAATTCTGCAAGCAAACATCTGTTGCATGGTCAAGCATTCATAACAACCTGTTTTACCTTGGACATCACAGAATCATATTTGCAACAATCTTGCCACTCCTGTGAAGAGAATGCTTTTTCAGAACAAGACACAGCATCCATAGTCACGACCACACATTCCAGCTCCTCCGCATGTAAACCAATTTCAGCATCATATATGACAGGCAATATTAAGAGCTGACTTGCACATTTTTACTTCCAGGTACATATTTAATGACAAAGGTGAATTCCTAAAGGTGAAGCAACAGTTTGGTCAGCCTTGCTCTATTAGAGCACATGTCCCCACTGTTTGCAGCTGAGAGGCTTGTGGTTTTCGTGGTGGGAGCCCCGAATATCTGTCTTGAATATCTGTACAGCCATAAGTATCCGAGGGCCTTGTTCTGAATAGTGCTATCATTGCACTCCAGTGGTCTTGAGGCTTGAGATGCAAAACCAACAGGATGCTCACGACCATGCAGCCACAGATTCTGGTCTGCACCGAGACCCATACCACAAACATCAACAATGAAAAGGCATTTTTGACCCGGCATGTAAGTTTTAAGCACTGTTGCTTCAATTATCAATTCCTTGACTTTGCTAAATAGCTCATCTATCTAAGAAGTCCGCAAAAACGTGGTCCCCTTTGTAAGCAAACTTCTAATGGGATAGACAAATGCAAAATAAACCTGAATAAATAATGCAGAATACTCCCTTAAAGCCTAAAAACAAGCCCCAAGAATCTTTGACATTCAGACTTAGAAGCATCTTTTATTGCTTTTATGAGGCCTAACTTGGGGTGTATAGAATCAGCAGCTATTGTATGTCCAAAATAGAGCTCACTGCACAAATAAAATACTTAGACGTCTCTATACTGACTCTCATCCCACACTCTTTTAATACGGATGTATGACGTTACAACGCACACTTTTACAACGCATGCACTTACAACGCATTTTTTACAACGCATAATCCATTACAATGCATTACATTACAACGCATGACACTACAACGCATTTTTAAAAAATACCTTTACAACGCATTTCCATTACAACGCATACTACCTTTACAACGCATACCATTACAACGCATAATATTAAATTACATTTAAGGTAAGTATTAGATAGTATAGGGGTAAAAGTTACTTTACTAACTCCAGGGGGTGCAAAAGTAGGGTAAGTGTTGGATAGTATAGGGGTAACAATTACTATTCTAACTCCAGGGGGTGCAACAGTGGGGTAAGTGTTGGATAGTATAGGGGTAAAAATTACTATTCTAACTCCAGGGGGTGCAACAGTAGGGTGTTGGATAGTGTAGTGTAATATTATGCGTTGTAATGGTATGCGTTGTAATGGTAGTATGCGTTGTAATGGAATGCGTTGTAAAGGTATTTTTTTAAAATGCGTTGTAGTGTCATGCGTTGTAATGTCATGCGTTGTAATGGATTATGCGTTGTAAAAAATGCGTTGTAAAGGTAGTGCGTTGTAACAGTTGCGTTGTAAAGGTTGTTCCCCTTTTAATACTGTCAGCACTCTCTCAAATCTTTCATTTTGCTCCCCTGGATTCTTCGCATACACCAGGATATTGTCCTGGAAAACATGGACACCATCCACACATTCAAACATTACATCCATCATCTTCTGAAAGGCGCTCACTACAGATGCTAGCCCAAAAGGTAGATGTAGATATACGTCTACACCAAAAGGGGTCACAAAGATGTTGAGTGGTTGACATTGTTGGCCAAGGGTATTTGGGGGTAAGCAGACCGCATATCAATAACAGAAAAAATCTTTGCAGTTTGCAGGTTAGCAAACAGATGATGAGTGCGTGGGAGGGGATGACAATTGACCGTGATGTTCTGTTAAGGGCACATAAATCTGCGCACAAGCAAATGTCCTGCTTTGTTTGTGCTATTATCATTGTGGTGACCCTGTCGCAAGAATCTACTGGCTGTGTTATACCCTGAACGAAAACATTGTCCAGCAAATTGTTGCTGGAGGCACGAGTCTTAACTTTTGAATAACCAGTTTCACGTCCTTTTTTTTTAGCTTGATGCCATACTGAAACCTAATCACTGTGCCCACTGTTTCCTTGAAAACTCCTGTAAACTTACTCAACATTGTTTCTAGTAATACATACTCAGCATCAATGCTAGATAAAGGCATTTCTCCCAAAAGAACTAGATTCTCTGATCCAGGCTTAAGAGGAAACCTCAGACGTGCCGGGTCCTGCCACCATAACAACGCCCTTTATGGCAATATAGATTTTGGTGTCTTTCACTCATCCCATAAACTGTAGAGAGCGCAGAATTATCCCAACACGTCAATATCAAATTTATTTTCCAAAGGCTTTTGGATTTATATCTGTTGGGACTAACTTGATATTGAGCCATTTGGCATTAAATGTGACAAACAAGACTGCTACTTGTGAAGTGGAATCCACAATAACTTAGGTACATATCCCACCAATTTCTACAGAATGCACGGGTCCCTTAACACATCTAATATATGCGCACATTTGTCTCAATGGTTAGGATTACGTTACCAAACTTCTCAGAAACAGACGTTTCTGGCCCTTCAATCTTATTAACTTTCACAGATCCATTCATGCTCTTTACCACAGACTGAAAATATCCAAATTATTTTTTTTTTAACGAAATTCACACTACTTCCCCAGAACCCGACACACACTACTGCTCCGCATGAGCGACTTGCAGCAACACATGCAGCCAGCTCCGAAAGCTTTCCTGCCATACATTTTCTGAGCTTTGTTTTGAGTCTTCACTAAACTGACGACGGTGTCCTCCTGCAAATAGGTGAGTTGACTCTTGCATTTTCAGCCAAAGCCTTTGAAGATAACTTAGGTCACCGTCATTCAGTTCCTTTTGCGATAACTACGATCTCTTCTACGGAAATGTTTCTGCAACAGACAAGCCGCTCCTGTATTTTCTTTAAATTACAATTGAAATCAAATTTATTACGAAGATAAATGCCAATATAGTTTTAAGATTCACGTGACAGATAGTATACTTAAAGATGGCCTATACTCTTAAATTGACTTGCTTCTGCTTTAAAAAAAAGTATGCCTTCTAGGTATTTTCAATGATTCGTCAGCGTACTGCTAATCCATCTGTGCCACAGCTTTACAATATTGATCTCATTTGTCAAAGTGCTTTCAGGCACTTCCGACTTTGGCAAATTGTCAGATACCTGCAGCTCTTCTGTGCCAAAATGACTGAAAAATAAAGCACCGCGCCTCAAAGTTTTTTTCCAAATCCTTACCCACTTCTTCCATCTCAATGGTGGCTCCCGGGTACCATCCAAAAAGGTAAAGGCTGCATGACATTTTGTGCACTGGTCATCTTACAGAACAGGATAAGTGCTCATAACAAATTTGTGCCATTCGAAGTACACAGAAAGTATTTAAATGTCTCTGAATTCTATTGAGAATATGTCCCCAGCAAGGCAAAGTTACAAATATGACTTGAAATTCAATGTATTAACATTTTTAAAGCACAGTTTCTTTGATAAGAGAGCATTATAAACCAGAACATGTAGCACTAAAGCAGCAAACTGAGCATGAAAACAATTCACCTTCCTATATTAAATCTTTACAATTCATCCTTAAATTAACTCAAAATATGTATAACGCCCCTTATCTGGTCCACTTTGTCCCAGTACTTATCGAGGCATCTCTGTCTTCGACAGAGCGAATTCCACACTTGGGGATCAAAAGATCCCTCTCTCAGTGTGTGCCTCCCATTTCCATTGTGTCACGCTAAGATACGCCCCTTCCCCCGCCTTTCCTCCGGTATGTTTCTTGACCGGTCGGCAGAATGTAAGACACGCTCAGCAATATTTTACTGTTTTAATATTGAAAACTTAGTCTTACCCATGTTACTGAGCATATAGGAGACTGCACCGGTTACTGCCGCACTCCAAGCCCATGTGCCGGGCTGGGGCGGAGAGCTTTGTCTTCGCGGCAGGTAACAGGGCCGTTCGGGGGAGCCACAAGATGGTGTCCTGAGCCTTTGATGGTGCGCGAACAAGCTTGTAATTAAAGGAAGTCTGCATGATGACCTGGTCATCAAATACTCACAAGAACGAGATATGGTCATCAGGCAATGCTATGAAAGGTGAAATAATGCTGCTGTAGGGCATTCCTGGTATCATGCTGCTATCATGGAGGGCAGAAAATCTATAGGAAAGCAGAATATTGTGGACAGTACCACCACCTTGACTGACAGCCTGGCAGTAGAGAGGAGTGGAGTGGAGTGTTGTAGAGTGGAGTGTCATAGAGTGCTGTAGAGTTGAGTAGGATAGAGTGCCGTAGAGTGGATAAATGAATTAGAGTGGAGTAGTGTGTCATTGAGTACAGTGGGGTAAAGTGGCATAGATTGGCATAAAGGGAGTTACACAGAGTGTTGTAGAGTGGAGTACAGATTCGTAGAGTGGCGCAGAGTGGAATAGAGTGTTGCAGAGTGGAGTAGAGTGGAGGAGTGGAGGAGCGTAGAGTGGAGCAGAGTGTCAGTGACTGTAGGAAAGTGAAATGGCATACAGTGGAGTTGTGTAGAGAGTAACACCGTGTCATAGATAGGGGTGGGCAGAACTTGCAGAGTATCCATCCACGTCCGTGGAATTCCGTGGAGTCACATGAAAGCTCTGCGAGATTCCATGGAATTCTGCCAACGGCATAAACTATGCAGCTCGTGCTTCACTTTAGCGATGGTAGCACAAGCAACTCCGAAAAATCAGCAAGAATAGCACCATGCCTTGCCCAAGAGCATGCAGTCATTCAAGCTGATTTTGCAGGTGCTCAAGCAGAAAATCTACTTGAATGGCAGCAAATCTACTTGAGCGGCAGTGTGAATGATTGCAACCTCCCGCCTAAGAAATAGTTCTGGAACACCCCAAATATTACACATTCTCGCCAGTTCACATTTTATGGAGTCTCACAGGAGAAAAAATTCCACCACACGGCAATTGGTGGAATTTGGCCAGAATTCTGCATTAAAGAGTAACGCAGAGAGACCAAAATTCTGCCAATTCTGCAGGTGGAATGAAACATGCCACCCAGCCGTAGCCATACAGTGTCGAACCCTAGAGTGGAGTGGCATAGAGTGGAGTAGACTTGAGTGACATAGAGTAGAGTGGCATGTCGTAGAGTGGAGTGGAATGGAGTGGAGTGGAGTGGCATGTCATGGAGTGGCGTGTCATACAGTGTCTTAGCATGGAGGGGCATACAGTGGAGTGGGGAAGAGTGGGATGGTATGTTTTAGAATGGAGTGGCACAGTGTAGAGTGGACTGGTGTGTTGTAGAGTAGAGTGGTTTGTCAGAGAGTGGAGTGGCATGTCATAGAGTGGAGTAGAGTGCCATAGAGTGGAGTAGAGTGGCTCAGAGTGGAGTGGCATAGAGTGTCATAGAGTGGAGTGCAGTGGAGTAGCATGTTGTAGAGTGGCGTCTCGCATGGTGGAGTGTCATGTGGTAGAGTGGAGTGGAGTGTCATAGAATCTCTTTTGTCATATATAAAATCATTTTTTTTCAATAGGTACCACTGGACTTTCTAGGTAGTTTTGCGAAAGTCCTGCAGTACATTGTAACTTTAAAAAATATATAAATCAATAAAAAATATTTTCCTTAGCTCTACAGAATTTCCTAAACTGGCTCATGTGTTCCTATATGTAAAAAAAAGTAATAAGCTATATTTCACATGAAAACACAGAACAAAGGCAAAGTGCGTTCTAAACAATATGGCTTTCATTAACCAATCACATCCTGTTTCATTATCGCCAGATACCGCGGTATACTGCAAAGTTCCCAGGGTACACCATAGCCCAATATTTCACTAGGTTTTTCTCCATTATTAGTTAAAAATCAGAGAAATTCCTTTCTCTCAGATTCTAACAAAAACTGCAGATTGGCTTACCGCCAATCTGTAGCAAAAAGAAAAGTGTGTGTATATCGAACGTTTCCAAAAGAAGTGTGCCAGTGGGTTCTATTGTGCAATGAAAGTTTCGGGTTTATCTGTCAAGTGGAGACGAGAAAAAGGGGTGTAAAAGAAGTATGTTTCCAGTGTTAATTTCCATAGGTTTCTCGGACATGACTGCAGATCGAACCGCTGAACGGATTTGCACCACATTTGGCAGAAAGCAAGATCGTGGTCCAGAATAAATATCTGTAGGTACCCCCTCGAGTATTACTTCTAGGTCCTGGAGAAAGGGGGAAACCAAAGCACATCAAAAATACCAAACACTACCCAACGACCTAGATTGCTTTACAAAGGCTAACCAGAGCTCTTTGGGGCTATCCTTTATATCCATTCAACATTCCGAAACCTTTGTTCATTATTCTGTATTATTTTTCTTTTTATTATTCTATTACATTATTATTTGCTTTTTTTCTCTTTTTTCCAAATTTACAAAAACATAAAAAACACATTTATAATTTACATTGCTTCAAGTATTCCACAGTATTTTCACTTCATATCAATGATAATTACATGTCTGTATTTCATTACTTCAGAAAATAAATCATATGTCAAAACAAGTGTTATATTCAATGTTCCCTCTAATTTTTTTCCTCTGTGTGCGGCAGAGTAATGTCTCTGTTATGTTAGTTCCACTTTTATAGCGCACGACTCACCCGGGGGCATCTCGGCGCTGTTAAAGAAACCTGACGGAGAGACCAGCCATAAGAAGTTAAAACAGGTAAGCTTTTAGTTGTTTCCTAAATGTGCTGTAGGTGGAGATCTCGTGAAGAGCAATTGGTAGCTTATTCCAGTACCTCGGAGCAAGATAAGAAAAAGTTTTGCCCCCTGTACGATTGAGATGTATTCGGGGCACCTGTAAAAGGGCTAGTGTACTAGATCTGAGAAGGTACATGTTTTGTAAGTTTTCTTTGCCGATAGTGGGGACCTTTGCCTTTCAGGGCTTTATATGTGAGACAACAGATTTTAAAATAGGACCGCTTCCTCACTGATAACCAGTGCAATTCCCTCAACTGAGGGCCAGAAGGAGAGCCTGCCGGGCGATTCAGGATTACTCTTGCCGCGGTATTCTGGATCACCTGTAGTTTAGCAAGCAAGGTCTCTTCTACTTCGGCCAGCAGAGCGTTCCCGTAGTCCAATCTTCTAATCACCATACCTTGGACAAGGGTTCTGCGACATTTAATGGGCAAATAAGGAAAGATCCTGCGCAGAAGACACAGGTTATAGTAACAGGAACTAGTTGTGGCAGCAACATGATCTTACATAGTTAATGTCCGATCAAGTTTTATCCCTACATTTTTTACACTTTGTTTAGACACAGGAACTGCTCCCAATTGGTGGGGCCACCAGTCGTCCGACCAGATGGTTGTGGCTTTGCCTATTAGCATGATCTCCGTTTTTTCAGGGTTCAGCTGGTGGAAATTCTCAGTCATCCAGCGGGATATTGCAAGCATTCCAGAGATAAAACAAATTTTCTCGGTTTCTAAATTAGGGCCAACAGCGAACATAAGCTGAGTATCATCAGCATATGAAATTATCTCAAAACTGACCTGCTCTACAATCTTTGCCAGTGGGGCCATATATATATTAAATAAAGTTGGACTTAAGCAGGAACCCCGGGGTACGCCCTTATTCAGGTGCGTTTTTTCTTAGAGATAAGGCCCTAATATAATAGTTTGTTGTCTGTCTGACAAAAAATGCTGCAGCCATTTTAAGGCTGTTCCTTGGATACCACAAGCCTGTAATCTTGAACACAGATCTAATAGAATCAATATTATTGATCCTCCAGCGTCCATTACCTGTCTAAGAGAGTCAGTCACGGCCAGAAGGGCAGTCTCTGTGCTGAACCCTGGTCGGAATCCCGATTGCGAGGGTCCAGAATTTTGTTGGTTTCAAGATATGACCCCAACTGCCTATTTATTAGCTTTTCCAATTGCTTACCCAGCAGGGGTAGCAGAGAAATAGGACGATAATTGCTGAATACTTGTGGTTCAGCTGTGGGTATTTTCAGTATCGGCCATACATAGGCTTCCTTCCATACCGTGGGGATACTTCCTGTTTGTATCGAACAGTTAAAGATATTTTGAATTCCAGGAGCGCAGCAGGTGGCTGGGAGAGCCATCGTCTTCGGGGGACAAAGGTCCCGAGGCGATCCAGATTTTGCTGTGGTCAGGGAGTTAAGTACCTCCTCTAACGTAACCGTTTTAAAGCATTCCAACATGCTGAGTGTTACATTTTCTAATTCCCCTAATCTAATATTAGACTCTAGGTTCTATAAAGAAACGGTTGGGAAGTTGGCATAGATGTTAGAAATCTTTTCCTGAAAATAGACCGCTAATGAGTTACAGAACTCTTGGGATTCCACTGGGGATTGTCTACACAGGCTTGCGGAGACACAATCTCCCTTACTATATTAAAGAGGGCTTTTGAGGAGTTACTAGCGTGTTCTATTTGGTTCATGATAAAAGTTTATCTGACCATTTTTATATTCTGGTGGTAGCTGGACAAGGCAGTGGCGTAGCTAGAGCTTGTGGCGCCCGGGGCTATCCCTCAGATTGCCGCCCCCCCCTAGGGGGGGGGGGGGGCATGCACTTCGAAGAGGTCCGAGAGACACGTAGTATCGCCGCTAATAGTTACCTTGATCATGCAACTTACATGCACATACATGACACGGTCCAAGGCTACACAGTTGAATACAGCGGTGACTGGCAGTACAAAAGAGAACACACACACTGCATGATCTATCTGGGGACTCAGAAAAACCGCATGTGACATCCATCAGAGAGCTGCGTGAACAATTACCTGGTAATCCCCTCAGCACAATGCAAACATGCACATACATGACACTGTTCATGTAACCTTCATCTACAGCTGACATTAAATGACCATACATCATGGTCCCCCCCATTAAAGCAGTGGGGACCTGCACAAACGTGATGTGCTCTGTGGACCCAAAACTAACTTAAAAGTGTCGAAGCCTGTGATTCTTTATCTTTCAAAAACAGCAAATTAATTATTCACAGGGAATGACTCACTGTGTTCCCTTAAAACTAAATGCAGCACAAAGGGGTCAGTCAGCTGCACCTTGCCAACACAGACCGGATACAAAGCCCACTCTGGTGGCCCAAAGGCAACAACCAGGGGTCGCTCCCTGTCATTACTTCCAAGCAGCAGCAACCAACTCCCTGGGAATGAAAAGACATGTGCTCTTGGTACCCAAAACCAGCTTGTAATAGTGCATCTCTCCTTCACAGAAGCCGCAGCACACACATGGTGCACAGCCTGCCTGGGGGCCCAAAGCTAAAATACAGGGAGGGGCGACACAATATGATCACAATCCTTAAACACAGTTGTGGGGTCATGGGAACTTGTTCAACTCTATCCAAGACCCGGGACAAACTGTTCCGGCGCTGCGGCACTCCTTGAATATTCAGAAGAAACAAGAAATATTAAATTTTTCTGGGATTTTGTTTTCACATTACTTTCATGGTAATGGTAATTACTTTCATGGTAATTTGTGTGATTCAATGTGAACTGTACCTGACCAGCTACAAACGTATTTCATTGAATCCATTACCCTGCATAATTCATTTTTATTTTTGCTTTATTCTGAAGGAACTTGCATCAAACAGCTGCCATACAATGTACTGTCGAAACGAAGCCCTGAAACAAATTGTTAAACATAGAATGCACAGCGAGCACAGCTTGATACATGTTTTAAATTAAAAAAAGATATAATACACAAAGGGAAATGAAAGCAGCTGAAGATCACATAGCCACATCAGAGGTGAAATTAGTTAAATTTCATTTAATCACTTACACTTCTGCCATGACCAGCAGGTGTTAAATGGTAATGCATAGGCCTACTCGTAACATGATTATTCTGACCAAAACATGGTCATTATTCTTTAAAAAGGAAGAATAAACATGCTTTATTGGCCACAGATGTTTCTCAACTACTCCTAGGGCAATTGATCTTGTTTCCTGTCAGGGATTAAAAAATAGGAAATGGAAAATATAGTCAACTTCTTTACTCTGCAGGATGTTTTCTGAGCCACTTAATGGTTGAATTAATAATCAGTGCTAAAAAAGATGTACATGGTGCCAGTCTAGAATGTCACCCCTCGTTACTGCTGAAATATATTGTTCTAAATGGAGCGTAAGCTCATTCAAATCCATTTGGAGACGGAGGAAGGTGATAGACTCGTGTGGTTTCTTAAATGTTGAATGTTGAGAAAAAGCTAACATAGCATTCGATCTCGGAGCTTTCACTCATGGGCTCAAATTAAGATGGGCCGTAAAATATTGTGGAGAGGCAGGTCTGGAAATAGCATTACCGGTAGCCTTTGCCGCACTGTATTTCAAAGTAGGTCCGTGTCATCCATACTGGTGGGCAGTATTTATATTTTGAGAGGGTTTGGTCTGGGGAAACACAACCCTAGGATTTAACAGAGTATTCCATGGGGGTCAGCTTTAAGGATTAAAAATGTATCTCTGCCCAAACATACTCAATTTAACAAATTTAGAATGATGAAAGACTGAGGAAGTTCTAACTATATTACAAAACAAATCTATACCATTCATGTTTGTATGCAGCTCTTTGGTGACAGTTCATTGGTCACTACTGTCCTATGTTAGGATTGTAACTTCTGAACTGCAAGTAACACAAGGATCTCTGTGGCAAGGGGTTGGCTTCTTGAACCGCCAGGAACCCAGGCGCGGGCTCATTGGCAGAGACGTGATGGGAGGCCTTGGGCCTGTCAATGGGCTCTTTCACTTCGCTACTTTCACCTCTGCGTCACAGCTAGCAAGTGCCCAAGGCATGCGGGACACCCTTTACCACGTTCAGCATTTTATCCACCAGCACTTATCAAGCTGTGATTTTCGAGTCAAAATTTACAATGAAGAAAGCTAAACTTCCCAGAATGCAACTTCCAGAACTGACTGAAGGCGTCGCTCACGACACCGAGGCCACACTCGGCAGTAATGCTGCTTTCCATTCATGCAGTGGTGCCTCGTCCTCTCCATGGTTGACACCTTCCTTTCGGGACACATACTGGCATGTGTACGTTTTTCAGGTTGTGTGGGGCCAAGAAATGGCACTTCAAAACGGTTTGTGCAGAATCTTCTCTGCAGCCTCTAAAGATGACAATTTAGCCTCTATTCACCTAACACATGCATTACTAATAGTTTAAGCAATTGTGCTTTCGATGTATTTCGATCTTGTATTTGTTACTCTCAGATTATAAGAGTAAAAACTCTGAACTTTGGTTAGCTCTCCCATTTGTGTTATGCTATAAATATTGCACGTAAAATTCTAGCCAGGTGACTCCACTGGTTGCACCCGATGACCAGGCCTCTCCTGTGAAAATACTTTACAGCTCGTTCCTGTGTTTCCCTGATAACAGGTCTCTCGGAGGATTGCCAGTGACTTACTCTGTCCCAGCCCTACTGGTCTTAGAGCAGCACCAAGCCTTAGATGTGATTAACTATGCCGCAGCCACAAGAACCTCTTACAGCAGGCATCGAGTCTTATATGTGATTGCTCTACCGCAGCCCTACTGGCCTTTCAGAGGCATCAAGCCTTCCAAAGTATTGCCTCTACCGCAGCCCTACTGGCCTTTCAGAGGCACGTCACTGCCTCTCTGAGCAGAATATACAAATGTGATGGATGGACGGTTCTAATTGGTACTAACCAGTGGCAGGTCTCTTGGTATCATTCCACGCCATTGTTTTGTGCTCACTGTGCCATGATCGAGAGACCCGCCCCCTAGAAGGGACAGTCTCGTTGGGTCTCATCAGTGAGATGAACACGAGTCCCTTCAGCACAGCGAGCAGAGGTGCCTCTTCTCTAGGCGCACCCACGTCTCCCATGGCGTGGCCTAGGCACGGACCCACGTGCAGATTCAACAGAATAACATGTTATAGATGGAATCTTGTAATGAATCTGTCTAGCTCGCTGGAATTCCATTCCGTTGATTTTGTACTCACTGTGCCATCACAGAAGGAGGCCAGCCAGCTGTTTAAAAAGGAGCCTGAACTCACCCTAAAAGGGGCAAGCCGCAATTCAGCCTGAACCACCAGATATGGAACAGAAACAAACAAAGCTGGCTGGAACTGAAAGAAGAGGAAATTAAAAAGAATACCGAGCTCTCTTGGATTCGGATATCTGTTTATTTTTCCAGGTCTATCTTGAGAACACAGCTCCCTAAAGACCTACTGCTACCAATTCTCTAAGGCAGGCGCAGCAACCCACTGAGCTTCCACACAAAATACAGTTCATCCAGTTATTTGAAAACTACTAACAGACAAATAATTGCTCTCCAGCGGATCATTAATCACCAGCGTTATTGGGGCATCTTTTATTGTCTTATTGTTGTCCTGCATCGCCGCATCGGCCATGATAAATTAATGATAAAAAAAACTGTTTAAATGAAGCGCACAGGAAGTACGTGTCCTGCTGGGCCTGCGCATATTTTTTAAAAAGAAAAGAAACACATTCTCTTACCTACTACTGCAGAACTGCACTGTCTAAAACGAATTCGGTGACGCAGCAGAGACTGCCAGTGCCCGTGCCCCAGGCCACAAGGTCGTCACGAGAGTGCGTAGCGGTGAAGCGCGTGACGCGTCACCGCTACGTTCTCATCGTGAGGGCCGGGCAAAAATGTAGCCCAGGGCCGTCATTGGTAGCGCTGACGCGCGCTCTCCAAGATTGACGGCCCTGGAGCAGGCTGGGATGGGCCAGTCATAGTATACGCGCCGGGGCGGCGCCGCGGGCAGAGATTAACGGTCATCATCATGTGGCAAATCGCTTAGCCAAAGAATCATTCTTTCCTTTTCCTATCTTACCCTGTTTTCCATGGTCTGAAAAACGTTGTCGCTATTTCAGGACTGTATGACCCATACGTATATCCCTTTTCTTCTCAGATTTCCTCTCTCTCTTTCTTGCTGATACACCCATGCCTTTACGGCTACATACAACCCCTGCCCCATTTCACCCCCTTTAAATACCCAGCCTTTCCCAGATACATACCCCCCTCTCTCCGTTCTGTTCTTCTTTAGGTCCATTCTCTACAACCATACATAGCAACCAATTGAACCAAAGGCCTTAGGAAAGTCCCTGACTATTGTCCAGTCCTCGTGCAGAAACTGTGCACACGTACTTAAGAGCACTGCAGGGTGAATGTCAGCCCCCCCCCCCCCCAGTCACTGGGGGAGGGGGAGAGGTGCAATGGCATTTGCTTTGCACGCCTCTTAACTGTTGTCGGAAGCACGCTTCTCATATATTATGATGGAGTCTATAGTGCAAATCATAATTAAATGGTATACGTGTTATCAGCCTCAGAAGGATGAAGGGTAATCAGGGCCCTGCCTGCTGGGATTTGAATCACTATCTTGCCGATCAGGTACAAATAATAACGCAACAGTTTAACCTCACACCTTGTTTTTCTATTTCCCATCTAACTTATTTTTATTCATTCCTTAGTTGTTTCTTGTTCCTGTGAGTTGGTTTAGGTCAGGGCTTCACTTATTTGTATCTGGGCCGGATTAGATATTGCACATCTTGTCAGATTTGATCCAATGACTTCTGATTTCACGAGGATGCCACTTGAGTTCTTTAGTATTTTGACAGCTTCCCGGCTACCAGTCATCGCTTGTCAATTAATGTCCTGGTTTGAATAAAGCAATAAAGGAAAGTGAAAAGTTGCAATGGCTTATCGTCAGGGTCAAAACAGCCATGTCATTGCACTTCCGGTGAAAGAGTTCCTGTTGAATGACGCGGGTGGGCGGTCCCAGGAGGCTATAGCTTGCCACTAATTACTTCTGAAGAGTATGCCACTGAGGCGGAAATGAAAGGTTAAATTTGCACCTTGCATGAGGCATTGTTCCCAAATTGCAAGTGCAGCAGCAGGCGCTGACGCACTGGCGCACTCCGCAATACAACCAAGTATGTCAGTGCGAACAGTGCGCAGCGCGCTGCTTGCACTCAAACTGGGCCGCCCGGCCGCGTGCGCAGTTGCGGCCGCGGCGGACTTTATAATTTATTTAGTGACACTGTGTCCCTAAATAAATTATAAAGGCCGCCGCAGGCAGCCGCCCTAAATATAGTGCCGCCTGGGGCGGTCCGCCCCCACCGCCCCCCCCCTAGCTACGCGCCTGGGACAAGGACTGTTTATACAGTTGTCTATCTTGGGGATCTTTACTACTCCGCCAGAGTCTCCCCAATGTTTTGCATTTGGATTTTTCAGCTTTTAAGTCAGATGTATACCATGGGACCGATGGATGCCACTGTAGGGAGCTGTACTTTTTAGGTGGAATTACTGCGTCCAGTGCTGTCATAAAGGCGAAGTTAAAACCTTCCAGCAGCTTAGATACTTCCAAGTCACTATTGTATTGTATTGTATTGTATACGTTTTTGTAAAGCGTGTCTGCCACCCTACGGGTATCCTGGCGCTGAGAGACTATGATGACAAGAAGCTATCTGATGGTTTAAGTTGGAATGCCTCGCTGAAGGCTTCCAAAGTAAGATTACGCCATGGTCTGCGCACCTCTTGTTTCCATCGTGTGTTCACTGCTGAGCCCACCAAGCACAGCGATTGAATAGAGAACATAATCATAAAATGGTCTGTCCATGTTAGAGGGCCTGGAGGGTTGCAGGCCAAATGGTCTGTATTAGAGAAGATTAAATCCAACGAGTGTCCAGCCAGATGTGTTGGGCCTTTAACTCTTTGGGTAAGTCCTATTAGATCTAGACTAAGTAGAAGTTTGTTAACTTGCGGGTTGGTGTAATCTTCCCCATGGAAGTTAAAATCACCCAGTAAAAGGAATTTATTAGATGCTAGAACGTACATAACTATTTGTTCTACCAATTGATCACTAAAATTGGCCCTGGATCCTGGGGGGCAATGGATCAATGCTCCATTCCAGCTGTCTGTTGGTGATATGTTGATCTTAAAGATCCCCAGTTCCATACCGCTGTTACTTATGGCAGAGATCCAATTCACATTAAGGGAATTTTTAAAGTCAATGGCAATGCCACCGCCCGTCTTTCCTTCCCTATCAAGGTGTATAAATTTGTAGCTATCTGGAATGGCTAGATTTATCGATGGGTGATTTGTAGGGTTTAACCAGGTTTCTGTAAAAAAACAAATGTCTGGGGAATGTGAGGTAATCATGTCCCATTTTTCGATAGGGTGCTTTGCTAAGGATCTAACATTACATAGTATACTATTTAAACCAGATATTTTTCGATCCACGCTCCCCCCTGGGACTGATGAACTAGCCAGTTCCAGATCCCTTTGAAAGTGGCAGTGCCTACAAGCTACCGGACCCTCCAGGAAACTTGGAAATTTCTTAGGGCAACTCGCATAAACTGATCGCTTAGCATATTCTTGTGTTCTGATCAGGAACAGGGATTTAGCAGAGTATGACAGACGGCCAGGGTTAAGACTATTTACCTCATTTGGGCCTGCATTTCTGGCCTCAGGGCGCAGACAGACGCAGACGGGCTTGCCTTAGGTGCGCCTTCAGTGCGCCAGTGGCGCGCCTGCTGCACTGACACGTTAGCGCTTGCATTTGTAGTGTCAGGGGTGAAGACTAGCCCGATGACCTTCAATTCTCCCAAAATGGTGGTTTCGCTCCGCCGGTAATCACTGAGCACAGCGAGGTTTCTTCCCCTCCCAAGCAGCTATCTCCAATTAAGCAGCAGTAAGTGCAAGTTCAGAATCCGTAGTACAGAGCTAAAAACGAATTTTAGGATATTTTTTTAAACCAATTCGTCACAATGTGCAATAAGTGCAAAAATGCTTATGGTCGACTCCCGGCTTCCGCCTCAGGAATCTCTAATGCTCCTGTGCGCTGCAGCCAGGGCTATGTGCGCCAAGAACGCGACCGCACGTGTAGACCATGGCTTAACTTTAAAAGGAAAATACGACCTTGTGCTTTTTAAAAAAATTAGCACAAGACTGTGAGCTTCTCTGAAGGTGTCTGAGAGCTATGGGTAGCTCCCAATTGACTTGTTGGAGACACCTGCTGTAGAGACTACAGAATGCAAATGAGACACTATGAGCCAGTTTACTTTCGCTTCCTGTCATTGCCTTCATAAACCATGGGAGCAGGAGCCACATCATTTCTGGACAAACGTACTCAGGAAATATGCCTACCTCTTCACACCTCACAAGCCAGAACCCTGACTGTGGGCGTTCCACAGGGTTCGGCTCTTAGCCCCACTTTGTTTAATATATATCTGACGCCCTTGGCTACTCTTGCTGAGTCCCTGAGTACAAAAGTCATCTCCTACGCAGATGACATGCAGCTTCTTTTCGCCTGTAAAAAGGGAAATGACTTAGATGGCAAGCTTATCTCGGTGTCTCGCCATGGTGTTCCATTGGCTGGACATGCACCATCTGAGGTGCAACCTGGATAAAATCTAAATTGTGATTTTCGGAGATGTCCCTCATACTTTAGTGAAAACCTGCTGGTCGAGCGATAAACCACACCCTGGCTCCCCCCAAAATTGTGTCAAGAACTTGGATATTAAAATTGACAGCTCCCTCTCCTGCCAACCCCAGGTTCACGCCTTTGCTGGCTCTTACATCAGCATGCTCCGCATGCTAAAAAGAAATTCTACCTCTCCTATCAGAGTCTGCTGGGAGAAAGGTAGTGCAGGCCCTGATTACTATGGGAATGCTCCTTATCTTGGTCTCCCTGATTACCTCCTTAACAGACTGCAGGTGATGCAGAACGCAGCGGCGAGACTGCTACTCAGACTCCACTGGCTCCCTATAAAAAAAAGAGAGTTGTCTTCAAGGCTATTGTCCCAATGCATAAGGCCATGCAAGACACAGATGTTGTCTACCACTCAACTGGAACAAACTTCCAGTCGACCTTCACTTATTTGACAACCTGGATATCTTCAAGAGGAAGCTTAAGAACTGGCTCTTTAAATAGTCAATCTGGTGCCCAGTCCAATGCCCACTGCCTAAGCGCCGGGACACTGTGCTGAGTATCTGCACGCTTTACCGACCAGATTTACATAAAGTAACAGGGACAGTGCTAGAGCATCCATTGAGAAAGCCACTGCGAGCCACTTCTACCCCTGGCTAGCCCCAAATAAAACATTTAACACTCTACTGAAAGTTGCAATTTAGACAGAAATAACATACATTCTGTTTATTTTTAAGTGATAAATTCTGCTGTACTTATCATTTACTGGCATGATAATGTTTGCTTAAAATAAATCATGCTAATCAGCCAACACACAACTTCCTGGAGGTGATTGAGGCAGTCTTGGGTGCATGGGTGTTTTACTGTTTTTATTGATCTGTTTGTACTGTTGGCATTATGGGCCTTTACATATTAATAACTCAGTCTTGGTAATTATAGGTGGACCTCCAACAAATTGGTGATGTGATCCTGGCAGCATAGATTTGGCTTTTCCCAAATTGTTCGCTACTTGCTACACCTTCTCTTTGTTTCTTCATTGTTGTCATTTTGAAATGTGTGCCTTGGCCACAACCTTAAAAATTGTACAATTTTGACATTTCTAGCAGCCAGAAATACAGACACAAATCTGTTTATTTATGTGTACAGGAGGGAGGGCACAGCCCAGCATACAAGGGTTATTTGTGTGTGATGTCTGGGCTCACCACGGTTTGTTGAAAATAGATCCGGTGAGTCTGGGGTCTCGGTAATTGGCATCCGATCAAACAGTGCTTAAATTCGAAAAATAAAAGTGCAGGTACTCTGTAAAAGAGTACCTTCTTGTTTCTGAGAAGTGCTTGTACTCTCCAAATAAATCCCCCAGACTCACTGTTTCTATTTTATACAAACCGTGGTGAGCCCAGCCATCACACACAAATAACCCCTTGTATGCTGGGCTCTACCACCCCCCCCCCCCCTCCTGCACACATCAATAAACAGATTTGTGACTGTATTTCTGGGCGGGCTTTTCGGGGGGTGTCTTTATACCTTTCCTCTTTCTCTACAGTACTTCTTTAATCAAGCGTGTTTCAATCCTACCTCCCCCACCCCTCTCTTTTCTCATTGCCTCTTTTTCAGCCTGCCTGCATTTCACAAATATCATTGGATGCCAGTGCTTTAAATGGCAGGGTGAAAAAGAGGCAATGAGAAAAGAGAGGGATGGGAGAGGTAGGATTGAAACAAGCTTGATTAAAGGAGTACTGTAGAAAAAGAGGAAAGGTAGGAAGAAAGCGAGGTGCAGGGCAGATTGTGGGCTTTTGTTTAAGTATGCATGTTAATCAAAGCCCCTTCAGAGCTGTGATTAACATGAAAGTACACGCTGTGTTTTTAAACTTACTGTAGTCTTTAGTTAGTAAAGCTCGTCTGCAAGAGAGATTGTGGGCTTTTGCTTAAGTATTCATGTTAATCACAGCTCGTGAAGGGGCTGCGATTAACATGCATACTTAAACAAAATCCCACAATCTACCCCACACCAGCAAGTGCCAACAGCCCCAAACCCACAAGCCTTACCTGCACTCCCGACTCCTACGATGTAACACCGCATTGAGGAAGTGCCAGTTTTTCGCGCCGCTTGCTTTTTTAAAGCAGTGCCGTGACTCTCTCGGGGATCTCCTGTGTATGTGCGCGCTCCACACACGGCAGTGCACGCTCACTGTAAGAGAGGCGCACGCACCTTAAAGGGAACAGTGGTTATGTCCACCATATTTCTTTGAGTACCAAACAAACATTCTAACCTCTCATACCACCACACATCCCCACTCTCTCTTAACATGCATCTAGCACCCAGCCTAAATACCATACACTTTAAAAGCACGGAAGGCATGACTAAAAAAAAAAATATCCCTGAAAATGTTGTAGGCTTGGGCATCGAAACAATCCGGTCAACGCAGGTTTCGGGGGCTATTTTCAATCAGCAACCACCTTCATCAGGACCACCCATAGAGAAGATGTATAAGGGTGCGTGGTAGGAGAACTTATATCATCCTAGGTGACAATCAGAAAAACAGCTTAATTTGTTGCATCAGGGGGCTTACAAGTCATATACCCAATATCTAATGTGAGCTTCCATGCATCACAGACAAAATATAGATATAGAAGGATTCCCACAGTGATCATTCAAATGGGAATTCAGGAGGTAATACACATCATGTCTTATATGATCTTGTGTTGTGTCTTCTTATGGTAGTGCACTATATCCAAAGTGGAATTCAGTTTGTGTTACTTTTCATTGGTGGGTCTAAGGGTTCCCCACCTGGTATCCAGAACACAAGGTCATATAAGACATGATGTTTGCATACAGCCACTTACACATCCATTCACTCATCCACAAAAGCACTTACGTACCAATTCACACATTGATATAAGTACTCATGCACCCACTCACTCACCTATACCGCTACTCACACAGATACTTATTGTGCTAAAGTCACTCACATACCCATACATCCACCAAACCAGCCACTCACTTACCCATATATCCACTTACACACCCAGTCACCTACCCATAGAGCCACTCACACAGCCACTCAGTCACCAATATAGCCATTTACAAACACACTCACCCTCCCATACAGCAACTCACCCACCCCACAGGCACTCACGCGTTCACTCACTCACCAATACAGCCACACATAGCCACTCACCCACCCATACAGCTAATCACACATCCACTCACTCACCAATACAGCCACTCACTCACCCATACAGCTAGTCACCCACCCCCTTATTCACCCATACAGCAACTCACACATGCACACACACATACAGCCACTGAGACACCCACTACTACACTGATGAAGACAGTCACAGTACCACTCACATCACATATATTAGAAACAGTATCTCTCATTAGTAGTACAAAAAGAATAGTAACCTTTATTCTTTTCAGTCAATCAATCAATCAATGTACTTATAAAGCGCACTACCTACCCGTGAGGGTCTCAAGGCGCTGAGGGGAAAGGTGTGCCGCCACTGGTCGAAGAGCCAGGTCTTGAGGAGTCTTCTGAAGGTGAGTAGGTCTTGGGTCTGCAGTAGGTGGGTAGGGAGGGTGTTCCAGGTCTTGGCCGCGAGGAAGGAGAAGGATCTGCCTCCGGAGGTAGTTCGTTGGATGCGGGGGACCGCGGCGAGACTGGCGGAGCGGAGCTGGTGGGTGGGGGTGTAGAGGCTGAGCCGGCCATTGAGGTAGGCTGGTCCGGTGTTATGGAGGGCTTTGTGTGCGTGGGTGAGTAGCTTGAAGGTGATCCTCTTTTCGACGGGGAGCCAGTGTAGGTCTCTCAGGTGAGGGGTGATGTGGCTGTGGCGAGGGACGTTGAGGATCAGTCGGGCGGAGGCGTTTTGGATGCGTTGCAGTCGTCGTAGGTGCTTGGCCGGGATGCCTGCGTAGAGTGCATTGCCGTAGTCCAGTCTGCTGCTGATGAGGGCCTGGGTCACCGTTCTTTTTGTTTCGGTGGAGATCCACTTGTAGATCCTGCAAAGCATGCGGAGGGTGTTGTAGCAGGAGGAGGAGACGGCATTGACCTGCTTCGACATGGAGAGGGAGGAGTCGAGGATGAATCCCAGGTTGCGTGCGTGGTTGGGGGGTGTCAGTGCTGTTCCCAGTGTGGTCGGCCATCAGGAGTCGTCCCAGGCTGAGGGGGTGGTTCCGAGGATGAGGACCTCCATCTTGTCCGAGTTCAGCTTCAGTCGGCTGTTCCTCATCCATTCGGCGACGGCCTTCATTCCCTCGTGGAGTTTGGTTTTGGCAGTGGTCTTTGGTGAGGGAGATGATCAGCTGGGTGTCGTTGGCGTAGGAGATGATGTTGAGGTCATGCTGACGGGCGAAGTGTGTGAGGGGGGCCATGTAGACGTTGAACAGCGTCGGGCTGAGTGATGATCCCTGGGATACGCCGCAGATGATGTCAGTGGCTTCGGAGTGGAAGGGGGGAAGGCGGACGTTCTGGGTTCTGCCAGAGAGGAAGGATGTGGTCCAGTCCAGGGCCTTCTCTTGGATTCCGGCTTCTTGGAGGCGTGTCTTTAGTGTGCGGTGGCAGACCGTGTCGAAGGCGGCTGAAAGGTCCAGGAGGATGGGGGCTGATGTTTCGCCGTTGTCAAGTTGGATCCTGATGTCGTCTGTGGCAGCGATGAGGGCTGTCTCGGTGCTGTGGTTTCTTCGGAATCCGGACTGGGATGGGTCTAGAATGTTGTTGTCCTTGAGGTAGCGGGTCAGTTGCGTGCTGACGACTTTCTCGATGACCTTCGCCGGGAACGGGAGCAGGGAGATGGGCTGGAAGTTCTTGAGGTCCTTGTGGTCCGTCTTCGGTTTCTTGAGAAGGGCGTTGATCACGGCGTGCTTCCAGCTTTCCGGGAATGTGGCTGTCTCGAGGGAGATGTTGATTACTTTCCATAGTTGGGGTGCGATGGCTGCGTCTGCTTTGTTGAATATGTGGTGTGGGCAGGGGTCTGACGGTGAACCTGAGTGGACGGAGTTCATGATCATGCGTGTTTCGTCGTTGTTGACGTTGGTCCAGGAGGTCAGGCGGTTGGTGCAGGTAGAGTTCGCAGGGGGGTGGAGTCTGGCATTGTCGGGGCGGTCGAGATGTTGAAGCTGTCGTGGATGTCAGTGATCTTGCGATGGAAGAAGGTGGCCACTGAGTCGCACAGTTTTGTGAGGGCGGGATGTCATTGGTGTTGGCCCTGGGGTTGGAGAGTTCCTTCACGATGCTGAAGAGTTCTTTGCTCTCGTGAGCGTTGTTGTCCAGGCGGGTTTTGAAAGACGATCTCTTGGCTGATCTGATGGGGTGGTGATGTCTGCGGGTGGCGTCCTTGTGGGCTGCGTGGCTGTCCGGTGTTCGTTCGTGGAGCCATTTCTTCTCCAGTTTCCGGCATGTACTTTTGGAGGTCTGGAGCTCATCAGTGAACCAGATGGCTTTCTTGCTGGTGCGGCTGTTGGAGGGTTTCTTGAGCGGGGCGAGGGTGTTGGCGCATTCGTCTATCCATTGTCTGAAGTTGCGGGTGGCGGTGTCTGGGTCGGTGGGGTCGGTGGGTGGTTTCTGGGCGAGGGTAGTGGCTAGCTGGTCTTCGGTGACTTTGCTCCAGCAGCGGCGGGGCAGCTGTTGGGTGCGGTGGTGCGTGGTGGGCTTCTTGTAGGTGAAATGGACACAACGGTGGTCGGTCCAGTGGAGTTCGGTGACGTGGTCGAAGGAGACATGGGTGCTTGTGGAGAAGATGAGATCAAGCGTGTGGCCGGCGGTGTGGGTGGGTGCGGTGACGAGTTGTTTGAGGCCGAGGTTGGCAATGTTGGCGATTAGGGTGGCGGTGTTGGTGTTGTTGTTGTTCTCGAGGTGGAAGTTCAGGTCCCCGAGGAGGATGGATTCCGTGGAAGCGAGTGCGTGGGTGCTGGCGAGGTCGGCGATGGAGTCGCTGACCTGTGGGCGGGGTCCGGGGGGGTCTGTAGATGAGGGTTCCTCTGTGGGTGGTGTTGCGGTCAGTGTGGATCCGGAAGTTCAGGTGTTCGGCGGTGCTGAGGGTGTCATCTGAGTGTGTGGAGACCTTGAGGGAGGACTTGTGGAGGATGGCTATTCCTCCTCCAATACCGTTGGTGCAGTCTCTGCGGGAGATCTTGTAGCCGTCCGGGATGGCTATGGCGATGTCGGGTGCCGAGGAGTTGTTCCACCAGGTCTCGGTCAGGAAGGCGACGTCTGGTGCGGAGGTGTTGAGCAGGTCCCAGAGCTCGACGGCGTGTTTGCGTGCAGAGCGGGTGTTCAGGAGTATGCAGCGGAGATGGTTGGGTTCGTTCTTTGGTGGATTGGCGGTTCTGTCGCAGGTGGAGCTGCAGTTTTGGCAGGTGAAAGGTCCATGGGTGCGTTTCGGGGCGGCCTGAAAGCAGGTGGGGTGTCATCTGGCGTTGAGCGTGTGGAGAGTGCTGGTGTCGTATCGGATTCTGGCGTCGTGGCGTACGCGGGGTCCAGGGGGTCTGGCACTGGGCACGGTCCAGGCGCGGATGGGTGCAGACGGGCTTGCCTTTGGCGCGCCTCTGGGGCGGCAGCGCAGCGGCCGCCATTTAAGGCTGGGAGGGAGGAGCAGCTGGGAGGCGGAAGCGGGGCGGGCCCGCAGGGGAGCAGCGGCAGGAAAATGGGTAGAGGGTACAGAAGAGAAAGGGGGGAGGGGGGAAAGAGGACAAGGACGCAAGGGCAAAAGGCAATAAAACAGGTACAGACAAGTACAGAACTTACCAAAATGCACAGATAATCACAATAACAGTGGCAATAATGGGAACAAATACAGGGTCAAGCAGGCAGTTAGCATGATCAGGGGCACAGCAGGATCGAACTAGCGATCAGCGGCAGCGGAGGGTAAGGTCCTGGAAGACAGGTGGCACTGTGCGGCAGTAGGGGAGCGACCTAGCCTGCAAGCAGGTCAGTGAATGTCTAAGTTTCTTTTATTCTATTTCCTAAGTCTAACACCCCTGTAACCTTTGAGTTTCAGTGAAAATATATATATATATATACATACATATAAATATATATATGTGTATATATATATTTTCCACCAAAATGCCCAAGCATGTCTGGACGCACTCACTACTGTTGGAAAACAAGGTTTATTATATCATGGCAACCAGCAAGGTCATACCGGTAATTTGAAGTTCAAAATGCCGACGCGTTTCGATGTGTTTACATCTTCTTCATGGGCAGCTGACTGAAAGGTCCCAAGGAGATCCGGCATGCTTTAATTAGTATCCCGCTCTTAGTAGGTGTGGCTTAGTGCACGGGCATCCTGGAACACGTAGTACCATCAGTGGGTTCCATGAACCTCTTTTGGCAGCACTTCTATGCCTTACAGTAAGGCTCCGGCATCGTTGCTTGGTTAATTATTTAAAGCCTCAACAGTAGTGCGGCATCATCGTGGAATCGTTCCCACAGCAGCCTCTTCTTTTCAGATGGTGCAGTCCAGCGCGGCAGGGCTACCGCGTTTAATATTTCAGTGAATATATATATATATATATATATATATATATTACCTACTGGCGGTCGCCAGTAGGTAGTTATAGTTAGGACCACGTTTCCATAGGAAAACCTCAACATTCTATTTTGAATAACTTTGGCGCCGGTCGACGAATCCTCGCGAATTTCTCAAAATAGGTGGGGCGCTACGCTCCGCTCCTACCCTGAAAGTCTCGGGGGGATTCGTCAAGCGGGGGCTGAGATAAAAGGGGGGTCCCAAAACGCGTTTTTCCCATGCATTTTTCCATAGGACCTTTAGACAGGGCTACAGCCCGAACGGCTGAACAGAATTACTAGAAATTTGGCAGAGAGGTAGTCCTCAGGTCAAGGAAGTGCCTTTTGTAGGTTTGGTGTAAATCTGTTCAGTAGATTCTGAGAAAATAGCCTTTAAATCAATATATATATCTGAGCCCGCTTACGGTACGCTTACCGTACGCTTACGGTAAGCGTACGGCGGCGTGCGCGAGCGCGATTCTGATTGGCTGTTAGATCTTAGTAAACATTCGAATCGGTCGAAACCAGGAAGCGGCGGCCGCCATTTTGTGTATTTCACTCTGAAAAAAAAGAGTGAAAACAAGGAAAGGGGGCAATGAGGAGAGTTACAGACCCCCTAACATTTGTAAGGGGGTCAAAGAAGGACAGAAAAGTACAAAAAAAACATTTATTGATTTAAAAAAAAATCACGGGGTACGCGTACGGTAAGCTTACGGTAAGCGTACGGTAAAAAAAAAAAAAATAGATAAATGAAAAGCAGATTTAAGAGTTTAGAAATTAGGGAGCTCTAAAAAGAGCTGTTGTGTTTATGAAGTCATTTTTTTAGTGGTACCTACAAGTAAGTACCGATGCAGAGTCTAAGGTTCAAGAGGAAGACTCTGTTCCCTTCATCATTGAAGTGCACACCATCTCCTCTATAAATGTCTTGCATGTCATAACGCAAGTTGTTGTGGTAAATGGCACCCATACCATAGTCACGGAGGAAAGCAGAAACCGATTTGTTGACGTGCTTTCTTGCTTTGTCAATCTGTGGACAGAAATGATTGGACCAGTTCCATTTTTGCCTTTGGCATATGTTGGAAAACACAAAGGCAGTTTTAGGGAAAAGTGTAAACAGTTGTGCAAAGGTGTCCTTCATAAGCATTTCCAGACCTACCCCAGTCAAAGTGCCTAGGTCATTGCCACCACAGTGCACTATTATGAGGTCAGGGTGTTGGATTTGAATGAAGGATTTCACCAATGGCATCAATTGGTGCCACTTTAACCCTCTCTGACCAATCCATTTAATGTCTACATTTGGCAAAGCAAGGTCTCTCACCATATCTGTTTTCTCTGCAAACTTTTCACTCCAGAAGACATAGCTGTGCCCTACAATCCACACTGTGAACATCTTCAAAGGAGAACTGGATGCACTCAGGAGGTGTCTTTCCGTAGAATGGCAATAAGAAAAGAAAGACAGTTTGGAAATGGAGGCATACATATTTTTTTAAAACAAAAAGAACTGATTGGCTGTTTCATACCATTCTAGAATAAAAACTAGGCTGTATGTGAAAATTAATAGAAGCATGTTTTGTATTGGTACAAAAAAATGTGTAACCAAAGAACAGTACTATGGATTTGCTGTAAGGTTTGAAAAGTCAAGCACTCTTGCTCTGTGGAATTGAAACATTGTGTGTCGAACTTCTGACCTAACTGCACACAGCAGTGTTCCATGAGCTGTTGCTATGGTAGCAGGCAGAAGTCAAGTTGGGGGAAGGGTACTAGGCAGAAGTCAAGTTGGGGGCAGGGTACTTTTGGAAAAGGGTTGGTTTTCAACCAATAGAAATGTGTGAATACATGTGAAAAAAAGGGGGAAGCACTGAGATTTGAAACTTACATGTATATGTGTGGAAAAATAGAGGGAAAGTTTGCCATTATCTGGTTCTGCTGAGAGGAGAGAGGTGAACAGAACAGAGATCCTGGCTCTGATAATCTGCTGTTTGAGTGTCACATTTCTTTCACAACTAACTAATTTTAAAGGTGAGTTTACAGTTTGAGAGGGGATGTATGTGGTAACTTAAGAAATGAATAATAGAAATGGGAATTGTTTTTGTTGTAGTTACACATGGTGGTTTCATAATGTGTCAGTGTGTAAAAGTGATTTACACTTGCCCCGAAAAAAAAAAAGAGCAGTAAGTGTGCTTTCAAATTGGCAAAGAAATTTCGTTTTGGCACTAATGTGAAAACATGACTCTGTGTGCATAGAAGAATTATAGGCAGAGATTTATTGCGTCTTGCTCTGGTGATTTCACAGTTGCATTAGATGGAAAGGGGGAGCGAATTTTTGGGGGAAGAAGCAGAGGCTTAGCACACACCCATGTCCTTGCCGTGTATAGTCATGCACAGTATTTACAAGCGAGTGGGGTTTTCAGGTTTAAGTCTGTAATGCAAATACATTCAGCATCACTAAGGCTGGTTGCCCTTGGTGGAGTGTAGGCAGTCACAGAGAATGCACATGGTGGTGGTCTGAAAAAAAAACAGCTTGGACACGTGCAATTAAATAAATCAAAAATAGTGGTTTCATAATGTGTCAGTCTGTAAAAGTGATTTCAAATTGTAAAAAGAGATTTTCACTTGGCCCGAAAAAAAAAAGAGCAGTAAGTGTGCTTTCAAATTGGCAAAGAAATTTCGTTGTGGGACTAATGTGAAAACATGACTCTGTGTGCATAGAAGAATTATAGGCAGAGATTTATTGCGTCTTGCTCTGGTGATTTCACAGTTGCATTAGATGGAAAGGGGGAGCGAATTATTGGGGGAAGAAGCAGAGGCTTAGCACACACCCATGTCCTTGCCGTGTATAGTCATGCACAGTATTTACAAGCCAGTGGGGTTTTCAGGTTTAAGTCTGTAATGCAAATACATTCAGCATCACTAAGGCTGGTTGCCCTTGCTGGAGTGTAGGCAGTCACAGAGAATGCACATGGTGTTGGTCTGAAAAAAAAACAGCTTGGACACGTCCAATTAAATAAATCAAAAATAGTGGTTTCATAATGTGTCAGTCTGTAAAAGTGATTTCAAATTGTAAAAAGAGATTTTCACTTGGCCCGAAAAAAAAAGAGCAGTAAGTGTGCTTTCAAATTGGCAAAGAAATTTCGTTTTGGCACTAATGTGAAAACATGACTCTGTGTGCATAGAAGAATTATAGGCAGAGATTTATTGCGTCTTGCTCTGGTGATTTCACAGTTGCATTAGATGGAAAGGGGGAGCGAATTATTGGGGGAAGAAGCAGAGGCTTAGCACACACCCATGTCCTTGCCGTGTATAGTCATGCACAGTATTTACAAGCCAGTGGGGTTTTCAGGTTTAAGTCTGTAATGCAAATACATTCAGCATCACTAAGGCTGGTTGCCCTTGCTGGAGTGTAGGCAGTCACAGAGAATGCACATGGTGGTGGTCTGAAAAAAAAACAGCTTGGACACGTGCAATTAAATAAATCAAAAATAGTGGTTTCATAATGTGTCAGTCTGTAAAAGTGATTTCAAATTGTAAAAAGAGATTTTCACTTGGCCCGAAAAAAAAAGAGCAGTAAGTGTGCTTTCAAATTGGTAAAGAAATTTCGTTTTGGCACTAATGTGAAAACATGACTCTGTGTGCATAGAAGAATTATAGGCAGAGATTTATTGCGTCTTGCTCTGGTGATTTCACAGTTGCATTAGATGGAAAGGGGGAGCGAATTATTGGGGGAAGAAGCAGAGGCTTAGCACACACCCATGTCCTTGCCGTGTATAGTCATGCACAGTATTTACAAGCCAGTGGGGTTTTCAGGTTTAAGTCTGTAATGCAAATACATTCAGCATCACTAAGGCTGGTTGCCCTTGCTGGAGTGTAGGCAGTCACAGAGAATGCACATGGTGGTGGTCTGAAAAAAAAACAGCTTGGACACGTGCAATTAAATAAATCAAAAATAGTGGTTTCATAATGTGTCAGTCTGTAAAAGTGATTTCAAATTGTAAAAAGAGATTTTCACTTGGCCCGAAAAAAAAAGAGCAGTAAGTGTGCTTTCAAATTGGCAAAGAAATTTCGTTTTGGCACTAATGTGAAAACATGACTCTGTGTGCATAGAAGAATTATAGGCAGAGATTTATTGCGTCTTGCTCTGGTGATTTCACAGTTGCATTAGATGGAAAGGGGGAGCGAATTTTTGGGGGAAGAAGCAGAGGCTTAGCACACACCCATGTCCTTGCCGTGTATAGTCATGCACAGTATTTACAAGCCAGTGGGGTTTTCAGGTTTAAGTCTGTAATGCAAATACATTCAGCATCACTAAGGCTGGTTGCCCTTGGTGGAGTGTAGGCAGTCACAGAGAATGCACATGGTGTTGGTCTGAAAAAAAAACAGCTTGGACACGTCCAATTAAATAAATCAAAAATAGTGGTTTCATAATGTGTCAGTCTGTAAAAGTGATTTCAAATTGTAAAAAGAGATTTTCACTTGGCCCGAAAAAAAAAAGAGCAGTAAGTGTGCTTTCAAATTGGCAAAGAAATTTCGTTGTGGGACTAATGTGAAAACATGACTCTGTGTGCATAGAAGAATTATAGGCAGAGATTTATTGCGTCTTGCTCTGGTGATTTCACAGTTGCATTAGATGGAAAGGGGGAGCGAATTTTTGGGGGAAGAAGCAGAGGCTTAGCACACACCCATGTCCTTGCCGTGTATAGTCATGCACAGTATTTACAAGCGAGTGGGGTTTTCAGGTTTAAGTCTGTAATGCAAATACATTCAGCATCACTAAGGCTGGTTGCCCTTGGTGGAGTGTAGGCAGTCACAGAGAATGCACATGGTGGTGGTCTGAAAAAAAAACAGCTTGGACACGTGCAATTAAATAAATCAAAAATAGTGGTTTCATAATGTGTCAGTCTGTAAAAGTGATTTCAAATTGTAAAAAGAGATTTTCACTTGGCCCGAAAAAAAAAAGAGCAGTAAGTGTGCTTTCAAATTGGCAAAGAAATTTCGTTGTGGGACTAATGTGAAAACATGACTCTGTGTGCATAGAAGAATTATAGGCAGAGATTTATTGCGTCTTGCTCTGGTGATTTCACAGTTGCATTAGATGGAAAGAGGGAGCGAATTATTGGGGGAAGAAGCAGAGGCTTAGCACACACCCATGTCCTTGCCGTGTATAGTCATGCACAGTATTTACAAGCCAGTGGGGTTTTCAGGTTTAAGTCTGTAATGCAAATACATTCAGCATCACTAAGGCTGGTTGCCCTTGCTGGAGTGTAGGCAGTCACAGAGAATGCACATGGTGTTGGTCTGAAAAAAAAACAGCTTGGACACGTCCAATTAAATAAATCAAAAATAGTGGTTTCATAATGTGTCAGTCTGTAAAAGTGATTTCAAATTGTAAAAAGAGATTTTCAATTGGCCCGAAAAAAAAAGAGCAGTAAGTGTGCTTTCAAATTGGCAAAGAAATTTCGTTTTGGCACTAATGTGAAAACATGACTCTGTGTGCATAGAAGAATTATAGGCAGAGATTTATTGCGTCTTGCTCTGGTGATTTCACAGTTGCATTAGATGGAAAGGGGGAGCGAATTATTGGGGGAAGAAGCAGAGGCTTAGCACACACCTATGTCCTTGCCGTGTATAGTCATGCACAGTATTTACAAGCCAGTGGGGTTTTCAGGTTTAAGTCTGTAATGCAAATACATTCAGCATCACTAAGGCTGGTTGCCCTTGCTGGAGTGTAGGCAGTCACAGAGAATGCACATGGTGGTGGTCTGAAAAAAAAACAGCTTGGACACGTGCAATTAAATAAATCAAAAATAGTGGTTTCATAATGTGTCAGTCTGTAAAAGTGATTTCAAATTGTAAAAAGAGATTTTCACTTGGCCCGAAAAAAAAAGAGCAGTAAGTGTGCTTTCAAATTGGTAAAGAAATTTCGTTTTGGCACTAATGTGAAAACATGACTCTGTGTGCATAGAAGAATTATAGGCAGAGATTTATTGCGTCTTGCTCTGGTGATTTCACAGTTGCATTAGATGGAAAGGGGGAGCGAATTATTGGGGGAAGAAGCAGAGGCTTAGCACACACCCATGTCCTTGCCGTGTATAGTCATGCACAGTATTTACAAGCCAGTGGGGTTTTCAGGTTTAAGTCTGTAATGCAAATACATTCAGCATCACTAAGGCTGGTTGCCCTTGCTGGAGTGTAGGCAGTCACAGAGAATGCACATGGTGGTGGTCTGAAAAAAAACAGCTTGGACACGTGCAATTAAATAAATCAAAAATAGTGGTTTCATAATGTGTCAGTCTGTAAAAGTGATTTCAAATTGTAAAAAGAGATTTTCACTTGGCCCGAAAAAAAAAGAGCAGTAAGTGTGCTTTCAAATTGGCAAAGAAATTTCGTTTTGGCACTAATGTGAAAACATGACTCTGTGTGCATAGAAGAATTATAGGCAGAGATTTATTGCGTCTTGCTCTGGTGATTTCACAGTTGCATTAGATGGAAAGGGGGAGCGAATTTTTGGGGGAAGAAGCAGAGGCTTAGCACACACCCATGTCCTTGCCGTGTATAGTCATGCACAGTATTTACAAGCCAGTGGGGTTTTCAGGTTTAAGTCTGTAATGCAAATACATTCAGCATCACTAAGGCTGGTTGCCCTTGGTGGAGTGTAGGCAGTCACAGAGAATGCACATGGTGTTGGTCTGAAAAAAAAACAGCTTGGACACGTCCAATTAAATAAATCAAAAATAGTGGTTTCATAATGTGTCAGTCTGTAAAAGTGATTTCAAATTGTAAAAAGAGATTTTCACTTGGCCCGAAAAAAAAAGAGCAGTAAGTGTGCTTTGAAATTGGCAAAGAAATTTCGTTTTGGCACTAATGTGAAAACATGACTCTGTGTGCATAGAAGAATTATAGGCAGAGATTTATTGCGTCTTGCTCTGGTGATTTCACAGTTGCATTAGATGGAAAGGGGGAGCGAATTTTTGGGGGAAGAAGCAGAGGCTTAGCACACACCCATGTCCTTGCCGTGTATAGTCATGCACAGTATTTACAAGCCAGTGGGGTTTTCAGGTTTAAGTCTGTAATGCAAATACATTCAGCATCACTAAGGCTGGTTGCCCTTGCTGGAGTGTAGGCAGTCACAGAGAATACACATGGTGGTGGTCTGAAAAAACAGCTTGGACATGTGCATTTAAATAAATCAAAAAAAGTGGTTTTATAATGTGTCAGTCTGTAAAAGTGATTTCAAATTGTAAAAAGAGATTTTCACTTGGCCCGAAAAAAAAAGAGCAGTAAGTGTGCTTTCAAAATGGCAAAGAAATTTCGTTTTGGGACTAATGTGAAAACATGACTCTGTGTGCATAGAAGAATTATAGGCAGAGATTTATTGCGTCTTGCTCTGGTGATTTCACAGTTGCATTAGATGGAAAGGGGGAGCGAATTATTGGGGGAAGAAGCAGAGGCTTAGCACACACCCATGTCCTTGCCGTGTATAGTCATGCACAGTATTTACAAGCCAGTGGGGTTTTCAGGTTTAAGTCTGTAATGCAAATACATTCAGCATCACTAAGGCTGGTTGCCCTTGCTGGAGTGTAGGCAGTCACAGAGAATACACATGGTGGTGGTCTGAAAAAAAAACAGCTTGGACACGTGCAATTAAATAAATCAAAAATAGTGGTTTTATAATGTGTCAGTCTGTAAAAGTGATTTCAAATTGTAAAAAGAGATTTTCACTTGGCCCGAAAAAAAAAGAGCAGTAAGTGTGCTTTCAAAATGGCAAAGAAATTTCGTTTTGGCACTAATGTGAAAACATGACTCTGTGTGCATAGAAGAATTATAGGCAGAGATTTATTGCGTCTTGCTCTGGTGATTTCACAGTTGCATTAGATGGAAAGGGGGAGCGAATTATTGGGGGAAGAAGCAGAGGCTTAGCACACACCCATGTCCTTGCCGTGTATAGTCATGCACAGTATTTACAAGCCAGTGGGGTTTTCAGGTTTAAGTCTGTAATGCAAATACATTCAGCATCACTAAGGCTGGTTGCCCTTGGTGGAGTGTAGCACTGTGGACATGGGCTTTTTAAAAAATCTGAAAAGTGGTTTCATAATGTGACAGTTTGTAAAAGAGATTTTCACTTGCCCAAAAAAAAAGAGCAGTTTGTGTGCATTCAAATTGGCAAAGAAATTTCGTTTTGTGACTATTGTGAAAAGAAATGTAGTAATATATTTAAATACAATAACAGATTTTTTTTTTAGTTTTTTTCAGGTATTGCTGAAGAACAGTGAACAAAATTTAAGATGCCTACAAAATCTCGAGTTCAAAAAACGCTAAAAAAAAAACAATATTTGAAGACAACTGGAGGACCAAAGTTAGTAGAAGATGCTGATGTTGGGAAAAAGAAAAAATCTTCTGGTAAGCAAAAAAAACAATTCCTAAACAAAATATTTAAAACAAAGAAAAATGTACAAAATGTCTGTTCTCGGAAAAATGTAACAAAACATAGAGAACAGCAAAAAATTGAGAATTTAGTTAATGCAAATATACCTTCTGCAATTGAAAAGTTTAACATAAACAGAAAAACAGCATTTAAAGAGATACGTAGAAACATGTTTCAGAGAAGAGTTATGTCCAATTTGATAAAGGATATAAAGAAATATAAGCAAAAGGCTAAATATTACAAGAGAAAAAAAGAAATTGAAGCCATTGCAGCAAAAGCATTAGAATTAAAAAGGAAACTATTCATATTAATTTTGAATAGGATGCGTACATTAGATAAAATGGTTAATGTACTGAAATCACAAAGCAAAAGCAAAAGAGTAGTGAACAGAACAAACTTTTGTAAAGTGTTTTTAGGAAAGTGGATGCATAGTTCAAGTAGTGAACCTTTTTTTAATGAAGAGAGCTATTTTCAAAGTAATAGTTTGCTGCATGCAGTTGACACCAGAGGTCGTTCATACGAAGTAAAAAATGGTTGCATAATGGAGAAGGAGATAATGGTTCCAAGAGATGAGGTACAAGTGATGGCAGATGAGGCAATGGGGAGACGTCCTAAAGCCCCAGTGTACACTTGGAATTGTAGTAGTATTTGCACTGTGCGTCAGGAATCTATTGACAGATTTCGAGAGTTTCTAAGAGAATATAGTAAAAAAAGTGTAAAACAAAAGATTAAGGTGCTTCAAAGTCTGGATCCATGCAGAGTGAGAGAGAATACTGGTTTGCAGGGTCATTCTCTTGCTTGTCTATCTAGAAAAGTGTGCAATAGTGTTTTCCATCATTTTAGGATGCTGGCTGTTCATCATACTGAAATGAGAAAGTTTGTGAGACGGTTGTATTTTGCCAAAAGTCCAGCAATAAAGTTAAATGAATTGAATAGGGCTCTGTTCCGAGGAACGGTATCAGATGTAGAGAAGGTTGTTGATGAAATTCAGTTTTGTTACTTTGGTCCTGAACAAAACAGTGCAGAGAAGGACACAGTAAATGAGGAAGAAGTGGAAGAGAATGTAGAACCCTCTGTAAGTAACACATTTAATGATCACATAACAAAATTTGCAATAGTCTCTAATGAAAGACCAAATTTTACTTGTATTTGTTGCCGCAGAACTCATTATAGAAAACAAACTAGGAATGTTGATCTCTACAGAAAGAGTGAAAATGAAGATAATTATAAGTGGAAGGATTTTGCCACATATATATTTCTAGAAAATTGTTTTGAATTGGGTGAAGATCAGCGTATTTGTAAATACTGTTATAACAAGTTAGAGGAAAATAGAATGCCGACCAGAGCTGTACATAATAATTTAGAATTGGATGCTATTCCTGCTGAACTTTCTGAATTAAATACATATGAGTCTATACTCATTCAATGTGTTCATCCGTTCCAGACCATAGTACGTATGGAGCCCAAAACTGGTAAATTACCTCCTTCAGATTTACTGAGAGGTTTAAAAGGTAGAGTGGTGTATTTGCCCTTGGATTTGAAAAAAAATATGGAAACTATTGATGCGGATACTTTGGAAACTGAACCATTAATTATTCTGGTTAATGGTGTACCTACAAAGAATAAGAAGATTTGGCAGGAGCTGGTAGATGTGCGGAAAGTACAAAGAGCAAATTTGTATTTGAAAAAAAATAACAAATGGTATGAATCAATTTATATAGAAGAAGAAGAAGAAGAAGAAGATTTACAAGGAGACACAGAAACACCAACTGGACAAATTGAAAAAGTGGACAAGTCAAAGGAAGAAGAAATTTATGAACATTTTAGCATACATCCTCTCCATTCGAAAGAAGTTTTGGGAGACAATATTGATCTCTTTCAGATGAAGAAAGCAAAAGGAAATCCCGTGAGTGTATGGGAGGAGAGCTTGGAAGCTCGATGTTTTCCCCAGCTGTTTCCTAAAGGAAAAGGAGGACGATACGATGAACGTCCAGAACAGATTCCAGCTTCAGAGTATCGAACTACAAGACTATATGCTGAAGATCCCAGATTTCGACAAAGTATTCCTTATTTGTTCCATCTTTTATTTGAAAGCGACTTGTCTGCACTGTCTTATGCAGTAAATCACATTTTAAAAAGTGGAGTACATTTACAAAATGTGTCTGCTAAGGATTTTATGGAGAAAGTGCAGCACCGAGATGATCATTTGGAAACACAACTGATCAATCTGATGGCTTGTCAGCGTGGGACAAATGAATATTGGTACCGACGCCATGGTGAACTAAAATGCATGTTACGCAATTTAGGAACACCAACATGGTTCCTTACCCTAAGCTGTGCCGAGTACGCTTGGGATGATTTACTGGATTTTCTACGAGAGGCCAATTCAAACATTAAAAACATCGAATACAAGACAGCAGGAGAACTGTGCTCATTGGATCCGGTTAATGTTTGCAGATATTTCAATCATAGATTTGAGGCTATGATGTCCTTCATCTGCAATAAAAAAAATCCACCCCTTGGAGAAGTAGTGGATTTCTTTTGGAGAAAAGAGTACCAGGCAAGAGGTGCTCCTCATATTCATATTCTGCTGTGGATCAAGGATGCCCCAAAGTTTGGAACAGATACTGATGAAGCAGTGTTATCTTACATTGAAGAATATGCAACATGTGCTATACCAAAAAGCACAGAAGAGAACAAGTTAAAGGAGCAAGTTCTACGTTTCCAAAGTCAACGGTGTGGAAAATACTGTCGACGGAAATACAAGAGCAAAGAAAAATACTACACTAAATGTCGATTTGGATTTCCTAGACCTGTTCTTTCAAATGGAAGAGTCAACAGTTTTATGTCAGCTGTGAGACATACTATCACAAGAAAATCACCTAAGAATACCTACAACCTTAAAAGAAAAGAAGAATCTAAAAATATAAATGACTACAACCCAGTCATTTTATCCATGTGGAACGCTAACATGGATATACAGTATGTTGCTGACAATTCCATTGCTGTTGCTCGATATGTAACGTCTTACATTACGAAATCAGAAAAAACAGAATTGAAGGAAATGTGGGAAGAGATTTCTCACGAGAAGACTGTCAGTAAGAAGCTGTACAGTTTCAGTTTGAAGATGTTATCGCATCGAGAAATTGGATCCTACGAATGTTCAGATAGGTTATCTTCTGCAAGTCTCTACTCGAAGTCAAGAAGAATAATTTGGGCAAGTTTAGGCCTTGCAGCAATGAGAAATCGGGTACTGAAATCTGTTGGAGAAATTGAATATTTGGCTGAGAATGACCCAGAAAGTACAGATATATTGAAAACAAACATGTTGGACACATATTATCCCAAGAGAAGTCATCATCTGGAGAACATGTGTCTCTATGAAGTGTTACAGAACTACATTTATTCACGGAAAGCTGCAGAAGACATCAACAGTGGAAAATATAAAGTTGTTGGTGAAGAAGGATGTTTGGTGAAGCAAACCAAAGGAAGTTTGATAAATCACCGGAAGCTGAGTTGCGACACTACCGACAAGAAAGAATTTTACTACTTGGCTCTTTTACAGTTGTTTAAACCATGGCGTACAGAGGATGAACTACTGGGAGAATTCCAGAGCTATGAAGATTCTTTTAATGCTTGTAAAGACAGCATACAATGCAGTACATTCTCAACTTATCTGCAAATGTTAAATGAAGAAATTGAACAGGAAACTACAATTGCAGCAGAAATAGCTAGAGACAGTTCTCAGGACAGCCAAAGTTCAGGAACATACAGTCAAGATCCCCTAGGACAACCAATCGTTGAAAATGAAGCATCAATAGCCATGAATGAAGTGGAAACGGCTATGAATCAAGGTCAAGAAGAATTTATAGACTTAGAAAATTTGGAAAGACAACTGAATCAAGAGCAGCAACAAATTTATGAAGAGATCAAAAACAAAATTGATCACGGATTTCTACATATCAAAAAAGAGTGCTCATGCACATCATTTCATCCAATCAGGATGTATGTAAGCGGACAAGCTGGCACTGGAAAAAGTTTCCTAATTAAAGTCATCAGAAGCTACCTAAAGCAAAAAACGGATTCTACTTTGTCTTGTGTGGTTACTGCTCCAACTGGGTTAGCAGCATATAACATAAAAGGAATCACCTTACATCGTTTGCTAATGTTACCAGTGGAGCATGAGAACAAAATACAATTCAACAAGCTAACTGGAGAAGCATCCTTGGAAGTTTCAAGAGTATTGAAGAAGATGCAAGTTCTCATTATTGATGAGGTGAGCATGGTATCGAACTTAATGCTTGCCTTTGTGCATTTAAGAATGCAGCAAATTTTGAAGACAGACTATGACGTGTTATTTGGTGGAAAACACGTCATAGTTTTTGGGGATCTTTTGCAACTTACTCCAGTTAAAGGACAACCAGTGTTTAATACTGTGACACATGAAGACACGAAGAAGTCATTGGGAAGCATTGGAAATACAAATATTTGGTCCTTCTTTGAGTACAAGGAACTTACAACTAATATGAGGCAAGCAAACGATGAAGAATATGGAAGTATTCTGAAAGATATCAGGATTGGAATACTCACAGAAGTTGGGAAAAAAGCATTACAGAGTCGGCTGCTACATAATTTATTTCCAAAGGAAGAAATAGTTGCAGAGAAAATATACAAGAATATTGCAGAAAACAAAAGTGTCATCTGCTTAATGCCAACTCTACGTGAATGCTCAATATTTAATGAGGAGCTTTTGAAATTGGAAAAGGAAGACATCAGGAAATTGGAAGCAGTGGACAAAATTGAGGATGGAAGAATTACTGTCACAGTAACAGGCAAACTGAAAAATAAATTGGACTCACTAGAGAAGAACATCTCCAAAACAGCAGGATTAGAAAAAAATCTATATGTTTGCATGAACTGTAGAGTGTTTTTAAGGAGAAATTTGGATGTTGAGAAAGGCTTAGTGAATGGAGCAATGGGAAGAGTTGTGGGTTTTATTAATTATCAGAAAAAAGAAGGAATTGAATGTTTAAAAATAAAATTTGATCAGATAGAAGAAGTTAAAGATATTTGTCGTTGTACAGTTCGTTTTATGCTTGTGAAAGACTTATATGTACGTAGGAAGCAGTTTCCGTTTTCTCTAGCATATGCTGTAACTATTCACAAGTCTCAAGGATTGACTGTAGATTGTGCATTTGTGAACATTGGTTCAACTGTGTTCAAAGAAGGTATGGCATATGTAGCTTTGTCACGAGTCAAAACATTATCAGGTTTATTCATGATAGACTTTGATGACTCAAAAGTTAGTGCTGATACAAACTGTGTAAAGGAGTATAATAGATTAAGAAGAAGCTATGCTCCTCATTTAGGTCAGTATCCTGTGTTGGAGAAACGTGTAGTTTCTCGTAAAAGGAGAAATGAGAATATCTGTAATGAACATATAGAGAAGAGGAAAAAAAAGAGGAGTGATGTAATTGCAAGCAAAAAGAAAAAGGAAAATGAAGAACAGGTTGTAGGATGTCATTTTGAAAATAGCTCTGGTGTCAACTGCTATGGAAATGTAGTGCTGAATGTTGCATTTTATCTGGAAAGTTTGCAAGAGCAGATAATAGTAAATCAGGGAAAAAGATTCTGTTCAGAGCTGAGTCTCCTTTTTCAAAAGCTGAGTAAAGATAAAACTCAAATAGAAAGTGCTACTGACATTAGAAAACTTTTAGATGTATGTTCAGGACGAACACAGTTTTCTCAAAATGAACAGCAAGATGCACACGAATTTTTGATGTATTTTCTTCAGGTAGTGGAAGAAGAAGGAGTTCCCATTGACATTTTTTTTGGTCTCTCTTATAAATGGGAACATAGTTGTGATAATTGTTATAATATATGTGGCTCTATTGTTGATAATGAAAGGTTTATTTATTTGACATTGCCAGAGAGTAAAACAGTCACTTTTGCAAAATTAGTTAAAGATGCTAATCATAGCATGAAATGTGGTGAGTGTAATTCTGACATGTTATCAACATTAATTTTAAGGGAATACGGACAGTATGTAATTTTAATGATGCAACGATGTAGAGCTGATGGATCAAAATTGGATACTTTAATAAAGAAGTTTACAGGACAGCAATTATCAATTTCAGGAAAAACTTTTGTAACTGTTGCAATAATTTTCCATGATGGACCTACTGTTACTTCTGGACATTACACAGTTTATCTAAAATGTGAAAAAGGCTGGACACTGTGTAATGATTCCCAATTGATTTTCAAACAACGTTTGCCTTTTGATTTAGCAAATTCCTATCTAATCTTCCTGAAACCTAAATTTTAGAGAGACTTGGCAAGATCTGGACAAAATAATTTTATCATTTTACTGGATTACCATTGCAATTTTGTAGAAAAAATATTTTTAAAATTATCATTTGGCCTAAAGGAAAGATAACCAATTGTAATGTGGACTTTTTTAATTTTTAATGCAATTTTGAAAAACCAATAATTTAGAGATAATCGGTAACTTCTGCACATTTTAAATTTTGGAATGCTATTGAACTGCCATTGGAAAATTTTTTCAAAAATGATTTAAAAAATTACTATTTGGCCATGTGGAAAAGTAAGCAATTCTATTGTGGACTAAATAAATTATTCAAAAAATTTTCGTGAACCAAAATGTTACAGAGAATCGGTGAGATCTGGACAGATTAAACTTTAGAATTTTAATGGATTTCCCTTGGAAATTTATTCCAGGAAAAAAAAAAAAAATACTATTTGGCCTAAAGGAAATAAAATCAGATGTATTTTGGAGTTATTTGAGATATAATATTGTGATTATACTTCTCAAACAAACATATCAGACGGTATTTTAAAGAAAAAAGTATTGTTTTTAGATGATATTTTTTTAGAATAATATGCATTTCTGTAATGATAAGTTTAAGTGAGAAGAGATTCTGGGCTTTTTTAATACAATCTTTGTGATTGTTAATTTTTTTTGCCCGCTGTAAAATGATGAATGCAATTGCTTTCACAATTAATAGTGAAATGCAATTTATTCTGAAAACAGCAAAAATAAGGCAAAAATATTTTTTGGTAAAAAATGTAAATATGTGTACTGTATTATTAAATGGTTTAAAAATATTAATACTTTTTTCTTTATTTTCAGATCGATATAGAAAATTTTCGGAAACTACAACCATTTTAAAAACTATTTTTTAAAAAAACAAATGAATAAATATTTTTTTGAGTGAGTATGGTAAGTCAATAATAAAAATTGTAGTCTCTCAAGGACTTTATAATGTGATAAATGATTTTTAGTGTTTTTTTTTAAAAAATAAAAAAAAAACAAGTAAAAAAAAGATGGAAGATAAGGTTGGCTCTTAAAAGAACCGTTGTGTTCATGCAGGGACAGAGGAAAGGAAGCATGGGAAAATCATTCAAAGCTACAAATGTGCTGATCTATTTTGTTGTTCACTAGGGAAACACTGGTCTCCCTATGACAAATTAGACCTTTACAAAATGTGCAATGAATATCAACCTTCCGAAATCGAAGGTTCATTTCCAGAGGGCCAGCAAAAGGAGATTCTCCCCCCACAGATGAAGGGCTCACCTGACCTGCAGAAGAAGGAGTAAGCCCTGCAGGTGATGGTCCAGGCTGAGCTGCTGTGGATGTACTGGCTCGTCTTTCTGAAGAGTTACCTCCAAAAAGATGACCATGTGTCCTTCTGTGTACATCCTGGAGGTGTCTCTTCATGGTGTGATTCCCAAAGGAATACTTCCTGTTAGGATTACCTCTAGAAAGTACACGCTTACACAGCTTGCAAGTAACTAAGGGTGCATTCACCTTTTGCTGGCCTTCTGGAAAAGTAAAATAATCCCAAACATAAGAAGGCTTTACTTTCCTCGCTCTCTGCCTCAAGACAGTGCTGCTGGTGCTAGCCTCACTCTCAGAAGAGCTCTGCTGTTCTGCCATCGTATCCCAAAGACAAACCAGCTCCTTCTCCCAAGGGATCACAAGCAGAAATGAGGGGAATGGGTGTGGTGTAGGAGAGTTCTAGAACTGAAAGTACTTTCAACCAATCAAAAGTTGTGTTTCATGATCACATGACCTACCGTACGCTTACGGTACGCTTACGGTACGCTTACGGCAAAAAGTACGCGTGCGCGTAAAAAAGACACGCGCTTCCGCGCATGCGCATAACAGTCACTCCCCGGCACTTCCGCGTAACGTGCGCGTGTGGCGTAAGCGCGCACGCGTCCCACGCGCAGTACGCGCGGTTACGCAAATTGCGTAACTATACGCAAGCAGCATAGATAGATTACGGACGTTGCGTAAACCGTACGCTTACCGTGAGCTTACGGTACGCGTACTAAAAAAAAAAAAAAAAAAAAAAAAAAAAATCTGGTAATAAATTTTACGTTTATTTTAAAAAATATATTAAAAAAAAATATTTAAGGATTTTAAAAATTTAAGCATAGTCTTTATAAAATGAAAGAAAATTAAATTAAAAATATGTTTGAAAAAAATGAAGAATAAAAAAAAAAATTAGCATTTAAAAAACCTTGCAAATTCACTGAAAAAACCATGGGTTACACACACGTTATAGTAAGGAATTAGCATTTAAAAAACCTTGCAAATTCACTGAAAAAACCATGGGTTTCACACACGTTATAGTTAGGAATTAGCATTTAAAAAACCTTAGAAATTCACTGAAAAAACCATAGGTTTCACACACGTTATAGTTAGGAATTAGCATTTAAAAAACCTTAGAAATTCAGTGAAAAAACCATAGGTTTCACACATGTTATAGTTAGCTGGACATTTTACTCGTAAAAAACCAATGAAATTGCCCCGTTATAGTTAGTTCAGCTAACTATAACTCGCGCGCCCGCAATGCACTGCTGATGACGTCACATATTACATCACTCATGACATGGTCAGTGACATCACTCATGACATCACTGATGACATCTCAAATGACATCACTGATGACATCACTGATGACATCATCCTTGTGATAGAGTGGCAGACCTCCTCTCACCTTAATATAAGCTTTGATACACACATTCAAAAATAGAGACTAAAATTTTCAAAACAATGGACATACCAATACCAGTTACAACAACCTCTTCAGTAATTCTAAGATCAACATACACATCCACTCATTCACCAACAGTCCTATACAGTCACTCATACATGTACTCACTCATCATATGTACTCATACACCTATACATCCTGTTACATAATGCCACTCATCCATAGAGTTACTCACACACATAGTCACTCATGCTAATAAAGAATCAAACATACATTCACCTGCATATACAGTTATACACACACCACCACACTTACTTCTACGGAAACTTACACATACTTAGTCTTTTAAACAATCACTTATAGAAACACATACTTATTCATACAGGAACTCTTTCAATCTGTCCCTCTCACATATACTCACATATATACACCAATAGTCACATATACTAGTTTAAAACATATGTAGTTACTCCTGAAGACACTATTGGGACAGTCATTCACTCACTAACACACCCATACACACACTCATCCACCCATACAGTCCTGCACACATGCTGTCTTCAACACATACAAACAGTGAGTCACTCATTCATGCACCTATGCACTACGTAATACCCCCCACCGAACCATACAGACACTCAGACTGATACTCAAAAAAACAACTACTAACCTATATAGACACCCATGTAGCTACTCACCAACCCATGCAGCCACTTATACACAAAGTGAGAGATACACTTAATCAGTCAGTTACACAATCAATTTTTTAAAAACAAATCATCCATTTAGACACTTATATACCCATTTATTCTTCCATCGACCTTGAGATATACATATATAAAACATATTTAATTTTCAGAAAAACACACATTCACTGGATGATGTCATCAGTGAGGTCATCAGTGATGTCATTTGAGATGTCATCAGTGATGTCATGAGTGATGTCACTGACCATGTCATGAGTGATGTAATATGTGACGTCATCAGCAGTGCATTGCGGGCGCGCGAGTTATAGTTAGCTGAACTAACTATAACGGGGCAATTTCATTGGTTTTTTACGAGTAAAATGTCCAGCTAACTATAACATGTGTGAAACCTATGGTTTTTTCACTGAATTTCTAAGGTTTTTTAAATGCTAATTCCTAACTATAACGTGTGTGAAACCTATGGTTTTTTCAGTGAATATATATATATATATATATATATATATATATATATATATATATATATATATATATATATATATATATATATATATATATATATATATATATATTATCTACTGGCGTTCGCCAGTAGATAGTTATAGTTACAACCTAGTTTCCATAGGAAATCTCAAAATTCTATTTTGAATAACTTTGGCACCGGTTGACGAATCCTCGCGAAATTTTCAAAACTAATGGGGCGCTCCGCTCAGCTCCTACCCTGAAAGTCCCGGGGTGATTCATCAAGCGGGGGCCGAGAAAAAAGGGGGGTCCCAAAACGCGTTTTCCCCATGTTATTTTCAATAGGACCTTTAGACACAGCTACAGCCCGAACGGCTGAACAGAATTACGTGAAATTTGGCAGAGAGGTAGCCATAAGGTCAAGGAAGTGCCTTTTGCAGGTCTGGTGTAAATCTGTTCAGTATTTCCTGAGAAAATAGCATTTAAAAGCATATCAATATCTATACACGTGCACCGTGTGCGCACAGTGCGCGCACCCTGCCGTGCGCGAGGGCAATTCTGATTGGTTGTTAGATGTCGGTAAACATTCGAATCGGTCGAAACCAGGAAGTGTCGGCCGCCATTTTGTCTCTCGCAGTCTGAGGGGGTGATAAAAAAGGTGGAGAACGTGAAAAGGGGGCAGAGTGGACAGTTCCTGACCCCCTAGCCTTGGTCAGGGGGTCACAGAAGGACCCCCAAGGGAGAAAAAAACAAATTTTTTTTTATTTTTAAATCGCGAGGTGCGTGCACCCTGCGCGCACGGCACGCACTGCGAACTGCGCGCACCTCGCGATTTAAAAAAAAAAAAAAATCACAGTGCGCGCACGGTGAAAAACCTGAAAAAAAAAATTATAAATACATAACTTAGCATTTAAAAAACCGTACAAATTCACTGAAAAAACCATAAGTTTCACACACGTTATAGTTACGAATTAGCATTTAAAAAACCTTGCAAATTCACTTAAAAAACCATAGGTTTCACACATGTTATAGTTAGCTGGACATTTCACTCGTAAAAAACCAATGAAATTCCCCCGTTATAGTTACTGCAGGCAACTATAACTCACGCGACCGCAATCCTCTGCTGATGACGTCAGATATTACATCACTGATGACATATGTGTCTTTATGAAAACTAAATATTTGTAATATATGTATAGCTAAAGATTAATGGAAGAAGACATGGGCAAATAAGTGTCTAAATACAGTGATGTAATATCTGACGTCATCAGCAGAGGATTGCGGTCGTGTGAGTTATAGTTGCCTGCAGTAACTATAACGGGGGAATTTCATTGGTTTTTTACGAGTGAAATGTCCAGCTAACTATAACATGTGTGAAACCTATGGTTTTTTAAGTGATATATATATATACATACATATATATATATATATATATGTGTATATATATATATATATATAAATATATCCAATAACCAGAGTTAAGCTCTGATGAAAGGAGACCAGCCGGCAGGTAAGTATTTTCACTTCGACGACGACAACTTGCCAACAGGAGACATCGTAGAGCCAGCATCGAGGTGTGCTTCAGCCAGACGAGTTTCGGAAACTCTTCATCCCTTTATCAATGGCTTCAAACAAACTGCAGTCCTGCCAGACAAAGTTCACCTCACTTTATTTCTTTCAGGTACCTGCCCCCATGGGCGTAGCCTCACGGCATTGTGGTTCCTGTAGTGTAATGAAAATATTTTCTCCAGTGAGTTTATCTGCGCAGCGCAGTAAATAAAATGATTAAAACCAAGTGGATTGATGTCGCCTCTCTTGTATCTCCTGTCCCGCTTTGTAGTTGTGATCATGGAAAACTCCCTGGTGCCAACGCGTGCCCGCTGATGTGCGGTGGGTCTCCCTTCGCGGCTGGGCTTTAGCCGCTCAAATCCAACAATCAGAGTTAAGCCTCGATGAAAGGAGACCAGCTGGCAGGTATATATTATCTACTGGCGGCCGCCAGTAGATAGTTATAGTTAGGACCGCCTTTCCATAGGAAAAGCATTTTTTGATGTGCTTATAACTTTGGCGTTGTTTGACGAATCTTTATGAAATTTTCCAAAAAGTTCTTCTTTTCAGATCAGCTCCAATCTTGAAAGTTTGGGGCTGATTCGTCAAGGGGGTCTGAGAAAAAGGGGGGTCCCAAAACGTGTTTTCTCCATGCAATTTCCATAGGAAACTTTAGACAAGGCTACAGGTCAAACTGCTGAACGGAATTACGCCAAATTTGGCAGGGAGCAATGTCTTGGTCCAGAAAGCACGCTTTTGTTTAAATGGGGTAAATCCATCTGTTGTGATTCAGTCCATCAGCTAGTATCTCTCCGTCTACAAGCCATCAGTTCCGTAGTTCTACCTCTGCGAGGCAATACTGAAAATATACCGGAGCTCTGTCTGTGCGAGATTCGCGTTTCACGTTCCCTCTCCCACATCACCAGCTGGCAGCTATGCCTTTAGAAGCCAGTCCATCGGCTCGCAGCTCTGCGTCTGCGAGCCGTCTTGCCCACAGCTGTACCTGTGCATGCCAACCCGTTAGCTCGTAGCGGTGTCTCTGCTAGCAGCCCCATCCACCCGTTGCTCTCCCTTTGCGAGTCAGCCAGTCAGATCGCAGCTCGGGCCCGCAGGTGTACCAATGTGAGCCAGCATGTTAGCTCGTAGCTGTGTCTCTGTAGCAGGCCCGTCAGCCCATTGCTCTCACTCCGCGAGCCAGTACGCTGCTGTGTCTTTGCAAACTGCCTGCCCGTAGCTCTCCCTCTGCGAGTCGAGCCCAAGGGTTGCAGCTCTCCCTCTGAGAGCTGGGGGGCTAACTGTTGAAACTAGGAAGTGTTGGCAGCCATTTTGTGATTCAGTCCGTCAGCTCGCATCTCTACCTCTACAAGACATCGAGTCCATAGTTCTACCTCTGCAAGGCAACTCTGAAAACATACCGGAGCTCTGTCTGTGCGAGATACCCCTTTCACGCTCCCTCTCCCCACATCACCAGCTCGCAGCTATGCCTTCAGAAGCTAGTCCGTCGGTTCGCAGCTCTGCGTCTGCGAGCCGTCGGGCCCGCAGCTCTACCTCTGCGACCCAGCCCATTACACACCCCCAACAGAGAGATGCACACACTCTCAGAACAACGACAGGGGATGACCAGGAGGGACTTGAAGTGTAAAAGTCAACTCAACAACATACTCAGGTAGTAACAAAGACTGACCTAACACCAAGGTTCGACTCAAATACACCACCCACGACACCCACAGATCTTAACCTGAAATAAAGTTATCTAAAGATACTACTTGGAGTGGACCTACTTTTGATTAAAACACTCTCCCTCTGCGAGCTAGTACACTGCTGTGCCTTTGCAAGCCAACGGCTCGCAGCTCTCCCTCTGCGGGCCAAGCCCACGGGCTGCTGCTCTCCCTCTGCGAGCCTGCCTGACGGCCCGCAGGTCTCTCTGCTAGCCGAACCGCAGCTCTCACTACCCCAGCATGACCCCCTACACTACCCAAACACCACTGCACTGCCCTAACTCTACCCCCAACACGACCCCTTACACTACACAAACACCACTGCGCTACCCTAAAACACTACCCCAGCACAACCCCCTACACTACATAAACACCACAGTGCTACCCTAAAACACTACCTCCAGCATGACCCCCAACACTACACGAACACCACTGTGCTGCCCTAAACCCTAAATCTACCCCCAGCACGACCCCCTACACTACCCAAACACCATTGCACTGCCCTAAACCCTAAAACACTACCCCAGCACGACCCCCTACACTACCCGAACACCACTTCACTGCCCTAAACCCTAAAACACTACCTCCAGCACGACCCCCTACACTACACGAACACCACTGTGCTGCCCTAAACCCTAAATCTACCCGCAGTACGACCCCCTACACTACCCGAACACCACTGCGCTGCCCTAAACCCTAAAACACTACCCCCAGCACGACCCCTACACTACCCAAACACCACTGCACTACCCTAAACCCTAAAACACTACCCCCAGCACGACCCCCTGCACTTGCGAAACACCACCGCGCTACCCTAAACCCTAAAACACGACCCCCTACACTACACAAACACCACTGCACTACCCTAAACCGTAAAGCACTACCCCCAGCACGGCCCCCTACACTACACAAACACCACTGCACTACCCTAAACCCAAAAACACTAACTCCAGCACGACCCCCTACACTACCCGAACACCACTGTGCTGCTCTAAACCCTAAAACACTACCTCCTACACGACCCCCTATACTACCCGAACACCACTGCACTGCCCTAAACCCTAAAACACAACCCCAAGCACAACCCCCTACACTACCCGAACACCACTGCACTGCCCTAAACCCTAAAACACTAACCCCAGCACGACCCCCTATACTACCGGAAACCCACTGCACTGCCCTAAACCATAAAACACTACCCCAGCATGACCCCCTACACTACCGAACACCACTGCACTGCCCTAAACCCTAAAACACTACCCCCAGCACAACCCCCTACAGTACCCAAACACCACTGCACTACCCTAAACCCTAAAACACTACCCCCAGCACAACCCCCTACACTACCCGAACACCACCGCGCTACCCTAAACCCTAAAACACGACCCCCTACACTACACAAACACCACTGCACTACCCTAAACCCTAAAACACTACCCCCAGCACGACCCCCTACACTACACAATCACCACTGCACTACCCTAAACCCTAAAACACTACCTCCAGCACGACCCCCTACACTACCCAAACACCACTGCGCTGCCCTAAACCCTAAAACACTACCTCATACATGACCCCCGACACTACCCGAACACCACTGCACTGCCCTAAACCCTAAAACACTACCCCCAGCACCACCCCCTACACTACCCGAACACCACTGCACTGCCCTAAACCCTAAAACACTACCCCCAGCACGACCCCCTTCACTAACCGAACACCACTGCACTGCCCTAAACCATAAAACACTACCCCCAGCACGACCCCCTACACTACCCGAACACCACTGCACTGCCCTAAACCCTAAAACACTACCCCCAGCACAACCCTCTACGGTACCCAAACACCACTGCACTACCCTAAACCCTAAAACACTACCCCCAGCACGACCCCCTACACTACCCAAACACCACTGCACTACCCTAAACTCTAAAACACTGCGCCCAGCACAACCCCCTACACTACCGAAACACCACTGCACTACCCTAAACCCTAAAACACGACCCCCTACACTACCCGAACACCACTGCACTGCCCTAAACCATGAAACACTACCCCAGCACGACCCCCAACACTACCCGAACACCACTGCGCTACCCTAAACCCTAAAACACGACCCCCTACACTACACAAACACCACTGCGCTACCCTAAACCCTAAAACTCTACCCCCAGCACGACCCCCTACACTACACGAACACCACTGCACTACCCTAAACCCTAGAACACTACCTCCAGCATGACTCCCTACACTACCCGAACGCCACTGCGCTGCCCTAAACCCTAAAACACTACCTCCTACATGACCACCTACACCAGCCAAACACCACTGCACTGCCCTAAACCCTAAAACTCTACCCCCAGCACGACCCCCTACACTACACGAACACCACTGCACTACCCTAAACCCTAAAACACAACCCCCAGCATGACCCCCTACAGTACCCAAACAACACTGCACTACCCTAAACCCTAAAACACTACCCCCAGCATGACCCCCTGCACTACCAAAACACCACCGCGCTACACTAAACCCTAAAACACGACCCCCTACACTACACAAACACCACTGCACTACCCTAAACACTAAAGTGCTACCCCCAGCACGACCTCCTACACTAAACAAACACCACTGCACTACCCTAAACCCTAAAACACTAACTCCAGCACGACCCCCACACTACCCGAACACCACTGCGCTGCCCTAAACCCTAACACTCTACTTCCTACACGGCCCCCTACACTACCCAAACACCACTGCACTACCCCAAACTCGAAAACACTACGCCCAGCACAACCCCCTACACTACCGAAACCCCACTGCACTACCCTACACCCTAAAACACAACCCCCTACACTACCCGAACACCACTGCACTGCCCTAAACCATGAAACACTACCCCAGCATGACCCCCTACACTCCTACACTACCCGAACACCACTGCACTGCCCTAAACCCTAAAACACTACCCCCAGCACAACCCCCTACAGTACCCAAACACCACTGCACTACCCTAAACCCTAAAAAACTACGCCCAGCACAACCCCCTACACTACCAAAACACCACTGCGCTACCCTAAACCCTAAAACATGACCCCCTACACTACACAAACACTACTGCACTACCCTGAACCCTAAAACACTACCTCCAGCATGACCCCCTACACTACCCGAACACCACTGCGCTGCCATAAACCCTAAAACACTACCTCCTACATGACCACCTACACTACCCGAACACCACTGCACTGCCCTAAACCCTAAAACACTACCCCGAGCACGACCCCCTACACTACCCGAACACCACTGCACTGCCCTAAACCCTATAACACTACCCCAGCACGACCCCCTTCACTAACCGAACACCACTGCACTGCCCTAAACCATAAAACACTACCCCCAGTACGACCCCCTACACTACCGGAACACCACTAGACTGCCCTAAACTCTAAAACACAACCCCCAGCACGGCCCCCTACAGTACCCAAACAACACTGCACTACCCTAAACCCTAAAACACTACCCCCAGCACGACCCCCTGCACTACCGAAACACCACCGCGCTACCCTAAACCCTAAAACATGACCCCCTACACTACACAAACACCACTGCACTACCCTAAACCCTAAAGTACTACCCCCAGCACGACCTCCTACACTAAACAAACACCATTGCACTACCCTAAACCCTAAAACACTAACTCCAGCACGGCCCACTACACTACCTGAACACCACTGCGCTGCCCTAAACCCTAAAACACTACCCCCAGCACGACACCCTACACTACCCGAACACCACTGCACTGCCCTAAACCCTAAAACACTACCCCAGCACGAACCCCTACACTAACCGAACACCACTGCACTGCCCTAAACCATAAAACACTACCCCCAGCACGACCCCCTACACTACCCGAACACCACTGCACTGCCCTAAACCCTAAAACACTACCCCCAGCACGACCCCCTACAGTACCCAAACACCACTGCACTACTCTAAACCCTAAAACACTACCCCCAGCACGACCCCCTGCACTACCGAAACACCACTGCGCTACCCTAAACCCTAAAACACGACCCCCTACACTACACAAACATCACTGCACTACCCTAAACCCTAAAGCACTACCCCCAGCATGACCCCCTACACTACACAAACACCACTGCACTACCCTAAACCCTAAAACACTACCTCCAGCACGACCCCCTACACTACCCAAACACCACTGCGCTGCCCTAAACCCTAAAACACTACCTCCTACACAACCCCCTACACTACCCGAACACCACTGCACTGCCCTAAACCCTAAAACACTACCCCCAGCACAACCCCCTACACTAACTGAACACCACTGCACTGACCTAAACCCTAAAACACTACCCCCAGCACGACCCCCTACACTACCTGAACACCACTGCACTGCCCAAAACCATAAAACACTACCCCCAGCACGACCCCCTACACTACCCGAACACCACTGCACTGCCCGAAACCCTAAAACACTACCCCCAGCACAACCCCCTACAGCACCCAAACACCACTGCACTACCCTAAACCCTATAACACAACCCCCAGCACGACCCCCTACACTATCCAAACACCACTGCACTACCCTAAACCCTAAAACACTACCCCCAGCTCGACCCCCTACACTACACAAACACGACTGCACTAAGCTAAACCATAAAACAATACCCCCCATACTACACAAACACCACTGCACTACCCTAAACCCTAAAACACTACCCCAGCATGACCCCCTACACTACACAAACACCACTGAACTACCCTAAAACCTAAAACACTACCACCAGCACAACCCCCTACACTACCCAAACACCACTACCCTACCCTAAACCCTAAAACACTACCCCCAGCTCGACCCCCTACACTACACAAACACGACTGCACTAAGCTAAACCATAAAACAATACCCCCCATACTACACAAACACCACTGCACTACCCTAAACCCTAAAACACTACCCCAGCATGACCCCCTACACTACACAAACACCACTGAACTACCCTAAAACCTAAAACACTACCACCAGCACAACCCCCTACACTACCCAAACACCACTACCCTACCCTAAACCCTAAAACACTACCCCAGCACAACTGCCTACACTACCCAAACACCACTGCACTACCCTAAACCCTAAATCTACCCCAGCACGAACCCCTACACTACACAAACACCACTGCACTACCCTAAACCCTAAAAACCTACTCCCAGCACAACCCCCTACAGTACCCAAACACCACTGCACTACCCTAAACCCTAAAACACTACCCCCAGCACAACCCCCTACACTACACGAACACCACCGCGCTACCCTAAACCCTAAAACACGACCCCCTACACTACACAAACACCACTGCACTACCCTAAACCCTAAAACACTACCCCCAGCACGACCCCCAACACTACCCTAACACCACTGCACTGCCCTAAACCCTAAAACATTACCTCCAGCACGACCCCCTACACTACACGAACACCACTGTGCTGCCCTAAACCCTAAATCTACCCCCAGCCAACCCCCTACACTACCGAAACACCACCGCGCTACCCTAAACCCTAAAACACGACCCCCTACACTACACAAAAACCACTGCACTACCCTAAACCCTAAAACACCACCCCCAGCACGACCCCCTACACTACACAAACACCACTGCACTACCCTAAACCCTAAAACACTACCTCCAGCATGACCCCCTACACTACCCGAACACCACTGCGCTGCCCTAAACCCTAAAACACTACCTCCTACATGACCCCCGACAGTACCCGAACACCACTACACTGCCCTAAACCCTAAAACACTACCCCAGCATGACCCCCTACACTAACCGAAACCACTGCACTGCCCTAAACCATAAAACACTACCCCCAGCACGACCCCTACACTACCCGAACACCACTGCACTGCACTAAACCCTAAAACACTACCCCCTGCACGACCCCCTACAGTACCCAAACACCACTGCACTGCCCTAAACCCTAAAACACTACCCCCAGCACAACCCCCTGCACTACACAAACACCACTGCACTACCCTAAACCCTAAAGCACTACCCCCAGCACGACCCCCTACACTACACAAACACCACTGCACTACCCTAAACCCTAAAACACTACCTCCAGCACGACCCCCTACACTACCCGAACACCACTGCACTGCCCTAAACCCTAAAACACTACCCCCAGCACAACCCTCTACACTACCCGAACACCACTGCACTGACCAAAACCCTAAAACACTACCCCCAGCACGACCCCTACACTACCCGAACACCACTGCACTGCCCTAAACCATAAAACACTACCCCAGCACGACCCCCTACACTACCCAAACACCACTGCACTGCCCTAAACCCTAAAACACTACCCGCAGCACAATCCCCTACAGTACCCAAACACCACTGCACTACTCTAAACCCTAAAACACTACCCCCAGCACGACCCCTACACTACCCAAACACCACTGCACTACCCTAAACCCTAAAACACTACGCCCAGCACAACCCCCTACACTACCGAAACACCACTGCACTACCCTTAACCCTAAAACATGACCACCCACACTACACAAACACCACTGCACTACCCTAAACCCTAAAACACTACCCCCAGCACGACCCCTACACTACACAAACACCACTGCACTAAGCTAAACCCTAAAACAATACCCCCTACACTACACAAACATCACTGCACTACCCTAAACCCTAAAACACTACCCCAGCACAACCCTCTACACTACCCAAACACCACTACACTACCCTAAACCATAAAACACTACCCCCAGCACGACCCCCTACACTACCCAAACACCACTGCACTACCCTAAACCCTAAAGCACTACCCCCAGCACGACCCCCTACAGTACCCAAACACCACTGCACTACCCTAAACCCTAAAACACTACCTCCAGCACGACCCCCTACACTACCCGAACACCACTGCACTGCCCTAAACCCTAAAACACTACCCCCAGCACAACCCTCTACACTACCCGAACACCACTGCACTGACCTAAACCCTAAAACACTACCCCCAGCACGACCCCTACACTACCCGAACACCACTGCACTGCCCTAAACCATAAAACACTACCCCAGCACGACCCCCTACACTACCCAAACACCACTGCACTGCCCTAAACCCTAAAACACTACCCGCAGCACAATCCCCTACAGTACCCAAACACCACTGCACTACTCTAAACCCTAAAACACTACCCCCAGCACGACCCCTACACTACCCAAACACCACTGCACTACCCTAAACCCTAAAACACTACGCCCAGCACAACCCCCTACACCACCGAAACACCACTGCACTACCCTAAACCCTAAAACATGACCACCCACACTACACAAACACCACTGCACTACCCTAAACCCTAAAACACTACCCGCAGCACGACCTCTACACTACACAAACACCACTGCACTAAGCTAAACCCTAAAACAATACCCCCTACACTACACAAACATCACTGCACTACCCTAAACCCTAAAACACTACCCCAGCACAACCCTCTACACTACCCAAACACCACTACACTACCCTAAACCCTATAGCACTACCCCCAGCACGACCCCCTACACTACCCAAACACCACTGCACTACCCTAAAACCTAAAACACTACCACCAGCACAACCCCCTACACTACCCAAACACCACTGCACTACCCTAAACCCTAAAACACTACCCCCGCACAACCCCCCAACACTACCCAAACACCACTGCACTACCCTAAACCCTAAAACACTACCCCAGCACAACTGCCTACAGTACCCAAACACCACTGCACTACACTAAACCCTAAATCTACCCCAGCACGAACCCCTACACTGCACAAACACCACTGCACTACCCTAAACCCTAAAACACTACCCCAGCAGGACCTCCTACACTACACAAACACAACTACACTACCCTAAACCCTAAAACACTACCCCCAGCACGACCCCCTACACTACACAAACACCACTGCACTACCCTAAAACACTACCCCAGCACGACCCCCTACACTACCCAAACACCACTGCACTACCCTAAACCCTAGAAAAGTAACCCCCACCCCATGCCCAATTCCCCTTACCTCTCACTCCTCGTGGTTCCTCTCTCCTCGTGGTACCTGCTTAACGTCGTCTCTGAGGGGCGGTGCACGTCGTTGTGGGGAAACGGAACAGCCTCTGTTTCCTTACAATGAGGTGGATCGTCTACATTTTTTTAGAACGCATGGTCATTTACCATACATACCTTTACAATGAAATTCGTTGTGAAGGCATGCGTGGTAAATGACCATGCGTTCTAAAAAAATGCGTAGTAATGACTTCGCAATGTACAATGCATGCGTGGTAATGCATGTGTTGTAATGGTATCGCGAAGTAAAAATGTTGTTGGGACGGCTTTTTACCGATCGAAGCTGGCCCCTGTTCTTCAGTGAGTTGTTTATTTAATAAATTAGGAGGAAGGAATGTGTTTTTTTTACCGAAAAGTGCATTCCCGGCTGTTGTATTGTGAAAGTGTCCGCGTGGCCTGGTTTCACTTCCGGTGAGAGAGTGGAAGAGTCTGTTTGGATCTAAAGGAGTTCTGTTGTTGGACGTGGCCGGCGCGACACATCATCAGAAAACACAGCTAATGGAAAGCATTCTCCCCATAGTGAGGAGCAGTGCCATGAGAGGTCAACGAGTGTGCGTCCCACCACAGTATGACCGTACCGCGTGACCCATGTGCCGCCTCCAGGGTACGGGAGGCAGAAGCGGCATCCATCACAGGTCCTCTTGAAGACCGTTGTAGCACTAATTCTACATTTTGGAACTAGAGCATTTTAACCTCATTGTTCCTGCCAGATACAAAGAGAAGATCCTGTGTTATTCAGTGCCCTGGTTACCTTTTTTGTGGGTAGTGGTGCTTGTCACTTTGCTGCCCTGCCGGTGCACACGACTGGGCTCCCCACCTCATGTGCCATCTGCAGGGCCTCTGCCCTCGGATCACTGGTTTCGGTTTCTGGAGTGGCAACATAAATAGTTTCTCCCAAAGGACTAGCCTAAACACTTAGGTGAATATCCCCTGCGCCAGCATTCCGTGGAAATTCTTTCCTAGCTCTCCCACGTCGACGAGGATGTCATAATAGCACGGCTCCACTTGCGACACTGTATGACGTAATTGGAGCCAGAAGAGGACCTCGTCGGCGTGCTGACGTCAGTTCCACCCATTTATCCGTGCCACCGAGGCAAACAGGCAGACCGACACATTTTCACATATATACATAGTATACTAAATATATATATATATACATACAAATGCATAACCAATAAAGGCATAAAGAAATAGCAACAAATCAAGCATTTCTCACTTTTAAAACATAAGTATGATTAAGGCATAATAAAAACATGCATGCCAAACAGTAAAAGCATCTTTTGGGTAGAAACAGGAGGACAACGGGGAGCTGGGTGGGACAGTGAGGAATCCACAGGCAAATACTGTATCCACCAGAAAAAGCGTTACCGAAGGTAAGTAACTTGTTCTTCTGATGGATACTTCTGCCTGTGAATTCCTCACCTTTTGAATAGTATCCCCAAGCCGTACCTTACCCGGAGGAGGGTGTCCACCTGACTTGACCAAAAATTATTGAAAAACAGATCGAGGAAAATGGCCATCCCTCCTAACCTCCGAATCCAATAATAATCAAATAATTTTTGGGCAAAATTATATTGAAAATAATACTTTAAAAATACTTTTATTAATAAATTTAGACAAACACTTAAAGGAAAACTTTTATTTATAATTAATTTAAAGATATTTCATACTTTACAAATTACGCTGAAGTCGCGACCCCAGCGCGACTTTTCAAAATGGCTACCGGAAAGCAAGCAGCCATTGTGTAGGGCGCGTGACTTCTGTATAATATTTTTTTTTTAAATGAATATAGTTTTCCTACCTAAATATTATTCACAATTTTCTTTAAATATATATATATATATATGTATAGATATATAGAAAATAAAAAAAACATAGGATTGAGGTACATTAGACTTACAAATTTTCATTTAAAAAACCTTTGAAACTCACTGAAAAAACCATAGGTTTCAGGCACGTTATAGTTAGAAATGAGCATTTAAAAAACCATAGAAATTCACTGAAAAAACACAGGTTTCAGGCACGTTATAGTTTAGAAATTAGCATTTAAAAAACCAAAGAGATTCACTAAACAAAACATAGGTTTCAGGAACTTTATAGTTAGTTGGACATTTCACTCATAAAAAATGATAGAAATTACGGCGTTATAGTTAGTTCAGTTAACTATAACTCGCGCCCCCGCAATGCACTGCTGATGACGTCACATATTACATCATTTATGACATGGTCAGTGGCATCACTGATGACATCACTGGTGACATCTCAAATGACATCACTGATGACATCATCCACGTGAAAATCTGATGCACCTCACACCTGAATATAACCTTTGATACACCCACTCTAAAATACAGACTACCATTTTCGAAAAAATAGACACATCAATACCAGTTACTAAATACGCACTGACTGATTTCTAAGTCTACACACACATCCACTCATTCACCCATACAGTCACTCATACATGCAGGCACTCATCAGTACAACACTATCATATGCTCTCATTCACCTATACAGACACACACACTGCCACATATCCAGAGTTACTCACACACCTAGTCAGATATGCAAAGAATCAATCATACTTCCATTTACTCACCTATACAGTTATACAGACACCACCTCACTTATTCATACAGATACTAACACATAATTACTCTCTTATAGAATCACTTATACAAATACACACTCATCCATGCAGCCACTCTCACAATTACTGACTCTCACATATAGCTATTTATATACACCCTCACTCACATATACTGCCTTTTACATATGTAGTTACTTGCACATGTACCACTGAGACATCCATTCACTCACCAACACACCCATACACACACTCACCCACCCATACAGCTGTTTCCACATGCACTCTTGAACCCATACACCCAGTGAATCAACCACTCACACATCTATGCACAGAGTCACACACCTCCCAACCACCCACACACACACTCAGGTAGCCATACAAATACTCAGGCAATCAATCAATAACCCATATAGACACTCATGCAGCTACTCACCAACCCATGCAGAAGCTTACACAACAACAGACAGATTGATACAGACTTTCACACAGTTTAGTCACTGACCCATGCATTCAGTAAGACACATTTTAATCACTCACTTATACAGTCAGTCACGTACCTACTAAATCCTCCGTACAGACACTTATACACCCACTCATTTTTCAATACATCTTGGCATATAGAGAAAACAAATATAAACTTTACAGAAACACACAGTCACTGGATAATGTCACCAGTGATGTAATCAGTGATGTCATTTGAGATGTCATCAATGATGTCACTGACCATGTCATGAATGATGTAATATGTGATGTCATCAGCAGTGCATTGCGGGGGCGCTAGTTCTAGTTAGCTGAACTAACTATAACGCAGGAATTTCTATGGTGTTGTACGAGTAAAATGTCCAACTAACTATAACGTTCCTGAAACCTATGTTTTTTTCAGTGAATTTCTATGGTTTTTTAAATGCTAATTTCTAACTATAACGTGCCTGAAACCTAACTTTTTTTCAGTGAATATATCATGAGTAGATATATATGTCATGAGTAATATAATATGTGAGGTCATAATCAGTGCATTGCGGGGCGGGAGTTATAGTTAGCTCAGCTAATTATAAATGCTGAATGTCTCTGGTTTTGTATGAGTGAAATATCAGACTAACTGTGATGTCCCTCTAACTTTTGTTTTTTTCAGTGAATTTCTAAGGTTTTCTAAATACTAATTCCTAACTATAATGTCCCTGTAACCTTTGTCTTTAATCGGTGAATGTCTATGGTTTTTAAAGTAGTATTCACATTTGCAGAGTGGTGGAGAAAGGTGGCCTGGCCTCCAAAGACCTCTTAGTAAACTCACTGTGTGGGACTTGCTGGATGTAACAGGAGGGGTAGTTGGCCCCCAATGACCTTCAATAGCTAAGAGATCTTCATCCACCAACTAGTAGTGTGCCAGGAGGCGAGTTTGCAGAGTAGTGAAGAAAGGACGTCCTTGATAACTGCACAAGTGGTGCCTGTGTGATTCTATGAGTGCAATTGCCTAGGACACACTACAAATTTTGACAAAGTGTAAAACACATATATAGACATATTTTACATAAAGGTTCAGTGTAGCTATTTAGTAGGATACCAATTTAACTTTCCCCTTTGTATTCATTTGTTGAAATAACTACATTAAAAATGCATTTACCTTCTTCACAGCAACACCATAGTATGCAATGAGATCAGCAGTCATGAATACAAATGACAAAGTGTAAAACAGATATATAAACATATTTTACTCAAAGTTTGAGTTTAGCTGTCTAGTAACATAATGGTTCAACATTATTTTAACAATACATTTGACAAAAATAACAGTTTCAAAAATTAACTTTCAACATCTGAAATAACGAATAGAACATAGCTATCAAACTACCCATTGTTACCAAAACTTATAGGGAATGAAAAACTTTTGAAAAACTAGTGCAATGCATAATCTGTGAAAAGACCCCTCTCTAGAGGGACAAACAAAAAATATTCATGTCCATGGTCTATCATCTTAAATCCTAACATAGAAAACATCTCTAACTGGCAAAAAAGCAGAGGGAAGCTGGAGGACCATCTACATCAGTGGAACCAGCAACAATTACCAGCCAGAAAGTATTTTCAGAGGTGCAGACTACTGCAACAGATATGGCTTCAGAGTTTAAGAATGGCAACGTACAAAACAACAAAAAAAGAATCAAATACAAAACAGAAAATAATGTCCTCGAGAAATAAAGGAATATAATTGAATAATACACACACCCATTTATCTATCATGAACTTTCTTTAAGAGGAATTCATATGGAGCAGATTTGTGCAATGCACAATATGTCACAAGCCATTGTCAAGGGGTACAAATAAAAAATATTTTTCCGGGACTACGTCCATGCTTTATCATCTAAAAACATACCAAAGCAATAGTGTAAAAACAGCAAGAAGGCAACACAAGGCTGAAAGACTCTCAACTTCAATAGCAGCCACAACAACACCGGAGCAGAGAGTCCCTTCAGAGGTCCAATCTCAATTTCAAGATTTGGCTCTATAGTTTTCCTGAATGGCATCATACTGCTTGGATTGTGGAGTTTTAGTGAGTGCTGGAGAGCAGTCTATAACAGCCCTTTGAAATTCTGCAAAGAATCATAAATGTTCTTTTTTTTTTTTTAAATGTTTCATAGTTTTGTACATTAGCAGGCATTTTATTATCTTACGGTGAGAAACTGCCCTCTTTCTGCATGGTTGCCCCCACTTTTTGCTGAGCTGCTGATGTGCTTTGTCTGTGTGTGCCCTGGGCTCCTGCTAATCAGGTACCCAGGGCCTATGTTCTTTCCCTAAAACAGCATTGAAACCAAAACCCAATTGGCATCCCTGGCCACAAGTCAGCCCCTGGTAAATGGTACCACAGGTACCCAGGGCACTGTGACCAGGGAAGGCCTCTAAGGGCTGCAGCACTTATTGTGCCACCCTTAGAGGTCCTGTACCTTTACACTCACACACTGCCTTTGCAGGCTGCGTGTCTTGGTGCAGAACAAAGTGAAGTCGACATCGCACACATCCCTGTGTGCGAAAAACAAAGTTACAGTGCACACCAGTATTTTCAAGCTTCTCTTTTTCATATTCAAACTTAGTTCATTGCTTATCTGATTTGGCGTGCAACCAGGACAGCAGGATCCACCCTGGCATCCCACGTTTGTATACAACATCAAAGCGAGGAGAGAAAAATCCACTCCAGTCCGGTGCACAGCCTTTAAGGTCATTCATCATATGTCTTTGTCAAAAACTCCAAATTTAACCAAAATGATCGTTCCAGAATATTCCAAATGAATTTCAAGCATAGTTTTTATTTCACCTTGACAATCACACGTGCGGTGCAGTAGCATTTAAATTGCTTCTTATGCTGCAGATATGTCCATCCAAGCCTTTTTCTGAGCACGTAATAAATACACAGAACATCCTCAGTCACAGAATTTCATGTACCCAATGCATTTCGGGCCGACTTTGGCCCTTCTTCAGGGGTTAACTATGAGTAAAAAGAACAATGTGGCATATTATGTTTGGTTAACCCAATTCAGCATTCTCCCTCTAATATAATACACTCCAACAACAAAACTGTCTGTGCCAGCCTCTCTAGTAATTCGTACCTAATCTCATTTCACTTACCTCATCCACTGGTAACCGCCCAAGCATGTAAACCCTCAATTTATCTTATGCTCATGTACTTATAATACACATTGCTAGATCAGAGCAAGCCTTGAACCACCCCTTGTACCTTGGTGATTTCAAGCGATGTGGTCTGTTTCCCTGCAAGATCTTCACTGCTGAAAGCGGCGCTTCAAAAGCATTACTCCTGATTCCCACTAATTAAATTTAAACATTGTGACTCCACCCCTCTTCAACACCCAATCACATTAATCATGATCGTACTCTGTGGTTCTTAAAAACTTCATTACCCATAATGCACACCTTTGACCCTCCATGAATGTGGACCCACCTCATTCATAACGGAAACTGTTAACGGTAACAAGAGCTTCAATGCAACCTCCCTTCAGACAGTGGTGTCCCTGCGCCCCACCCTCCCTAAAGATGTTTAAAACGCTGATACTGAAATGTAACCATTACGATAGTCAACTTCACTTCATACTACTGTACACATATAAATCTCGACAAGTTCATAATTCAAGATGGTAAAAACACAGTTCGTGTCACTTTTTACAAGGATGTAGCATCCCACGTGTGAATTTGTGTCCATTCAATCCATTTGGCGACGGGTGCAACATGTAGATAGGGCGGGAACTTTCATGTGCGAAAAACAAAGTTACAGTGCACACCAGTATTTTCATGCTTCTCTTTTTCATATTCAAACTTAGTTCATTGCTTGTCTGATTTGGCGTGCATCCCTGTGTGCCATGCCTACAACTCACTGCCCTGGCATAGATCAGTCACCCCTCTAGCTGGGTACACTATACTAGTGGTGAGCGTACAGGTGCATGAACCCTGTACCCCTACAGTGTCTAAGCCCATTCTTAGACATTGTAAGTGCAGTGCTGCCATTAAGAGTACATGGTGCTGGAAGTTTGTCATTACGAACTCCACAACACCATAATGGCTACACTGAAAACTGAGAAGTTTGGTATCAAACTTCTCAGCACATTAAACGCACACTGATACCAGTGTGGGATTTAATGAAAAATGCAAACAGAGGGCATCTTAGAGATCCCCTCTGAAAAACGACTTACCACTAGTGTCCAGGCTGAGTGGCTGCTTTCAGCTGCCACCACAAGGCATATTTCTGGACCCCTGGGTCGAGAGCCCGCTGTTCTCGGGGGCCTGAAACAATGCACATCCTGGGACGAGGTGCTAGGCCTCCTCTCCAGGATAGGCAGGGTCCACGAAGGGGAAGCTTCAAAGGCTTGCCACCTTTGTGAGCTTCCCCAGGCCACTTGCTGCTTTCCGCAACTGGTCCCCACTGGTTCTGACCACCACTTTGGGAGGGAGAACCGGCGGGAAAAACAAGTGAGGAAGAGAGGTGTGCCCACCTTTGCCAACTCCATCCCTCAGGTGAGGGAGGCGAAGTGAAGCACAACTCTCAGTCCCTGCCATCTTGCAGATGGGGGACCCAGCCAACCAGTGAGAGGCATATGCCCCCTCTCACTGGAGGGTGACATAATAGGGGGTGTACCAACCCCGGGAAGGGATCCATTGGTCCCAACCTTTTACCTTCCTGTAACGCCCCTAAATCTAGTATTTAGTAGCACCCCTGAACCTTCCTTCCGCAGACAAGAAACCAAAAGATGAAAAGAGGAAGAAGGACCGAACAGCCATGCCGAACCTAACAAGAGGAGGAGGCCAACTGACTTGGCCTCAGCCCTACCAGCCTGTCCCCACCTCAAACCTGTTCCAGCGAAATCCTGGTGTGTCCTGCAGCCAGCAACCTTGAGAAACCTGGAGGACCTTCCTGTCTCTACTCCCAAAGACTCTGTCTCCCTTGAACACTGGATTTGTTCACCCACAGACTCCAGCTCCGCAAGGATCCACGAGTCTGTATCACTCTGCACCTAACGCCCACGGCCAAGTTTGCATGGCCCAACACCACAAGGAGCTCTACCTCGTGATCCAGACCCGAGATCCAGTGATCCCTGACCTGCTTCAAGCCTCCAGCCGATGCCTGCAGCCTAAATCCGGAGGTCCCCCCAACCGCGAACAGGAGCTGGTAAAAAGATCCGACCCTAAAAGGCACCCCTGCACCCATCGCCCCACGGCCTTGGCTGGCCCAACCGACGGTGCCTAACCAACCACCAGCATCCCAACTTACCTCTCCAAGTGGCGGTCGCACCCAGAAGACCTTCATACCTGAGCCTGCAGTGTGTTTGCAAACCGGAGAAACCCCATTGAAATCTACAGGGCGCCCAATGCCAAAACAGCACTCTGCACCCGGCCGCCCCAGTGCCGCTGGATTGAACCCCCATTTGCCCTGAGATTAAGTCCAGGAGCTTTGCTCCCACAACACAGTGGCCTGCTCGTCAGCAGCCACTAACCGAAGGCCCCCCAATCCCCGTTGGATAACAGTGGGCCTCAGCACTTTGCACCCGGCCGCCCTAGTGCCGCTGAGGGTTTAACAAGAGTGCGACCGTGACCCTGGGGGACCCCTGAGTCTAACCCCAGAATACCAACTCCCACAACAAAGTAATTACCTGTTAACCGATACCACTATTTTTCTCAGTAGGATAACATTGACTGTCTTTCTGTGAAAAGTTTCCAAGTGTGAAGTTGGATAATCTAAGCAATCCTCTTAAAATTGTACTTTTTAACAAAATCGCTTTTACTCACCTGTTTACAGGAAATGTCCCAGTGCAGTATACAGGTATAATGCACTGTGTAAGAAAAGTAATCTGCAAAGTAATCTACTGGTCATTTTAACAAAAAGCCTATACAAAGTATATGTACTGTATTTCCAAAGCATTGCATTTTCTGTGACAGTACTGTAATCAAAATAAAGTGCATGTACAATTGCAATTCAAACTGTGTTACAACTGCATTACTACTGTAAAGTATTTATTGCTTACCTGGGCCAGTCTTACTTTGTTCTACAAAATAAAATAACGAAAGGACTATTTTTATACAAAATAATTGGTTTGAAGTTCAGTCTTTGAGTGTGTGAAATCATTTGCTGATTGAGTGTGTACAACAAATGCTTAACACTGGCCTCTGATAAAGCCTTACTGCTTGACCACACTACCACAAATAGAGAGTAAGGTGCTATCTACTTTTACCTCTGCCTACCTTTGGGGTTCCGCTGGACTCTGCACACTATACCTCACTTTGGTATAGTATATATAGAGTCAGCTTCCTACACTTACAAAATGGGTATCTAATATCTATTAATGGTTCATTTTATTGTCTTCTAATTTATTGTAACACTACTTAAATATAACTTGCCGTATGGACAAGTCAAAGCGTTCCTCTACAAATAAATACACATCTTACTTTTTCCAGATAACATTATGTACTTTTTCACTTTTAAATAGAAGTCAACAGTCTGTGTTTAAATCTTCTAGTGAGTGCGTCAACAACATATACAAACATACTCTGGTTCTTCAGACCTCACTGTGTTAAATTTTGTAATCTCTTCTACAAAACTTTCAACTAAAATATCTGTGTCCTCTTCTGCAACTCATCCTCTTAACAACTCTTCATTTTTCCTAGAATTCCATCTGAGGACCAAAGAAACAAAACTGCACATCATCACAAACTTTTCTAATTCTGCCACAGTACCATGCAAAAGTGCTCTATTCCTTTCTCCTACACATAAAGCAGGAGTTTTCACAAAGTAAAGCCTCCTAACTAGAGTTCACATTTGTGAGTGGTGTACAGCTAACATCCTGAAATGATGAAAGGTGCTTTGGTACACTTTGTTTGAGAAACTATCTATTGAGTGTCCCTGCACATTTGTATGCTTTCTAATTTTGCAAGGATCCAATCCGTGTAAAGTACTTATTTTGTGTTTTAAACTTCACCTTGGAAAGATATGTAGAAATGTCCTTAATATATCATTGGATTGCTGTTGAATACTACAAACATTACTACAGTTCCATTTTATACAGGAGCCTAACTCCACCTTCCTTGTACCTCTTCTCCAATAACGTGTTCTACATTTCCAGGTACCATCACCTCTTTCACTATAGGAGTGCCATTCTTCATTTCATAACATCGTCATCCGTAATCAATAGCATGAACTAATCTATTTTCCTGGAGATATCTTTCGTCACTAAAGAAGACTCTGCAGTTGCACTAGAAGTTTGTATGCATTCTCCATTAAAAACTGAACATAAGTTACTTCTATTCACTAATCTTTTTTTCTGGTTTTGTCTCCTCATGCACAACATCATTTTGTCAAGAGTCTTCATTCTATTTATAATCCAAAGAAAAAGCTTCACCTTCAAAGCAAAGGCCTTTTCAACTACTCTCTCAATTTGTTCTAACTGTTTCAGTGCATTCCTCCTTCTTCTGTACTTCTTCATATTTCTCAGTAGATTTATAACTACTCTACTACAAAACATTCTGGCTCTGATTTCCTTAAACTGCTTCTGTCTCCTGGTTAAGGTGTGTTCATCTTTGTTACATTCTTTCCTGTACTTGTTATATAGATGTTGTCCATTGTTATTCTTTCTCATAGTTTCAATTTTATTTTCACCATTTCATAATCTTTGGAAATGTCCACATATATTTTTAAGAAATTAATTTGTCCTCTTACCAATAGCTTTTTTTTTTCGTTCTCCACTTTTTCTTCATTTTGCCCCTTTAGAGTCTAAGTCCTGGCTACATCTTTTGTGCTGCTGCCCCAAATTGAGCAATGAGAGTTGGCGCCTTCTTTGCCCGTTGCTCATTGCAAATGGAGCGGGGATCTGCACGGAGGCCTTGGCCTTGTGTTTCTCAGATTTGACGGCAAGAAACTTAGCAAGACTGGGGAAATTTACGTACTTAATCAGGATTACCATAAAGGAGGCGTCACAAGGAGATGTCTCTCCTGTGTCAGTCTGATGTCCTTTTCCCTATTTTGGCAAGCTGGGTTTTACAAAATGGCGAATTTGGCAGTGTGGACCCCTCCAGGTACCAGAGAGGCCAATACTTTTACCCAAAGCTCTATCTCATAAATTTAGAGGTTATTGCCCTAGTTTTAAATTGTAAATCACAAGAATCGTGCTCAAATGAATTAAGGAATGTAAGCTGCTCAGAAGCACAACAGCACTGAAGGGTTGGGGAGGGGTGAGGGGGCAGAGGTAAATTGTTTTTAACAATTGAATTATTTTTCAACAAAAGTTGCTTTTTGGGGGGGGGCGGGGGCATGGCGAAGCAGGCTACGATGGCTGACGTGCCGCGCTGAGGCTCCGACACCAGACACGAATCTCGCCAGCCACACCATGCCGAAATGGCTAAAAACGAGCCCACAGGCACTGGAACATTACAGAAGGCATATACCGGGCTCCCTACCCCAGAGGTGCCATAAAACGGTGCTAACAAGCGCACCGAACTGAGATGGACCCGAGGTCAAGATGGCAACCACCATGCTCTGAAGACGGCGATCACCCATGCGGGCTTCCAGATAAGCTCCTGACGCTGCACCCTGAACAAGTAGCGATTCCACCGCGGACACAGAAGCTGTGAGTGGCAACTGAGGAAAACAAGTAAATGATCAGCAGAAACGCACAAGCACCCGCCGGACACCCCGCCCCCCATGACAGGCAACAACACAGTGGGGTGTGTGGACTGTCACGAGGGGCGGGACTGTGCACCTGAGCACGGGGTGTCCACAACGTTGAACCGGTGAGCGGCGGTGACATTTCTCAAGAGCCCCCTAAATCAGTGCTGACACACGCACCAAACTGAGACAGACCTGGAGTTGGGATGGCGGCTGCCATGTTGCATCAACGATTCTGAAGATGGCGCTCACCCCCGCGTGCCTCCAGATAAGCTCCTGCTGCTGCAGCCTGAACAAGCAGTGATTCCACCACGGACCCAGAAGCGGTGAGTGGCAGCACAGAAAAACCAGCAAACAACCGGCAGAAGTGTACAAGCACCCGCCCGACACTCTGCCCATCCCCCCACAACTGGCAACAATACGATGGGGCATGGGGAATGCCACGAGGCGCAGGTCTGCACACCTGAGCACGAGGTGCTCGCGCAGCTGTCCCGGTGAGGGGCGGTGACATCCATGGCGCCAAAGGCACTGGTAGGTCCCCCGCGAAGGGGCCCCCGGCACATACTCAGCACGCAAGCACTCTCAGAGACCACGAGAGCGGGCATCTGCAGCTCTCCACACCTACCCGAGCAGCTATACTGGGACCCACAAACACCGGCCGTAGCATCAGGGCACACATTCGTGGAACCAAGGCCCAATAACGCACTCAAAGACCTTTCTCATGGCAGCGCGCAATAGGTCAGAGCAAAGCCCTCCCCGCCCGCAAAGTGGTCCTCCGTGCCTGCTACCCCCGATAAGAAACAAGGGCGCAAAGTGCCCATCAAATCTGCTCTCCTCAGATCCTGTGCAAAGACTGAGTACACAAGGCACAGGGGACTGAAAACACCACACGCACACCTTTGAAGCAGGACGTGGCACAGCATAGCTAGCAGATGTGTGCCACGCGAACCCTATACCCACAAGCATTCTTGGATGAAGCCGGCCATGGGGAGAAGAGCAGTGGCCAAATAAACACGCTCCCATCCTACCATAATGCCCATCCACTGAGTCCAGAACAGAGCTCCATCGTACAATCAACCTTCCATCTCGAGCCGAAATCCAGACTTTTTCAGTGGTCAATCGCAACTAACCCAACAACATGGGTAAACAGCGCGCCAATGCGAGCTTGATGGCACCAGCGGCAACACAAGACTATCCCACAGGTACCAAAATGCCACAGAAGGATGCGACAACACTTCCAGAGCTGACCCTTTCTGAAAAGATGGATAAGGTACTGGACTCTATCGAACACTCTAGAGTATCACTGGAGAAGTAATTTGGTACCGTGACTACAGATCTCAGCTTGCTCAGGGACGATCACCGCAAGCTTGCAGACAGGGTATCAGATGGAGAGAAAACAATTGCCACTATGCAACCCTCAATCAAGACACACCAAGAGACCTTACAGACGCTACTGGACTGGATGACAACTATGGAGGAACGCATAGATGACCTCGAAGGTCGTTCAAGACGCTGTAATATTCGGGTTTTGGGGCTTCCAGAAGGCGTTGAAGGCACCAATCCTATCGCATACAGGGAGACATGGACTGAGTCATTCACACATGATGCAGACTGCACAGCATTCTTCTCCATAGAGAGGGCCCACACAGTGCTGGCCCGAAAACCTCCGCCTGGTTCCCCACCCCGTCCGATGCGTGCGAAGTTCTAACATTATAGAGATCGTGACGCTGTGCCTAGGGCAGCCAGGCAGCATGGCCCCATCCTAGTTGAGATTAAACAAATAATGCTTTTCCTGGACTACTCCCGAGCGGTGCAGCTGCAACGATCCTCGTTCCTAGAAGTAAAGCGTTGACTCCGGCAAGATGGGATCCAGTACTCATTGTTTCCAGCCCATCTCAAAATAATACATGGAGGAACCACTGTCTTCTTCACGGATCCAGAGGAAGCCCACTGTCACAAACACCCAAGTGCAAGCGCCAAATATGTCAGGCGTCCCCCAACACAGGCGCCGCCCAAAATGACAAAGCAGGCGGCTCAACCCTGAACTCCATAATCAGTCCGTGGTATCACTGGACTTAGAGCATATCATAACTGAACGACGGAAAGCTCTACAGACCGCAACAAACCCCCTGAAGGCCACAGCCTGATAACATCAGTTTACATTAAACCTACAGACCAGAACAATGCATTAGATCATTCAAGCTTCCACCCCATCAGCCTTATCAACAATCTTCCTTACTCACAATTCATAAGGATTAAACGAATTTGCTCTGACACTCAGGATTGTCAAGAAAAGATTGCAGAGTACAAAGAGAAATACCAGCACAGAGGTTATCCTGAAAAAATTCTACATGAGTGTGAAAAAAAAGCTATGCAAAAACAACGAAGAGAACTACTCACAACTACTAAGTCATCTGAAAAAAACAATGTGGTGTTCATATCTAAATTTTCAACGAGCTCAATAACTATCAAGAAAATTATCAATAAAAGATGGGAACTTTTATCTAATGAACCTGACTTTAATAACATCTTCAGGGAACCACCACTGCATGCTTACACAAGAGGTCAAAACCTCCGTGAACTTATAGCACCAACCAAAATGTACAAAAAAACAACACCACAAAAGGGAACTTTGAAATGCCAAAATTGTTCAAATTGCAACAATACAATTCTGGGTAATGTCCTAACACATCCCACCACAGGCAAAGACATAATTCTTCGACATACCAGCGATTGCAATACTACCAACGTAGTATATGCCATTAAGTGCCCTTGTGGCAAAATGTATGTGGGTAAGACGGAACGCAAAATCAAAGTACGCCTCACAGAACATAAAAGCCGCATCAGAACCAAGAACGTAAACTCCCTATTGGCCACACATTGGAATGAAGCTAATCACTCCATATCTCAACTTAGGTTTCAGATTATTGAACACATTCCACCGCAACAAGGCGTAAATAATCACCTTAAACTATTACAGCGGGAGGTTTACTGGATAAAATACCTAGATACAATGCTCCCAAGAGGTCTGAATGATAGGCTAGACATGTCGTGTTTCAATTAACATATAGACCACTACACATTATTCACATTTTCTGACATTCTACACATTGCATCCTCTGGGATCTCGCCTACCCCTCATACTCACCAATATTATCATTGCACTCATATACCCCATACAATCATGTTTTTTTCTGATAATATTCGATTATTATATCTTGTTTTATATCAATACCATCCATTGTGTTGTTTACCTTTACCGTGGAGACCCCTCTAATCACTCAAGCTGCTGCCATCGGTCAATGTTCCCTCTTTTTCTATATTTTTCTATATAGTCCCCCCTTCATTTATTCTTTATTCCATTCTAATCGTACTTATCCTTTCTCTTTCATTTATTCTACACATTTTTCCTCCTGCTCTCCATTTCTGCATTTGCGACTCGTTTATCTTATCCATCTGTTTATCAGTCTGGTATTGTTCATTATCTACTTTTCGTTTCTCCACTTAGATCTGTCTTGTTATTTTTTCGGTTTCTATCACTATATACCGTTCGGTTCATTTTTCGCAGTATTCTACATACACGCATTACGTTCTTTTCACAGACTCATGTATTGCGCAATTGCTTCTCTAACTGTTCCATAATGGCGGCCTTTTGGACACTATGTTGCTACTTCAGTACTAGTCCGCCTACTCTGTTTGCTGTCCGGATTCATTTCCGGGTTTCCGCTCACGTTTTATTGCGAACATCTTCCCGCATTTCACACGCTTTCCTTCAGCGGTGCACTGCGGTTCTACCTGCGATTTTCTCATCCTAAGGTAAGGCTTGGATGGCGCTTGTCACTCCATAGTCCGACTCCCACATTTGTTTCCCATGATCTCCCTTGCTCATTTTTTCCATTTTTTTCTTACAGAACTTTATCAATCTCTCTACATTGAGGTAAGACACAGTAGCTTTTATCTCTTTTAGCATACCACCCAGCATATTTTATGCACACTTCGCATGGTTAGAAACAGTCGTCTAGAGTCCTACATTCTTTTTTTCCTTTTCTCTTTCCAGAGACTAGCGTTTCTCATTCCTTCAGGTAAGCGTGGGATTTTTTTCTCTTGTCACACCGAACCTTCTTGTAAACCTCACGTTCCATGCCCATTCACGTTCCTTTTCTTGTTTTCCTCAGAGTGCACCTTACAGAACTATCACACAGGTAACATATATCTTATTGGCTTTTCCACTATCAAAATCATGAGATTGAGCCCCTTATCTCGCACTCATCCATATTTGTTCATTTCCGTTTCAGATTGGCCCCTGATGAAGGAACCGGCTGGTTCCGAAATGCATTGGGCATTTGTATACATGTTGTCATAAATCTGTTAATGTGATACACCATTGTTTATGTGTTCATGAAAGTACAATGAACAACAATCACTGTGAATTTTCAATATATTAATCTTTATTGACAAGCATTATTGTAATAATGTCATACTGTACATATTGACTTGCTCATGCAGAAAGAGTCAGTTGTAACTTTGACAAATAAAAGTACAACTTACCTAAAGGATAGACAGTGTCGGTTTAGACACTTTGTGAACAGTGCGCAGTTATATACAGGCTCTCACCCTGTCACTAACTTTGTTTCTAATTGGTAGACGGGGACAAACTTCTACATAACTGCTGCACCACGCAGTATATTTTCAGTTCAAATAAGAAAACCAGATTATCAAGGAGTGCTCCCCTGTTTTCATAACTTTCCATCGCTGGACTTCGAGCATATCATAACTGAACGACGGAAAGCTCTACAGACCGCAGCAGAGCTGCGACCACCCGCACCTGCAACAGACACAAACAAAGGTCCACACATCTTCTTGTCGGGACAAGAAGAAGGGAGTGAAGGGACAATGCCACAGATGACCTCACCACTGGTCACACCACAGACTGCCGATACAATATATAGCCAGGTGACAGCCGGTCCCGCGACCTATGCAGTTCAATAAGCCGCTCTGTAATTCTATTTGAGGTATGTGACAGACAGAAGCGCACAGCCAGCGTTAGATCTTAACTAGGCTTCTCGGTGCGTGATAATCCTACAAGTGCCACAGTATAGAGCCACCTCACAGACATGCGTCGCCACCCCACGATACATTAGAGTTCTCTCCTTACACCATGCTAAGTTTGGACATATCGCCAGTTGTGATAGGTCCCCAGTATTGGGATTGCATCCCACCCCAGTTGTTATTCCCTATCATGTCACCCATCACTACACTGTATACCCACTCGCGAGCAGATGAGGCGCAACAGCTAAACCAAGATAACAGTACCAGGCGTAGGGAGACGGGGACCACAACACGGTTCTGCGCCCTGTCATAACACCTCACTCAAGACCCCCTGACTACACAATGTCACATAAGGGTAACATTACCATCCTAACACTGAACGTGCGAGGTATGCACACAACACATAAGTGATATGCGGTATATGCATACATAAAACAGCAGCCCGTGCAGGTTGCACTGCTGCAAAAAACTCACATAGTGGCAGGGGAACTCGAAAAGTTGGGCAAGCGCTGGTGCAGGACATTCTGTGCAACAACATATTCGGCATATGCTCGGGGAACACTTATTTGTCTACAACCAGGGGTTCCATTCCAGGAATTGTCCAGAACTATAGACACAGAGAGTTGCTATGTTTTACTATAGGGGCTTCTTGATAGCCAACCAATAGTACTGGGAAGTCTTTATGTGCCAAACACAAACCAGGGAAAATTCTGGGACTCCCTCTTCCATCCATTAGGCACGCACACCCAGGCACCATGGATACTGGATGGGGATTACAACTGTATGCAAAAGAACCACCTAGATAGGTCCAACCCGCACACACCCGACCTCCCCGGGGATAGCACCAACAAAGAGCTTTACTGCATGGATAGCGCAATGGGCGTTAGCCAACGCATGGCATTCCAAATACCCCGATGCACAAATATATTCGTTCCACTCTCGATCTCATGGTTCGCCTGGATTGCTTCTTATGCTCCCTCCCAATATTTCCCAAGATACCGGAATCTGAATATCTGGGTTGGGTCTTATCAGATCATGATGCCCACATGATCACCCTAACTTGGCGACCACCCATGCCACCAGCCCCCAGCCTAAGGAGTGCCTAGAGGACCTAGTGTTAAGGCTAACCCAAGCTACACATATCCAAAATTACTTCCGCGAAAATGTCCACACAGCGACCACTCTAGCAATGGAATGGAACGCATTTAAAATAGGAATAAGGGGCACGTGCATCCAACACATCTCGGGAGTGCACAAAACCTTGGAGAGATGCATAGTAGAGAGAGAACGTACATTAGTCACACTGACTCAGGCAGCAGATAGAGATGAAGCCAAACTGGCCCAAGTGGCAGAAGCTAAAACTGCGTGTGCAGACGTGCTTGCAGATCTTTGCTTAACCTCAAAGCACATGCAGCTAAGGTACACAAAGAAGGTAACAGAGCAGGGGCGCTGCTAGTATGGCTTGTAAAGCAAGACACCACCATGCAACCGATCACATGCGCTATGCACTGTGACAGGAATCCTAGTCCACTTTACAAGCCTCCAGAATGGAAGTACTCCAGCAACACTATACGCAGCTATACGCCGCCCCTGAGCCAGTGGCCCAGGAGCCAACTCTACTGTGTACTTTTATTGGTCATTTACAGTGTTTGTAATCTGTATACAACAAAAGGCTAATAAAAAGAATTTACTAAAAAGAATAATTGCTTTTTACTGCAATGATTTTAATTAATCGAACAGTTAAAAAAATTCATTCACAGAGTCTCAGTTCTGCATAGATACTGTAGTCGCTTCTGCCCCTTTTTCCTCCAAAAGATTGTATGCACTCTGTCTGTAATTATAGATGTTGTTCTGTAAAAAAAAAAACTATATTTTAATTTGTTTTCTAGCCAACGTGCCAGCTACTTTACTACTGGCTTACACATAATAGAAAAACAGTTTTTATATTATGTTGCAGTTTTAAATCTACAAATCAACCTAGCCACATAACTACAAGCACTTACTTCAATGTACCAATCCCAAACCAAAACACAAAATTTAATTTATAACTTGCCTTTTAATATTATATCACCCTCTCCTACGACACACCTTCACCATATCTCAGTTCTCACTTATACAGGCTAAAAGACCACTTTATCCCTTATGTACTCGATTTTAAAATAAACATCAACCAAAGTTTAAAAGTACAGACAGTGTCTCAATACTATAAGTCCAAAAACACAACATAAGACCTATTTCCGTGCCTCTCTACCACTGTGTCACTGGTACATGTGGTGTTTTAATACTTTTCTACTTAGATGTGTCAGATTTAAATTTTGAGAAACACTGCATATACAAATCTGCACATTAATGTGTATCACAGCATATTGCTCACTAATAATTACATGCAAACAGTGAGTGACAGATTACATATATAATTCTCCAGATGGTTCTAAAAGAGTACATATTCCTCACTAAAACTTGCAAATATAATTCCCTCGGAATATAGGTAGTGCCTGCGTGATTCCCTGCGTATAAAGGAACTACATCAGTGATCCATATCTGCATAGTTAGCACCTGTGTATTCACATAACTATATTGCTACTATCTGGGTGACTGGATGAACGCATGGGTGTTGCATGCATAGTTCAATGAGTACATAATTAGTGCCTGTGTGATTGGAAAAGAGTGTGTGTAATACCTCGGTAATTCAATAGGTCTAGGTTTCACACTTGATATATAAATGCATACATGGCTCTCTGAGAGCATACATTGCTCTTTTACTCAGTGTGCACATGCATCATTAAGTTTCTAAGACTGAAAAAAAACAATTCCCACTTTTTGAAAGCTCAAAACCTTTTCCTAATGGCATACCTACATCATTTTGCAAATATTTCTTTTGTCTTTAAAACATATATTTAGCATTTCTCAAAGAAATGTTACATGCAAAGTGAAGCTAGCACACAAACTCTCAAAACACATTCTGCACTATTAAACCTCCCCAATTTTAAACAGAGCATGTTGAAATAAATGCACCACCCTCACTATATACATGAAATTTACAACAGCCTTGAAGAATATACATCACCATAAAAACACATGATATTTCATAATAAATATACTTCTTCAGGCCCTCTTTCCAAAAATGTATAGTTCTCTGCATCATTAAGAAAACTCAAGAGTCTCTCGTACATATAACTATCTGCAACCAGAAAAACCATATCTCACCATATAAACATATGCAAACTGGTCATATAAGTTAAAAACCAAATTGACAATCTAACAAGTATTACTACTTTATTTTTATACAGGCACAGCACATTTTCTTATGTTTTATTCATGACTACACTACTCCCATTTAATAATGTGACTAAAAGTACTACAGTTCCCAGAATGCAAATAACATAGATCTGTCTGCTCAGCACATGATACTTAGACATTTAAAACATTTTCATTTTTAAAGGCATTGCTCATTGTAACTTTCAACAGTACTAACATCTTAAACACATACCCTCTGCCCAGTATATAATTTGTAAATAAGTGCCTGGGCTCTCATGAAGAAACCACCGCAGTTTGCATCACACATTGTCTCTGCCAGCACTGCCAATGGCAGAACTTACACAACTACTAACCATCACACTGCTACAAGTGTGAGAATTCAGATCGTTCGAGGCCCCCAAGCTTTAAGAATGGTTTGGGCGGCAGGTATTAGTTGTTTTAAACGTGTATTAAATTTAAAAAAGAACAGTTTTTCCTGCTCATATTTAATTTGAGAAGCAGTCCCAAGTGCTGGTGCCGGTAATTAAGTGCCGGTGCCGAGTACTGGAAACCACCAGCTCAAATTACGCACTGCCTTTGCCACATAAAGTTCATCTGATATTTAATTTCACATCAATGTGATACTCTTTTTAATCAAATTCCCACATACATCTTCATTTCGAATGTACATTTTGTATATAATTAAAACGTTATATACATACCAGTGAATTGAGCCTGTAAATTATGTTGTTGCTTTAGCTCTTTCTGGATAGTTTTGACACTGTTAAGATTTGTAAAAACTAAGCACAATATTGGTACACTACTCTCATAGAAGGCAACTATAAAATGGCAATCTCTTCAACTTTCCAGTCATGAGAAAGGATGTAATTTAAAACATATCTTTCATTTTAGACTACTGCATCTCCACTTGTGAATAGTTAGCATCTGTTAATCCTTCCCCTCTCTTTCAAAATGAGGTTCCTGTCTCCGAATGTTCGTGATATTTTCACGATCATCTTGGAGTAATTGCGAAAAAAACTGGAATCCAAACCGATATTTAGCTTCAGTTTTTTTCACATTTAAATAGTGCATAACGGTTTGTTACATAGTCCTCGACTGGAAATTAAAGTTTACTTAAATTGTGTCATAACTCCTCAACTTAAAAAAAATGTTCTGTCTCTTTAACACCCTTCCACCCCAATATACTCTTAGCTCAGTGTACCTAGCAAGCTAGTGGAATCAGTAGGTCACAAGTTCACAGCACATTCTAGAAGGAACATGAAACTTCCAAATAAGATACAGCAGGTGCCGTTTACTCCACAGATTCAAATCTTATCCATGTTGGTATTACATTTCTTTTTTTAAACAGCAGCCACTAATAGGGTTGTTGCTAAGGCATCCAAAACCCTTCCTAATGTTATCCACTTTCATGCTGACAGCAACCAATGAAATATATATGAAAAAAAGGACCTTCATTTTAACTGCTTTTCATTTGGAAAAGTACCTCATTCAGCTCCAGTCTTCTCCTAACTGTTATTGCGCCTTCACTTCAAAATGCTCAGAGTATGGATTGTGGGTCACAGCTATCTCTATTGGGCTAAAGAGGCTGCAAAAAGAGAGGTATTGACTTGGGTTTGCCAAATGTAGAGATTACTTGGTATGGCCAGAGAGGGTTAAAGTTTCATCAGTTGCTGGCTTTGCTTAAATCCATTGTGGATTCCCAAGCTCCTTACTTCATGATTGTGCACTGTGGTGGCAATGACATAGGCACATTGACTGGGGTAGGACTGGAAATCCTATTTCAAGAAACCTTTGCAGAACTGATGTCACTTTTCCCTCACTTGATGTACTCTAATATATGCTAAAGACAGAAATGAAAGTGGTCAAATCAATTCTGCCTTCAGATTGACAAAGCCAGAAACATGTTAATAAAACTGTTTCTGAATTCCTCAGAAATCATCGTATGGGCTGTATCTACAACAACAATCTGCGTTTTGACATGCATGGAATTTATAGAAATGATGGAGTGCACTTTACAGACGAAGGTAACAGGGTGTTATTAAGTAACATGAAACTCTGCATCCGGTCTTATGTGTAACTCTCATATACACACTAATGACACAAGGGCTCTTATCAGAGCCACCTTAAGCACCCAAAATATTGTTAATTTTCTTTAAAAAGATCCTTTTTTTTACATTTTGGTAATCTTTGCAATGACATCAATGGCCATCAACACATCCAAAAATAATAAGTAAAACAATCCATTCTAAACATTGCTCTACACATAATACTATATACATGATTCTTTAAACACATGTTTAAACTCATGTTTTGGAACTAAGTTTTTTTTAAATCCATCTTTATGACCTATTTTCAGTTTTCATGGTTATTCGGGAAGTTGCAACCACGCCATTAACCATGACTATCGCGCCTTTTCCATAAAATGAAAAACACATAGATGCACACATATTACAGTAGTTTACACACTGGGTGTTTATTACTCCACACTTCAAACTCATGTTTTTCCAGTGTATTTCTAGAACAACCATCTCTAAAACCTATTTTCCATTTTCGTGGTGAGGCCGGAGATCGCGATCCCCGCGGATACGTCACGAAAGCGGAAAGCAAAAGCAGGAATTCCATAGCCACCACCACATAAAAATATTATAACTACATAATTAATTCTAACCATCACACTAGATAACTCACTATCTAAATAACTCTATAAAAACATTTATCAGAATCTCAATATCTCTATAACAATGCTTATTAATGATTCACTGATATATTTTTTTATATTTCCACCAATATTCACAATGACGTCCCGATATCCATGATGTACCATCGAGGGTACAAAGGGGTGGGGCACGCTTACGGTCGCGGCATGAAGGCGAATATCGTGTGCGATGAAAAAATCTATTTTGGACACATAACTTGTGTCACTGACACCTCCATTTCTAAAACATGGGGACAGAGTACCTCCACCCTGACCCCTTATGTTATCTTTCGAAGAAATTTTAAGCCACGGGAACTATTCCAAATCAATAAAATGGTGGCCGCAAATTTCTGTTGAGATTGTATCGAGCCAATCGAAGCATTTTAGCTGGCGCGTGCATTCATGATTACTCACTAAACTGCCGCAACATATTCACGGCAAGAGATATATCTATAATTTTTGGCTTACATTTCTCAAAAACTACTGGACAGATTTGCACCCAATAACAAAAAGCACAATCTGCGTAACAACATCTCCCTTCTGCCAAATTTGGTTTAATTCTGTCCAGCGGTTCGGGCGGTAGGTTCGATATCGCGTTCCTATCTGTCAGAGCAGGTAGACAGAATAGCCACTAACCCGCCAAGACGACCAGCAGGGATGATGGTATGCTGCTGAAACCCCTCTTCCCTCATACGCTGTCACACTGGGAGTAAAACAAGCAGATCCACTATCAATCAATCAATCAGGGGTTTATATAGCGCGCTACTTACCTGTGAGGGTCTCAAGGCGCTGAGGGGGGGGCGTGGCGGCTCCGGGTCAGTCGAAGAGCCAGGTCTTGAGGTCCTAACTAAACGTGTGCAGGGTGGGGGAGCGTCTGATGTTCTCAGGGAGCTCGTTCCATGTTTTCGCTGTAATGTAGGAGAAAGCTCTCCTGCCGGTTCTCTTTCTGTGGATGCAGGGGACATCTGCCAGGACGAGGTCGGCGGAGCGGAGGTTCCTCTTGGGTACGTGGAAGGATAGTCTCTCGTTGAGGTAATTGGGTCCGATGTTGTTGAAGGATTTGTAGGCGTGGGTGAGGAGTTTGAAGGTGACCCTCTTTTCGACGGGGAGCCAGTGGAGGCCTCGTAGGTGTTGGGTCATGTGCTTATGGCACGGTGTCCTGAGGACGAGTCTGGCTGCAACGTTCTGGATGGTTTGTAGTTTGCATAGAAGAGTTTTGTTGATTCCGGCATAGATGGCATTGCTGTAGTCCATTCGGCTGGTTGTTAGTGTGTGGGTGACGGTCCTTCTGCAGTCGGGGGGATCCAATTGAAGGTTTTACGGAGGATGTGAAGGCAGTTGAAGCTGACGGAGGTGACGACGTTGATCTGGCGGTTCATGGAAAGGGAGGAGTCAAGGATGATGCCGAGGTTCCGAGCGTGGTCTGTAGGGGTGGGTGGACTCCCGAGGGCAGGGGGCCACCAGGTGTTGTCCCAGGCAGTGATGCAGGGTCCGAGGATGAGGATCTCGGTTTTCTCTGAGTTTAGCTTCAGGCAGCTGTCCTTCATCCAGGCTGCTACGTTCTTCGTTCCTTTCTGGAAGCAGAGTCTGGTGTCTTCGGGATTCTTTGTGAGCGAGAGGATGAGTTGGGTGTCGTCGGCGTACGATACGATGTTGAGCCCATACTGTCTGACGTTGGCAGCGAGGGGGGCCATGTAGATGTTGAAGAGCGTGGGGCTGAGAGATGATCCCTGGGGTACTCTGCAGCTTATTTCCGTGGGTTTGGAGAGGAAGGGCGGGAGTCGGATCCTCTGGGTTCTGTCAGAGATGAAGGATCGGATCCAGTCGAGGGCGGCTCCTTGTATTCCCGCGTCGTGAAGTCTGGCAGCAAGTGTGCGATGTGAGATGGTGTCGAAAGCTGCGGAGAGGTCTAGGAGGATGAGGGCCGCGGTGTGTCCCTGATCCAGTAGCATGCGGATGTCGTCTGTGGCGGCGAGGAGGGTGGTCTCGGTGCTGTGGTTGCTGCGGAATCCAGACTGAGAGGCGTCCAGAATGGAGTTCTCTTCTATGAAGGCGGTCAGCTGAGTGTTTACGATTCTCTCTGTGACTTTGGCCGCAAAGGGGAGGAGATAGATGGACCGGTAGTTTTTCAGGTCCGTAGGGTCGGCCGTTGGTTTCTTCAGGAGGGGTTTTACCTCTGCCCGTTTCCAGTTGTCTGGGCAGATGCCTGACCTGAGGGAGACGTTGATGGTTTGTCCTAGGTCGGGTGCGATGGTGGCGGCGGCGGCCTTGTGAAAAATGTACGGTGGGCAGGGGTTCGTTGGGGCTCCTGAGTGGGATTTCTTCACGGTCACGGTGATCCCAGGAAGTGATGATAGGTTTATCCGTGGCGGTGGGTAGGGGGGTAGTGTTCATCATTGGTTCGCTGAAGTTGTCATAGAGGGCCTTGATCTTCAGATGGAAGTAGGAGCTGAGCTTGTCGCAGAGTTCCTGGGAGGGAGTGACGTCCGGGAATCGCAGGTGGGTTTGGCGAACTGCTGTATGACGTTGAACAGTTCCTTGGCGTTGGATATGTTTGTCAGGACTTTGTCTCTTATGAAGGTCCGTTTAGTGTCTCTAAGGCATTGATGGTAATCCTTCAGGCCGCTCTTGTGGTTGTTCCATGATTCCGTGGTTCTCAGGCTTCACCAGGTTTTCTCTAGGCGTCTGCAGGATCGTCTGGCTTCTTGAAGTTCTACGGTGAACCAGGCAGCTTTTAGAGGGCGTTGTTTGGTGGGGGGGTGGAGGGGGGCAAGCTTGTCGGTACAGTAAGAAACCCAGCGGTGAAATACCCTGGCTGGGGAGTTGGTGTCATTCGTGGTGATGGGGGGTTTTGGCGGAGGGTGGTGCTGAGGTGTTCCTCTGAGACCTTGCTCCAGTTCCATTGTGGCGGGCGCGGGGTGGGTTTAGGTGCAGTGGTGGTGTTGTAGGCAAAACGGACGTAGCGGTGGTCGGTCCAGGGGGGTTGGGTAGTGTGGCTGAAGCGGATGTTAGTCCCTACTGCGAAGATGGGGTCGAGGGTGTGACCCGCTCTGTGGGTGGGCGTGTTGACGAGCTTCTTCAGTCCAAAGTTGGTGAGGAGAGTGGTTGAGTCGGGGTTGTTGCTGCTGTTGAGGTGGAAATTCAGGTCCCTGAGTAGTCTGTAGTCTGTGGAGGTGATGACATGGTGTGCGGTGAGTTCGTCCTACCCTTATAGGAAGTGCGTCGGGGAAAAGGGGAAGTGGAGAAAACAAAAAACACTGCTGGGCTTGAAGAGGTGTGGGTCTGAACCTCTCCATGAATTAACAGACCCTCAGGACCCAGGAGAATCTCTACTGGAGCGGAGAGACTCTCTGTGCAAGAGAGGAGACAATGATAAGCACTAAACACCTTAATGGTTCCCTGTTCTCTAGTACCTTTACCCCAATAACACAAACATTCTCACATTTCCAGCATACATGGTAAGGTATAGAAGTAGGAGTAGGGCAGATTATCGTGACATATAACCATAGAATATCCAGCTCTACTGACAATGTCACAACTGAAATGACCCAAAATCCAATAAACAGTACTCTCTCCAGAGATACCACTGCTACGATGATAACCAGCTAGTCCTGAAGTAATAAGGCAAATTAATGGAAAACAAAGTTGAAATAAATAAAGGAGCATGGAGTGCTCCTTGCATTGAGCTTCAGCGGTGCAACCAAGCTCTGTGTTCAATCACCAAAGCTGTACTGCCAAAATAGAAGGACGAAGGAAAGGTGCAGCCTCCTGAGTTGCCTTCGTACACCTGGAAGCAGGACTGCCAGAGGAAACGGCAGCCGGAGCCCGCTGGGGACAAAACAAAAGGAATCCTGCAATCAGCGCGGGAATCCAGAAGCGCTGAAACCCAACGAAAAAGGGAGAGGCAAGGAAAGCAGCGGTAGGTACATCTCACAGCAGGCGAAACCGCCAGAAAACTAGCCACAGGAATCCAGCTGACAGAAACAGGAAAGGCGAGTCTCAGGAAAAGTCTCCAAGTGCATCTGAACGACAAGCACCGGGTCAGCGTACCTGAGGGGCTTATATCCTGCCCTCGTTCCGCTGCTGACATCTAGGTTTCCTTACTGCAACAACCCCAGAGGACTCTGAGAAACGTAGTTCTGCAGGCACTCTTTTCCCATTTATACGGAAATAGCCTATGCACGCCATCATCATGATAGTACTCCCCAGCAAGGACCGCCGTCTCAGCGGATGACAAGGTTTCAAAGGGAACCGTTCATGGAAACGCCTAAGTAGGCGTGGACAGTGATAGTTCTGGATAGGCTTCCAGGACCGCTCCTCTGGACCATAACCCTACCATGCTATTATGTAAAGGACCCGTCCCCTCACGAGTTTAGGATCTAGGATGCTCAGTACCTCATACTCTTTCTCCCCATCCATATCTAGAGGGGGGATGCATGAGGTAATCGGTTGTGAGCACGGCAAGGCCGAACTAAGGAAACATGGAAGATGGGATGGATCCGCCACAAAGGTGGCAGGACCAGTCTTACAGCCAATGGGTTTACTATCTTGTCGATAGCATAGGGGCCTACATATTTAGGCTTCAGCCTATCAACTACTTTCAAATATGGATTTTTCGATGCCAACCACACCTTATCCCCCACTTGGTAAGCAGGTTCCTCAGAGCGTTTGCGATCAGCATATCGTTTGTCGTTTGCCTGAGCCTTCAACAGATGAGCCTTGGCGTCACAAAGCATTGCACGTAAATGTGAGTGATGTTCCTGTACAGATGGATGCCTTGACTGGATGGGCCATTCAAAAGGCAGTATGTTAGGATGGCAGCCATTCAGTCAATAGAAAGGGGAACAACCCAACGAGGAATGCTCAGCATTGTTGTATGCTAGTTCTGCCATCCAAAGCAAGGCACTCCACTCATCTTCCTGTTGAAGCGTAAAAAACTGAAGGTATTGCTCCAAAGATCGTTTCAATCGCTCTGTCTTGCCGTCAGTCTGGGGATGGTAACTGGTTGACAGCCTGGCATCGATCTTCATTGCTGCGCATAATGCCTTCCAAAAACCAGAGATAAACTGAGAATCCCTGTCGGTTATAAGCACCGCTGGTATCCCATGAAGCATGAAGACGTACTATATTTTGCAGGAAAAACAAAGCTAGCTCTGAGGACGTTGGAATCTTCTTCATGGGGATGAAATGACCCATCTTGGTAAGATGATCCACGACTACCAGAATCACAGTATATTCCTCACTGGGCGGCATTTCCACTATGAAGTCCATCGAGACTGTATACCAAGGAGATGATGAAATAGGAATAAACCAGAGTAGTCCTACCGGTTTGCTGTGACTGGCTTTACCTTGTGTGCAAACAACGCAATTCTTGACATACTGCATTATGTCTTGACGTAAGGTTGGCCACCAGAAATGACGTGCCGTTAAAGCTGTAGCCTTGTGGATACCCACCTGCCCTCCAACCATCGAATCATGCATCCAGGACAGGGCCGTACCTCGTAAGGCTTCTGTGGGTAGATAGAGAGCATCAGAGTGATATAGCAAGTCCGCCTTCAGAACCTGGTGGTTGGGGTTCTCAAGAACCCAGGCGCGGTGATCCACTTGAACTGAGTGTGTTTTGACTTCATCCAGGAATTCGGCGGAGGTAATGGCTTATTGTTCTGGGCGTGGGACATCCTGTATTTGAAGGATCACAGGTGGTTCTTCTTTTTCACTTTCAGAATCATGATTCACACGGGAGAGGGTGCCTGCTTTGCCATTTTGCGGACTTGGCTGATACCTGATGACAAAGTCGTAATCAGAGAAGAAAAGAGTACATCTTAGTTGTCGTGGTGTGAGAGCCTGTGCTGTTTTCAGGAGCAACAGGTTTCGATGATCGGTTTAAATCTCTATGGTATGTGTGGCTGCCAGCAGATAGTGCCTCCATTCCTCACATGCTCTCTTTATAGCCAATAGCTCCTTATCAGCTATACTATAGTTACATTCATGGGGATTTAGTTTAATACAATATTATGCCACTGGATGCAGTTGCTCGGTGTAGGAGAGTAGGCTCTGCCTCTTATGGTTACCCCACTTTTTACTGCTTGCTGTAACACTGTTTTTCGACTTTAGTCTGGCTTGGGCCCTGCTTTTCAGGACACCAGCCTAGCTGCTTCCTCTCTAAATTGATTCCATGTACTTTAGGTACACTCCAGATTGGATTCTGGGGTACCCTTGTGAGTCCCTAGTATATGGTATACTATGTACTCAGGGCATAGGTACACCAGAGGCCTACCAGGGGCTGAAGCATGTATCCCTGGGAAGCCCTCCAAAATGACACCACAGGTCTGCTACTGCAACCTGGGTAAGGTGGTGCATGCACCCCTTACTGAGATATAGGTTCACTATATCTCACCTATCTCTGCACATAGAAACCTATCAGTCACCCCCATGGAAGGCCTTATCAATCCTGAAGGCAGGGTGCTTGGTTATATGTGAGAGGGTGCCCAGGCATGAGCTGAGCCCCTCTGCAGCCTTTGGAATCTATCCTCCGGGGTTGTCAGTGCTGCAGCCTGACCATATACTCTTAAGTGTATTATAACCCAACAGTAAATGCTAACTTTGGACTGGCTGCACGAAAACATGTCACGTTTGGTGTCAAACACCTTGGAATCATACCCCCACACCAGTAACTGGTGTGGGGGTATGATCCCACTCTTCCAGAGGGAGAGACATGACAGCACCGGTATACCCTGTACCAACTTAACTGAGCCCTGGTATCACAAAATGGATGCTGCAGCCACAGGCACAACTCTGGCCTCCTGCTGCTGACCGAAACTCCGTCAGAGGAGGCCTGGACAATAGGTTTCCTTTCACAGGGAGGTGTAACCACCTCCCAGACAGGCTGATGTGTATTGGTCTGGGTGGGTGCACTCTGAGAGTGCTTTGAAGTCCTGCACTGGAGGCACATTTGGTGTCCCTGTGCATAGTCCAGCTCAAACCAGTTCTGGGGCTACCAGCCCCTGCTCTGGTGTGAACCTGGACAAAGGAAATGGGTGTAGCCACCCCTCTTTCAAACCCTCCCATAGGTGGGTCCCCAGAGTTAGTCCAACCCCTTCCTTGGGTATAAAGAAGGAACCTCTGTAACCAGAACTTTAAATATCCCTGGATGAAACTCTGCAACTGAATCCTGGAACTTCGACGCTCTACTCAAGACTAGAGAACTGAAGAAATCTCCCTTGGGGTCAAGGAGTGACTCCCCTGCTTGGCAGGCACCAACAAAGCAATGGCCGGTCTGCATCTCTGAAACTCCCGACGGACTCCGAAGTATCTGCAGCCCAGAAAGAAGATTTCCAGACTTCTCAGAGGCCGACCCGAGTTCCCAGCAAAGCTGAGACCCGCTGCCCTCGTGAGTGATGGGAAACCAGAACTCCTGGACACCCTGGACATTTGCAAGAGCCTTGACTTCTCGACGTCTCCTGAAGTTGTGCTTTGGGTTACTTGTAGCCCACGCCCGGACCACCTTTTGCACTGAAGATTGTGGGCCTACACTCCACAAGTGTTCCGTGAGCCTGCTTCTTGCATTTCCGCTTGAGGCTCCTTCACGATCCCTGGTCCATCAACTGGTGGGTTCCTGTGAAGGCAACTCTGATTTTCCTTGGGCATCCCTGGATGCTCCAGACGTGGCCTGACTTCCCACAACGTGGTGAGTCCCTCAGACCTTGCTGGTCTGCACCGAAGCATCTTTCTCCTTTCTGTGTGGATTGCTGTTGCCAAGGCTTGTTGTGTCCAATCCGGGCACCGACACTGCAGCACTCGACATCCTTCGTGGGACAGCTCGAATCCAGCTCCTGGTCATCCTCGACGCCTCCTGGTCAACGTGGCTGAAGAGTCAAGCTTCACCTTCTTCACCTGAAATCACCAGACATCGGTGGGCATTCGTCTATCGTGCCCTTGGTCACTAGCTAGTGACCTAGACTCTATCCCCTCTGCTTTCAGGTTCTTCTCATCTTCGATCCAGGCTTGGATCTCTACGGACACTTTGCATCTTCCAGGCAGCAGCACCTCTTCGCCAGCTTCCAAAGAAAACGACGAAGCGACCCAACACCATTTGACACCTATGCACCCAGCTTCCCTGGGTGAGGTAACTCAAGTACTCTGGTACTCCCATGGGTGTTGACCCTAGAACTTCCTAAGTTCAAAAGGATTTGGTCCTAGTTCATCTCTAAGTGTCCCTAATCTCTAAAAATCTAACCGCGACTTTCCCCATAGAAGCTAACGGGAGCTCGCGGCTGTGTTCTCACACTGCACACGGCCCCCGTGGGTCCCCTGTGTCACTACCTAGGGTGGTTCCTTGGGGTCCCAGTGATTCTACAGGCTCTAGGCCTTGTGTCTAGTTAAGTCGTGGTTCTTATACCACTATTTTAGTATATGGTTTGGCTCGCCCCTAGGGTCTAACGTGTATTTGTGCTACTTACCTGTAATATTTGAAGTGTAACTTATGTGTTTTGACCTCTAGCCTCATAAAGAGACTATCAGGGTGTGTTTAGTAATAACTACATATATTTTATATATATACCTGGTGTGGTTTCCTTTCATTTAGCCATTCAAGAGAATATAGACTGATAAAACAAGCTGCTTTACAATCCTTCAAGACTTAGCCTGAAGGCTGCTCTCCATAGCTTCCACTAGGATAGCTTTCAATAAAGGTTGTCTTTAACCTATCATCAATAAGGGGTTGTTTGGACTGGTACAGGGTGCCCACTATAACTAGTGGACAGTGTATACCAGGCCAACTTCTCACACCCGGTGTCAGGGTGACGTTGAGACAATACTCCCCAACGCAAACTGCGAAGCATCCGTTTCCAACACGAAAGGTACAATGACATCTGGATGACACAGAATGGGGGCCTACGTAAACCTTGCTTTAAGTACCTGAAAGGCTGACTCTGCTTCATCTCCCCAGGAGAAACACACTCCTTTTTAGGTCTCGCCTGACCCAGTGCATGCGCTGGTCTAGCGAGACTTATTGAGAGGGCTCCAAAAAGTGCTACCAGGCCAGCCTAGAGCTACAGTGCATGTGCGCGGGCACGTGCGCCGCGCTTTACCGCGATTACTTTCACTTTCACGGCGGCTTTGATGTTTGATCGTGATCACGTTCACTTTCGCGGCCGCTTTGATGTTTGATCGTGATCGCGATCACTTTCCCTTTCGCGGCCGTACGGCCGCTTTGCATAGCCAATAGATCTCGCTTTTGGGACCTTATAAGTATTTAGTTATGCAACTGTTGCATGGCCAAACACTTATAAGGTCCCAAAGGCGAGACCTATTGGCTATGCCAATGCTTATTCCTTTTTTCAGTAGCCGAGTGATGGGTTGGACTATGCGCAAAAGTCCTTTATGAACCTCCTGTAGAAGTTTACAAACCCCAAGAAGGTTTGTAGCCCTTTCACATTTCTAGGTAATTTCCATTCTGTAATGGCTAACACTTTCCGGTTGTCCATTCGTAGCCCACTTTTGTTTATCACACACCCCAATAAACTCAATCTTGGGCACATGGAGCAGACATTTCTTGGCATAGAGGGTGTTCTTCTGCAAGCGATCCAGTACGGCTCTCACATGCTCTATGTGCTCTTCCTTGGTGGTATATAGACAATACAGAATAAGTCTAGGTATACACGTAAGACTTCATCCATGAAGTACTGGAATGTGGTGGGGACATTCCAGAGCCCAAATAGCATCACCTGGTATTCGTAGAGAAAATACTTAGTATGAAAGGCTGTTTTCCAATCGTCCCCTTGTTTTACTCGCACCAGGTGGTATGCACTGCGAAGATCAAGTTTGGTGAATATCCAAGCCCCCTTTAAATGGTCCAACAGAACAGGAATGAGGGACAAGGGGTAGCAATTTTTCACCGTAACCCTGTTGATAGCTCTGTAGTCAATACAGGTCCGAAGATCCCCCTCCTTCCTGGGGATGAAGAACAGAGTAGAGGAAGCAGGTGAGGAGGACGGACATATAAATCCCGACTTGAGATTCTCCTCTATATATTCTTTCAGGTGTTGTGCTTCTGGCTACCAAGTGAGGCTACTATACTCACATTCCCAGCATACATGATAAGGAATAAAAGTATGGGTAGGTCAGATTATCGTGATATATACCCATAGAATGTCCAGCTTTACTGACAATGTCACAACTGAAACAAACCAAAATCTAATAATCAGTGCTCTCTCCAGAGATACCACTGCTACGATAATAACCAGCTAGCCCCGAAGGAATAAGGCAAAATAATGGAAAACAAAGTTGGAATAAATAAAGGAGCGTGGAGCGCTCCTTCCACTTAACTTCAGCGGTGCACCCAGGCTCCGTGTTCAATCACCAAAGCTGTGCTGCCCAACTAGGAGGATGACGGAAAGGTGCAGCCTCCTGAGTTGCCTACGTACACCAGGAAGTGGGACTGCCAGAGCAAACGACAGCCAGAGCCTGCTGGGGACAAAACAAAAAGAATCCTGCAATCAGAGTGGAAATCCAGGAGCGCTGAAAACCAACGAAAAAGGGAGCGGCAAGGAAAGCTGCGGCAGGCACATCTCACAGCAGGCGAAACCACCAGAAAATGAGCCACAGGAATCCAGCTGACAGAAACAGGAAAGGCGAGTATTAGGGAAAGTTCCAAGTGCATCTGAACGACAAGCACCTGGTGAGCGTACCTGAGGGACTTTTATCCTGCCCGCGTTTCGCTGCTGACAGCTAAGGTTCCTTCCTGCAACAACCCTAAAAGACTCTGGGAAACGTTGTTCTGCACCCAATCTTTTCCTATTCATATGGATCACCCCCAAACTTTCCATTACAATCAGAACCTACTTTGACACTTTTTGGGGAAAATTTCATGAAGATTGGTCAAACAACGCCAAAGTTATAGGAAAGTCAAAAATGCTTTTCTTATGGAAATTAGGTCCTTACTATACCTACCTACTAAAACACTAAAAAAACAAAGGTTATAGGGACATTATAGTTAGGGTGAGATTTCACTCATACAAAAAAGTGATCTTTTGCAGTGATAGTTACTAGAGCTAACTAGAACTTACGCCCCCGCAATGCACTGCTTATGACCTCAAATATTACATCACTCATGACATGGTCAGTTACATCACTCATGAAATCACTCATGACATCTCAAATTACATCTCTGATGGCATCATCCAGTGACTGTAAGTATTTCATAAAGGTTTCAGAGGGTTAAAGATATAAACTAAGCGAATGCATAAGTTAAATCAGTATTCTTTCTGTACTAGTAATAAGTGATACTATTTCCAACATATGTGATCTGAGTGGCTGTGTGACTGTATGGCTGTATGAGAGGGTATGAGTGGCTGTATTGGGAATAAGTGGATTTTTGAGTAGCTGTATGGGTGAATAAGTGGGTGTGTGAGTAGCTGTATGGGTGAGTAAGTGGCTGTGTGAGTAGCTGTATTGGTGAGTGGGTGCATGTGTGAGTGGTGGTATTGGTGAGTGAGTGGCTTTGTAAGTGGCTCTGGGTGAGTGAGTTGTTGTTTAAGTGGGTGTTTGGTTAACTGAGTGGGTCTGGATGAGCAGCAGCTGCCTAAAGCTCAACTCGGAGAAGACAGAGGTCCTCTTCCTGGGACCCTCACCCACCGCTTGGGACAACACCTGGTGGCCCGCCGCCCTCAGAAACCCACCCACCCCGATGGACCATGCTCGGAACCATGGCATCATTCGAGACTCCTCCCTCACGGTGACTCGTCAGATCAACGCAGTAGCTTCCACCTGCTTCAACTCCCTCCGCACCCTCCGCAAGACCTTCAAGTGGATTCACCCCAAATCCAGGAAGACCGTCACCCATGCACACATTACCAGCCGGCTAGACTACGTAAAATCCCTCTACGCGGGAATCAACAAATCCCTGCTACACAAACTCCAGACCATCCAGAACACCTCAGCCAGACTGGGCACCCCATGACATGAGCACATGACCCAACACCTGCAAGACCTCCACTGGCTCCCCATTGAGAGGAAAGTAACTTTTAAACTACTCACCCATGCTTACAAATCCCTCCATAACAATCGGACCCAAATAGTTCAATAAAAGAGTCTCCTTCCACGTACCCAAAACAAACCTCTGCACTGCCGACCTCGCCCTAGCAGAAACCCCGCGCATCCGCAGTACCAGAGCAGGTGGAAGAGCTTTCTCCTACGTCGCAGTCAAGGACTGGAACGAGCTCCCAGTCAACATCAGATGCTACCCTACTCTGAAGAGAGGCTCTATGGGTGAGTGAATGGGGGTGTGAGTGGTTGTATGGGTGAATAAGTGAGTGTGTGAGAAACTATATGGATGAATGAGTAGCTGTGTGAGTAGGTGTATGGGCAAGTGAGTGGCTGTGTAAGTGGCTGTATGGGTGAGTGATTCGGTGTGTGAGTGGCTTTATGGATGTGTGAGTGGGTGTGTGAGCAATTGTAAGGTCGTATGAGTGGATGTATGAGTGGTTGTGAGGTTATGTGAGTGGATGTGTGAATGGTTTTGTGGATGATGTCATCAGTGATGTCATTTGAGATCATCAGTGATGTCATGAGGGATGTCACTGACCATGTCATTACTGATGAAATATCTGAGGTTATAAGCATTGGTTGCACAGATGTGAGTTATAGTTAGGTCAGGTAACTATAACTGCAGAATTTCACTGCTTATGTATGGGTGAAATCTGAGCCTAACTATAAAATCCCTGTAACCTTTGTTTTTTCAGTGATTTTCTAAGGTTTCTTAATGTTATTTCCTAACTATAACATCCCTATAAGTTTTTTTTGGGGGAGGGGGGGTTAGCGAATTTCTAAGGTTTTTAAAATTTTAAATACTAACTATAACCTGTAACCTTTGAGAGTGAGTGTGTGAGTGGCTGTATAGGTTGATGAGTGTGTGTGTGAGTGGCTGAATGGGTCTGTGAGTGGATGTGTAATTTGCTGTATGGGTGTGTGAGTAGCTGTATGAGTCTGTGAGTGAGTACGTGAGTAGCTATGTGGGTGTGTGACCGGTTTTGTGAGTGGCTGTATGGTTCTGTGAGTGGGTTGGTGAGTGGCTGTATGGATCTGTAAGTGGGTGTGTGAGTGGCTGTATGGATCTGTAAGTGGATATGTGAGTGGCTGTATGGTTGTGTGAGTGGGTGTGTGAGTAGTTTTCTGGGTGTGTGAGTGGCCATATGGATCTTTGAGTGAGTGTGTTAGTGGGTTTTATCAGTGTGTAAGTGGCTGCATGAGTGGCTGAGTGGGTCTATGATTATATGTGAGAGTGGGTAAATGGGTGTGTGAGTAGATGTCTGTTTGTCAGTAGCTGTGTGAGTGATGGGCCACAATGGAACCTCACCTGCCCCTTTACCCAACAAGAGTCCACAGTTTTGCACAAAATGTCTACCCAACTGAAGTACTTTCTACTTCTTAATTAGTTAGTACTGTCTCGTTGGGTAATAACTAGTGCATATTCCACACTACAGCTGTGTAATGGACCATGAGGAAATGTCTCCAGTGACCTTGTGCGCATGTAATTAATGCAATGTGAATGTTCCTTGAGCGTCTTGATTCTCAAATCTGTGATAAAATGAATCCTCATCTAGAGAACCAGGCGAGACTACAAAGAGGAGAATCTGCACCAAACAATGGTACTTCCTCCTAACTATATGAACTAAGTGCTTCTTTGTTTGGTGGAGATGTCCGGAAAATTCCTCCGCATCAAGAACGTGTCACCAAAATCGGCAAGAAACAAGCTCGAAGGCCTTTTTGTAAGCTGTCCATCAACAAGTGAATAGGCGAGAAGACCGTTGCATACTACTTAGGAAAACGGGGAATGGCCAAACGAGCAGACTTTGCAGATGAATTTGGGAATTTGCATACTCAGGGTAATTAAAAGGGAGAACCATAGTTTTGCTCCCGGCGCTCTCACGCCTTTCATCAGGGGATCAAATTGTGGGACTTTCCAGAGTTCTAATAAGGTTCCAGACACTCTCCTGCATGTATATCCTAACTTCCAGCCATTTGGACACTATTTGGAAATTGCCATCCATACCCAATCCATACCAGGTTTAGTGGAAGCCAGTCTGCTCATGCTTGAAACTCCATTACCTATAATCCCCTGCTCACTGTTTCGTCTCCACCCCTGAAGGCCAAGGATTGGTGGCAGAATTAAGCACACCTGTGGTTGGCAGCTGCTAAACTGCTCACACCTGATGCATGTGATTACTGTGAGCTCTTTTAAGCCCCAGCTTCCTTCAGTCCAGCACTGGTCATTGTAGCTGTTTTCTGGTGAGACCAACCCTTGTTTTCTGAACTTTTGCTCTCATTATTTCTTGAGTTCCTGAGCTACAGTTTTTCCTGATTCCTGGGCTGTAGCTATTTCAAGATCTCTGAATTAGCACTGTGTGCCGTGCTAACTTGATTCCTGAGCTTTAGCAATTCCTTTATTCCTAAACTGTAGCTATTTCCTGTTCCCAGAACTAACACTGCCAGCCAGTGCTACCTAAATTTCAGAGCTATAGCTATTCCTTGTTCCTGAATTAGCACTGCTTGTAGTGCTACAGAGATTCCTTGATTCCAGAGCTCTTGCTATTCCTTGTTCCTGAACTAGCACTGCCTTCAGTGCTACCTTGAGTCCTAAACTTAGCTAATTTCTTGTTTCTGAACTAGCACTGCCTGCAGTGTTACCTTGTTTCCTTGATTCCTGCTCCAGTACTATTCTAGTGCTCCCTTGAGCCTCCCTCCTTCTGTATTGGCCTTTTCCCATACCCTGATTGTCCTCCCCCACCTTTGTTCTAGTTCCTCGTTTGCTGTTTTACTATTCCTGCTGTCTTACTTCTAGTTTTCATGTATGTAAGTTACTTACTTTGGGCCAAGTGTACCCCTTGTTTTCCCTCCTTTCCCGTTAAGCGCTCCTCCTTGCTAGCTCCGTGTCTATCGAGGCTGTGTATTTAGTTCTACACACTTGCTGACAACCTAGTCGGTGTTTCTTGTCCACTGTGAGTGTTGTCTTTGAGTTATTTTTATAACATCACCATAGGTATGAGCTCCACAGATCTTGCCTTTGTATGTATATCGTATTCACAGTCAGTATCTGTAACAGCAATTGTGGGTGAGGAACTTACTAAGCTTCAGTCCTACTGTGTGGTTTTCCTGAGTGCTTTTGACAAGGTACTACGTTGTCTCTTACCTTAAGGTCTTTTCTTTGACGTAGTAAGATGTTCGCAGGGACGCAAGGGACCAACTTCCCAAATATCTAATCTAATACCTGTATGTTTTGTAAATTTCCCACTACAAGATATAAGTTAGAAATCTAGGAGGAGGGCCGGATACTGGACGTGATGTTGGATTCAGTTGTCGACCTGTCAAATAATAATATAGACAATATTCTACCATATATTTTCTTTAACAGATTCTATCTATGGATTTCTCTCTAATTCTGTTACGATGTCTTTTATGTCTAAAACATGCCTACCTGCGTACAACTCTTGTTGGGCCTACGTCCGAGTATTTTCTTGAATTGTGTTGAAGATGATTTTGTGGGATGACAGGCAAGGTGTGTTGGTGACGGTCATGGAGAACTTGAGCGCTTTCTTGGAAGAGCGTCGGTATCTTGTCTTTCTGTAATCTAAAGACAAACAAAAGATTAAACCAATTCCTATTTCCTTTTGAACTCCTTTTAAATCTATTCCTCCTTTCGTTACTCACTTGACCCTTTTCCAGATGTTAGTTTTAATGGGATAATTCCGTCTTGTTCTTCTATGCCTGTTGTTCTCTTTCTTCAATTCACTAAAGGTGTTGCACAAAAAACTTACTAAACATACTAAGTGTCTCTTCACTAAAGATGTATCTCCTATTACAAAGATGTATCATCAAATACAAAACATAAATCATTCAGTTCTACATTAAACAATTCAAAATTTTTGTTGAATATATTTTTTCACTACTTTTCACTTTCGCAATGTCCTCTAAAGTTCCTTTAGCTTTTAAGCAAAAGCTTTCCAAAAATTTGTTATGTCCTCTTTTAATGTGCCTTTCTTTCGTTGGGCGCCTTAAAATTAAAAGTACTTATCTCCTTCTATTGTCTTTTCTCTCGAGGACCAGCCGTGGTAGAGAAGAGAACCTTTCCGCTTTGGAGATCGATGATGTGGAAATCCGCTTGAAGATCAGGTAAGTTTTCCAGGTTCTATCGGAGGATTCCTGGCGCGATCCTACGCGCGAGACAAATGGAAGGCAAAGCGCCTTCTAGAACACTGGGTGCGGTTTAAATAGGCAACCGCACCCGGGTGTTTACATGCGCACCATCACGTATCTTGGATGGTACGGGAACGGAGACAAACTTGCGAGCGCATTGAGTGAGCACGTTGAGAGTGCTGAGTTCAGATCGTTATGCGCTTCTATTGTGCTTGCAGCAAAATAATGTCTCGTAGCAACAGCGCCTCTACAATCCAGTGCATAAAACATTGTGCATAAAACATTTATGAAATTACACATGAACCATTCCCTCCCACGAACACTCCCAATCATATATTATTTACAAGATAGTTTCACCTGAGGCCAGCGATATAAATCCATCCCCTATACATGTGAGGAACATTCATCAATACACAATGACGTGCTGTTGAACGGGTCAGGGGTGGGTTTTTACAGGGAATAAACGACGTTGGGTCTTTTTGTGTACCAAAAATCTTGCAATTGGTCTAGGTTTCTTTGGATATCTTATATGAAAGTTTTTGATTAATTTAGGTGCATTCTTCAAATGAGTTAAAGGTTCCCAGGTTCGTTCTTCTGGGCCATATCCTTTCCAATCGATTAAATAAAACAATTTTCCACGAACCCTTTTGGAATCTAAGATTGCCTTGACTTCAAATTCTGGATGACCTTCAATGGTAATTGGAGGAGGGGGTCGAATAATTCGAGTTTGTGGATGGAATGGTTTTATTAATGACACATGGAAGACTGGGTGACATTGGTATTTTGGAGGAAGTGTAAGTTTTACACATACTGGATTTATCACTTTTTCCACTAAAAAAGGTCCAATAAATCTTGGATTGAACTTTTTATTACCTTTGAGTCTTATATTTTTTGTATTTAACCATACCTTATCTCCTACTGCATATGTAGGTTGAATGGTTCGATGCTTATCAGCTGACTCTTTTTGGCTCTCTTTAGCCTTTGCCAAATGATATTGAGCCTCTAAATGAGTGGATGTTAGTTTTTAAATATAGTCATGTATGGAAGGCACCTTAGAGGAGGAAGTTACCTCACCAGGGATGTTTTTAGGGTGAAATCCATAATTACAAAAAAATGGGGACATGCTAAGGGAAGAATGTTCTAGATTATTGTAAGCAAATTCTAAAGCACTTAAAAGATCTGACCACTCTTCATCTACTTTTGTTAACATACATCGAAGAAATTGCTCTAAAGTTTGATTGGTTCGTTCAGTTAACCCATCTGTTTGTGGATGGTAACTTGATGACAACCGAACTTCCATATTCAACAATGTACTCAAATTTTGCCATACATGGGAAATGAATTGGGAACCCCTATCGGAAATAACTACTGACGGGATTCCATGTAGCCGTATCACATTAGTCATTAGAATGTGTGCTAATTCCATAGCAATGGGGAGTTTTTTTAATGGTACAAAATGAGCCATGCGAGAAAATTGGTCTACAACAGTCAAGATGGTAGAATAACCTTTCTTAGTTTGGGGAAGTTCTACCACAAAATCCAAAGAAATAGTGTGCCAAGGTTGAGGTGGTATTGGTGATGGTCTTAATAGCCCACTTGGCGCCTGATGAGATGATTTATTCTGACAACAGACACTACAAGTTTCAACAAACTTTTGTACATCCTTGAACATGGAAGGCCACCAAAATTTTCGTTTAATGAGTTCATACGTTTTAGTCACTCCTGGATGAGCAGACAAGAGTGTATCATGGTGGAGGTGTATAACAGATTGTTGTATTTTAGACGAGGGTACCATGATCTGATCATGAACAAACAGAAGCTTATCTCTTTCTTGTACAACAAATGGATATTCTTTTTTCCATTCTTCCAAATCTTTTACTTGTAATAACTTTCTTAGATCAGTAATCACATCGCAAGTAGACAAACTAGCTTGAAAGCATGTTGCTGGCAGAACTGGTTTCACTACGACATGATTTTCAGAGTCCTTTTCTCCGATTCGAGATAAAGCGTCTGCCTTCAGATTTTCTTTCCCTGGTCAGTAAGTGATTATAAAATTATAATCATTGAAGAACAAAGACCACCGTAATCGTCTGGCAGATAGTGCCTTTATAGATCTTAAAGCCTGTAAATTTCGATGATCTGTATAAATAGTAACTGGGTGACGTGCACCCAACAAGTAATGGCGCCATTCCTCAAAAACTGCTTTTATTGCCAATAATTCTTTGTCTGCAATGGTATAGTTTTGTTCGGGTGCCGATAATTTTCTGGAATAAAATGCGATAGGATGCATTTGTCCTGAGTTTTTATCGCGTTGCGATAAAATACCCCCTAAAGCAAACTGAGAAGCATCCGCTTCTACGATAAAAGGTTGTGAAGGGTCCGGGTGACATAAAATAGGTGCTGTGGTAAATTTAGTCTTTAACTCTTGAAAAGCTTTTTCTGCTGATTCAGACCATTCAAACTTTACTCCTTTTCGTAATAGCCTTGTAATAGGGGTTATGATCTGAGAAAAGTTCTGAATGAACCGACGATAAAAGTTTGCAAAACCCAGAAAGCTTTGTGCCGGTTTCACAGAAGCTGAATTTGGCCAAGCACTTACTGCTTCAATTTTCTTAGGATCTATTTCTATGCCTGAAGGACTAATGACATAACCAAGAAAGTCTACTTGGGAGGCATGAAACAGACTTTTTTTCCAATTTCATGTATAGAGAATTTGTAAGTAATTTTTGAAGAATGGCAAGAACTTGCTTTACATGCTCTTCTTTCGAATTCGAATAAATGAGTATGTCATCGGTGTACACGACACAACAAACATCAATGAATTCATGTAAAACTTCATTTATAAAAAAATGGAAAGCAGCAGGAGCATTACAGAGTCCGAAGGGCATAACTTGATATTCAAAAAGGCCGAATTTTGTGCGAAACGCAGTTTTCCACTCATCGCCCTCTCGAACTCTCACAAGATGATATGCTCCGCGCAAATCCAATTTTGTATAAATTGTTGCCTGTTTTACTTGGTCCAATAAAGTAGGAATGAGTGGCAATGGATACCTATTCTTTATTGTGACATTGTTTAGAGCCCTGTAGTCAATGCACGCGCGTAACTCTCCCCCCTTCTTTGGTATAAAAAAAAGAGATGAGGAGACTGGAGACTTAGAATGCCGGATGAAGCCATTTTCAAGATATTCATCCAGATAGTTTTGTAAATGTTCATTTTCTTTTCCTGTCAGTGCATATATCCTGCTACATGGTAAAGTGGCTCCAGGAATCAAATCAATTCTATAATCAAAGTCCCTATGGGGAGGAAAAGTGTTTGCCTTTCCTTTATCAAAAACGTCAATAAGATCTGAATACTCAGAGGGAACTCCCTCAAGTAGCAAAATACTTGAAGATTCAGTAGGGAAATCGTACCCTTGCACTATATCTTCTTGATGTTTCTCACTAAAACAATGATGTTGACATTGATTTGATTGGAACGTAATGGTTTGAGTTTCCCAGTCAATGTTAGGGTTATGTAGTTTTAGCCATGGGATGCCTAAAATTAACCGAAATTGAGGTGCGTCTATGATGTCAAAAGTTATGTGTTCTCCGTGTATGCGAGAGCTTTCCATACCCAAAAGTTCTGTTTGATTGAGAATGGGACCTGACGTGAGTTCTTTACCATCAACTGCCCGTACTATTTCTGGGTTTCTCTTGCACTCGGTTTTAAAACCTAGTTTTATCAAAAAGTGTGTATCCATAAAATTACCGGTAGCCCCTGAATCAATAAGAGCATCGACATTCCAAGAACTCCTGGGATCTGATAAGGCTGTTAGTTTTACCTTTATACACAAATGGCGACACCCTAAAGGTTGAACTGTAGAGGCCAAGCTTGAAATAGCACTCGACAAACTGACCTCACCTTTCATCGAGTGTTCTAGTTTTCCGACTGTTGTTGGGCCAATGCTACCTCAGAAGTCTTTTGTTTCGGTTTATTTGAGCGTGTAGGGCATTCTTTAACGAAATGACCTGTCTTTCCACAATAAAGACACTGGTTGAGCTTACGCCTCTTTTCCTTTTCTTCTTTAGAAAGGGGACCACGGATTGTACCTATCTGCATGGGCTCTACAGAATCTGATTTAGACGGAACTTCTTTAAAAGTTGTGGATCTTTCTTTGAATACTAGTACCTTATGATCCGATTTCCCTCTTTCTCCTCTTCTCTCAGACAATCTGTGATTTAATTTTACAACCAGGTCTATGAATTCGTTAATATCATCTGGAGGTTCTAGAATTTGCATCACCATGTCTTTTAATTCCTCTTTTAACCCTCTATAAAAGAGTGAAACTCTCTTGTGCTCCGGCCAATTTGCTTCAAGCACTAATCGATTGAATACTGAAATATAATGAAGTAAGTCGGAAGATCCTTGTTTTAAATTCAATAACTCATTATCGGCAGACTGAACAAACACGTGCTTTGCAAAGATCTTTTTCATAGCACGTTCAAAAGTCTTGAAATTATACAGAATAGGGTCATCTCTTTCTACCAGAGGTACAGACCAGAGAGCTGCATCTCCGCCCAAATAAGATAAAACAAAGGCTACCTTTGAAGAATCATCAGGAAATGCATTAGCTTTGGCCAAAAAATGCAAATGACATTGATTCATAAGAATAGAAAACTTATTATTGTCACCATAGAATCTCTCCGGTTGCGCAAGGGGTATAGGTACCGGGGTGACTACCTGAATCTGAGTCGGAGTACTCGTAGAAGAGGAGGCTGTGTCAGAAAATGTCTTTTGGAACGTCGCGGGCTTAATCATAGGTTTCTGCTGAATTGCGCCTTGTAAAACTGACATATCTCTCCGTAAAGCAGCATTTTCAGCTTTTAACTCAGTTAACATAGCAGCTATATCTTGTAGCGAAATTTGCGAGGTTAGATCCATTGCGTCCAGGTGAAATATTCTTCGTGGGCTTTGCCTTCTGTCAAGGTACTACGTCGTCTCTTACCTTAAGGTGTTTTCTATGACGTAGTAAGATTTTCGCAGGGACGCAAGGGACCAACTTCCCAAATATCTAATCTAATACCTGTATGTTTTGTAAATTTCCCACTACAAGATATAAGTTAGAAATCTAGGAGGAGGGCCGGATACTGGACGTGATGTTGGAATCAGTTGTCGACCTGTCAAATAATAATATAGACAGATTTTAATATTCTACCATATATTTTCTTTAACAGATTCTATCTATGGATTTCTCTCTAATTCTGTTACGATGTCTTTTATGTCTAAAACATGCCTACCTGCGTACAACTCTTGTTGGGCCTACGTCCGAGTATTTTCTTGAATTGTGTTGAAGATCGTTTTGTGGGATGACAGGCAAGGTGTGTTGGTGACGGTCATGGAGAACTTGAGCGCTTTCTTGGAAGAGCGTCGGTATCTTGTCTTTCTGTAATCTAAAGACAAACAAAATATTAAACCAATTCCTATTTCCTTTTGAACTCCTTTTAAATCTATTCCTCCATTCGTTACTCACTTGACCCTTTTCCAGATGTTAGTTTTAATGGGATAATTCCGTCTTGTTCTTCTATGCCTGTTGTTCTCTTTCTTCAATTCACTAAAGGTGTTGCACAAAAAACTTCCTAAACATACTAAGTGTCTCTTCACTAAAGATGTATCTCCTATTACAAAGATGTATCATCAAATACAAACCATAAATCATTCAGTTCTACATTAAACAATTCAAAATTTTTGTTGAATATATTTTTTCACTACTTTTCACTTTCGCAATGTCCTCTAAAGTTCCTTTAGCTTTTAAGCAAAAGCTTTCCAAAAATTTGTTATGTCCTCTTTTAAAGTGCCTTTCTTTCGTTGGGCGCCTTAAAATTAAAAGTACTTATCTCTTTCTATTGTCTTTTCTCTCGAGGACCAGCCGTGGTAGAGAAGAGAACCTTTCCGCTTTGGAGATCGATGATGTGGAAATCTGCTTGAAGATCAGGTAAGTTTTCCAGGTTCTATCGGAGGATTCCTGGCGCGATCCTACGCGCGAGACAAATGGAAGGCAAAGCGCCTTCTAGAACACTGGGTGCGGTTTAAATAGGCAGCTGCACCCGGGTGTTTACACGCGCACCATCCCGTATCTTGGATGGTACGCGAACGGAGACAAACTTGCGAGCGCATTGAGTGAGCGCGTTGAGAGTGCCGAGTTTAGATCGTTATGCACTTCTATTGTGCTTGCAGCAAAAGAATGTCTTGTAGCAACAGTGCCTCTACAATCCAGTGCATAAAACATTGTGCATAAAACATTTATGAAATTACACATGAACCATTCCCTCCCACGAACACTCCCAATCATATATTATTTACAAGATAGTTTCACCTGAGGCCAGCGATATAAATCCATCCCCTATACATGTGAGGAACATTCATCAATACACAAGGACGTGCTGGTGCACGGGTCAGGGGTGGGTTTTTACAGGGAATAAACGAATGCAACATTACCTCTTGAGTGCCTATCCTTTCTGAGCCTTAACTCACTTATTGCTTTGTACAGAGCTTCCCCTTTGGATTCCGTTTCTCCTCTGACTCTCTGTGTTTTCTTGTCAGCTCTGACCCCATTATTTTGCCTACTTTGTCTTCCCTGCCACCAGTCCTTCCCAGAGTTCCTGACACATTCTGGTGTCCTGGACTGAGTCCTGATATGGACTCTGCTCCCACAAAACCACTTGTCACAGTCACTACAGATCAGATTGTGACCCAATAGATCAACAATCCATTCACCTTCATTAAGGATTTCATATTGTTTTTCAACATGGAATACCAGAGGAAGCACACTTGCTTTGCTTTCGCCAAGCCCAAGAAATTAGGATCATATGTGCTTTACAGAAGTAGAGTTTCAACTGGCGCACCTGCTGTGCTGATATTTGTATGTGCTTCCCATTGAGTTTTAATTTCTGATAAATGAGCATCAGGACCAGAATGGAACCTCATTTTTTCTAAGAAGAGTCCATACTATTGCCGAAAATGTCTACCCAACTGGAGTACTTTCTACTGGTTAATTAGTAAGAGGTACCTCGTTGGGTATATGTCTAGTGCACATTCTTCACCACAGCTGTGTAAATGGCCAGGAAGTAAAGTCTCCAGTAACCTTCTGTGCATGTAATTTTAGCAATGTGATTTTTCCTACAGCGTCTTCATCCACTAGTCTGTGATAAAATGATTCCTCGTCAAGAGGAGACGACAAGACTACAAAGAGGTGAATCTCCACCAAACAGAGGTACTTCCTCATAACATTATGAAGTAAGCACTTTTTTGCTTCGTGGAGATGTCCTCATATTCCTCTACATCAAGAACGCATCACCAAATTTGGTAGGAAACACGCTCAGGTCCTTTTGGTAAACTGTCCATCAACATGGGAGAAGGTGGGAAACCTTTGCATACTACTAAAGGGGCAAACAAGCGGAGCTTGCTGATGATTTTGGGCGTTTGCATACTCAGGGCAATTAAACAGGAGTACCATAGACTTCTTTCTTCAAAGGGAGGGGGGCCGCGCTTCCCCCTTCCCCTGGACAATTTTGCCCCCTTGGACCTCATCCCCCAGAGTCCAGCCAAAACCTAATGGGGGAGCCACGAGGGCCCCCTCCCTGGGCCGATTTAGGCCCTGGAGACCCCATCCCCCAGGACCCAGTCTCTTCATCCTGGGTGCCCAGAAGTCCACCCACGCACCCAGTGTTCAATGTTGAGGAACGCTGGGGGAGCCTCAATGCCCACACTGTCCCTGCCGGTTCCCCACCTCCAGAAGGAGCCGGCATTGCTTCCATATGCAGGGAGCAGGCAAAAATGCTGCTCCCTGCATGTGAGAGCAATTCTTTCATCTGCTTTCCTGCCTGCGTACCAGCGGGCAGGAAAACAGATGAAAAGTCCACTCCCCGCAAGTTGAAACAGTTTTCCTGCTCCTGCACGCTGGGAGCAGACTTACAGTTTGCTCTCGCTTGGTGGGAGTTGTCAAAGCTCCCGTCAAGGCAAAGCAAACTGCTATCTCCAGAGGGGGCACCATTAATGGCTCCAGGATGGGGGGACCGTACTGCCCCCCTCCTTTCATTTTAAAGGGCCTGCCCTGAGGAGGTGGTGGTCCCCATGGCCGAGAACTTCCCAGAAGGGGGTCTGTAGGCTCCTCTCCTACTAAAGCCCCGGGAGGTGGTGGTCCCCCGAGCAGTAAATGGCACACAGCCCCCCTCCCTCTTTTATTTCATTTGGGCCCTGGGATGGTGGTGCTCCTCATGGCCCTGGAGGGTAATAGAGGGGGGGGGTACGCGCGACCGCCCCTTCCTTTTTTTCAAAAAAGCACAGGGGAGGTGGTGGTCCCCGGGTCTCAGAAGAGCCTTAGGAGAAGGGCCAAACGGCACTCCTGGGTAAATTTACCGATCGGCCTGTCCCGGGGTGGTGGCAGTGCCCGGGCCCAGATTGGCCATGGGGAGCGGGCCTCATGCGCCCCCTCCCCTTATTTAAAATATGAGTAAGCCCTGGGACCTGGCCCACCCAGAGGCCCATGTTTAAACAAGCACAGGAGACTGGCTTGTTATGGGGGATTTTTTCACCGTGAATTCACGATCCCGTTGCAATTTTTGCCAAGAAACTTTTTTTTTTAAATGCTTTTCGGGGCTGGGTCCCATGGGGGTCAGGGTATTCCTGCCCTACCTCCTTCTCTTTTTTTTACACTTCCGTTTGGGACTTGGCTGAGTCCGAGTCCTAAGATGGCTGCCAACACTTCTTGGTTGAATTGTTGGCAGCCAATCAGATCTCTGCACGAGATCGGGAGGATTCACGGAGGGTTCGCGCCTCTAGTTATACAAATTTGTTTTTCTTTTAAATACTTCAAAACTACTGAACAGATACACCAAATCATAAAGAGGCTCTTTCTGTACCAAGAGCTACCTTTCTGTCAAATTTGGCGTAGTTCCATCCATCGGTTTGGGCTGTAGTCATGTTCAAGATCCCATGGGAAATTGTGATCCCCCTTTTTCTTGTCACCCCAATTGATTGATCACCCCCATACTTTCAAGACAGCAGCTTTATGGAGTTGTTAGTTTTGAAAGTTTCATAAAGATTTGTCAAACGGTGCCAAAGCTATTGGCAAAACAAAAAATGATTTTCCTAGGAATACTCGGTTGTAACTATAACTTCCTACTGGCAATTCTATGTTTCTCCACTTCCTTCTGCAACTGGTCACTAAAGATTGGGGCATGGACACCAAGTAAGTGCAAGAATTTCTTTTATTTTCCTTTAGCAGCTAATCGCCATTACGCGTTTCGGCCCTGGAGGGCCTTGATCATAAATATATATATATATACGAGGGAGAGATACATACATAAATAGTTAGATAATTATATATTATTTATAATTATCCTTTTGTACAAAAGTTGTATAACATGGCTAAAAAAACATTGACGAAGCCAATACATCTCACACAGGTGAGACCTATTGGCTTTGCCATTGTTTATGTTTTTTTAAGCTAAAGAAAACCGAGCACGCATCTCTGCCTCTCAAGTGCCGAAGCTGTGGCTCACTTTATATTTTATACCTCTGCCGAGCTGAGACCCTCTTCATATAATGAAAAATTTAAAAAAATGTAACCCTGGGCGTAGTGGGCATAGTGGGGCTACGTGGAGCACCGTGTAGTGTGGCAAAATCTACGCACACTCGCGCGCTCCGCGTAGCCCCCCTACGCGTCGCCCGCCTACCGCCCGCCCTCATTTTAAAATTCCTTAAAGAATGTAAAAAGTAAATAAAATGACCTTACCTGCAGTGCGCCGTCCCGGGGCTCCCTCTTCTTGCTTGACGGTAACTTCTTCACACAAATGCGCATGCGCGGACGCCCGCGCATGTGCATTTCTGGCGAGAAATGCGCATGTGCGGGCGTCCGTGCATGCGCATTTGTGTGAAGAAGTTACCGTCAGGCAAGTAGAGTGAGCCCCGGGACGCCGCACTGCAGGTAAGGTCTTTTATTTACTTGTTATATTCTTTAAAGTATTTTAAAATGAGGGCGGGCGGGCGGCGGATGGCGGGCAGCTCCACTTCGCAGCGGCATGGGCGTAGCGCTGCCTGCTACGCCTACTTCGTAAACGGCAAAGCAGGCAGCGCTACGTGCACTCCGTGGGCGAAGCGGAGCACGACGCCCACCCTTAATAAAATGGAAATAACGGATGGTTTAAGCAACTCCTAAAAAATTCAGAAGGGCTTTGCACAGAAAAAACGGAAAAATGTGGGGTAAGAGGGGTGTTTTATTGGGGTTTGCCTAAGCCAATTACTGGTGGAGGCCAGCCCGCAAAGCGAGCATAAGAAGGCAGGAGTGTTAACTCTGCCAATAGACCACAATGGGGATCACGGTAAGGGAAAAAACTGTGAAATGGCATGCTGGCATAAGGAAGGAGTAGAGGGAGACCCAAAGGGCCAAAAGTGAAGGGGTCCCTCTCCCCCAAAAAGTGGTGGTGGTAAAGGGCACTAAAGGAACACAAAAAGACGTGAATAAGGACCAATAGCAAAAGGAGGCAACAATTAAATTGCCCAATGAGTTTACACAGGCAGTAGGAATTTAAGGTCCCAGCAACCAGATTACTGACCAGTGCAGGCGAGGCAATAGCCACCTCGGACAGGAGGCCAGTAGGACAATAAGCATGCGAAGTACAGAGAATGGCCTCCGAAGGGACGGATCGACGAGGCAAAATACAGAATAAGGGCTCCTGGGGGTGGCATCCACAGGATGTCCACCCCCGGGCAGCTTCAGGTGAATGGTGAAGGCCAGGCCCTTTGGGTAGCACCCATTGATCCCTTGGGAGGGAGGGGTGGGGGAAGGGAGCAGACCACAGACCCAGAAATGTGTGAAAAAGGCCACTTTATTGAAACAGGTGCGCATAACATAAAAATTCCTCGGCAAACGCCTTACAAAACTAAACCTCCCTAACCAACCATATACCTAACCCCCGACCCCACCCCCGCCCCTAAAATGTTCTTGACCCCGCCCCCACCCACACGTTACAACATTACAACAATACCCATCAATGCAACAAAATATAACCCCCGAAACCAAACCTTCTGTTAAACAACTTCCCCTGCCTGCCTCTTTACCCTTGACAAACCCCAAACATGTGTAACCTATATATAACATAACTTGCCTACCCATTCCCTGTCGATACCCCAAATCCAACCATATCCAAAAAACCTCTTTTAACCATGGCAAATTTCGAATAACCCCCGCCACCCAGAAAGGGGGGGCGCAGAATACCCCCTCCTTTCTGCCCCCCCAACTAGGCAAGCTGCTTTCCCCTACCTGGACCGCGTCTACCCTTGCAAACACCTTGCCTAATCTCAAGCAGATAAAGGTCCATGCCCATCCTGGACAAGTGCACCCCGTCGTCTCTAAAAAATTCAACTGCTTCAAAACGAAGCTCCCTATGCACCACTCTTCCAAAACCAAGGTGACGACAAAACCGAGAAATTTCGGAGTTCACTTTCCTACGCGCCCTGTCAATGGCTCTCGGGTTCAAAGCACCCCTCCACACTCTGCGCGGAACCAACTCTGTCCACAAAACATGGCACCCCGCCCATTGCTCCTTCAATCTCGCTAAGTCCTTCTTCTTGGCCCTTATCAATACCACACCTTGTACACCGACCAGATCGTTCTCCCCTAGATGAATCAACAACACGTCCGGGCACTGGCCCCCAACCATCCATCTATTAAGGCATGGAATCAGTTCTTTCCACAACATCCCACCCTTACCCTTCCAAACAACTCTAAACTTCTGTCCATTAAAACCCAACATTTCACCAAAGTAACGACGGCGTGCCTGAAACTGTGCCCATTTTACAAATGAATGCCCCACAATCCAAATGGTCAGCTCCGATGCCTGGGGCCCAGCCACAGAACCTGTAACGAGAAAGGAAAAGTGAGACTCAAACCAAAGAGGATGACACATGCGCCTCCTCCGCATTCTGCCTTACGTAGCGCTGATAACAATCAGATGACCAGCGCCCCAACCTCATTATATCCCCTCGTGACCAGCCCCTGTTATGGGCCTCCAATGCAGCCCCAATTCTGAAGGAGTGCATCCCATACCCCGCCCCGTCCAACCCCATACTGGACAAAGCATTCCGCAACACCATCCGCAGCTGGTAATCTGTTACTCTCTTCCTGTTAGCATTCTGAAAAACGGCCTCAGACCCCACACCCTGTGAAATAGCCCGCCATCGGTGGGCCCAGTTAAGGGGGCACGTTGCGGCTGGCACAGCCGCTTCCAACCGCACACCCTTTCCCAAACCCCTCTGGTCCGTTTTAGAGCTGGCTAACCAAATATGAATCCCTTCCTCCCCAATGGACACATCTTCCCAGCGCACACCCCGTTTTAGCCTGTGGCCCAGAAGTTCAGACACCAAGAACGCCCCGAAGAACATCCACACCATAAGGGTTGAGAATAAACAGGCCTCAAAATCATCCGTGCAGACTGCCGTCAACTCCTCCAGTATAGGAGAGAGCTTCTGCCAGGTGAGGGGGGTATGCGCCGCACTGTCACGTCCCTCTCCCTAGCCCAACCTTCCAACATCCTCTTTCCCACTTCCCTTGCCGACAGAGCATATCCCCATAGGAGTTTCCCCATGAAAGCAATACCTGCCAACTTTCCCGCAATGGTAACCTTTGTCAGGCCTCTTTCCATGAGTACCAAAATGAACAGAATAACATCCTCCACCCGACGCAGACCTCGGCTCGCCTACAAGCCCCAGATGCCAAGAAATCCCTCCAAGCCAGATTGTATGCTGCCCATGTCGAAGCCGACAGGGATCCTAACACCAGCTGTAGCACCCTACATTGCCTACATACCAAAGATGCTCCGGCATTGGGGTCGGTGTCCTGTCCGCCTCCTTGGCAAGCCCACGGAATCTCCCCCACTGTGAACGAGACAAAGCATCCGCTATGTCATTGTCCACACCTGGTATATGCAAGGCCCTAAAAGCAATGTCATGTCTGAGGCAAAAGCACAAAAATCCGCAGCAACTTCAGAATTTGTTCATCTCTAGCGGACTGTCTGTTAATGACCTCCACCACCGCCATGTTGTCCACCCGAAACAAGACTTTTTTATGTGCCAACTCTTCGCCCCACAGTGTCAATGCCACCAGTAGAGGGAAAAGCTCCAGGAAAGCTATATTCCTCCCACCATCTTTCCACTGCTGTGGCCACTGCTCAGCGCACCACCTGCCCTGCCAATGAAGGCCAAATCCTGCCCCGCCTGCTGCATCAGAAAAAATCTGCACGTCCCACTGTACGTCCTTCTCCCTGGCCAATGGCACCCCATTGAAAGGTTGCAGAAAAACTGTCCACATGCGCAAATCCTCCTTCACCCCTGCTGATAGGCGAACATGGTGGTGAGGTAGATGATGACCTGCCAGCGCCCGTCCCAACCGCCTGCAAAATGTCCTCCCTGCTCTGACCACCCTGCATGCAAAGTTAAGATGACCGAGGAGCACATTTATGTCTTTCACTGTCACCTTCCGTTTGGACAGCATTCCGTCCAACAATTGCAACATTTTACCTTTCTTGTCATCTGGCGAGAGAGCCCACATTGCCACAGAATCAAGTTCAATCCCTAAGAAGGACATAGTCGTACAAGGACCCATTGTCTTCTCGGGTGCCAATGACACTCCCATGTCACCCATGAGCTCATGGAAGGTGTCCAGGGCTGCCTGGCACTCCGTGAAGCCCGGTGAACCGACAAAGAAGAAATCATCCAGGTAGTGCGTCACCCATGTGTGACCTGTGCGCTGCGAGAAGTACCACTGCATAAATGTGCTAAAATATTCAAATAACGCACATGACATTGAACAACTCATCAGTAGAGCTTTGTTCACGTACCATTTCCCCTCAAACTGGATTACTAGCAAGTTCCAATCATCGGGATGGACTGGAAGCAACCGAAAGGCCAACTTTATGTCACACTTTGCCATCCCTGCAGTCGCGCCCGCGGTCTCCTCTAGTGACATGACCACGTCAACTGAGGAATAAGAAACTGAGGCCGCCTCCTCTTCAATTAAATCCTTAACTGAAGACCCCTCGGGCCATGAAACGTGCTGAATCAACCTGTATTGTCCCTCCTCCTTTTTGGGCACCACCCCAATCGGTGATATGATCAGGTTCTCTGTTGGCCAATCATTAAAGGGGCCTGCCATTCTCCCTTCGCTCACCTCCTTGTTTAGTTTCTCTTGCACCACCACCCAGTGTTCCGCCGCTGATTTCAAGTTGTCTGCCCACCTTCTCTGTCGTGGTCCCTGATAGCCCAAACGAAACCCCAACTGAAACCCCTCAATCAAAACCTTTTTTTCCCCCAGATCCCCATACCCCTGCAGGCCCTCCACCAATTTCGCCAGCCTAACTGGCGTAGGAGCTTTTGGGCCCAGTACCCTGCAGACCCTTACCCCCTCCTATTGCTCTGGAATGGCTGTGAGGAGCCCGGGGTGCTGTTTCCTGGCTGCTGCCATTGCTGGTTTCCCTGTGGTTTGACGCCCCAACAGTTAACAAGGGGGTGGCGCTTCCCACACTTCGAACATTCATGCCTGAACTTGCAGTATTCCCTCGTGCATAGGCCTTTATTGAAGTCCCAGCACGCTCCTGTCCCAGTTTGCGTTGACCCTGTGCCTCCCACCCCTCCCCAGGTGGGCTTCCCCTGAAAGGGCCGGTACACCAGTGGCAACCCGCTCGCTATAAATACCGTCTTCCCCCCTGTTGCCGACCCCATGGTATGTTCCGGGACAAATCCGTGTCTAGCTCCCCCCATTTGGCCTCCGGGTCCCATGCCATACGCACCCGAAACTCCTCATCATATTGCACCCAAGCGTATCCGCCCCCCGTAATCTGCACCTTTCTAATGACATCCATGTACTTAAACAGGGTTACGCAGCACTCGGGAAACTTCTCACAGTCCACACTGGCGTATATTAAAAATGCCGCCGTCCAGTTTTCTATTGTCACTGGCACCCTAGGTCTTTTAGCCAGCTCATATTCTTCCTCCTTGGAGCCTTCTTTGGATCTTACCTCCCTGTGTAATAGCTTCAATAATTCCACGTATTCCCCTTTCCAGATACGCTCCTTAGTGGCCAACATTAAATGCGCCCCCAAAGGTTTCATCACCCCCATATATGACAGTTTCTTAATCTTCAACTCCTTGCTCTGTAAGGGCTCCGTGCCACCCCCAGCCTCCGTGTTTGTCCTGCTCTCCACCTTGGTACCCTGAGCCGCCCCCCAGCTTCTGGTCCCACCCCTGGGTCTTTAACGTATTTCCCTCTGTGCAGTCTCCCCTCAGGCCCCCTCCACCCCCTTCATCCCCCGTCCCCACAGACACCATTTTCGGTTTGGCCTGTGGTCTACTAGCCTCACCTGGCTCTAAGGAGGGTGCTCGGACAGGCACCGATCGCCTTGCCAGCGCTTCCGCAGAATCCCCTTGCTGAGGAGCCCTCACCATGGGGCCGTATTCTCTCCTGGATCCAGACGCTGTTATCCTTCTGATCGGCACCACTGCCGGTGCCTGCAATATACTACGAACAACGTGAGAGGGCCCCCCTCCTCCACCTCCCGCAACTCACCCTCTTCGGGGGTATCTTCGTCATAATCAAGCACAATGGGCTCCTCCTCCTGGAGCACTTCAGTAGCAAATCCTACACACCGGGCCTTACTGGGCCCAACCTGTCCAGCGCTGGCCCTAACGGCCCCACGTGGCCTCCGTGCTGGGGAGCCGATTGTACGCGCCGGTGCTCCCCCATGTGTTGACCTCCTTGAAATTCCTTCTCCGCTAGTAAAGCTGACCAACGCGCTCCACTTGATGTTGGGGCCAGCGAGGCCGTGCTGGGCCTTCGTGCGCTGGCCGCGACGGGATCCCCCGCCGGTACGGGATGTGCCATGCAGGGCTCTACCCTCCCTTCTCCTCGGTGTAAGTGGACCGCACCCTGCCCTACCGAGTCCGCAGCGCTGCAACGCCCCTGACCTGCAAAGAAAAAGTTTGGACTGACGTGCTGGGATCCTCACCCCTGCCAGCTACCCTCTCCTCCCAAGAGCCCGGCGCACCCTCACCTGAGCACCAACCCCCGTCCAGCCCAGAACTGACCTAACGCCCCAACTGGGGGTTGTCCCCCCCCCCCTTCTCGTCCCCACTCCAGTCTAACATCGCCTGAACTAATAGCGAGGCCGGCTCCCAACTCTGTCCCGCACCTCCAACTCCCCCGAGGGCCCCCCAGCCCCCTCCCCTTCCAAAATCCCAGTGGAAACGCGCGCGCCCGTCCCAAAACACAGGGGGGGCGCCCTCCGGCTGCCCCCTCCCAGCGCTGCTCCGCCCAGGATGGAAAAATATCTAACCCCTCCCGTCCACGAGCACCCCCAGCCGGATCCAAGTCTGCGGCCATGTCCCCCTCCCTCCGCCAAGAAGGACCCCCATCCTCCCCATCCCCACCAAAATCCCTCTCTCCCAACTCGGGGACCCCCCTACCCCCACTGAAATGTAGGGCTGCCCTGTCTCCTCCATGTGCCCTGCTGGGCACCAAAGTCTGCCTGTCCTCCCACCCTCCCATTTGAGCCCATTCCCCCTCCCCCAGCGAGCTCCCCCCACAGACCACCTCTCACCCCTTAAGGAAACCGACAGAGAAAAAAGGAGGGGGCTGGAAATGTACCCCCCACGCGTGTCTCCTGCCCCCAAAGAGCAAAACTCCTCCCTGCTTGCACGCCCAGAGGGAGACAAAACTGCCAAATCCCTTGCGCATTCCTGCAGGTGCCTGACTTTAAATTCTCCCAGCCCCACCTCTCCGCCGCCTGGCTCAGGCCGAGATTGGACGAAATCTACTAGGGGGCCCACTCCCCCTGCCGCCAAACCGCCCGCTCCTGCCTCCCCTTCCAATGCTGGGGATACCTGTGCTGGAGCAGAGTTTTCTGTTGAAAATCTATTGGGTTTTTAAGCTCTGGTTTGTCTATTTGTCGATAATTAAAAATATTAATTTGTAACTATTAATTATTTGTTTTGTGTAAATGTTCTGATTAATCAAAACGAACTAACAAGGGAAAACTACACGTGGGGATGCATTCATGTTGCTTAATAATAATGTGCATGTTTTATTAAATAAATGTTGCTGAGTGCTGTTTGTTTTAAAGCACAAAACGCTTTTGAAAAGTCGTGTACTAATGCTTTTCTGTGTTGCAAAGGCTAGATAATTACATACACATAAGGGTATTAGTGGAGTTAACACTGTTTAATCACTATGCTGTGGTAACGTTGTTTTTGTCTCTTTTAATTAAGATGGTACGTTTTGGCCTATTAAAAATGGCTGCCGTTTAAAGCCTGCATTCGAATAGTCGAACTTTGATGAGAAGGCCTTGCTGAACCTGGTCGAGAGTCATCTGACCACAGTCTTCGCCTGGTTTAAAAGTTTTCCGTGAGGACAGCAGCTCTGGGCGAGAGTCCAAGTGTCCTTGGAGGACAAAGGAGCCACAATGAACTTTGTGATTATAGTGCTGGCTTCGTGATGATTCCGAGGAAGAACATTTTAAAGGATACATTTGCAAATTTGAGTTTCCTTCTTCCGTCTTTTTATTTTTGTGATTTTCTGAGCGGAGATTTTTCCAAATGTAGCGATGCTACATCCTTTCCTACTCGCTCTGCTCAGCGGTTCAGCGGATATCTAAAACATTTTATGTTGCTTTATTTTGTAATTTTTATTATAAATATACTAGACTAGAGAGGGTCCGTGGTCATTGCATTCGGGATTTTGAGGCCATTTTCTTCCCAAACTTGCGTTGGTGAGGATCGATGCTGTGAGGACGGCGACTTGGGAGACTTCTACTGGGAGACCTGTCCTGACCTATTCTGACATTTAGCTAGAATAGGTAATTATGAGAATAATGATTTACTCTGATTGAATTTCTTTGACTAATTTTAGATAAAGTACCATAATTTTAAATACAGTGTTGGTGGTTATTTCTTGTCAATTATTGAGTACTCTATTTTAATTATTGTTGTATAGATTGTTTAGATCATGACTCAGGACAGTAACAATTAGGTCTTATCGACCTCAGTGTAGATGCAGGGTGTTTAGGAGTTTTTCTTTCCACAGGTTCACTGCTGATAGAGTATTCGAGTGTATGTTAGTAAAATGGGCCCAAGTGTATGATGAGTGTATGTGCGTGTAACTGTGAAATTACTCTATCCGTGGAAGTAGGAAGAATTTATATACCCTGATCTGGAGCAATTTCCTGGTAGCAGAATTTGATGGTTATTGATTATTGTCTTGATCTGATTAGATTGCTTGTATATTGGCTTTGATTTATTGATTATTGATTGATGTTGATATATGTACTAATACTATATGTTGGAGTCGTCGTATTGAGTTATATGTAGTGCTTCTGGAACTTGGGAGCTAGTAGCAGTTCCGTAGTAGGGCAGAGGGACGTATATACTGCTCTCGGGAAAGACGGGATTGTTGGTCCTGTACGTATGCAGGAAAAACGTGTGACAATTGAAGTTGCGCGTCACATTGTCTGGGTTTGGAATCAGTGACATTGTCGTATGTTACTATTAGAAATATTTCTGGTATAACAGGAGTGCGTATGGTAGCGAAGGTTATCTGTGAAACTCTGGTCTTAAGTCCCAGGGATCCGTAAGGTTCACCGTTAAAGCTTATCGCGGGAGAAGTAATAGGTATTCTCTGAGCTTGTTTGAAGGACTGGGCAGAGGAAAGCTGCTTGGTTAACGTGTGTTATAATTCTGTAGCGGGACAGATTGTTCTCTGTTCTCGGGAAGGCAGGATTCTGTGTGTATGTACTACATTTTCTTGTATGAATGTGCGTGAATGTACGAGCATTTAGTTGGTTGTAAAACTCTTTGGATCAGTCCTAGAGGAAACAGTTAATGAATGCATGTTAGAAGGGCAGAGTAGAGGGATGTGCTACTGTGTCAACGAGAGTATTAATTCCGTACTGGAACAGAAGTGAGTGAAAGACGGGATTCTTGTGAAATAGATTTTCTTTACTATTCTATGGTTAGCGAAGCAGACAATGGAGATGTTTATATGTTGTAACTAATAGATTTTGTAGAATTTGACACGAAGTCTACTGAAAAGTTTTGTAAAGGAGGGGTAGACGAGTGACAGGAGACAGGAGTAGGAGCGACTGCAGCGACTGCTGACGTCAAACAGACCGCGCTCTGATTGGATACTAGATCAGTACAGTGCTCGCGCTGTGATTCGTGCGTTGGTGTGAGCCGCGCTGTTATTGGATGAAAAATCGTATTGTACAGTTGTAATACGGAAGGGATTAGAAAGTTTTGGTAAAAGTTAAAATGTATTACCAAGAAGAGAAAAAGAAAAAATCTTTGTTTGGAAAAATAAAGCGCTGGTTTGACAAGGATAAAGATGTTAAAACAAGAGAAGGTGAATTATTACCTCCAACGAAAACGCCTGCATCCTTCATGGCTGCAAGATATGGGTATCATACCTGTATATGGTTGGAGAATTGGGTTAGGTATACAAAGGAAGATGGTGTCCTAGCATTCCCAGAACATGGTTCATTTAATCTGGCCGTGTTGAAAAATTTACGGGAAAAGATGTTGTGTCTTGACCCAAGACCAAGGCCGACACAGTTTGAGGCTTTAGTAGAATGAGAAGAGGAAGTACATGAGCGAGAAAAGCAGAGGTCTGGAGGAAATTACAGATACATGTTTGGAAGAAGGCATGATCGTGAAACTCATAATGATCGAATGAAGAGATGGCGAGATGCTAGTATGTCAGAGGAATTATATCCTATGAGAACAGTTGACGAGAGGGAAGAAAGGAAGGGTGTGGAAAGGGTTCCTGAGGCAGAAGTGAGAAGATATGGAGTTAATGAGTATGAGGATGAGGTCTTGAATGACATGATTTACAAGAGACCACCTCCATATAGACCAGAACCAGAAGAGAGCACACCAGTTGTTTCTCCGATAAGAGATACATTGCGTATTATTGAAACAGAAAATGTGACACCTGAGTTAAGAAGTGGTAATCCTTTCAGGGAGAAAGAGAATTGATGTGGTGACGAGAATACGAGAGAATTAGCCAGAACTACATCAGAGCTGACTGAAAAGATTAGAAAGCTGACAAAGAATCTGGAAGCTGTTACGGTGCCTGTAACCATAGGTCCGGTTATGCCTGTTTTTGATAAGCAGAGGACAGGTGAGAATGATTTGGTGATTCCATATGTTGGGAATAAGATAACAAGTTTGGCTGGTCCCTCAGGAGATTCAGGGAAAAGGACAGAAAGTAGTGATCTGAGACAATCCAGACATGACACATGTAGTGAAGGATTAGAGGTACAATCTAATTCGAGATTGGATGCTAGTGAAGCTAGTTGTTCAGGGATGCCGATTTTAGAACCGCAGAAGAAAGTGGTTCCAGTGAGAAAAACTACTGAAATAACAGCTGAAGATTTGAATGATTGGATGAAAGTCCTTCAAAAGAGGGATAAAGATTCACAGGCAATTGATGTGGCTAGGTTACGTGTAGAATTAGAGGAGCTTGTTGCAGGGACAATTCCTACAGAAATTCTAAAAAATCATCATGATGGTGAACTGTTATTTATGTGCAAAAACATCACCTGGAGAGCAAGAAATACACATGACAGGTTAAGAGCAGTAGCGAATGAGCAGGGAGTTGACATTGATAAAGTGAAAGCTTTGCAGAAGTCTTACAGGATGGATTTCACAGACAAAGACATTGAAAATCTGAATGGTGCTGGTAGAACAGGACAGATTAAGGAAATGGTCGCATTGTTGCGAAGATGGGGTGATGTAGAGAAGTGGAAGGATAGGTGGTACAAGAAAAGAGAAGAATCAGGGGACAGGACTTATTCAGCATTTCCTGTGAGAGATAAAGAGAAAACAGTGGACGCTTATCCTATGAGAGAAATACCTGGAGGAGGATATGTACATGTTCCATGGACCAGACAGGATATTTGATCATTTACGAATGATTTCCCTCGACTGAGAGAAAAGCCCGTCGAGTGGTATAGGCAGGTAGACAGGTTTGTGAAATTGTCAAAAGTGCTGTGGATTGACCTGAATAGTCTGTTTGATATAATTGTTCCAGCAGACTTGTGGGCTGAGTGTAAAATAGTTGTAAGTTGGCCTACTTATCCAAGAATATCCAAGAGATCAGAGAACAAGAGCACCAGATCCAGAGGTAATGAGAAAGTATGATCAGGTGATGGTATACCTGAAAAGTAAAGTACCTCCAAACAGACTGGGTTAAAATAGATCGAACACATCAGGAAGCAAAAGAATCAGTTCATGCTTTTATGAGAGGCTGATACTGGCTTTTAAACAATTCAGTGGGGATGAGCACCTAGGTGACAAAGATTTGAGTCATTTTGTATACAGATTTGTATATGGCCTGAGACCTGAGATTAGTGAGAGAATTCGTGAGCATACAGTGGACTGGCAGAGTAAGAAAATAGATGAGATTCTGAGACATGCAAAGTACTTCAGTGATGAAATTGAAGCAAAACAGAGAAAGCTGAAAGAAAAAGGCAATGTGGGCACAAGTGAAAGTTGCGGAAAGACAAGAAGCACAGTTGGTGGAACAGGCAAATAATGCATGGGAATAGGCCCAGATATGCAGGGAAGGGAAAGGGGAATCTTGAGGAAGCCAAAAAGAAATTCCCTTGTCACAACTGTGGCCAACTGGGACATTGGAGATCTGAATGTACCAATCCACCATTAGCGAATAATGAGGGTAAAACCTTAAATCAACAGGTGCAGAACGAGGGGAATAATCAACAGCAGCAACAACAGAAGGTTGTGAGACAGCAGAGTCAAGAGCCAAAACCGCCCTTGCCGCAGAATAGAGGGTCACAAAAGTACAATCAGGATTCAGGATTCTACAATGATGAGCAGGTAAACAAACAAAGGCGTTCTAACCAGGTACAGCAGTACTTGTTAAAGAATGAAGGGAGTGAGTCTGAAGGTGATTATTGACGGTGCCGAAGAGAGGAGGAAGAGTGCATACTTGGTGCAACTCTAGAAATAGACCAGGCAGGACCATTTGTAGATGGGAAAATAAATGAAGAAAGTGTTACTTTTTTAGTAGACACAGGTGCGACAAGATCAACTGTCAGGTCAACAGATATTAGAAATCTTCCTCTCTCGGATGAAGCAATCCAAGTAGTTGGTGTAGCCAATACACAAATCAAGACACGTCTTACTGAACCAGTAAGGGTACAAATAGGGAAATTTTCAGACATGCACAGATTTATTGTCTGTGACACTAGTCCAGTGAACCTGTTAGGCAGGGATCTGTTATGTAAAATGAACTGTACAATTTTTTGTACGCCGGATGGAATAGCTTTTGAAACATCAGATGAGGATGTTTTGTACCGAATGACTCTAGAAAATAGAGAGAGTGAGTTGGTTGGTGCATATGCTGTGTTTGATCCGGAGGATTTGCCTCAAGAGCTGAGAGACACAGTGAAAAGGACAGTTTGGGTTTTTACTGGAGAGGATGTGGGATTGATGAATAATGTAGATCCTGTGAAAATTGCAGTGAAAGAGGGAATTACTTATCCTAACATTCCTCAGTACAAAATGACACCAGAAATAATTGAAGGAATAACTCCTATAATTGAGAAAATGATTCAGCAAGGAGTTTTGAGAGAACTACTGAGTAGCCCGTGTAACTCACCGATAATGGGGCTAAAGAAACCTAATGGGAAGTTCAGTATTGTACAGGATTTGAGAAAAGTTAACAAAATTGTGGTGGCATGTTGTCCCATTGTGCCAAATCCGTCAGTGATTTTGTATCAGATTCCACATGATGCTGAGTGGTACACAGTGATTGATTTGTGTCATGCTTTCTTTTCAATTCCATTGCATCATGACAGCCAGCCGATTTTTGCATTTAGGTTTGGCCAGCGTATTTTAGCATGGTGTCGTATCCCACAGGGGTATACAGAGAGTCCTTCGATTTTCAATCAGTTATTGAAAAAATCATTGGAGAGCTTGATTATGCCTGAAAACTCAGTACTAGTGCAGTATATTGATGACCTACTCGTGGCATCAAAGACACGTGAAGCTTGTGAAGTAGATACCATAGCTTTACTGAATCATCTGGCAGATGGAGGGTTAAAGGGATCTCCAGCTAAATTGCAATTTTGCAAGAAAGAGGTGCATTATCTTGGACACAATATTGAAAAAGGTCTGAGAAAAGTGACTGATGACAGGATCAGAATTATCAGAGGAATGAAGGCCCCAACGACCCAGAGGGAAGTGAGAATGGTCGTGGGGATGGTGGGTTATTGTCGTCAGTGGATTAGTAACTTTTCTCTGATAGCAAGACCATTGATTAAGCTGACAAAAAGTGAGGTGAAAGACCCATTGGAACTAGATGGAGAACAAATGGCAGCATTTGAGGAGCTGAAAAGCAGAATGTGTGAAGCCCCTGCTTTGGGTATGCCAGACTATGAAAAGGAGTTTGAGTTGTACTGCAGTGAGAGAAATGGATGTGCACTTTCAGTGTTAATCCAGAAGCATGGATTACTGAGAAGGCCTATTGCGTACTTCTCATCGACACTTGACCCTGTAGCTGTGGGTTTACCAGGTTGTTTGAAATCTGTGGCTGCAACATGCAGAAGCCTGGAACAAAGTGAGGGAATCATAATGGGATATCCTGTAAGGGTATTCGTACCTCATAATGTGGCAATTCTTTTGACAAGAAGCAGAACTCAGTACATGTCACATAGTCGGCTGACTAAATATGAGAAAGTCATTCTGGGAGCATCAAATGTGACTCTTGAGAGATGTGTGAATGGGAATCCAGCGACATTGTTGCCAGATATTGAAAATGTGGGTGTGAAGACAGAAGATGATCACAATTGTTTGGATGTGCTGGATTACTGTACAAAACCGAGACCAGACATAAGGGATCTTCCATTACTTGAGAGTGATCATGTGCTGTTTGTGGATGGATCATGTCTGAGGAATGATGAGGGTGTGCTGAGTGCAGCATATGCAGTGTGCAAGGTTTCAGAAGTTATGGAAGCATCACCATTGAAAGGAGTGAAATCTGCACAAGTTGCTGAATTGGTGGCATTGACGAAAGCTTGTGAAATTGGGAAAGATCTGAGAGTGACTGTGATGACTGATAGTCAGTATGGATTTGGAGTTGTGCATGATTTTGGCCAACTTTGGCTGCAGAGAGGTTTCTTGACGTCGAGTGGGACTCCGATAAAGAATGCTGAAGTGATTGGAAAATTACTTGAGGCGATACAGCTGCCTAAAGAATTAGCAGTTGTGAAATGTGCTGCTCATGGACAAGGAGATGATTTTGTAACTGTTGGCAACAGATTTGCTAACGACATTGCACAATATTGCGCGAAAAATAATCATTTGATTAATAGGGAATGAGAAGGTGAAATGTCTTTTTGTTCTGTGATGTTTACTAATGTCCTAGAGACGTGGGATGAGGTGAAACAGTTGCAGGATGAGGCAGGAAAGGAAGAAAAGAAAGACTGGATCAAGGCAGGTTGTGCCCCAAGAGAAACACACCATGTTTGGGTCTATAGAGATGGCAGACCAGTCATGCCTAACTCTATGCTGTCGACAATTGCAAGGATGTATCATGGCCAAGGACATTTGGGAAGGGATGCGATGATCAGGTCTTTTAAGCAGACTTGGTACAATGCAAAGTTCAGGACAATTGCAGCTGTCAGAGATGTTTGATTTGCCAGCAATTTAACACTGGGAAAAAGACAGTGGTGAGTCTGGGAACGATAGGCAGAGAAGGTGGTCCTTTCACGAGAATGCAGATAGATTTTATTGAAATGCCCCAAGTGAACAGACTGAGGTATGTTCTAGTGGTAGTCTGTTTGTTCTCAAGATGGGTGGAGGCCTATCCGACTAGGAGAAATGATGGAATAACAGTGGCAAAGTTACTGTTAAGGGAGCTGATTCCTAGGTACGGGTTTCCAGTAACGATTGAGTCTGATAGAGGTGGACACTTCTATAATGAGCTCATGAGTTTGATTTGTGAAGCATTGGGCATACAGCAGAAGCTACATTGTGCATACAGGCCAGAGGCTTCTGGTGTTGTTGAGCAGATAAATGGCACGATCAAGAACAGGATTGGTAAGATGTGTTTAGCCACTGGAATGAAATGGCCTGATGTCTTGCCTCTAGTGCTAATGACTATTAGATCTACTCCAGATAGAACTACTGGTTTGAGTCCACATGAGATCTTGATGGGACGTGCAATGCGTCATGCATTTGTACCTGTCAATAAGTTGATGACAATAACTGATGACATGATTTTGGATTACTGTAAAGGCCTGGCTGACGCAGTTCATTCTGTGTTTCACCAGGTTGGAGAAGAAGCTACCACACTTGAGAAGAAGCAAGCTCATGATCTGAGTCCAGGGGACTGGGTGAGGATTAAAGTACACAGAAGAAGAAATTGCTTGGTTCCAAGGTGGGGAAGGCCAAGACAAGTCATTCTGACTACGACAACTGCAGTGAAGTGTGCTGGTGAGAAAAACTGGGTACATGCGAGTCATACTCTGAGAGTTCCAAACCCAAAGGATGGGACTGGTAAAGAGTATTTTGAAGAGTCAGATTCCAGTGATGATGAAGACACAGAACCAGTGAGAAAAAATCAAAGTTCAGAGAGAGAACCATTGAGAGTCTCAGAAAGGAGATCAGATTCTGTAAGAGAGCCTGAAGTTCCAACAAGCAGTGGAGGAAAAAGAAGAGAAAAGAGCAGTTCCACAGAAACTACTCCTGAATCAGAAGAGGAGGAGATTGAAGAACCACTTGAGATTATACCTGAAGAAGTAGGGTCAGAAGAAGATAGAGAGGGACAGATTGCGGAAGACCCCCGAGGAGGTGTAGAGAACATTCCTGATAAGCTAGGTGAAGGGACAAGTAGACAGCAAGAAGATTGCGTGTCGGAGACCCGAGGAGGGACAGAAATAGGGAAGTCTCAAACAGTGGTGAAAAAGACTGTGGAGCGAAAGAAAACTGCTGAAGAGCAAGAGGCATTTGAAACAGAATCGGATGAAAGTGAGAATGAAAAATCAGAAGGTCGAGTTCTGAGAAAGAGAACTTGGATTGGAGAAAGAAATAATAAAGAAACAAGACCAAAAAAGGTTGTAAGAGGAGATCTTTGGCCTAACAACAGAGTAAAGAGGCTGAGATACAGACTGATAAGAGCAAATACCTCGAAAGCTGAACAAGTGAATGAGGTGTCGAGTCAAAATGAAGTGAAGAAAAGGGAGCAAAAGAAATCAAAAGAACCCGAGGAGATAAAGAGAATTAGAAGACCCAACCAAAAGTACAGATCACCGGAATGGTCTTATGTGGCACTGTCTGAAGAAGAAGAAGAAGAAACAGTGAATCGAGACAATCCGGAGGGGATCTTGAGAAAAGTGGTTGAGGAAGAGGAAAAGTCTGTTGGAATCTTAAAAGTTATCCTGACTGACATTGGAGAAGAGTCGGATGCACAGGATGTTGTTGATGATCTGATACAATTTGATGTTGCTGAAGAAGAAGTGAAAAGTGATGAATATCCAAATTGAGTGAACTGAAGAAATCACTTGGAGAAAAGTGAAAAGGAGAAAGTCAGAAATTTAGCTGTCTGAAGTAATCCAGAAATAAAGAATAGCAGTAGTGGAGTAGTAGAGGCTAAGTCAAAAGACACGGTCAAAGTAGTAAAATGGCTAACATAGAAAATAATCAAAGTAGATGTGCCTTCTTAAAAAGATGGTGTAGAATGTGCTATTGCTGTACTGGATTATTAATGCTATTATGGGGTGTTTTAGCTTTATTAGTTACATTTAGAGTTGCAATAGGTACATTTGAGATACATACTGAGAATGAGACTAATGTAGAGAAGAATTCACAAAAAGTAGTCCCAACTAGAATTAGTAATACTTACATGCATAAAGATAGGTCAATTAATGATTTTTCTAGTAATGTTTTTTCAAAGTTGTTATACGAATATGTGAAAACAATGGAAGTCAGGGATTGCTACGTATGTATGCAGTTACCTGCATCCGTTTCAGAGGGTGTTACTTATCACCATTTACCAGCTACGTATGGAATTTCTTGTAGTGTGTTAAGTAGTGTTTTTTATCTGTTAGGGAAAATAGATTATGAGATGTCTAACAAAGATAACATTTTTGGGCAATTGCCTATGAACAAAAAGCTGAATCCAGCTAAAGAAGCTAACATTTTTGGTGAGATTTTTATTGAAAAAGAAGAATTAACATTAGATTACATTTTTAAGAATAATTTAACTTGCAGTCTGAAAGAAGAGGAGAAGGCTTTCCTAAACATGGTGGAGGAAAGGAGAATGAGCATGCATGAAAAGGCAGGGAAATATAAAATGAGTGAGACAATTTGGGACATTGAGATGGGAAAAGAATTGAACAATGGGGCTAGTCCAACTTTAGCTCTAGATGCACCACAGAAGGGTAAGCTGTGCATTATCAGAAGGAAATCCCAATATGATACATATTTTGTTGGGACTAGTGAGTGTCATGATACATACTTCATTGCAACAGGATGGGGTTTCAAAGGAGGAGAAGATCCAGTTTTCCCAGGAGTGTATTATGTTTGTGGGAACAAGGCTTATTACAAGTTGCCTGACCATTGGTATGGCACGTGTTATGTGGGCCTGGTCTTTCCAAAGATCTTTCATATAGATAGAATGGAAGATGTAGAACATATTAATTTACTAACACGTTTTAAGAGAGAAACTTGGTCTGAAATAGTGGGTGACATTTTTGGTGCTTTAATTCCAGCAGTGGGAATTTCTTTGAATGCTTATGGAATTCGGAAGCTGTCAACAGTGGTGGATCGCTTATCGACAAATACTGCTGGAGGGTTTCTTTTGGTGAATACGGAATTGATTGCCGTACGTGCCATGTCTATGCAAAATCGACTTGCTCTTGATATTCTATTGGCCAAGGAGTGTGGAGTCTGTGGAATGCTGAAAGTTCAACATTGTTGCACTTACATTCCAGACGAAAGCAAAGACCTGAAGGTCTATATCAAAAATATTACTGATTTGCATGAAGAATTAGTACCACTAGAAGCTGAGAGTATCTGGACTAAATTAGCTAATAAGGTGATAGCTGTTAAGAGTTTTATTGCAAAAATAGGTAGTACTATTATAGGTAAGATATTGTTTCCTTTGACTTGTATAATTGTTGCTTTATTGATACTGAGATTGGTGTGTTTGTGTTGTAAAAACAGGGGAGGGAAAAAGAAATTAATCAAAAGAAATATTGAAAAGAGAAATAAAAGGTTGAAAAGAGAACCACAAGAAATAGAATTAGAAGAATTGAGGGAGAGTGTTTACTTGGAAACAAAGAGGGATGATGAAAGGGTGTCTGGTGTGTAGTATTGTGTAAGGAGAAAAAGACATTTCCAATTTCTCCTAAAATGGGACTAAATTTTACAAAATTATTTTTTTTTTTGGGTTGTTTATTTGGTGATAATATCACCAAAGGGGGGATTGCTGGAGCAGAGTTTTCTGTTGAAAATCTATTGGGTTTTTAAGCTCTGGTTTGTCTATTTGTCGATAATTAAAAATATTAATTTGTAACTATTAATTATTTGTTTTGTGTAAATGTTCTGATTAATCAAAACGAACTAACAAGGGAAAACTACACGTGGGGATGCATTCATGTTGCTTAATAATAATGTGCATGTTTTATTAAATAAATGTTGCTGAGTGCTGTTTGTTTTAAAGCACAAAACGCTTTTGAAATGTCGTGTACTAATGCTTTTCTGTGTTGCAAAGGCTAGATAATTACATACACATAAGGGTATTAGTGGGGTTAACACTGTTTAATCACTATGCTGTGGTAACGTTGTTTTTGTCTCTTTTAATTAAGATGGTACGTTTTGGCCTATTAAAAATGGCTGCCGTTTAAAGCCTGCATTCGAATAGTCGAACTTTGATGAGAAGGCCTTGCTGAACCTGGTCGAGAGTCATCTGACCACAGTCTTCGCCTGGTTTAAAAGTTTTCCGTGAGGAGAGCAGCTCTGGGCGAGAGTCCAAGTGTCCTTGGAGGACAAAGGAGCCACAATGAACTTTGTGATTATAGTGCTGGCTTCGTGATGATTCCGAGGAAGAACATTTTAAAGGATACATTTGCAAATTTGAGTTTCCTTCTTCCGTCTTTTTATTTTTGTGATTTTTCTGAGCGGAGATTTTTCCAAATGTAGCGATGCTACATCCTTTCCTACTCGCTCTACTCAGCGGTTCAGCGGATATCTAAAACATTTTATGTTGCTTTTTTTTGTAATTTTTATTATAAATATACTAGACTAGAGAGGGTCCGTGGTCATTGCATTCGGGATTTTGAGGCCATTTTCTTCCCAAACTTGCGTTGGTGAGGATCGATGCTGTGAGGACGGCGACTTGGGAGACTTCTACTGAGAGACCTGTCCTGACCCATTCTGACATTTAGCTAGAATAGGTAATTATGAGAATAATGATTTACTCTGATTGAATTTCTTTGACTAATTTTAGATAAAGTACCATAATTTTAAATACAGTGTTGGTGGTTATCTCTTGTCAATTATTGAGTACTCTATTTTAATTATTGTTGTATAGATTGCTTAGATCATGACTCAGGACAGTAACAATTAGGTCTTATCGACCTCAGTGTAGATGCAGGGTTTTTAGGAGTTTTTCTTTCCACAGGTTCAGTGCTGATAGAGTATTCGAGTGTATGTTAGTAAAATGGGCCCAAGTGTATGATGAGTGTATGTGCGTGTAACTGTGAAATTACTCTATCCGTGGAAGCAGGAAGAATTTATATACCCTGATCTGGAGCACCTGCACCGGCACCCCGCCTCCCTCGCCCGCCGTTACCTCCCCCACAAAGGGCAAAGCGGGGAAGCGCCGCTTGCTGCCTTGCGCTCCCCCTCGCCTCCCTCTCGCCGCGGGTGCTGAAAAGGCCCTCTCCCGCAATTCCGCCGCCGGGAGAGGGTCACCAGGAAAATCCAGCAAACTTCCCTGCCTGTCCCAAACCGCCCGGGGGGGGGGACCTCCCTGCGGTCGGCCACTCCCTCCAAGCCCCTCTTTTGCATTGGGACGGATTATATTTTTCCGTTGGGTATTGTTTTAGTTACGTCATTTGACGCTGTAGTCCTGTTAGGTGTAGGGGGTTTTGTAGCTTGTGAGGTTTTTAGGCCCATAGTTAGCATAGGCCGGTACTATTATGAAATAGACATCATCGGCAGTGAGGGAAGCTTTGAGGATTATTCGTGAAACAGACAGGGAAGACCTGATAATGCCTGGAGTTCTCCCTCATGCGTGGGTCGGAATGCCCCGCCCAAAACGTTCAGAGGGTATGCGGCTGCAGTTTTTGCATATTCGCTGCCACAACAAAAAATGAAAGCCCCAGGTGATTTTAGAGGTAGTAGTGCGGCGGGACGCTTACTCACTGTGGAGGAGTTGCCTGGAAGCAAGCGGGTCGTCACTGTTGAAGAACCTATAGAGAGTGTGTCTTTGAGCGGTCTACTGGCTGCTTTCCTCTGACCTTACAGACTGGTTCGATTCACACACAATGCTCCCTAGGACATATTCTGACCACTCCCCTATAGTGCTACTTTTGAAACTTACACGACCAGAGGGGTACGAGCGACAATGGCTCTTTCCAGATAGGGCACTACAGGACGAGCTATTTAAGACAGAAGTACGAGAAGCTATCGAAGTCTATTTCGAGATTAATACCGGCTCAGTGGACTCTTGGGCTGTATTGTGGGAGGGATTCAAGGCTGTCATTAGAGGGGTCTGTATCTCTAAACATGCCGGAGTACTTGGAGAACTCCGCAACACGATGTCCTGTATTGAACGTGACATCACTGCATTAGACTCCAAATCCTCGGTGAACCCGATCCCTGATGACCAAGCAACAATACTAGCCCTACTGTCCGACTACAGAGACACTGCAGACCGGGAGATATTGTATCTGGGGAAATACCACACTGCCCGACCCTATGGAGAGGGGGAGAGACCTGGGAGAGTGCTGGCACAATTGCTGAGACGGCCCTATAGTAAATCATACATCACAGAACTCCATCCCACCACGGGGGACACACTTACCACTACAACCGCTATCCAGAACGAGTTCCTACAATATTTTACCACACTCTACACTGCCAAGGCTGAGCCTGACAGCACAGCCCAGACAGATTACCTCTCTGAGATTCCAATGGTATACCTGGAGAAGTACATGCAAGATTTCTTGGCAGAACCCATATCAGTGGCAGATGTCTTGCTCGCCATTGACACTCTCCGGGGCACCACGGCCCCTAGGCTCGATGGCTTCACATGAGATTTTTACAAGGAATACAAAGACCTTCTGGCTCCACAACTAATCGAAGTATATGCGGAAGCTTTAGAAAAACAGATACTCCCCCCAACGCTACGTGAGGCCGTAATAATCCTCCTCTTGAAGCCCGGAAAAGACCCTAAGCAATGCGGGTCCTATCGACCCCTATCCCTACTTAATTAAGATTATAAAATTCTGGCTTAAAGAACTTGCAAATAGACTATCCCAGCTAATGGAGTACATTATCTCCCCTGTGCAATCCGGCTTTGTACCTCACCGATCTACTTCCTTGAACCTATGTACACTTTTTGCGGTACTTCACAGAATAAGCTGTAAGCTGCAATCTTACTAGATGCTGAGAAGGCATTTGACTCCCTTGAGTGGCCATTCATCATTGAAGTGATGAAACGCATGGGCATGCCATTTGGTTTCATTTGCACAGTGGCCTTACTATACCGTAAGCCCACGGCAAAACTTCGTTTAAACTGTACCCTTTCCAGGCCCATTCGGCTCTTTCGCGGTACTCGGCAGGACTGTCCCTTATCACCACTTTTGTTCATATTAGCCATGGACCCACTGATTAGGCATTTTCAGGAGCGACACCTTCATCGAGGACTGCAATTTAATACCGGCCCTCTTCTTGTTTCCCTTTATGCAGATGATACTATTCTATATGTCCGAGAACCGCGTATTAACCTAGCACCCCTCATTAGAGAGATTCTCCATTTTGATAAATTCTCAGGACTAGGGAAAAAATGGCACATAGTCCATCATTTTCCCACTTACCACGAGCACGTCACCGTGGGAATGTGAATTCCCCCTTGAATGGTGCCACGATTCGGTAAAATATCTTGGGATACATATCCACCTAGACACCACACACATCATACGTTTAAATTATGGGCAGGCCATTCACACTCTGGAAACGCAGATTGATAAATGGCTGAGGCTACCGCTCTCACTAGCTAGTCGGGTTGCAAATCTGAAAATGGTGGTCCTGCCTAAGTTTTTCTACTTCTCTAACAACATCCCCATACCCTTCACTGACGGTTTCTTTCGTACATTATGATCACACATCACCCGACTGGTGTGGGGTGGGAAGCAACCGCGCATCCGTTGGTCCATACTTACATTACCGTACAAAAGAGGAGGGTATAATGTCCCAGACTTCCAATTGTATTATTTAGTAGCGCAATGCCGCTATGCACACGCTTGGTTTCACCCAGACGCGAGAATACAGTTTCTACGACCGGAGGCGGATCTTGTTCTCCCTGACACACTATTCGCGGTGCTCCCCGGGGGGGTTTCCTCGAGACCCACGTGACATTCAAACGGTATGTACAACCTCCTGTGTGTGGGTGAAATTGAGGAAATACACTGGCGCCGCGACCCTATATTCTTCCTCCCTTCCCCCACCGAAGGCCAGATAGAACTCAATCACACGGGAGAACCTGGTGAAGCGCACACTGGCTACACTAGACATTGCCAAAATAGGAGACCTCTACTCTGGGGGACATATATTCACACTTGACGAAGATCCACGGTATGATGACTGCAGTTTCATGACCCGTTTTATCATGACTCGTGTACGTTCAGCTCTTCGAGCTTCACTACCCACATTTCCCATGGAGCCGGACTCTTCCTCCCCACTTACACTGGTGATAGAGAATCCTGATGGAGCACGCCTCATCTCCAAAATGTACAGAGCTAGCGCTCGCATCACACCAGTGTGCAACGCCAGACTTCGACAAGCCTGGGAAATAGATGTTGGCGGCAAATAACAGATAAGCAATGGTCAAAATGCTGCACGACCACTAAAGAAATATCCCTTAACAGCAGACAAAACCTGCTCCACTTTAAATTCTTTCGCCGTGCCTATTTTACACCCACCAAGGTGCACAGGATAGACTCCGCTAGGCCCTATACATGTTTGAAATGCACTGCACCCCAGGCAGATTTCATACACCTGGCTTGGTTTTGCCCCCGCTTACAGTCTTACTGGGCTGATGTACACACGACCCTGGGGAAAATGATCAATTTACCTCTCAAGCCTATCCCAGAAATTGCGCTGTTAGGATACAAGGTGCAGCTCCCGAAAAAAATCAGAAGGTTCGCCTCACTCTGCCTACTCTTGGCCAAATGGGGTCCATTTAGGGGATATGTTGCAGCTGCTAAGCAGTCCTCCGGCTCAAAGGCAGAAAATGGCATTGTACCGGAGGGTGTGGGGTGATTGATCTGGGTTAGAATTGTGAGAATTGCCAGCACTAATATTCATGGTGTTTGTTTTTACTTCTGTGTATACATGCTGAATGTCATGCCAGCAGTAAGGAGGTGAACATGAAGGTTGTACCATATGGGCGAGCTGAGGGCAAGTCCTCTTGCATTGAATACATGACCACACACAACGGTATCATTATTGTTGTCATAATTGCAAAAGTCATTAAACTGTCACGAGCGAAATGTATAACTTACAAAATAATTGTAAAAGATACTGTGAGCAAGATGCTTGTTATAACATATATTGATTTCATAACTGAAATAAAGTTTAAAAAACAAAAAAAAAAGAAGGGGAAAAGTCAAATTGGCAAGGTGGAAAACAGGTTAATACACCAGATGGGAGAACAAGGGGGGACACTAAAGTAATATTTTACAGGCTGTGAGGGCACATAAGGAGTCATTGGATTAAAAAAAGGATGTTAAGAGATTGCAAGGAAAAAGGTGAACACAGGCGTACATCACATGACTCAGCGAGCAGGCTCAGAACATGTGAGACTCCATGGTGGAGCGGTTGGGATGGGCCTAATAAAAAAGGGGCACATAAAAAAGGGGTTCAAGAGATACAAGTGTTATCAGTGGATGAAGGTGTGGGTATATAATTGACCTAGAAGGTATGGACACGAATGTTCCAAATGTGGGGGAAAACATGCAGTCCCCCAGTGTTTTGGGGAACAAGCACATTTTGGCAGCAGTGGGCAAGGCAGGGGTAGTTGGAATCATTTCAGGCTCGTTACAAGGGCTTTTACACCAGTTAAAGTGGATGTTTTGAGTTATTGGTTAAAGTTTTATCCTAACAGAGATGAGGCAACTAGATTTAATTGGGGTTTTAGAGAGGGTTTCAGAGTTGGTTATCAAGGACCTAGGATATGCAGGTTCCTAGAGAATCTGAAGTCAACTAAAGAACACCCGGATATAGTTAGACTGAAGCTGTCAGAAGAGGTTGAAAAAGGAAGAATGCTCTGTCCATTTGCGTCTTGGTCTTTGCCTGATCTGATGGTTTCGCCACTTGAAGTAGTCCCTAAAAAGCCAGAAGGAGAGTTCCGCATGATCCATCATTTTTCATGGCCAAATGGTTTGTCAGTAAATGACTACATAGCAAGAGAAGGCGCTGCAGTCAGAGGCGGCTGGTGACATTTGAAACTGGTGAGGCTCTCCTCTACCAAGGATGCTGAGTCCTGGTCACGCTATGCTAATGTGAACCTATAACCAATCCCGTAGCTTCTCTATGCTGTTTTCAGTATGAGAGATGCTAGTGGATTAGATGGAGCAGGCAAACCCAAAGCTCCTTTTGCAACAGGGGAATCAGTGTCTCTAATCCCATGGCTCTGACACTGCTGCTGGAATGGTGAGGCAGAAGTGCACATGTCGGGCTGGCCATACCAAGCCAACCAGCCAATCTGACATGCTCACAATGCACTGGTAGTGTCATAACTGCTGCCAGTGGTGGCTAGTGACATTTGAAAGTGGTGGGTGTTAAAGTTTTGGAAGAGTACCCTGCGACGTGCAAGTGTAGCAAGCGCGTCCGATTGTCATAAGGGGAAGTTCGAGGGGAATTGTCCCACTGGGATTTTTTTTTAAATAGGAGTGGACAAATGGTGCATTTTCAAGCGAATTTTAGAAAGCAAGAAAGTTAATAAAGCAATTGTAGGTAGGACATCATTAGGGCACAAAAGAATTTAAGCCTGTAACACGTGACACAGGCAGATACTACTTTGCATATTATGGCGCCTCTGGTGGTCTTTAGATAAAAAAAAATCTGAATTCCGAGAGCGCCTACGATTGTATCATGAGGTAGAATACAAAGCCTATTTAACTGTAAGTATTACAGAAACATACCAGGACAGCTATGACTTTATGACTGTTCCTAATATCCAACCATCAGCTCACTGAGCCATCATTTCAGTCACCACACTACTGTATATTGTTTTCTCTATATTTAGGCAACAATGTAATTGATGCAGCCCACATCGAAATTCAGAAACAAAATATTATAACATTAACAAAAATAAACTTTAAAGCCTCATCAAAATGAATGGTTTGTGGATAAGGTACACAGATGCAGAAGGAAAGTGTTGCTTCATGAGCGATCTTTCAGCTTCTCTCCTGCGCTCTTTGAGACATTGACTTTCTAAATGTTCATTCACTGCATTTAATAAAAGCAGAACCAAGTCCTGTGCACACGTTTTGGATTGATGGTTTCAGTGTAGAAACCAAGTATTCTTTGTGCAAAAAAGACAAAGGCTGACATCAGGAGAATTTTTCTGCAGATATTTATATATCAAACCAGATCAATACAGAATTAAAAAAACAGCCGACACGTGTTTCGTCACAACGCGGTACAATTGTGACTCTTCAGGGCTGTCGTGTGGAAAAATTTGTGGTGCGCAAGTCGCAGTACCGGTGATAATTCCAACCCGGTATAGACACGTGTTCATCGAACAATTTGGACAGAAAGGAAGGTAAGGGTCATCCTTCCTCGGTGGTTCAGAAATAATCTGAAAACAAGAACGAACGGTCGTGTTAGTCCGTCGGATCGGGAGACCTCAGCTCCCGGGTAGTGGCCGAATAATGTTTGCCTCTTGAATTCCAGTGTAGTGGGCAGAAATGCTACACAAAGGCGAGGTCCTGCTCAAGAACCTGCACGCTGCTCTACCACAGAGGCTGCGTTCTGGTCACGCTACACTAACGTGAACCTATAACCAATCCCATAGCTTCTCTATGCTGTTGTCAGCATGAGAGATGCTAGTAGATTGGATGGAGCAGGCAAACCCAATTCTCCTTTTCCAACAGGGGGCCTGCGTCTCCAATTCCACGCCTGTTACACTGCTGCTGAATTGGTAAGGCAGAAGTGCGCATGTCGGGCGGGCCATACCAAGCCTGCTGGCCAATCCAACATGCTCACTCTGTACTTGTTGTGTCCTAGCTGCTGCTGACATCATTTTACTAACGTAATCACGGTAGGTTACTGCTGTGCTTGCAGCAGGTGGGGAGACGCTCCTCCACAATAAGGAAGAAACTGCTGCTGGCTGCAGTGCAGCTTGCCTCAGTGGATGTAGCAATAGGACTTGTGAGATCGGTGGGCCCTGGTGCAGAAATAGAAAAATGCGATATTAAGCCAGCTTTTCGTCTACTCCCAGTTCATCCAGTGGGCTTTTCTCTGTTAGGTATTCAATTTGAAAATCAGTTCTATGTTGATAATATCTTGTCCATGGGCTGTGCAATTTCTTGCATTTTATTTGAGTTTTTTAGTACCTTTTTGCAGTGGTGCTTTACTTTTAGAACAGGTTTTGAATCTGTTATCCAATACCTGAATAATTGTCTGTTTGTAGGTGCTGGAAGCACATATGATTGTGATGAGGCTTTGAGACAACTTCAAGATTTGACATCGGGTTGGGGGTACCTCTTGCTCCTGAGAAAACTAAGGGTCCTAGTACATGTTTTGTTTTCTTAGGTATCGAATTGGACACAATTAAAATGGAAGCAAGATTACCTGAGCAGAAAGTTAAGGAGATGGTGGCTCTTCTGGAGGAAGCAAGTGCAGCACCTAAATTGCAACTGAATCAACTCCATCGTCTTTTCGGTCACCTTAGTTTTGCCTGTTGAGTGGTCAGAGCAGACAGGACTTTTTGCCACCGGATGGGTTTTGCTATGTCAGGGGCGAAGCTACTGCATCACAGGATCAGGATCTCAGCAGCGATGCAGGCAGGCAGATTTTGAATTTTGGTTAATGTTTCTGAAAGATTTAAATGGCATCAATATGTGTCCCTTAAATTTGAATTTTGTTGGTTGGTTCAAATATTTTCAGATGCAACTGGTGCCAGTGGTTTCGGTTTGTTCTGGGAAGACAGGTGGTGTGCTGAGAAGTGTCTGACAAAATGGGTTGAAGAAGGTAGGAGCATTGATTTCTTTGAATTCTTCCTGTTGTTAGTAGCCCTGGCATTGTGGGGAAAGAACTTGGAGAACAAAACCGTTACCTTTAATGCGGATAACAAAACTGGTGGATTTGGTTAATGGGCAGTAGGTAAAAGATAAACATCTGTTGAGGTTGATGCAAAGATTTATGCTAGGCTGTTTGATGTTTAACATTGTTTTTAGAGCCAATCATATGCCAGGTGTGAAAAATAATATTGCAGATGCATTGTTTCATTCACAGTGGAAGAGATTCCTTGGTTTGGCACCCAGAGCAGATTTGCAGAAAACTGTGGTGCCACAGGAGGTATGGCAACTAGAGGACTGAAGATGCTTGACCATGCTGAGAAATATCTGGCAGTAAGCACTAGGCCCTGTTATAGGAGAGAGTGGGAAGAATTTTAGAATTTGGCTGCGACCCGTCGAAGTCAAGAAGAGCAAGGCCTCCTGCTGCGCAGAGATGATGTTCTTAGTTTCATTATGAGTAACATAGATAAGAAAATTTCAGCCACTACAATTGCTGGTAAGTTAGCTGGTTTGAGTTTTTATGGAAAGGTTTTCTGGGGGCATGAGACTTTGGTAGGGGAGATGGGTATGGAGGATGTTCCAAGGCTGAGCTAAAGAAAATATGAGAGTTAATTTTGATAGGGATACAATCTACCTCAAGTTGTTACTGCGTATAGTAAAAGGCCTTTCTTCCATATGTTCCTCTTTCTTTGAGGAATTGATGTTTAGGTTATACTTGTGTTGGCTATTTTTTTGTGCATTTAGGATATCCAGACTCTTGTGGTGAGACAAGTCAGGGGGTTTGAGGGTTGACAATGTAACCTTTTTGGAGAAATGTAACACTGTCCAGTGGCAGAATGGCAGGTATGTAAAGCAGGGGCATATCTTATTTGGTTTTTGTCCATCAAGATGGGTCTAGCCTTCTATCATCTCCGGTGCTGGGGGTTATGAGAAATGTTTTATGTCAAATCAGTGAAGACCCTTTCCGTTTTGGCACTCATTCGTTTAGAATTGGCGCTGCACTCAAGCATCCAGATTGGGGTTCTCTTTCAGTGATGTTAAAATATTAGGACATTGGTCTTCTGATTGTTCCTTTGTGACATCAGGGAGATTGAGGATGCTTCACCTTTAAGTGGTTGTTAACTCTTGTTTCTCATTTCAGGTTGCGTAGCAGGACCACTGATGTCTTTCTTTTCCATCTGGATCGTCAGACACTCTTTCATTAAATGGGCTGCGAAACAGGCTGAAAACTGTCCTTTTGGGAGGTATCTTTGGTTCCGTAGTGATGAGATCATAATTGATTGGTGGGGGTGGGGTATGAAATGGGATCAATTGTTGCCTTGCTTGTCTAATTTGGTGTCAGTTAGTGTGTCATGTGCATTTTACTCTTATACCGGAGTGAAAACAATCTTCTACAACTCTGAGGTTTGGGCCTGATAAAAGAAAGGAAGATGGACCTTGATCTGATAGGTAATTCTTCGTCAGGTGTAAAAATGGTATTGACAGCTTTGGTGCCTCGAAGAGTTTGGCGTGGAGCGGTAAAATTCACAGCAGGTGAAAGAGCTAAGTGAAAGGTTAACCAGGAGATGCAACATTTTTGTGAACGTAGGGGTATAGGTTGGTTAGAACACACGTATAATAAATAAGAATTTTCAGTTCTTTAGACAAGATGGAGTTTACCTATTATTTTGGGGGAATTAACTATATCTACTTGAAATCAGAGCAAAATTATAGTTGACATTAGCCTTTAAAAGGTGGTGTTTATTATGTAAGGCTGTTTTGGCGACAGCCATAATTTTTTTTGCCTTGCTTGTTTTTGTTCTTTGTTTATATGAAAACAATTTTTGGGGGGTGGGTTGGGTGGGGAAGGAAAGACGCCTGGTCAGGATTTTTTCCTGGTGGCAGAAACGGAGGCGCTCGCGACAGGCCGGAAGGTGGGGGCATTGCAGAGTAGGCTTTGGAAGACACAGAGGAGCGATAGTTGAGTCATGTGTGAAAGTGAGTGGATGAAAGAAAGGGGATGGGTAAGATTGGACATTTTTGTGAATCGTTTGGGGGATTTTGATTATTGGGGGGAGGTTAAAGGGTGGTGGGTTAGGTTTTGTTTATTGTATTAGTGAAGCAATTAATTTAAAATGTTGATGAGTTTCAGAACTGCATGCATGTCCTATTGTGGTCTTTTGCTCTCACTTGGTCTGGTTTTCTGGGCCAATTTCGCCAATTGAGGGCTCCTGGGGTGGCATTTGTAGAAGAATGTCCACCCCCAGGCATCTTTGAGCGAATAGTGCAGGCCAGGCCCTTTGGGTAATGCCCATTGGACCATTTTGCACAGGGGCTGGGTATATTTTTCCGTTATGTATTGTTTTTATTCGACACTGTGCTCCTGTTAAGTGTAGTTTTTTTTCTAGCACGTCCCACCCTCCCACCCCCTTTTTTAATTGTTCTTGCTCTAAGAGAATTTCGCTTTTGGAGGGATTGAAGTTTTGGGGCTTTAGGTTGTCGCTTAGGACAGGTGGCAGAAATGGAACAGCTTGTGATAGGCCAGAAAGGTTGGGGACATTGCAGAGTAGGCTTTGGCACAGGGAACACAGGGGAGTGATGGTTGACTCATGTGTGAAAGTGAGTGGCTGAAGGAAAGGGGATGGGGAAGATTGGACATTTTTAAGACTCGTTGGCGGATTTTTATTGTTGGGGGAAGGTTTATGGGTGGGGGGGCTAGGTTTTGTTTATTGTATTAGAGAGGCAATGAATTTTAAATCTGTAAAATGGTAATGAGTTTCAGAACTGAATACCTGCCCTAATAAAGCATTCTTTTGCTCTGACTTGGTCTGGTTTTCTATGTCAATTCTGCCCAATGAGGGCATGTGAAGGACAACCAGCAGTCTTTTCTGGCTGGCGGCACAATTTCCCCCCCTCCAAGCATGCAGACAAGGAAGGGACATAAAGAACAGTTGGCAGCCTTGTGGGGCAAAAAAGTGACTTCCCTCCTGGAGGTAAGCCAAGGTGGGCATTCGAGGAGCTGAACCTAAGAAGTGCCAGACCATCTGGTGCTGCGACTCAGCATCAGCCACCAGACTGCAGCAACAACATCTCCCTGGCACGCTCACCTGAAGTGCACAAACAGCAAGACCTCAGAGGTGGAGGCATCCACCGGGAGAAGGACTGCTTGATCAAACCCCTCTGTGACAAGCTCAGCTGCAGAAATCATGACTTGAGCCTAGCGAGTGTGCACAGCCAATGGGCGTATGGCCAGAAGAGCAACGGCATGCAGGCGACGTCCTGCCGTAAACGAGGACAAGGTAATTGCCTCATTTGAAGATAGTATCGAGGGGGATAAGCGACTCCCAAAAGACCCAAGTGGAGAGGACCCTAGAAAGAAGTTACTCCGGTGAGTTAGCCTAATTGGGGAGTCAAGCGCAAGCAGTAATGAAGGTGGTAAATTTCGAGTAGCAGAACAAAAATTGGAAGCAAGGAGAGGCAGATCTTATGTAAGCATGTTATGTTACGTTAGCACGTTTTTGTAAAGCGCACAGCTGCCTCAGCAAAGAGGTGTCCCAGCGCTGAAACAGAACATGGAAGCTGGTGACCAGAAGGAGGCACTAAAGTGAAGGGAAAAGATGAGTTTTGATGGCCTTCTAGAAGGCCAGGTAGTTGTTCATGGCACGAATGGAAAGTGGCAAAGCGTTCCAGAGCTTGGCAGCTAGTAAACGGAAGGAACGAAAGTGAACATCGGAACAGGCCGACAACATCATGGTGGCGTTAAGGGCGGTAAAAGGCTACAACACCAAAACTTGGGAAGTATTTGCTATTGTAGCAGCTGAAGAGAAAAGGAGCGAGCGAGCTGCCCAACATTGAGGAGCTCAGCGACAATGGGGATACAGAAACCAGAGATGACCTCAACGAGGAGCAGGAGATCAGGGAAAAACCTAAGGAGAGGCACAAGAAAGTGAGTAAAGAAGCAAAGCAGGCGGGAAAGAAGGGAAGGAGCGGGTGACAGCAGCGTCCAGCAGAAGGAACAACAATAAAGATAAAAGCAGTGAGCAAATAAGCGCAAATATGCAGGAATGTTTAAAATCCCTGGCGCCAATGTGATATACGTAGCAGGGACAGAGGCTGCTGGAGCCGGGGAGGAGGAGGTAGCAGAAGCGAGGGAGCACGTGCCCAGAATCTAGGTCAAAGGTGCTCACTAGGGAAACTGACACCAGCGCAAATTGGGGGGGTCTAGGGGTCTGTAAGTCAGGGCCAGAGGATGAAAGGGCAACCCAGTGGACCAATTGGTGGGAGCGCAGCCTGACAATCTAGTTCTAAACTCTGGGCCCAACAATCAGATAACAGCAGGAACATGGAATAGCATAATGGAAAAGTTGCCAGGAGGGGCATGGGGTAGCACAGTGAGTCAGAGGTTTCAAAGTTCAGGAAACCTAATATTGGCAGGTCACCCAATGGGCACTTATGTGAGGGTATCTCCGGAGTAGCCATCCATGGTTACTAAGGGAACAGGCCCGGTCAGCTTAATCCTTAAAGTGGTGAAAGAAAGAATATGGAGGAAGGAAATTATCAATATGTTCTCATATTATATCCCAACTAGAGATACAGTTGCAAGGAGAAGATAAGGGTTAGTAAAGAAAGAAATTTTGATAACTGGACTGACCCTTTTAGGATTATGGCATGTATTATGATGGAGAATTTCCAGTCAAGGTCACCAGACCTAATGCTATCTGAGGCTACAATTCATGAAGTTCATAGGCAATTTGAAGGGAATGTTGGCTAGAATACGACAAGGGCGCCATGCTTAAGATGAAGACATGGCAGACCATGGAATGGGATGAAGAGGATGTATCAAGATGCATGCATAAGATGATGATGATGGCTAAGGAGGAGCCAACGAAAGAGGATCACTCCTTTTGCCAACCCACATTCAATAGGAGGCACGAGAAATTGAGAGGTTTCGCCAGGCTATACTCTGGATGAAGATAAAGGGAGCTGAACCACATGCTAGAAGTCTGAGAAAAGCGAGTGCACTTGGAGCTTGTCATTCAAATTTTAGCAAGAGTGTGCCAACTGCAGGGGAACACCAAGTAGTGGACTGCGGGCGAGGCAGAGGTCAGAGTGAAAGGAAAGAAACGTGAAGAAATTACAGAAAAGTCATAGGTGAGGGGGATTGCTGGGAAGTTGTAAAAGTTCAAATTGGGCAACCCAGCCATAAACAGGTTAAATATGAGGGAACTACTCTAAAACTATCACAACCAGTCAGATGCTCAGCTGCTGACGGAAGCGTTCAAACAGGAATTTATAATTCCATTCCAAGACACCATTAGTGTAAGGGAGGTCAGCAAATGAGCATCCGGAGGTTGTGTGCTAAAAAACAGAGAAAGAAAAGAAGTTAGGGTGCAATGAAGATCCGTTCAAGAATCTTGCCCCCCCCCCCCATCTTGGAAGGGTTGATGCTATCCTCTCTAGGGGTAGTACTAAAGAAGGACCAGAGGCAGTACAGGCTGATTCACCTCTTGTCCTTCCCTGAAAGCATGTCCGTGAACAATGGGAATGACTCAGAGAAGTGCTCTGTAGGTTATACAACCACAGATGATGCAATAGACATAGTAGAGTCAATGGGGCGAGGGGCACTGATGGTATAAATGGACATGGGGTCAGCGTACAGACTGCTGCCTGTACAGCCTGAGAGCAACCGCTTACTAGAGGTTCACTTTGAGAGGGGAACCTATGTTGACAAGGCCATGCCCATATGGTGATCAATGTCATGTGCTTATTTTGAGCGAGTCAGCATATTCTTAGAACAGGTTCTGCACAAGCACCACCCGAGTGCCAGCAAGTTACATTACCTAGACAATTTCCTTTTCGTGGGAACAGCAAGAACTAACGAATGTGAGAACACACTTTTGGCTTTAGACAGCTAACAACAGCATTAGCAGTTCCTTTGCCAGCTAATAAGATAGTGGGTCCAGCAACTATTCTGTTTTTTTCTGGGGATAGACTTAGACTCAGTGGCAGGCACATCATGGATACCAGTGGACAAAGTAGAAGCCTTTAGAGGAGACATAAGGGCACTTCTGAGAAAGGACAAACAAACGGTAGGAGAGCAGCGGGAGCTCTTAGGCAAACTGAATTTTGCAGTGACGGTGAATCCGGCGGGCAGAGTATTTGCAGGATGGCTTAGCCAGCTGACCGTCGGCCTGATCCAAAAAAAAAACACTACCATGAAAGGGTAAAGTCTGGAGTAAAACAGATGCGGTTGGAAGCCAAGTATTTGGGGCAATCCTGGGGGGGAACATGGTAGACCAGGAGATGGCCACAAGCATGTGCAGAGAGGGGACTTACTAAGGATATTACCTTCTTGGAGCTATCTCCGATAGTGGAGGCATTATAGATTTGGCAACTTCGGCTGCAGGATTTGAAGGTGATACTATGATCCGAGAATCAGGAAGTGGCCCACGCCATTAACAGTGAAACAGTTAGATGACCCCTGGTTCTCAGGCTCATGCACTATATGGTCAGGCTTCAACTAAAAAACAACCTAGAAGAAAAAGCACAGCAAATGCCAAGAGTATGTAGCTCACAAGCAGATCAGCTATCTTGCAATGACCCCTTTCCCAGAAGAGCTGTGGGAGCTGGCCGACCTGACGTGTTTCTTTTGATTGAGCGTGAACCGGCTCCAGGATCAGCCAAGCAATACACAAAATAGGCAAGGAAGGTAAGGCAGGTAACAGGATTGCAGGGCTTTGAGGCTTTCAAAGCTATAGCAAGGACGGTCAAGCAATCCATTCAATGGGTATTTACAGTACTTTAAGGGGGATGGAAAAGGTGGGTGGAGGTCACTAAAGGGGCGCGGCATACATAGCAAAGGCTGTGGCCCAATAGAGGGAATACACTCCTGCACTGCACAAGTTCATAAACAAACAGTTCTTACACAGAACTACCAGCTGAAAACTGTAAGCAACATCACATTTAAGTTTATACAGGAACATTTTTCTCTGCCATTAGAAATAGTAGTCTGAACAGGAACGTTTTGGACAAAAATACTTGTATTTTTAAATAGCTAACTCATTTTCTGGACTGGTTTCTACAGACTCTCCATTTTCATTCTGCATGCAAACATGAAACGGAGATTATTTGGGTTACTTTTATTTATCAGCTGAAGGAAGCAAAAATGTTCCCTTTTCATTTGAAAATATTATAGAGAAATATGATTCCCAGTAGATATCCTACAGGCTTTATTTATCCTGAAAGTCTTGGAAGTCACGGAAAAGTGAGAAAACAGTACTACAGGATGAACTACTAAACGATCAGGGTTCTTGCAGAGTCCACCCCCAAAGGGAGAATAGAGAGCCGACACCATACCAGCCGCCGTGGGCCCTTAAGAACAGGTTTGACCGGTTGTGGCCGCTCCGGTGGTCGCATCAAAGGAGTAGTATTAACCCTCGCCCTCCTGGCTAAGATGAACAAGCATTGGCATAGCCAATAGGTCTCGCCTTTGGGACCTTATAAGTGTTTAGCCATGCAACAGTTGCATAACTAAATACTTATAAGGTGCCAAAAGCGAGACCTATTGGCTATGCAAAGCGGCCCTGCGGCCGCGAAAGTGAAAGTGATTGCAATCGCGATCACAATCAAACATCAAAGCGGCTGTGCGGCTGTGCGGCCGCGAAAGTGGAAGTAATCGCGGTAAAGCACGGTGCGCGCGCCCGTGCACATGCACTGTAGCTCTAGGCTGGCCTGGTAGCACTTTTTGGAGCCCTCTCAATAAGTCTCGCCAGACCAGCGCATGCGCTGGGTCAGGCGAGACCTAAAAAAGCAGCACACCAGGACCTATAGGGGCACTGTAAAGACTTGAACCCTCCAATAATGGGGAATTACCCCTCACTTCCTCGAGGTCACCAAAGACGTTATAAGGCGTGTTGTTCCCCCGGTCCAGGTTACATCAAAAACATGCGGGACAGCGTGCAGGAAAAGAGGTGCGTGAGGAAAGAAAGAAACGTTGGCAACTGGTTAGACGCTTTCAGGGTCATGGCATGTGTCATACTTAAAAAGTTGCTGCTGATTTATGGCTTTACGAGGCGAAGATACATGAGGCCCATAGGCAATTAACATGTGGCGCTTGGCTTGACTATGATAAGGGCTTCAGACTAAAGATGCAGGCATGCTGACATGGAGTGGAAAGCAGAGGATGTCTCTGGATGTATCCATAAAATGATGGTAGCCAAAGAGGTCAAGGCATGGGCAGGAATGGGCGAGCAGCCCTTTTAGGCCATCCATTTTAGAGTATCACACAAGCACCAAACATCCCACAGCGGGAAATAGCCGAGTGACAGGGGGTCAGCAGCGATCTGTTGGAAATATGACACTGACAAATGCACGTGGGGAGCGGCATTCTGTTCTTCATGTAGGGCAAACACCCAGAACCAGGCTGCAAGTGATTCAAGCACCACTCGGACAAGAGGGAAAAGAAAAAGAAACACTAGAATGGACGTGAAACCTACGGCAGACAGCAGCCACAGCTTCAGCACTATACTGGGTCAAGAGTGGTGCGCAGGGCAGTGGCCCATAAGATGGCATGACCTAGGGGTCACCTCCAATATCACATTCCTCAAACTATTGCCAATAGTTGTATCCCTGACTATGTGGGAGAAGAGGCTGTGAGATATAAAAATCATACTACAGTCCCATAATCAGGGTGTGGTGCAGGCGATAAACAGGGGCATGACCACCTGCCCAGATATACTAAGGCTGTTGAAGCGTATGGTTAAGTTGAAGCTGAAAGGGAACCTCGACATTAGAGTGCAGCATTTTGCAGTGATCCAGAACTCGCTGGAAGATGCACTCTTTCTTTCCCAGATGGATAGGTTCAGGAGATTAGCGCCAGATACCCATCAGAGAATGACCCCCCCTTTCAAGAGCAGTTGTGGGAACTTGTGGAATGGACCCGTCAGTACTAATCAAGCATGTCATCACATCCGCCACAGAACAACGTTATGACAGATATATCAACACAGTGATGCGGATTGGGGGTCTACATTCATTGGGGCACAGTGAGGCCACGGAAGTAGAGTTCTTCATTGGATGGGCCTACCAGGAGAGGAAGACAAAATCCTGGCACAAGCTCACTTAGCCACAGTAATCCATTTTTCAACACTGAGGTTATGCAAGGACCCCACAGCCTCTCATTACATTAGAACAGCCATTAAGGGCTGGAAGCACCTGGAAGGGAAGAAACAAGACACAAGGTCTCCAAAAGACTTCAAAAAGCTAATGCGGGTTTTCGACGCTTTCAGATAGTTATGACCGACACGTTTAAATTGCCACTCTTCAGGGCTGCTTTCACTATGGCATTTTTCAGGGCGTTCAGGCTAGACAAACTCATGGCCCCAGGAAAAATGGAAGCAAAAGACACACAATTGATGGACGGAATGCAGAACAAATCAAAACATTCACCCCCAGTCAAGAGATCTGGGTTAAATCCATCATTCTTTTGCTCACCATGCCACCCCAGTTTAGACCTGGCCATATGCCAATCAGTCTGACCCTGTGCCTCATGGGAACAGTCCAGCCCGAACTGCCAAGCCAGGTCCTCCCTGGGCCAGAAACAAGCATCCTAGGACCGGTTTCGGGGTTTCAGAGAAGCTGAAAATGGCAGTGAGCAAATTTTGCAAGCTAACAGCCTGTAGAGTATTCTTCATGGTTTGATTCACCTGAGATGCTGTGAATTGTATGCACCCGACGGGGTGCACCTGTCCGAGGAAGGGATGAGAGTGTTTTGGGCCAATCTGTGGGCGTCCATAGTCTTGGCAGGCTGCATATAAAAAAAAAGAAAATGTTGATGATGTAAGGAAATTAGAGAAATGAGACAAATGAGGACACAGCATTGTCCCCTCTAGACTACGAACGGGGGGAACTGCTTAGAGATTTGAGCCCCACAAGCAGCGTGGAAGTACAAATGGGAGACATATGTTGATAAGGTGGCTCACCTGGTAAGGCGGTGTGCCAAAAGAAAGGCCACTCACCTGGGCATTCCTTACGGCAGTATGAGTGGTGCCAACAGGGGGAGTAAGCGGAGCCCGATCCTCGCAGCCCAGACCCGTCGGACAGGCGGGAGGGCACATAAACACGCAGACTAGGTAGCGAGTCGGGCCTAAACAGCAGTATGAGGCTACCCTCTCACAAGAGAGTTAAACCAACCTACTGACTCCTTAAGCGGCATGTATGATTTCCTCAGCAGTAGAAGGTGCCAGAATGGATGGCAAGACTGGATGGTGATGCAACAACATTGATTTATGATCTAGCAGAAATGTATGATTTGTGGCCTGTCATTTTTGAATGATTTATGACCTTGTGACATATGATGATTTGTGCCTTCGTGATTTATGACACTTGATCTGTTTGACGGCTTGTTATCTTGATTTATGACTTGGGCTATGTGATCATGCATGCAAAATTGATAAAGGGCGGCCATGTTTTTCCACAACTAAAAGTAACCATGTCATGGGTAAATTTTTGTGTGCAATTTAAACACAGAAATGTATATGTGTGTGTGGGAGGTCTGGAGTGGACCAAGTGCGGGGGTTAAATCAGAGAAAGAGAGCAGAGTGTGAGAGGTTAGAAATGTTTATGCATGTGCAGTACGTTAGAGCAAAGAGTTTCTCACAGTGAGTGTGCCATGAAATAAAACAGAAATCCACTTTACAGAACTTTTGATCAGTTGCTGTGAATGCTGTATCCCAGTGCCGCGTGGAAGGAAGGCTTTGAAAAGAATGCCTTGTTGTCCGTTTTATTACCTCTCCTTTAATCTCATAAACTGAAAATGTGCCGATAATTGGTACGTCATTTCTCTTCCTCTTGCTGGACAGGGCTTCTATGTAGGATGATAATGGAATGAACCCCTTGCAAAATATGTACTTTTAAATTTATTTTAGGCTTGAAAAATATACAGAAGCTGCAAATACTGGGCAGCAGAAGCCCAGGAAGCAGCTTCATCGCCTGGGGTCCGCCCACCCCTCTTGCCCCCGGTGGATTCCGCGGCTTGCACTTTCAGATTACTATCAGGTGATCAAACCTTCCAATTAGCTGCTGATCGGGGCAGGAGACATAACAAAGCAGTCTTTTGTAATTGACATCAGACCCTGGGATAACTACCGAGGCCGGCTTTTTTTTCATACCGAGGGTGAGCGCAAAAATAAAGGGCCCGATACGTACCTGTCTCAGCACCTACTTTTTAAGGCAGGACCCAGCCCACTTAAAGACCTGGGTATTCGAAAAGTACAAGTCAAAATCCTAGCCCAAGCTCACCTTTCCTCCATTGCTTACTTTTCAAATCTGGCGACAACGAACCTACAAGTTCACACTATGTAAGAGTGGCCATGAGAGGCTAGAGGCGGCCGGAGGGCACTGGGATATGAGGCCTCCAATAGACTTTGCCAGGCTGGTCAGGCTGCTGAAAGCAGTTGAGCTCTGGCAGTTGATGCCTTGGAGACCTCGCTAGTAAAAGCTGCATTCTTTTTGGGGGCATTTAAAGTGGGGGGGCATCAGGGGCCTGCCCAATAACACCCGTAGGGGATCTGGAAACCGCCTTAACGTCAAACAATGAAGGAAGGGGCGTGTAACCACCGCCCCCTAAGGGGAACAAAAGCGCACCAAGGTTGGTACGAAGGCACCGGTAATGCCAAGTTATGTTTTGACCCTTCCCTTTGAGGGTCACCGCCGCACCCTAAGCTAGGGAACGGGGGACCGAGCTTCCCCTGAAGAAGGTACATTTGTGGGGAAAGTGCAATGCACAAGAAATTCGAGACCCACATCAGCAGCATTGTCACAGGGCTGAGAGGGCAGGCGAGCGGTAAAAGGGGTACGTTGGTTGGGAAAGGGGGCACACTGGAGGGTGGTGTGCCGGAGGAAGGCCACTTATCTTGAGATACCTTACGGCAGGGTAAGTAGGCTCGCGGGGGAGTGAGCGGAGCACGGCACTCGCAGTCCAGACCCGCCGGTTGGCAGGACACAAAATGGACGGGAAACAGCCTTTTAAACGCAACCATTAAAACGCATGCAATTACATCGCATGCCGTTGCAACGCAAAAGGTGTGCAGCAGTGGGTAGAAGGTGTGGGATTTAACTTCAACACCTTCCCTACTGTTGCGCACACTGGAGTTGGAATAGAAAATTAATGTATTACAACTTCGAGTGCTCCTCCAACAGAAAGTCGGGGTAAAGTTTTGCGTTGCAACGGCATGCGATGTAATGGCATGCATTGTAATGTCACATATTCCAACAAAACATTTTGACCCCAAAAAGAAGCAAGGGGTATGGCGTCAACAACAAAAGGTGGCAGAATTATGACAAGCAAATGACAAGGGCTGGATTGATATATGGCAGAGATGATTTGAGACATGTCAACCGTAGAGCTGAATTGTTCAGCCGTTGCCCAGTTGCTTGCTTAAGAGGTACCTGGGTATTCACCAGGAAGGAAACAACCCACTTTTCAAACACGCCGGTGGATCTACCAAAGCAGGTTCCAGGTCACTACTGTGATGTGGAGGGCCCTATCAAAATGAGGAATGCCGGCAGCACAATTCAGCACACACTCATTCAGGATTTGGGCATCGACTATGGCCACACTAGCTGGGGTACGAGAAATCGGGATCATGGCAGTAGGCAGAGGGCAATCCAAAGCATAGGTAAGATCGCGCCTCACGTAAATCATGCAACAGCAATGGATTTATGGCTTCATTTATTACTTGAAGTATGACATAATGTGATTTATTGCTTGAATTATGACGATTAAAATGTTAAATGATTTATCGCCTGACTTTGACATGAGTATAGTTGTGGAAATAGAAATACCTACAGTGATTTCATCTTTTCGCACAAAAGAGATGCGCAAGACAGAAATAAACACACCAGTAAAATATGTGCTGAGACCGGAGGTCCAATATATGGGCTGGCCAAGGGGTTGGGGGTCGTGATCATTGGTAAAAGAACACACACAGTTTCAAGAAATACCCTACTGACCTTAGCACTCAGCTGAGGGAAGTCAGGGATTCGCTCAGACATGAACAGAAGACACTCACAGCACAAACAAGATGGTGTGACTTTTATGATCCACAGATGTGCTTGTGGTGAGCAACCGAATGTGGCCAGAGGCAATCATTGCATTCAATGTTAGAGGAAATGTATATAAGCTATGCACAATCAGATATGCTTTGAGACTTGCTGAATGTGACTTTGCATGCGATACGTTAAGAGGCCTCCAGGCCGTGAATAAAGGTGATCCTAAGAAACCAAGATGGAAGACTGACGTGAGTTTTTATGGGCAGAAGGAAATAAATTACCACATTTGACATTGGCATCCCAGATGGGACACTTCTTGCAGTCAGCCTGCCAGACCTCGAGGGTCAAGCCCACAACCTCCCCTTTGCTGATTAAAGAGCACTCAAACAGGTAAGCAGATACCAGGGTTGTACAAAATCTGCCTCCGAAGGGAAGTAGTGGGTCCTCGTGGTTCGGGATGACAGGTGGGCCCAAGACAGAATAAATGTATGTCCTTTTTAAAAGAGTCTTTCCCTCTTGAGGTTCTTAGGAGGTTCAAAGTGCACATTTTGAATGATGTAGGGTGGACTACTAATTGGTCGTGACTAAGAACGTCAAAGTGCCTGCATTAAGTAAAAGATTTATTAGTGGTGTATCCGTACTGGGTCTTGGTAACCAAACAGGAATGAAGTGTTGATAAATAACAGGAAAGTGACAGTAGTATGATAATATCTAGCATTCGTTTTTGATGACTAGATTATATATGTTTTTCATTCACTGATGTTCAGTATATGTTAAAAAATGTTGGGAATATTAGATTACATCAAGATATCTATAATGTCTAATATTGTTTTTTGACGACTGTATTATATATGTTTTTCATTCCCTTGTATTCAATATATGTTTTAAAATGTTGTGAATATTAGATTACATTAAGATGTCTAGAATGTCTGACACTCCTTTGCAACATATTATGAAAGTGTTTCAGGGTGATCACAATAGGATAATAAAATATTGTAAGGAATGGTATATGGGTACAAAACATAGTCCTTGGCCAGAAGATGGATCGTTTGTCCCATGTCAATTGGGACATTTATAAACATATATTTATGGGGAATATAAAGGTGAGAAATTGAAAAAGAGAATAGTGACCTTAAACATGTGGCAGGCGTTTGAACCTGACAAGGTAGAGAAACCATCTGAATGTAGTTGGACTCCCCCTCCTACAGCACTACCTCCTCCTCCGTATAAGGAAGAAAAATGGGTCCATATCAAGAGGACAAAAGGCTACTAAAAGAAGCAATAGGAATGCATATAGTAGGAGAAAAAACAGGCCCAGACGTGGAGTCACAGACAGGAGGCTCAGACACCGAACATGCAGTAAAAAGCAAATACATTTATTAGATGAAATTAGAAGAGTGCCAGGAAGAAGTGCCGCCTGCAGTCACACCCTCCCAAAGCCGGGACACTGTACTTCATGCACAACAGAATGACCCTATGCTTTCAGACAAACAGAAAACATTGTTACCACTGGACTACTTTCTCAACTCACTAGACCATGGCTCTGGAAGTAGTAAAGGAATAACATTGAAAGCATCATGCCCAGGACATATTGTTTGGGGTCAAGGACAACAAGTTTTCAAGTGTATTTTGTCCTTGGGACAAGTAGGTCCAACCCCCTACAGCATAAGCACTTTGACTGTCAATTTACAGGACCACATTATAGAAAACTGTCTGCAGTTGAGGTAATATTTGTGTCCATATGTTAATGCTGTTCGAACTTGTATTTACGGTTCATTAATGCAAAGCCTTTATTATTACGGTGAGCGTTCTAAATAAATGTTGTAGGCTTGTGCTGAACTACTGACAGTAGTTCCAGTAAGAAAAAAGTGTGTACACACATTTGCAAAGTTTAAAAACATGAGGCTATGTAGAATGCTCCTAGAATGCTCTCTGATTAGATAAAAATATTTGCAAAAGCTTGAAAGCATGATTGATGATTCTTTGATTTCAAAATAAAATGTTCACAAAAAAATACAAGGAAAATAGCATTTTGCTAAACTACTGTGAAATTTTAGGTACCATTTCTTTGAAGCATCATTTACCAAAATAGGTAGATGTATTCTAGCAACCACCCCCCCCATAAAAAAAAACTAAATACTCATAATGGATTGTCAGTCAGTCAGTCAGTCAGTCAGTCAAAACAATGTTTATTTAGACCTTAGTCTCTAAACAATTCTACAACCAATGATAGATTGAAACAATTAAAAACAGTATTTATACTTTCCCAATTCGGCAGTAATTAAAACAACATACTTTGTACAGTCTCATATCAAAATGAATAATTTATCAAAAATGGAGTACAAATAGTTACTTTCTGCAACGGGGAGCATGACTCTTTATAAAAGTTATATATATTTTAAAACTCTCTTAAAAATACTATACAATTCAATTTCTAAAAAGGGAGAATATTTAACCTTATATAAATTTTAAGACCAGTTAAAATCTCTAAAATACGGCTACTTCTCACCGAGGAAAACTTTAATTGCCCTCAAATATTTCCCCAATGCAATCGCAATCTCGAGGTTTGGCATTTCTATGAATATTCTATCCCCCTGTGTCCGTCGTCTAATATCATATTTTAACAAAATTGGGCGAAGATATCGTTTACGCTGCTCTAATACTGTTACACAGTCTATCAGAATGTGCAATATGTCACCTTTAGTTCCCAATGTGCACTTACAACAACCATCTTTAAGCAACATTTTTATTTTTAGTTCTTCATTTACCAGCCATGGATTTATACCAATTCTCATTCTTAAAATCTCCTGTCTGTACGAGCGATTTGGTAAAATATCCAAATAGGGGAACCAATTTTCATTTTACCACGATACCCTCATAAATTGCACAGATTTTTTCTTGGCCACATATTCCATATCTGCTCGTCTAGATGCTTCTTGGCTGTATTTTCTGAGCTCACTTTTTGTAAAATCTACATACAGGGAATCTTGGCCGATTTCCACTTGTATATTCTCACAGGCCAATAATATGTTCTTCCTTGACCTCTTAGCCCATTTCATGCTACTAGTTTGGATCTCTTTCCTACACCATTGAGATACCTTTTGGTTTGTCTCTATATCCAAACTTTTCCAAAATCTAATTAGAGACATTTGTGACTGCACACTCCAAGCAATTGTACCTATCTCGGTTCTTATAGATTGGACCATCGACGAATGTGGCAGAGACGGCAATGTTTTCAGACACTTCCCTTCCTCTCGGTCCCAATCCTCTTTACCATTTAAATAAAGGACTTCTGCTCCATAGAGCGCTCGTGGGGGTACCATCGCATTAAAGGCTTTCAGCAATGGTCTGTGGGACATATCCCCATATTCTCTATAAAATTTTTGCAATCCACAGATCGATGTGAAATTTTAGGTACCATTTCTTTGAAGCATCATTTAACAAAATAGGTAGATGTAGTTTAGCAATCCCCCCCCCCCCAAAAAAAACCCCAAAATACTCATAATGGATTGTCATTGCATCCAGTTTCAACAAGATTTATGAAACATGAAAATAAATAATAATTGACAAAGCCAATAGGTCGACATTGGTGGTCGGTCTAATGGTTTTGTCTAATGGTTTTGTCAATGTGTGTCTTGTTTGGACATGGCTTTTGCAAAACTGTATTTTTGTGGGAGCTGCTGGACCCTCACCATAATAACATTATAACAAACATTGGCAAAAATCAAAAATATTTTTAGTCTCAAAAAGCGCACATTGCCATAGTAGTTCCTGGCACTGAACAAAACTACTTTGTGTGCTGATACCTCTTTGTGAAAGAGCAGATTGTGATTATTCACAGTGAAGTAAACTGGTAGATAATTAGATAGGTAAATAGATAGACAGATAGATAGACAGATAGATAGAAAGATAGATAGCGATAACATTTTAATAAAAACAAAACATCTTGGTTAACGCCAGACCTAATTAGGTGCCCGATTCTTAAAGAAAGTTACAAAAGTCCACCTATGATATATGTCTTTGCATTAGTGCATTGTTACGCATTTCATGAATTCACAAGAATTTACAGAAGTAGACCAGGAAATTGTACTCCTAGAAAATATTTGTGAACTGTATTTTAGCAAGCGCAAATATTCATGTGTAGATTTGCTCATGCAAAAATCTGTTGAGCATTTACAAGTTCACTTTCCCTCCAACCACTTTTTCTCACCCGGAAGAAAGTTTTATTTCTAGGTTTAAAGCATTTTTATTAAGACAAAACAAAACATGGGGGAGGGGGATAGGAGGTTAGGGTTACATACAATACAGTAAAAGAAAAAGGTGCAACTCAGGAGGGTTGGCGAAGGGTAGTTCGGTGGTCCAGAGGAAAAGCACAGTAAATGAAGGCAAAAAATACAATCTATTGAATCCCCGCGTGCATATCCAACACCCCAAATCTGAGCAATGAAAGCCAGTAGCAACTCAACAAAGCACAATCCAACCCCCCCCATCCCCCCAATAAAGGGAAAAGAAAAGAAACAATACCCCAACTCCCCCGTCCAATGGCTCCGCACTAGGTTTATCCGCCCCAAAAAGCCCGCACCCCCCCCCCCCCCCGGAGGATCCCTTCTCACATTTAGTCTAGTCCGCCGGGATCACCGGTGGCGTCAGCCTAAGAAGCCTAAGATACCTCAGGCAGGTGAGCTCCCGGAATTCGGTGGACAGCAGCGCTAGGAAGGGTTGCCACAGCTCTTCAAATTGGTCTATCTCCCCCGCCACCGTAAGCAACAACTTCTCCATTCCCAGCACATGCCAGAGCCTATGCAACCAACCCGTAATGGAGGGAACCGTGGTGGTGCGCCAGTGGATAAGGATGTTCTGGACCGCAGACCCCAGCGCAATCGCGATCTGCCTACCCCTGCGGGACTTCAGTGGGTACATTAGGTCATTGGGGAGGCCCAGCAAGACATACGCCGGAAAGCGCGGCAGCTCTATCTCAAAGTGCTTATCCACCTCGTCCAAAACTTCCTTCCAGTAAGCGGTCAGCACGGGTCAATCCCAAAGAATGTGTGAGAGGGTACCCTCCTGCCCGCAGCCCCGCAAGCACCCCTTGTCAGTGTGTCTATGCATTTCATACAGTCTCTCCGGGGTGTAGTACCAATAAGTGGACACCTTAGTAAAGGTCTCCGTAAGGCCTGTATGATAAGCAGAGTGCCGCGCCCGATACGCAATTTTGTCCCATTCCTTGTGGCTGAGTGTCCTACCCAATTCTCTGTGCCAGCGCTCCCTCCCTGGGTTATAATAGTGAAACGGCGGGGGTTGTAGGAACTTGTACAAATCGGTAATTAGCTTAGCATCGGAGGTCCGGGTAACCAACCACCTCTCATACAGTGTAATTTGACGAGCAGCGGTGTCACGCACCTGGGGCTGGAGGGCCCAATGCCGAACCTGCATGTAGCGCAATCTGTCCAGCTCCGTCAGGCCGAATTCCCGCCGAAGTTGCTGAAAAGGAATCGCGCCCTCCGGTCCATAGATCTGGAAGAGCACCCTGCAGCCCGTGTGCACCCAATGGGAAAAAGCTCCCGGCTCCATCCCTGGGGAGAAGTCCGGGTTACCCACTATGGGTGTGAACGGCGAAGGGAAGGTGGTAAGGCCCCGAACCTCGCAGACTGCATCCCACACCCTCAGGGTGACCCGCGTAACAAAAGAGGCGTAAAGGTTAGGGGGGCGATGCGCGCGGCGCAAGAATGGAACCTCTTGTAAGGTGCGGCCCGCCACTGCCTGGTCTTGAAAAAGCCAGTGTTTGTCGGACTCCCACCTGCTCCACTCCACCAGATATCGCAGCTGCGCCGCCTGAAAGTACTTACGGAGGTCCGGGATACCGAGACCCCCCGCCTCCGGGGCAAGCGTGGAGAGGACCCTCTTCATCCGCGGCTTTCGGCCCTGCCAGACAAAGCGGGAGATGTCAGCCTGCGTTTGTCGTATCCAGCCCACCGGGGGCTGGAGAGGTAGGGACCGAAAAAGATACAGTATCTGGGGCAACACCGTCATCTTAACCGCCGCGATTCGCCCCAACCAGGACAGTAGGCCCTTGCTCCAGCGGCCAAGCTCCTCCTTGATCTTCCTGCTGAGGGAGGTATAATTGGCCGCAACCATCTCCGGTAATGTGGGCGCCAGCAGAATCCCCAGGTATGGCACCGTGGACGAGGACCACTGCATGGGGAAGAGCCGCTGAAGGTCCCTCCTGGTATCCGCAACCAGGGACACATCCAACGCCACCGACTTGCTCATATTCATTTTGAAGCCGGCCACACGTGCAAAGGCGTCCAGTTCCTGGATGCAAGCAGGCAGCGACCTCCTAGGGTCGTCCAAGGTCAACAGGACATCGTCCGCATAGAGGCTAACCGCGTGGACATACTGGCCCATCTGGACCCCAATAGCATCCGGGTTGTTGCGAATCCTCTGAGCAAACGGCTCCATGTAGAGGGCAAACAGAAGCGGCGAGAGGGGGCAGCCCTGCCTCGTGCCGCGTTCGATAGCAAATCCACCGGAGCTACACCCATTGACCCGCACCGACGCTGAAGGATGCTTATAACAGTTGAATACCATGGTGCGGAAAGTTACATAGCGCGGGGATACCCTTGGGTCACCAGGCGCTGTAGAAATCGCTAAAATAAAAAATAAAATTATCACCGATTCCCAGTTTCCTGAGAACCAGCTCGAGATATGGCCAATGAACTCTGTCGAAGGCCTTCTCCGCATCAACGGACAGCAGCATCCGCTCCCCCGGGATCCGCGAGGCCTTCTCCAGAACATGCGTCACCCGCTTGGTATTGTCAACCGTCTGTCTGCCGGGTACAAAGCCAGCCTGGTCCGCCTCCACCAGTCCGGGGAGGAGCGGGCCCAGCCTGGACGCTAGAATCCCCGTATACAACTTGAGGTCGACATTTAAAAGCGAAATGGGTCGATATGAACCGCAGAAGGCCCGGTCTTTCCCAGGTTTCGGGATTACGGAGACCGTCGCATTCAAGAGATCCGGTGGGATGGCTCCCGGTTCGGAGAAGGAATTAAATAGCCGAGCAAGGACAGGGGCTACAGCCGTGCAAAAAACCTTATAAAACAGAGACGTGTACCCGTCTGGACCCGGGGCCTTACCATGCTTCAGCCGCGCTATAGCGGAAATCACTTCCTCAACATGGATATCCCGCTCCAGATGGTCCGCCTGAGCAGGATCCAGCACCGGCAGGGCCACTGACTCCAAATAGTCTTCGGCGTCCCGCGGCGAGGAGGGCTCCTCAGCATACAGCGCCTCGTAGAAGCTGCGGAAAGATTCCGCTACCTCTGCGTCCCCAGAAACGACCACCCCGTCCGTACCCACCAGTTCCTTCACGACGCTACGCTGCCGCGTGACCCGGAGCCGGTGCGCCAGGAGCTTACCACATTTGTCCCCCCCAGTGTAGAAGGCATGCTTCAAGCGCAAGGCGGCATACTCCGCCCTATCAAGATCCAGTGCCGACAGGAGTTTCCTCGCAGCCTTCAACTGCCTCCACACCCTTGGAGCCCCCGTACGACGGTGGACCTGCTCAAGCTCCCGGACCTGAACGGTCAGCTCGTCCCTTTGCCGTTGCCGCTCCCTATTTTCGGCTGAGGAGATGGAAATAAATTCCCCCCGGAGGACTGCCTTCAATGCCGCCCACTTTGTCGCTTGTGAAGTGTCGGTGTTGCTATTGTGAGTTAAGTAATCCTGTATGACCTCCCCAATGCGTGTCACTACAGACTTTTTGTGTAAAAGGGTATCTCGAAGGTGCCACACCCCCCTAGCGGGAGAGGCCGCCGGCCACTTGAAAACGCCGGCGACTGGTGCATGGTCAGACAGGGTCAGGACCCCAATGTCCGCCGCTGTGGCGGCGGCGCGCATCGGTCCACTCACCAGAAGATAGTCCAGCCGTGAGTAGGTTCGGTGTGCATGTGAAAAGTAAGAGTAGTCCCTATCAGTGGGGTGCATGGAGCGCCAAAGGTCGTGTAAGTCCATTTCCGCAATCTGGGCCTTCACAGCCTGGGACAGTTCCCCCGTCTGCGGGGAGCGCTGCGCCGACCTGTCCATCACAGAATCGAAGACAATATTAAGATCTCCCCCCAAGATGACATGGCGGTCGGGAGAAGCAGTGACATCCACCAACACGGAGTCCAAGAAACGCTCTTGGTGGTCATTTGGGCTATAAACGGAGCCGACCGTGAACGTTATGCCTCCTAAGCGCATGTGATACGCAAGAAGCCTCCCCTTCTGTTCAGCATACTTATACAAAACCTCCCCCCTAAAGGAGCTCGCTAGAAGAATGGCTACCCCCGCAGTCTTGTTCGCTGCCGAGGAGAAGAACTGGGTGGGGAACTTAGCAGAGCGCAGCCTATGGCAATCCCGGGACAGTAAGTGGGTCTCCTGCAAGAGGCAAATGTCCGCCTGCGTCCCCTCCAGCAAAGATAAGATCGCTCTGCGCTTCACAGGGTTATTCAGACCCTTAACATTAAGGGTCACTACCTTTAGGGCCGACATTCCTCCCGGGGATCAGGAACGCTGTGCAATGGGCAAGGGATCAGCGGGTGGGGCGCGCGGGGCAGTTGCGCGGGACAAGCCAAAACAGACCAAGCGAGGGCACGGACGACATCGGACGGGACTTCCCCAACCCCAGAACAACCCCTACACCCACCCAAAACACAACCATGGCAACTAGCCAAATGCAAACTTAAACACCCCATTGTCCCAGTCAAGCCCCAAACGGGCAAGTCCGTAGAAAAAAGCAAAGTGGACGTTCAGCCACTCACCTCCATCCGCTCCCTCCCGACCCCCCCGCCCCATACCCAGCATTAAAGAAGCTGAGAGCATCTCCCCCCGGAGTGAGTGTTAGGCCGTCATGGCCACGCCGGTGGAGCCGGCCGAGTCCCTGGCCGCCGCCCTCATAGCGTCGGCCATGTCCGCCCTGATAGTAGGGGAATCGGGACGCCCTGCGCAGGCCGCCGATTGTCTCCTCGTCGACCTCCGCCGGCTCCGTCTCTCTGAGCGCTTCCACGACGGTGTAGCCCCTTCCTCCTCCGCCGCCGTAAGCCCCAGGACCCCACAAATGTCCTGCAAGGAGCGTAGCTGATGCAGCACCCCATTCCACCGGAAAATCAGGCGGAAGGGATGTCCCCAAGAGTACGGCGTCTCATGTTCGCGCAGAAAGTCAATGGCAATCCTGAAGGACCTGCGTTTCTGCAGCGTGATGGCGGATAGGTCCTGATAAAGCGCTACAGGCCGCTCCCGGAAAGTGAGGGGCTGTTTCCTGCGGGCTTCAGTCATGATGCGTTCCTTCAGCGGGAAGTCGGGCAGGAAAGCCAAAATGTCCGGTGGGGGTGCCGATGACTGGCGCTGCCGGCCAACCCTGTGTGCCCTATCAATGCGAATAGGGAAGTCTGCAGCTTCCCCCAGGATCTCCCGGAACAGGTCTTGCAGATAGCCCTCCAAGTCGGTCCCTTCGTCCGTGGACGGCACACCACGCACTCGGATGTTGTTCCTCCGTGACCTGTTCTCAAGGTCCTCAGAGTGGGCCTGGAGCTCAACACACTGCTCCCGGAGGCGGAGAACGTCCTGTTGAAGATGGACTATCTCCTCGTCCCGACGTTGGGACTCCGTCTCCACCGTCTCAACTCGCTCGCCAAGGCCCTCCACTTCTCTACGCACTTCCCGGACCTCGCTGGCCACTTCCCGCTTCAGCGTCTGGAAGTCCTCTTTGAGGGAGCTAAACAGTTCTTCCATAAAGGACCTCGTGACCGGTGGCTCCCCCCCAGTCACATCCGCCGAGGCCCGGGAAGACCCCGGCGAGGGTTGTGTTCTGTCCCTCAGTTGCTGGGCCCTGCCAAGCATGTCCGGCAGGGTGCGGTCCCCCTTCCTCGAGCCGCCTCTTCCAGTCATCGCAAACGCTGCAGTCGATGAGTGGGCACAGGTCCAGCCGCCTCAGGAATGCCCAGCCGCTGGCAAGCGCTCGACGTGGGGATCCCCCTGCAAGCAGAGTCGCTGCGTCGCAGGCGACAAGATGGTGGTGCAGTCCGGCAACCGCCAGCCGCGGGCGCCCATCCGAGACAGCAATGGAAAGCTATAGTAGGGGGCTCCTTATCAGCACGTCCCTCAGAGAGTCAGCCCAGCAGCGGTGGCGGGCACATACATCCGCCAGCAAAGGCTCCGGTGAAGGCCAACAACATCGATCCCTCGGGGACAAAATGGCGGCAGGGCGGGGCAGGGCAGAACGGCCAGGCCCGGCGACACCACCGGGGCCCCCTAAAAACACAGCAATCTGAGAAGTTCCACAGCCGGTTTCACTCTGTCACACACAAGGGCCCAGATGGTCCGACCCCAACAGTGAGTCCGCCGTACTTCGGCCAAGGGGCCGGGGCCCACAGAGTGCGGGGCGTCGCCGACACAAGTCTGAGCGCCAACGCACACGTCCAAAGTCCTCCACGCCGCCGGGTCCCAGCCCGCAAAGCTCCTTTATCCTCCGTCGAGCGACGGGTCAGACTTCCTCCAGATCGTCAGCTTTCAGCACCAGGCCCAGCCGAGGCGCCCGGACAGCACTCCGATGCGTTCCACCACCCAGGCCCTCCGTCGCTCCTCGAACTTTGATCGGACTTTTGGGGCACTTTCCCCGGGGCGATCAGGGCCAAAGCGACATCAACGTGCGCGCCAGGTGCTCCGCCGCACTCCTCTCACACGCTGAGCATCAGCAGGGGGAGAAAAGCGTACGAAAAGGGCTCGAGCTGAGTCGGGCCGGAGGAGCTACGGGAGGAAGCGTCCGCTCACCCCGCCATCTTGGCCACGCCCCTCGAAAGTTTTATTTCTAACCCTTGTCAGGAGTACATTTTCAACCTTTCTCGGTATGGGGGAAGACTAGAGAACAACTGGAGTATAAACCCTTAAAACACGCAAGGTAGTAGATTTGCACAGACTCAAAAGGCCATTCCAACCCTGGAACTATTGCTTACCACTACATCCAGCCTCAGTATGTAGATCTGCAAAAAGGTGTCAAAATAAAAAAAATCCTAGTATTCAAGCTCTACTATACTCTCATGAAGCAACCTGTCCTATCGGCAAGTAGATATTTTATTAAATTCCACATCCCTGACTGATTCCACCACATAGTGAGCACCTTACTCGGGAGCTGTAAAGAAAGCAGGAACAAGAAATAGAGAAGAGGGCAGAAGCAGGTCGACAGGAGACAGAATGAGAAAAGTAGTCTGAAGGCAGAGGAAGAAAGGAATACATTTAAAGCCAGGACAAAACACATTTATAATACTAATGCATTATCTCAAGATATATATGATATTGCCACTGGAGGACACCAGGGCGACCAACAAAGGTTACCTAGGGTAAGTGAAGGATTGAGTGATGCCTTAAAAGATACAAAGAAAAAGACGACAGAACTAGAGAGTTTGAGAATAGAGGAGAACATGGAAATCCTGGGGTATTAACAGGAACACTAGAAGGGAAAATAACACCTGAACTGTGTGACAGTGATCGAGGAAGAATTGAAGAATGTGATGATGATTTAGATTTACAATGGATGGACGACACCAGGCAGATTAACAAATAGGGAGAAGGAGACCACAATACAGACAACTCCCACTAACACAAAGAGGTCGCGGAGTACAGAATTTGACCTATGTACCATGGCAATAAATGGATAAGGAAAATTTGAAAAAACAATTACCTGCACTTCTCGAGGAGGCATCTAAATAGATTGCGGCCCTTGAGAGGCACACAGCAGGAGCGCAGTTAGCTATAGGGGATGTAAAAAGTCTCCTTGCAAGCATAGTAGACGACGAGACAGATAACATTTTCAACGTAGTTCTAGTGAATAATGCAGGGCAATGAACAACAATAGTTCATGGTGAAAGAGACGCGTAAGCCTTTAACAGTGTGCGTGAAGTAGTATGGGGGAATTAATAAGACGGTATCCAGACATGCCCGATATAAGTGGCATGATGAGCCGAGTCATGGGGAAGGATGCGACAGTATTAGAAGAATACGTTGAACATATGAGAAAACTGCGGATTACTGACATGGGTCCTCAAGATGCCCATGGAACGGGATTGTTGTTCCATATTGTTAAAAACGGCCTCCCAGAAGATTTACAAGTAACAGCCCCTAAACACAGTGCTAGCAATAGACAGTAAACCATGAGCAGAAATACAAGGGATGATATTGCACAGCTGGCAAAGAGGAAACAAGAAAACGAGGGGAAAGCAAAAGAACACCGAGACCGCATGAGAGCGAAATTGCCTACTCAGAAATTAGGAAAGAGTGCCAAAAAAGGAAAACACTATGGGGCAGATTTATAAGTCCCTTGCGCCACTTTTGCGTCCCTTTTCCCATGTTAAAAGTGACGCAAAGGTGGCGCAAGGGGCTTATAAATCTGCCCCTATGGGTGCACATGTAGTAACACAAGCAACTACCATTCAATAACAAATGCCACAGCCACTGCCCCAACAACAGTGGTCTCAAATGGCAGCTGCTGAACCGCCCCAACAAGTGATGCAAGGATTGCAGCAGCAACGGGGGTGGGGGGGGGGGGGGGGGGGTAGAGGCAGATGTAGAGGAAATAAAACAAATATTACATGCTATTACTACAACCGAAAGGGGCAGGGGCACTTAATAGCGGATTATCACTTTAGAAAGGCACAACTGGGACAAGGAGGACATTTTTTCGCTGATGGAAACTTTTCTCCTGCACAACAGTACCAGCAACAGCCACACGGTGTCATCAACATTGCATCCCTAATGGCTCCACAACAGCCAATGCAAATGATATTGTGAATCACCATAATTTTTTTATTTTTTTTAATAATTCTTTTTATTAATCAGCACATATCAGCAACATAGCATATGCCAAATTGACATTATACAATTGTGAGGAAACGACAATCAGTCACAATATTGATCATGGTGTGGGTTGAGCTGCAACATTACCTGGAACGTTTCAATTAAGGCGATGGCAGGTCTTCAATGACCATTTCTTCGGCACCCCCTAGCGAGGTATACTGTCTTTTCACGGAACATGCACCAGTCCATGTGCTTTTTCGAGTCTGTTACTGTTGGCGGGGTCGTGGTCCTCCACAGTTGAGCTATGTTCCGTTTCGCCACCATAAGACCCAAGGTGACCCATATCTTGTCCATCCTATTCAGATCTGTGGGCTCCCACACATTCAGGAGGCACCTCTTCGCCTCGAATCGGATGTCTTGTTCGGACACCTCACTGATAACAGCATGTATCCTTCGCCAAAATGGAAGGACTCACACTCCCATATGATGTACGTAAATGTGCCTTCCCCACCACATTGTCGTCTGCATTCTCCTCCCTGTACCCTCCTGTGAGGAGTTGGCCTGGTATATGCTGGTCACTAGTTAAAGTGGCCACCTTGCACGAGTAGAATTCGACTCTTATGGTAGATAGGTTTAAGACAACCTTTTAAAGAAAGCTATCCTAGTGGTAGCTGTGGAGAGCAGCCTTCAGGCTAAGTCTCAGAGGAATGTAAAGCAGCTTGTTTTACCTTATAATCTCTTGAATTACCAAATGAAAGGACACCACACAGGTGTATATATATAAAATATATATGAATTTATTACTAGACACTCTACTAATCTCTTTATGAGATTAGAAGTCAGGAACATATGCACAAATCAACGTTTCACATCAAGTTAAGCACAAATATGGCTGGGGCCCTAGGGGCGTACCAGACCATATACTAAAAAAGAGGTGTAGGAATATCGACTTGAGAAGGGACAAGGCCCAGGGCCTTCAGAAGCGCTGGGGCCTCACTAATCCACCCAAGTCAGGTAAATAAAGGACCCACGGAAGACGCATGCAGTGTGAGAACACAGCCGCGGATCCCAATAGACTTCAATGGAGCAAGTCGCGGTTGGAATTTTAAGGTTTTAGGATACTTCGGGAGAGTCTACAAGCAAGTCACTTACAGGGTAAGTAGTTCTAGAGCCAACACACACAGGAGCACCGTAGTGCAGGAGTTACCTCACCGAGGGAAGCCGGGTGCATAGGTGTCTTATGGTGTCGGGTCGCGGCGTCGTTTTCAATGGGAGCCAAAGAAGACATGCTGCTTGTGAAGATTGAAGAAGTGTCCGGTGGAATCCAAGGCTGGATTCAGAAGAAAGAAGACCTGGAAGCAGAGGAGACAGTGTTCAAAGTCACTTGCCAGAGTGACCTGGGGCCAGGAAGCTGGATGCCCACAGTTGTCGGGTGATTTCAGGTGATCACGGGTGTCTTGACTCTTCAGCCACGAGGTCTAGGAGGTGTCGACGATGACCAGGAGCTGGATTCGGCGTGTCCCACAAAGTCTGCAGCTTACTGCAGTGTCGGTGACCAGATTGGAGCCAACAAGCCTTGGTAACAGCAAGTCTTGTGGGAAGTGTAAAAAGTCAGCGGTGCAGACCAGCAAGGTCTGAGGGACTCACCCAGCGAGGGTAAGTCAGGGCAGGCCTGGAGCAATCAGGAGAGCCCTTTGGATCTGTAGAAAAGCCTTCTGGGGACCCACAAGCCAACCGGCAAGGGATCGCGAAGACGCCTCTGGAGGATTTCTTCAACAGGGGCCCACGGTCAGTCGGGACGGAGTAGACCTCTGATCTTCGGTGAAAATCCTGCTGGAGGCTTGGACCACACGTGGTCCAATGCACAAGTTCGTAGAATGTCGTGAAGGGGTTGCACTCGAAAATAGTGCACGCTACCCAGGGACTATGTTCCCAGGAAGGTGCGCGCGTGCGCAGCCTCGCACCTCTTTCAGCCCGAGCGCGCAGTGTTTATGTGAAGCGCACACACAGCAGATCGTCTGAGAGAGCGGTCACGTCGAAGGGAGTGGCCAGAAAGTTTCCTTTTAATGGCAGCCTGGGCACGCATTCAGCAATAAGAGCTCCTGGACTTGCTGCATTTGCATCTGTTGGAGCACAGCTGGGGGCTGATTGTGGGCCATTGTTAAAAAATATTTCTGTTAATTGCAGCCCATGACAGTGCTGCGATTAACGGGAATACTTTCACAAAGGCCCACAAACAGCCCGCAGCGGCACTCTTAAGAAATGAAATGCAGCAAGTCCAAAAGCACGATGTGTGTTTTACACGTTGTGCTTTTTAACTTGATGCATGTCTTATGGAGCGCGGCTGCGGGCTGTTTGTGGGCCTTTGTGAAAGTATTCCTGTTAATCGCAGCACTGTCATGCGCTGCAATTAACAGAAATATTTTCGCAAAGGCCCACAATCAGCCCCCGGCCACGGTCCATTAACAAAAAAACATGCATCAACTTCAAAAGCACAACGTGTAAAACACACATTGTGCTTTTGGATTTGCTGCATTTCTTTTAGGTATACAAATCTGTGAGTGTTTCACATTGCTATGTGTGACATGTTCATAATTTTAGTATAATTATGAGTGACATTTCAATGACTATGAGGGACACTTTCTCGCGAGCAAAAATCAAGTAAAGATGAGGGAAACACACAAATAAGAGAAATTACACACATTTGAACAACGGAGGTTTGTAGATTTACGTGTGCAGTGTGTTAAAGCGGGGGTTTGCTGGGTCTCACTGTACAGTTTGTTTAGAGGGGGTTTGCTGGTTGGACTATGCAGTGTGCTAAAGCCTAGTTTGCTGGATCTATCAGCAGCCGGTTAGTCAGGACCTGCTGGGTTTAACTGTGCAGTGTGCTAGAATTGGGTGGGCAGATTTTCGTGTGCAGTGTGTTAGAGCAAACTTGCTGACTCGACTGCTGTTTTAGATCTGATTTTGCCGGCGCCCCTCGATATATGGAAGTATTGCCTGTCACCTCCTCACCCCCTCTTCCCCATTTCCTTCGAGATACACAGCAGCTGGAAGGCCAGCCCTAGGAGCTATGCTGCATCAACATTCCTGGGAGGCTGCATTTCTTTATAGCCAAGGAGGAGGGCAGAATGCAGCAAGAAGAAGCATTGGTTGGTTGTGGCTAGATTGAGCCCGAGAATCACAATGCATCTTTTTTCTTTCATTCGAGGCGGCTGTAAGTTAATAAAAGGTGGTTATAATATAGTTCTGTCTGCAGAGCACTAGAGAAAAATCCAAAAGGGACTGATGACTCCTCAAACTGAGCTTGGTCCGGTCACAGCAGAGTAGAGGCATAGGCGGTGGTGCGAGCAGTGGTGGCTTCAAAACTACTAAACTTACAAACATAACTTCCACCCGCTCGCGCCGCCCACTTCATGAATTACGTTCTATCTTTTGCAGCAAATGTACCCTGTGTTGCAGTCAGTGAGAGCACATCTCAGCCCAGCCTGGCCGGAGCGACCGGAACCCCCTCCTAACAGATGAGATATATTTCAAACAAACAAACACCGCTGGAGCAGAGCAAGCAGGGCAGTTTCTCTGCATAGTGTAGTGCAGTCTTTCACACATTGGTCTGCCGCAGCAGCGCGTGGTCTGTACTTTCCTCAATGAACCCTAATAGCGAAGCTCCCTTCCATTTGTCAGCAACTTCATGAGGCGCTATAAATGTGTGACTTCACATTTTGGTGCGGTGATGCGCACCACCACATTAAAATGCGTTACTCTCATGCCTGATGCGTGGTACTTGGCAGGGCTGGGTATAAGTATAAATACATGAGTGGCCCTACATCAGAGATCCACAAGGCCCACATTCTTTGTAGCTCCTTAAAACCCCCAGACCGAGAGACATCTGTATGTGGCTCATTCATATCTTTTGGTTCTGGAAGGTACAAGTTATGGTTTTAAAATAGTTTAAATTAGAAAATGATACATGAGCAGTTTTGTCCTGGCTATCAGGAAATATCTTTGATGTACAAAACAGAGAAGGTCTTGATGTTTTATAGATAATCAAATGTTCTTTAGTGTTAGTGTCCCTTGAATCACCACACTGGTGGTATTTTGTGCGTGGAATCACCATGCTGGTAATGGTTTGCATATATGCTCACACAGGTTATGTTTGCACATGGGGTTTCCCCAGTGCTTTGTTGAGCCTTAGATCATCTTAATGATTTTTTTTTATACATGAGATCATTACAGTCCAAACATTTTTTTGCCCAGCACTATTGTGATATTTTCTGCAAATGATTTGCAGTTTTTGCCTGGCATTATCATAGGTGACAGTATTCTGTACATTGGCAAATCATAATGCTCATATGTAGTGCTTGAAAGTTTTGCGATGGTGATATTTTGCATCTAGGATTATTCCAGCATGCTATCAACCCAGTTGTGATGTTTTGTGTCTAGGAATATTGTATTAGGAAGGCTGTGTGCAATTGGTAATCCCAGTAGTGACATGTAGTGTATGTGGCTGTTTATTTTTTATGTGTATTTCAGATCTTCCTGTGGTAGTGGTTTGTACCTGGGAGAATAACATTGTTGATGTTTTGTGCATATGCGGGTTGTCATAGTGCCGATATTTTGTCTTGGAACATTACAATTAAGATATGTTTGCTCTTGCTTTTTTGTGCCAGAGATCGCCACAAAAGTGGTACCTTGTGCCTGATGTAACCACCCATGTGATGTATGCCTGGGGGCTCTCGCATAGTTATGGTGAATATTTTGATTCTTGCCACAACAGTTCCCTGACCTTAAACTGAAGAATAAGCCCACCCCAGCGCTGAACCAAATCCGAACTCTAACCTTCACTTAAACCAAATACTGCCCCTTAACTAATGCACACCTAACAATATCCGTTACGCTAACGTTTAGTCTGGTACTTGCTACTTTCAGTGTTGAAACATTCTCAGAAATGGTAATCTCAGTCCTGATAGAATCATCTGTATAATTAATGGTACATCAATGTAATAGATTCTGAGAAGTCACCCATATCATTCAAAAAGGAAGTCAAAGTGCTACTAATGAACAAGTTCTTACTTTAAGGCTCATGTACTTTAGTAGCCTACCATATTAGCCCACATTTGCTGTACCCATGTAAAGTATTGGACTTCTATGATCATGTATATTTTGTGCATGGCTTGGTCCCTATGGTGGCTTCTTGCCTCATTTTGGGACCCACCACATCCTGTTTCGCTCTTGATTTTGTTGTTGGTTTGCGATTTCTTCCTTCCTTACCCCTTACCACTTGTAAAGTGCTCTGATACCCTCTTGGGTCATGTTCGCGCTATATAAAACTTTATGAATACAAAAATGCCCTATCTAAAACAAAGTAGGTGAAGTGAGGATGCCAAAAATTATCCATGGAGAGGCGGTCACCAAGACCAAGACCACTGGCACGCAGCGCCAAGACCATTGCCATGTAGCACTAGAATAACTGAAATAGCAGCCACAGGAGGAACATCTTGAAAGCACATGGGTTTCTGTGTCTGATCCAGGTGAGGTGACATCTTATGATGCTTGTATTAAGCTTGTATGATGCTTGTATTAAGAAAAGATTTATGAAACTGATGTAGCTGGACCACCAAGAAAAGTTAATTCTGTGCTCAAACAATCATAAAGCACATTTTTGTAAAAGCCCGGCGAGCATGTGCTTCAGAGTCTGCAAGGAGGTCACACCAGTTTAATACAACGAGTGCTGCCATTAATCTCAGGGGTGGTAGGGTAAGCAGTAGTTTTAGAGCGCCTCTGACTGATAACGTGTAGAGAAATCACATGCATAGCTGCCAAGTGACCCGATCTAACACCATCATCTATTCCTAGCTTTAGAGCCGCCTGTGCATTGGATTCTGGGACTTTACTGGGAAACGAGAAACTGAATGTCTCAGAATAAAGATTGCTGCTAGACAAGAAGAACAGATTTTACCACTAATAACGATTCCCAAAGATAGAAGTACAGAAACTCGCACTGCAAACATTGAAGTTCATTAAAAGGAAAACGTAATTATTTGTAAACTGCTGTTCAGTGAGGATGTGCCCCGGGGGCACGTCAACTGTTTAATGTGGCAAGACACAGTGATCATGCACCTTGGAGCATTGACATCAACAGCCCCCCAGTGCAACACCCCCCTTCCTCGGATAAGTTCAAAGCGGAATAAAAGCAAGCGCGCAGCTGTTTCTTTATTAGCGCTTACCACTCTTGGAGGTCTAGCTTAGTGTGGGAGCCCGAGGACGCCAACAACACAGAGGCCAGAGTCAGACTGGCAGCATTGTGAGTGCAGTGATTTCCGGCTCCTCAGCTGCTCCCAGCCTCGCTCATGGCCCGCAGTCGCCATTTCAGATCCTGACTCCATCCCTTCTCCTCCTCACCCCAGCTCCCCTGCTCTCCTCAAAGGCCCAGGTGGTGTGTAGTGCCCGCGCTCAGAGAAGGAAAGAAACAGATGGTGGTTCACGTTGACTTCGTGCCAACATGAACCTAACCAATCCTGGAGCTGATCTCAGCATGAGAGAAGCCCCAGGATTGGTTTGAGCAGGCTAACCTAGCGCTCCTTTGAGCCTAGGTCCCTGTGCCTGCAATACTCAGCAGGTTAACACCAGCTGTGCGTTGTGAAGTGCGCATGTCTAGCTGGCCATTGCAAAACGGCCGGCCAATCTGACATGCACACTGGTCAGCCAGCTTCAAAAATCACCCGACCTGCTGCTGCCATCAGTCCTGCCCACCCTGAAACTCCAACACTCGCCACTAGAACAGCGCTCACATGCCTGACTGCCTATGATAATTATAAAGTAGCAACAATGGTATGTTCTAAAGGTTGGGGGTGAGTCGTCGTAGGCGGGGCCACGCTCCTCCGCCCTTTAAAAGGAACCTGGGGGGTCATATTAGATACAGTGCCCTGGGGGCTCAACTGGCTCGTGTGCCCATTTTCTTCACACAGCGCCTTATCATTTTAGGCCAAGCGCCTGTTTATTTTTAGGTCGAGCCTGGGCAGTGCATGTGCTGCTGTGCGAGGCATGGTGTATTGAGGAATGGCATAGAAGCTCTGCCCATTTCCCGCCCATCTTTTCAATTGGCTCCTGTAACTGTCCTTTCGAAATCGTTGCTTTTCATTCGTAAATAGGCTTAGTAGTCCCACCTTCGTACCACCTTGTCAGCATTTGTATCCTCCCATAACGACTGGACTTTTTACTTGTGTTACATGGTCTGCTTTATCTAGTGGGTGAGCACTGTTTTCTTTAATGATCTTCCCTATTTCACCCACGATGTCGCAGCACGCCGCCACCTTTTATATCACGTAATTTACTAATGTATTTTTTCATTTCCAGTGCGGTCCGTTTTAACTATAGCGGCCGTGTTTACTTATTTAATTTACGGTACAGTCCGCTTTCACTTTAGCAGCTGCGCTTATTTATTTATTTAATTTACAACGCGGGCCGCTTTCACTTTAGCAGCCGTGCTTATTTATTTAATTCACAGCGCAACCACTTTCACTTCAGCGGCCGCGCTACAAAAGCTTTCTTTCTTTCTTTTTATTACACTTTGTGTAAAAGCTCCCCATAGGCATTTTCACATTAATGTTGGCCGCGCCCCTTTCTTTAGACGCTGCACCCACACGCGTGGTCTGGTTCCTGGCGCACATAGCCTTGGCTGCAGCGCACAAAGACTTTACAGTGCCGCACACAGAGGAAAAAAATTAGAGGGAACATTGCCCAGGGATTGTAGTTCCTCGTCACTCGTGGGGTCCACTTGCCTCAGCATCGCTGGGGACTCACGATGGCCTTGGAGAAGTCAGGAAATCCTCTTCCTGGGCTGCAGGGACTTCGGACTCCGGCGGGAGCGGGAAAGTTTGCGACCGTTGATGCAAAGTTTTGGTGCTTGCCAAGCAGGGGAGTCACTCTTTGACTCCAAGGGAGATTCTTCAGTCTTCCAGGGGTAGTGGAACGTCAAAGGTCCAGGATTCTTCTTCAGAGCGTCATCCAGGGATATCTAACTTGCAATGGCAAGGGTTCCCTAATTTATACTACAAGGAAGGGAGGGACTAGCTCTATGACCCCTCCTATGGGAGGGTCAGGGGAGTGGGTGGCTACACCCACTTCCCTTTGTCCAGTTTTGCGCCAGAGCAGGGGCAGGTAGCCCCTGAACTGGTTTGAGCTGGCATATGCACAGAGGAGCCTACTGCTCCCCCAGTGCAGGACTTCAAAGCACTCTAGGAGTGCACCCACCCAGCCCCAATACACTAAATCCTGTCTGGGAGGTGGTTATTGTTGGGCCTCCTCCACTGCGAGTTTCGGTCAGCAGCAGGAGGGCAGCCCAGTGTCTGTGCTGGTGGCATCCATTTTGTGATGCCAGGGCTCTTTCAGGATTCTACTGTGTTTCCACAGTAGGTACAGGTCTACCCCTCTAGAAGGGTGGGATCATATTCACACACCAGTTACTGGTGTGGGGATATGATTCCAAAGCGTTTGACACCAAACACGACATGTTTTGATGCAGCCACTCCAAAGTTGGCATTAACCGCGAGGTTATAATGCATTTAAGAGTATATGGTTTAACCGCATCCACAAACAGCCACAGAGAATAGACCCTGAGAGCTACAGAGGGGCCCTGCTCAGGTAGAGGCACCCCCTCACATGGAAACCAAGCACCCTGCCCTCAGGATTGATAGGGCCTGCCTTAGGGGTGACTGATAGGTTTATCTGTGTGTGTAGGTAGAGATATAGTGTACCTATATCTCAATGAGGAGTGCTAACACTACCTCATCCAGGCTGCAGTAGCAGGCCTGTGGTGTCAGATTTAGTCTGCATCCCAGGGGTGGCATAATACATGCTTCAGCCCCTGGTAGGCCTGTGAAGTACCTATGCCCTTGGTACCTAAGGTACCATATACTATGGGCTCATAGGGTACCACAGTATCCAATCACTAGTGCACCTAATATGCACTCCAAGTTGTTTAGAGAGAACAGAGAGGCTGGGGCCCTGATTAGCAGGGTCCCAGCCTGACTATAGCCAGAAACCAGTGTAAACATCAGGAGAAAATAAAAGTGGGGGTAACATAAGTGCAGATCCTACTCTCCTACACCTCCCCATGCGAACCAAGCATGGCCCAGTGACATATATCCTATGCAGAATTTTCAATTGAGTAAGCCTCAATCTAGCCGAGATAGCAGCCTCTCGCGTAGAGGCGAGTGCCTCTTGCCACTCCTCATCATCAAGTTCGAGGCCATCTCCCTCCCACTTCTCTCTTACTTTTTGAAGGGAGGTCCCGGAGTTATTTATCAGTTTCTTGTATGTGAGTGAGACCGTATTCTCTGGAAGGTATCCATCGAGTAGTCTGTCCTCGAGGGGCATGTGTTGTCGGGGAGTGGACCCTTTAGGAAAACAAGACTGTAAGGCATGTCGGACATGGAGATATCGAAAATACTCCTTCTGTGCCATCTCGTGTTTCTGTTGCAGGGTGACAAATGGTATGACATGTCCCTTTGCCCATAGGTCTCCGATAGTCGAGATCCTGATAAGATCCCACCTGTCGAATCCCTTCGTTTTCCAACGATCCCCAAGTGTCTCCGAGTCCCAGAGGGGGGTCGCCAGCGTCAGTTCACCATCAGTTTTTAACAGAGTTCTGAGAAATGATTTGATGAATTTTTTATGTGGTAGTACAGTAATACAGTATATCGATGATCTATTGATCTGTAGTGACACACAGAAACAGTGCACAAAGGACATTGTGGAACCACTGATTCTTCTTGCACAAAAGGGTTACAAAGTTGGAAAACAAAAACTACAGATTGTGCAATAGCAAGTACAATATTTAGGACAAATAGTGTCAGCTGAGGGCCGCCACATTACCCAAGACAGAGTGGAAACAGTTATAAACCAACCACCACCTCAGACAGTGAAGGCATTAGAGAAGTTTGTAGGTCTGTGTAAATTTTTAAGACAATGGGTTTTCATTACAATGACAAAACTGCACCCTTGTACCAAATGGTCAGGGGCATGCCCTTAGTGACCACTTTGTTACACTGGACACCAGAATTATCGCAAAAGTACCAAGAATTAAGAGTGTATAGCTGCTGCCCCACTACTAGCAATTGCAGATTATAACAGATATTTTTTTCTATTTTCCCACACCAATGGAAACACTATGACAGCCATACTAACTCAAAAATATCCCATGGTCACAAGCCAATTGCTCATTTTAGTGAACTGCTATATGAAATAATGAGAGGACTGTTTCCCTGTGAACATGGAATGGCAGCTGCTGCATTTACAGTTGAAAAAGCAGCCATGATAACAGCAGGAAGTCCTACAAACTGCATGTAGAACATGCTTTCTTTTCGGTTCTACAAAAAGTACACTGACTACTCAGAGAGCATCTGGATATGAAGTGAAAGTTTCAAATTCAGCTATTAAGATAATTTGTGTTCACACAGTGAGCCCAGCCCAATTTCAAGTAGAACCTTTAATGAAGGGTGACCAGGATTGTGCAACACACCTAGAAAAAAATAGAAGTATATGCTTCAGAAATCCCTTTACTTTACAGCAGAAAGCTGTACATTGATGGATCATCCCTAATAGACCAGCAAACAGGAATGAGACACACAGGGGCAGCCAGTAGTAGAACAAACAGTAGTAGCACCAAATGTAATATATTCTGTATCACAATACTTACCACTGTCATCACACTTTTCAGCACAAGCTACTGAACTGAAAGCCTTGATACAAGCTTTGAGGGTGGATTATCCAGGCGATGTTACTGTCTATTCCGATTCAGCTTATGTCACTTCTACAGTACATTCAGGCCTCAGTAAATCGGAAAGAAGGGGCTTCTACAAAGTGATGGAACACCAGTAGCACATGGTCTCCTCTTACACTAATTGAATTCAGAACTAAGAAAAGGGGGGACAAAAGCAGTAGTAAAGTGTCAAGCATATACTGGGGGATTAGATGCAATTTCCCAAGGGAATGACGTAGCAGAAAAAGCAGCAAAAGAGGCAGGACAGATGTCCTCACCAATATGTGCAGTACTAGAAGAACACATTGAACACACTGATGAATCATATCTTACACTAGCAGCACAGCATTTGCGAGACATCCAAGAAACACTTCCACCAGAAGAAAAATAGGTTTCGGGAGGATGTGCAGTTTCAAGGGATTTCCTCTACAGACACAGACACCGGCAATTTAGTAATGCCGCAGCGATTGTTACACCTAGCATTGACTCAATTACATTTACCATCCCATGTTGCCAAAATGAAACTATTAGACACAATTTCAGCTGATTGGTCTGTCTCGGATCTTCCCAAGTTAATAGGCATATTTTTACATCAATGTCTTATATGTAAACAGTATAGTACAACAAGACCACCAGTGACACCAGCATCATCCATTACCCCCAGGTCCCTCCGTCCTCGTCCCATTCCTCACAAGTGGAGATTACTATCTCCGCGACAGAAAAAAAAGAACAGGAGCATACTGGGATACCTAACCCACTCCCTCCCGCCGGGAGTACATAAGCGGTACCAGCCCAGCATGCAGCCTATTCTTTTTTTCTGTCTTCCGACAGAATAGGACGTGTTGCTGACTTACCTGTGATTTCTTCGATGGATGTCTCGTGGGGCTGCTGGGCTGTCCTCGATGTCCTCTTCCGCGTCTCCTGGCCTGCCGGGCTTGCTGGGAGTCGCGTTGATTGGCGCCCGGCCCTTTGCGGCTGGGGCGCCAGATGTCCGGATTTCTTCCGGGTTCCAGCGCGCGTCTTCCTACGGCTTGGCCTGGCTGGAAGACACGCTGCTGTGGCTGATATGGGAGTCCAGGGGCTGCGCCGGGCGGTGCTCCTGGTCTCCCTTGGTGTGCTGCTCGCCTCCTTTCCTTCCTGTTGCCCCTGCTGTTCCTGATGTTGGTGCAGGGGCGGTACTTGATGGGGGTCGGTGTCTGACCGGTGGCTGCAGCTCTCTTCCTCGCCCGGCGCTGGTGTCTTGGAGGGCGCCTGGGCTGGATCTTGGGGGCAGGGCGCTTTTGGTGTGCTCTTCCTGCCCCTGTGGTGAGTACCGCATAGTTCCTCTGGCTCTGTGGTCTGTGCTTTGCCTGCTGGGTCTGGCTGTGTGCGGTGGGCTGCTTCGGCGGTCTTCGCTGGGGGACCTGCTTGGCTGCTTCGGTGGTGTGCTCACCTTGCTTGCTGCTGGCGCTTTCTACTCTGGGACCTGGCGTCCTCTGATCTCTCCGTCTGCTGGTTGATTCCTGTTGGGGTTTGTCCGTGCTGGCTTGTGGCGCTCCCTGTTCCTGCTTGCTGGGTTGGGGGCGTTGCGTGGCTTTCTGCACTGTGTCTTTGCCTTGCTTACCGGTGCTGCGGGGGGGGGGGGGGGGGGGGGCCTTCCGCCTCCGGTTGTGGGTTCCCTGTCCTACTTGTTTTCCGCTTGCTCGGCCCTTGTTGCTGGATGGCGTCTGGGCGGGGGGTTGGGGGACGATCTCTATTTGGTGGTGTTGGCCTGTCCCCCTGGCGGGTGCCGCATTTCTTCTTCCCTGTGCTGCGCTCTTCTGCTGTACTGGCCTGTGGCCTTGGCTCCCTGTTTTCCACTGCCGGGGGTGTGCCGGGGCTGGCGGGTGCTGTGGCCGTCCGCCCGTTGCCTGGTGCGTGCTTCTGCTCTCCTGGGCTTTTACGTTTTTGGGTGGGGTTCGGCCTGGTTCGTTCCTCTGGCCTGTGGGCTTCCGGCCTTCCTGCCCTGCGTGCTTCTGTTCCCCCTGGTTGGTGCCTGGTTGGATGTCTGCCTTGGTTGCCTGTTACCCGGCTTCTTCTGCCTGCTGCCTGTCCGCCCTGGTGGTTTCTGCCTGTTCATGTGGATTCAGGCCTGGTGCGTGCCTATCTGGGTGCCTGCATGCGGCTCCTGGTGCTGGGCGCTTCTTGCGTCCTTCCGGGGGTGTTGGTATGGCCCGTGCTCGGGGTGCCTTGTTTCTTTCTGCCCCCCGTGCCTGGCCGGTGCTCTAAGCTTCGCTGTGTGGGGTTTCCGGGCCTGTGGCCTTTCCTCCCTGCTGGCGCCTGGTCTTGTCTTGGTGTTGCGGCTGGGTGCGCCGGTGCCCTTGCGTTCGCTCCTCTCCTGCCCTCCGACGTGCCCTCCTGCCTGGGTTGGTGGGCTCCTTCTCCGGCGGGTTCCCTGTGGGTGAGGTTCGTGCTGGTTGTGGGTCGGGGAGGTGGGCCTGCGGCCCCCCGGGCGTTCCCCCGTCTGCGGCCCCTCTGCTCTTGCACTTGGCCCCTGCTTGTGTTTGGCTGGGTTGCTTCTTGCGTCCTGCGTCGGGGTCCTTGGTGCTTCCGGCCTCCCTGTTTCTTGGGTTCCGGGGGGGGGGGGGCTGTTGTGCCCTCCCTCTGACCTGGTAGGTCTTGGTCTTGGTTGGCTGTTGGCGCCGGGGCTGTCCTGGTGGGGCCCCTGGTGGGCTTTCTGGCTGGTGTTGCTACTTGCCTCTTGCCTCTTGCCTGGTGCTGTGTTGTGTTGCGCTGGGTTGGCTGGTGGGGTTGGGTTTCCTGTTGTGGTTTCCTTTTCCCCTCCTGTCTCTTCTTTGTGGCTTGGGGTCGTTTGCCTCTAGCTGCCGCTCCTTTTGCCTCCTGTGGTGGCTGGGTGTGGTGGGTCTTCCTTGGCTTCTGCCTGGGTGGATCCTTGGTTTCTTGGGTGCGCTGCTTCTGTGCCCCTTCCTGTTTGTGAGTTTGGGATGCCCTGTGCCCTTCTTTCCTGCTTGTGGGTGCCGCTCCCGGTGTCCTCCTCGCCGTGCCTTCTCTGGGGCTTGGCCGGTGGTTTTGTTGGTGGGGCTGCCGGTTGTGGTCTGGTGTCGGCCTCCCCTGGTGTGTGGGCCGCGTTGCTGCGTCCCCGCTCCCCTTTTTCGGCCTTGTGCTGGTGGTTGGCTTTGCCTGGGCCCTGGGGCTGTGGGTTTCCCCCTGTGGGCCTGTCCTTGGGCTTGTGCATTTCCCGCTCCCGTGCGGCCTGCTTCGGCCTGTGGTGTCTCTGGCCATTGCTCTTGCTGGCTCTGCGTGGTTTGTTCTTCCCTTTTTGGGTTTGTTCCCGCTCCCCCTGGGGGTCGTGCACCTTTGGTTTCTCCGGGCTCCTCTCCTTTGGTTTGGGGGTGCCTGGGGTGTTCCGGGGTGCTGCTGGGGCCTCCGCTCTGCCTCTGTGGCATTTGCTCCCTTACGGTCCTTGTTTTTGGCCTTCCTTTGCGGGGTCCCTTCCTGGGTCCCTGCCTGGGTTCTTCCCTGGCCGCTCGTTCTCTGGTGATTTTGGGCCTCATTTTGGCCTCTTGCTGGCCGGTGGTTCTGGCCCTGTTGGTCTGGGTGCCGGGTTGGTCCTGTGTACTTTCCTGTGCTGCTCCTTTGTGCCTGGCTGGTGAGCTGTGCCCTTTGTGTTGGTTGCCGGTTGTGGCTTGCCGGTCTCCCTCCCTGTTCCCCGGCTGCTTCTCCTCTCTGGGTTGCTTGGCTTGCTTTGGTGCCGGTCCCTGGGCCCCTTCTTGGTTGGGGTTTTTGGGGTTGGGTCGGTTGGCCCTTTGCCTATCCTTTCGGGTTCTGGTGCTCCGTTTTGGGGTCCGCCGGGCTGGCTGGCTTGTGCGTTGTCCGGTTGGCTTCTTGAGTCTTCTGGGCTGCGTGCGTTGTTGGGCTGTTGGCCTCCTTGTTCACTTCCTGTTTTGCCCTTCTTGGGGTTTGCCTTGGGTGGTTCCTTGGTGTCCTCCTGACCTGTGGGTCGGCTCTTGGTTGGTGGGGATTCCTCCTTCCCAGCTCTGGGGTTGTTTCCCCAGTTCTGTGTTTGGCCCTTGGTTGTTCTCTCCTGGCTGTTCGCTGGCCGTGTGTGGAGTCTGCTTTGGGTGGCGCTTGTTGCTCTCCCTGCCTTGCTTGGGTGGGTTCCTGGGTTCGTGTCCCTGTGTCTCCTGCTTGTGGTTGCCTCGGTCCTGGCTTCTGGCTGGTGCCTGTGCCTGGGTTTTCTTCTCCCGGTGTGGCGGCCTTGGCTGCGGCCGTCCGGTGTCTCTGCTGGGGTTGACGGCTTGTCTTTCCTGCCTTTTGGCCTGGGCCTTCTGTGGGTTTCTGTGCCTCCGGTTCCTTTTGCCGCGGTTGTCGGCTGTTGGTCGGTGGGGGGGGGGGGCCTGTCTGGCTGACTTGGCCCCTTTCTTCCTGGTTGTTGCTCTGGGTCGGTGCCTGTTTTCTTGTCTGGTTCCTTCCTCTTCAGTCTTTGCGGCTCTGCGGGTGGCTTCCCCTGGTGTGTTGGGGTTGGTCCTGTGGTTGGTCGCGTTCGGTGTATCTCTGAGTTTGGCGTGCCTCTTCGTTCTCCTCTTCCTTCCCCTCGCCTCTTGGTGTGGTTTTTGTGGGTTGGTCTGGCTGTGGGTCGCCTTCTTCCCTGTTCTGGGGGGTTTGCTCTCTGTCGTGGCCTGCTGTATTCCTTCTGGGCCTTTGGCCTGTCTCCCTGTGCAGCCTGCTCTCGTGCGCTCTTGAGCGTTGGGCCGGACTGTGCTGTTTTGTCCCTGTTGGGGCGGCTGCTTGGTGGTGCCTGGGGTTGTGGGCTTCTCCCTTGGTGGTTTTCCTCCCGGGTTGTTTGCCCTTCCTGGCTGGGTTGCTCCATTGGGGTGCTTCGGCTTCTCCGGGGCTCCTTTTCCTTGGTGGTTCGGGGGGTGGTTTCTGCCCCTCTGGGGGTTCCCTTGGGTCTTGCTTCTGGGTACGGGGCCTCCTCCGGGCTTGCCTGGGGGGTCTTGTGTTCGTTTGCGGTCCTTTCTTTCTCGTCCCCTGCTTGTTTTGGGGTCTCGGCTCTGTCGGCTTGGTTGGGGGCGTGGCTGGTTGTGTGCTCCTGCCTGCGTTTTTTTGTGGGCTCCCTTCTGCTTCTGTTGGGTGCCGTTTTTCTCGGTCTGGTAACCCTGGCTTTGGTGGGGTTCCGGAAGGCCGGGTGCTCTGCTTTGGTATTCTCCACTTGTGAGGAATGGGACGAGGACGGAGGGACCTGGGGGTAATGTCCTATTACTTACCAGTAATCTTCATTACTCCTGGTCCCGTAGTCCTCGTCCCATTCTTTACTTTTCTCCCTCCCTGGCGGCCGGCCTTCCGGTTGTTGGCTTGATGTTTTCAGGCTGCATGCTGGGCTGGTACCGCTTATGTACTCCCGGCGGGAGGGAGTGGGTTAGGTATCCCAGCATGCTCCTGTTCTTTTTTTTCTGTCGCGGAGATAGTAATCTCCACTTGTGAGGAATGGGACGAGGACTACGGGACCAGGAGTAATGAAGATTACCGGTAAGTAATAGGACATTCCACGACACAAAGGCCCCTTTCAAGAGTTACACATAGATTATGTGGACATGATTCACAGATGCCAGAACATGAGATATTTGATTGTAGTTGTCTGCCCATGCTATAGATGGACAGAAGCAGGGCCTTGCCACAGTGCAGATGCCAAAAGTGCAGCTGAATACCAAGTGAAAGAAGTTATCACAATATAGGGAATTCCAAAACGGATTCATTCAGACAATGGAAAACATTTTGCCAACCATATATTTGAACACTTGGCTAAATTATTAGGTATACAACGCTCTTTAGTATCAGGCTATACAAAAAAAGGGAAATAGACATACGTTTGCATTCTGCTGTATTTCAAAAAGTTTAAAAGTTTCCTCCCTCACCCCATTACTATCCATTATGAAGGCAAAACTTCTACCTACCCTTGCATACGGAAACAAAGTCCAGTTTGGGAAAGATGCTGGAGTTTTGGATAGGCTCCAAACGCGAGCATACAAAAAAGTATTTTCACTTCCCCATAATGCCTCGCTGGCACAGGTTCGATTAGAATTCGGTTTACAACAGCAACAGCTTCATACAAGTTATGTCACAATAAGAGCCTGGTATAAAATTTGGCGCAACCGAGAAAAGGAAATCAATAATGCACTCTGGAATGCTTTACAAGGTGATCCGCAGTCCTCCTACTCTGTATATCTTCAATCCTCAGTACAATTCACTAACATGGTAGATCTTTGGCAGAAGAACCTTCCTTACTCCACTTTCCAGAAAATCTTGAAGAAGGGAGTAAAGCACCATTCATTACTCGAGGACAAGGCCACCCTGAGCAGGCGTGCATATGCATGGATGGTCTTGCAATCCTATGTAAAACTGCAACCGGCGGCATATTTGGATCAGCCATTTTCTTACTGTCTAAAGTCTAAATTTATAGCAATATGCTTTGGTAAATTGCCATGAAATGCAGACCAGCCAAGTTGGAAATATCAGGGCCCAAAATAATGTGTCTCTGTGGAGCACTAACGCAGGATTTTATTTACTTAGTCTGTATCTGCCCAGAGTTACGCCTGAAATTGTTAAGGGGCCATTCAATACAAGAGGTGTCCGCTCTTGCAGAACTGCAATATTAAAATGCCTTGACCCGGAATATCCACAGCTTAATTGTCGCTTGATCAAATTCCTAATTAAACACGAGGAAAGATCAAATCAAGACTAGTGGCCAGGCAAAATGGTTGCAAGATTTAACATTAAAGACCATGCTAAGGGGACCACTTAACGCAAGAGGCATCTACCCTTGCGGAACTGTTATATCAAAAAGCCCCGGCAGGGAAGATCCGCAGCCTAGCCGCGGCTTGACTAACCTCATAACTTAGCAAGAGGAACATCCAAAACAAGGCTAGTGGCCTGGTGAAATGGTTGTATGATGTAACACTTGAGACTATGTTTTAAATATTAGCCAATGTTATCAAATGTACATAAAAAAGGGAGAACCTGACAGTGGAACCTTCCAATTAACAGCACCTAACCTGTTTTTACACTCCTTACATAATGTCCCTTTTATATTCAGTGGGATCTGTGTGCACACTGTATAGTACCCACCATCACAGTACTTATTCCAACAGGAACTTAACAATTCAAAAACCAAAGCACAGGTGCACCACTCAAAAATAACTTTTATCAAGGAAGATCATTTTAACGTCCATATCAAAGAAAGAGAGTTCTTGAACTTATTCTTTTTTCTTTCTCTTTTATTGTTTCTATTTCATTTCACGTTGCTGAAATACAACGTTCAACACACAGAACAGCCGACGCGTTTCGCCCCCTTGAGGGACTTCTTCAGGGCAATAGATATAGGTGGAGTCAGACTCTCTCCATGCAGTATATTTTGATTCTGGGATTCCCTTGAAGGAAGCTTATCCCCATCCAATAAAAAATTGTATTAGGTTGTAGCGCCGTTTGATTAGAGATAGCGATCACTCAATAACTAGATAATACAAGTCCCACTTTGATAATGTCCAGCTCTGCCACTGTATATATTATGCAGGTTAAAAGTAAATCCCTCGCAGAGTATTCTAAAATCAGTCTGGACCAGACTGACGTCCCATTACGAGCACCGTAATAATTATAACCCAATAAAGTAAATAATCAACAACCACAGTAAGGATGTAATAGTAAACAAGAGTTCAATGGGACGTATCTTCAGCACGGACGGGCAAGAAAAAAAAAATGTTACCAAATGCTTTGTTTAAATTTTACAGGAAGAAGTGTAAATTTTATGATAAGAAATAGTTTTCCCTTTTAGAGAACAAAAAAAAGGAAACCACTTTTTTATGGATATTTGTTTTAATGTTGCTATTTATAAATTGTTGTGGTTTTAATTAACTGAACAATAAATGTATTCTGATTCCTCTGTTTAATCGCTTTGGGTGAGTGGAGGATGGGGTGCTAGGCAGCAGAGCAGGCATAAGAAAGCCAGAGAACTAACCCTACCAAAGGACCGCAGGACGCAGCCAGCAACGGCATGGAAAGAAAATGGTGAAATGGCGCCCCGGCATAAGGAAGGGGTCGAGGAGACGTAAAAGGCTAGAAGTGAAGGGCACCTCTCCCCGGCCCCGGGAGCGACGGAGTTGAGGAGCGAAAAGGAATGCAGAAAGGCGAGAAAACAGAGACCAAGTGCAAGAGAGGGGAAATGATTAAACTGCCCAATGAGGTTAAAAGGGCAGTAGGGATTTGATGTCCCAGAGACTAAATGACTGGTCACAGCAGGCGAGGCAACAGGCACATCGAACAAAACTCACCCACCTGCGCCCGAAACGAAGAGCTGATGCAACATTGCAGTTAGGAGGCGGTTATATCCACGATCAGGAGTGGGAGGTGTGGGATGGGGAGCACACCCTGTAGGGTGGTGGAGGTATGCAGCTTACTGGGGGATGTCTCTCGACAGGTCAGGTCAGCTAGAAAGGGGACCCAGAACAAGGCCCTTGCAGCCCATGCCTGCCAGATTGTTGGTCAGAACCAGAACAAGCAAGGTAGCCACTTAAGCCTACCACAGGTTACACTGGTACACGCACCATACAAACTCCAGCATCTAAGACTGCATTGAGTTTAGGATGCCCTCCTAACTATTAATCAGAACTCACGTTAATTATCTTTGACAGAACGGAGTGTCAACTCCAGTAATTTATGGCTTGAAGTAATGTAATTGATTTATGGCTTGATTTATGAGTTAAAGCATGAGTAATGTAATTTATGACTTGCTTTATGACTTGGTTACAATTTAAAATGATTTATTACCTGACTGACATGAGTGAGGCATGCCCCACTGCCTGCGAGCGCCTCTAAATTGTGATTAAAACTGGACCTAAATATCAAAGCCCGAATTGATTCGCTTTGGGGAGTGGATAGAGTCCCAGGGTAAATAGAAATAGCAGAAAACTTAGGGAAGGGTGACTGGTTGGTTTACACAAGCAAAATCTCACTAAGCAAGGACTGGGAGGAGGAAGAGATGACGAGGTAATGTGCAATGGACGCTTGCAGCATACATGCAGACACACCCGGTTCAGACGGGAGGCTCCCATACAGCTGAAAATTCCATTATTTTAGCAGTCATCCACCTAAAAGCAGTGCTTTAAATGGGCCGGTACTCACAGGTACTCGGCGGCATATCAGCAACAACCGGCGATAATTATCGCTCAGCGCTCTTAGCGTGAGGATAATTATCGCCGGGTAACGTGGATTTTTATCGCTGGGATAGCGTGCTATTAGCAACGCTTATCTCCTCAGCAGTTAAAATCCTAGCGCTAACTGCCTAACGTGAGATTATCGCTGGAAACCCAGCGATAATCTCACGTAGTGTGGCGTTAGCTTGCTGATAGGGACTCACAAACTTAGCCATGATATTCACCTTCCATAGGATATCATGGCTAAGTCAGTCCTGAAGCAGGCGTAAGGAAAGTAGCGATAACAGAGGTTATCGCTACTTTTCCTGCCGTTATGCTTTATAGCGTGGGGCTTGATGATAGGAGAAATGTTGCTTAGTGACATTTCTCCTGTCATGTTAGGTCAGGAACGCCCACTTTGCATCTCATTAGAGATGCAAAGCTGGGCGTTAGGAATCCCCACGCTAAAGCAAGGTTTCACGCGTTAGCGTGGCCTTGCTAATAAGGCGATAAAATTATCGCCGCTTTTCGGTCGCAAACGGCCGCAAAAGCGGCGATAATTTTTTATCACCAGCTTGTAAATAATGTCCCTAAGGAATTATCCGAAGTGAGTCTTTTGTGTATTTGTCTGCGTATATGTTCGTGTTTGCCTGATATTGTGCACGTTGGAGAGAGAAATGAGATCAGAGGGGAAGAGAATCGGGACACTCGGGATATATGAAAAGCAATGCGCGGAATGGTAGTTTCTGTGTGTATGTGTGCGCAGTCTGCAAGATATAAGGATGATTGCACTTAAGGCAAGCACGTAGGAAGAGTATGACATTAGGAAGCTGCTAATATTACAAAAACAAGGAAACATTAACACCTCGTGTTTGCCTTTCATTTCTTGTAATGGGTTAACCCCTTTATATTGATTCATTCCTCACTTGTTTTGGTATGTCCTGCGAGTGGTGTAGAACTCATTATTAATGATGCTGTGCCAGCGTCTCATTGGTCCTTGGACGCACAAATTATTAGCCTGAAAGTGCTAATAGTACTGTAGATGGCTTGGCTGCACTCATAGTTTACAAACCGTTTCCAAAACTTTCCATTATGATTTAGGGCTTGTTCCAAACAAGGCTCCACACCACACCAAAATGAATACTCAATAGAAGTGTCTTTGTAACATCATGTCTCGCTCCGCCTCTAACCCCGCCCACTAACCACGCCCCTAGATCAATTTAATGAGTACCTGCACTTACATTTTCCCATTTAAAGCACTGCCTATAAGTGCCCATAGTTCGAAACAAGTCGATGGGGAAAATACATTCTCCCGGATTATTTTTCAATTCCTCTCTCTTCCTTCCTTTCAAATGATGCTGGCGTGTTTTTTGCATAGTGACCACACCGTCATCCGCTTCAGTCAACACGCATACACAGACATCACCCAAAGATTACACTGACACTTTATTTGTGGGTGAAGAACTGCTGCAGGTTTATTTCATACAACACAGTATGATAATAAAATTGGGTTATCTTACGGGCGATCCAGGGCAGGCAGCCCCTTGCTGCCCGCCCGCCTGGTGAGCCAGCACACACGGTGGGTCGATGCCCGGCAGTGTGGCACATAAATATCTGCAGATCATCCACTGGGTCACGTGATCTGCTTCCTACTCCCGCCCCTTCTGACAGGGGCGGAGCGTGTTGTGGCCACCCCCGGTTGGTCAGGCCCCCCAACCGCCCGAAGGACTAACGGGGCGCCGTCGCGGTCTTCCCAGAACCCCCTTCGGCTCCTGGACCTTGGCTCGGGCACCCTTACTGTGCCGGACAGGGGTACCCTTACTGTACCGCCTGTCGCAGAGGTACCCTTACTGTACCAGTCTGCATCCAGATCGCCCTGTAACTCCGCCTGCAACGCAAAAAGAAAAATTAAACATTCCAATAACGCGCTGAGCCTGCCACGCGGGGTAAGAGGAAAGGGTGGGAGAACGCGTGTCCAGGCTGGCTGCGGCGCGCAGGAGACAGAGGAGGAACTGGGCGAGAGAGCCCACTAAGTAGTGAGTAAGCCGCGCCCCCCGCCCCCCCCAGCTCCACGCGATAGGGGTTTTTCCCAAGTGGGCGTAGGCCTCGCGCGCGAGGCAGCAAGGGGGGAAGGCTCCGACGGGCGGCCACTAGAATGCTGCCCTGCTGATGTCCCACTGCGTGGGACGCGGGCAGCGGCATAGTGACCACACCGTCATCCGCTTCAGTCAACACGCATACACAGACATCACCCAAAGATTACACTGACACTTTATTTGTGGGTGAAGAACTGCTGCAGGTTTATTTCATACAACACAGTATGATAATAAAATTGGGTTATCTTACGGGCGATCCAGGGCAGGCAGCCCCTTGCTGCCCGCCCGCCTGGTGAGCCAGCACACACGGTGGGTCGATGCCCGGCAGTGTGGCACATAAATATCTGCAGATCATCCACTGGGTCACGTGATCTGCCTCCTACTCCCGCCCCTTCCGACAGGGGCGGAGCGTGTTGTGGCCACCCCCGGTTGGTCAGGCCCCCCAACCGCCCGAAGGACTAACGGGGCGCCGTCGCGGTCTTCCCAGAACCCCCTTCGGCTCCTGGACCTTGGCTCGGGCACCCTTACTGTGCCGGACAGGGGTACCCTTACTGTACCGCCTGTCGCAGAGGTACCCTTACTGTACCAGTCTGCATCCAGATCGCCCTGTAACTCCGCCACAGCTCTGGGGAGGCTACCGTCGCTGCCAGAGCCCCCCTTCCTCCTTTCGCTGTTTATGGGTGCCCGCCCCTGCGAGCCAGCTTTAGTGGGCTAAATAATGGGTCCTGTTCTGTAACCGTAAATATACGGCATTAAGTTGCAACATTACTCAGAAGCCCAGGGCAGACTAACCACGAATGACTCTAGGCCCCAGTGCCGCTCAGCTGAGGCGTGACTGGAGTTACTAGCCCTATAAGCGATGCCACTGCAGATCTTCCTATCGTAATCATGGGAAGATCTAGCACCTACAAATGGAGTCAGAACTAAACCATAGCTGAATTCGTCAATCCATCGCTTCCCTTCACAACCTAGCACTAAGGTGTTGATTTCCGCTTTGTCTACACAGGGATGTATAGATAGCGGCATGGTACCTAAAAAACAGCTGCTGCTGCGGGCAATTGCATGATTTCTTTAGCAGGACAGAAGATTTTCTAACTGCTAAATGGACGTCTGCTTCTTTCGTGACTCCGGATAAAGCCGATATGGCTGACTGAGCTGCCGAAGGTACATCGCTCAGCTCGAGGACCCAAATTTGTGAACGTAAACCCCCTCTCTGGCTCCAATGAAATGTTGGGCGAGAAGAGTAACACCTAAATCTGATTTTCAGGCTGGAAATATGGCATCGGTAACAGGGCATTGGTGAAATAGGCGCTTATGGACCTGCCATCCCCTTAATACTTTCCAATTGGCCAATTTGGGTGCCAACTGGCACGGAATTGTGTTCCCAACAGCTACAGCACCATAAGCAGGGTGAAGGTAACGTGTGAGTTAACCCCTTCACCTACGTGTATAAACACAGCTGACATCACTGTTACCTGACTTTGCTCCCTTTCACACCGTATTAGGCTATTGTTTACTACAACCGGCCCATATCTTAACAACATCTCCCGGTTTTGGCCTCTCTACTTGCAAATTAAGTTACCTTAAATTGGACGATAGAGTCTTATACTAGTCCCGCTGTTATCCCACTCTTTCCTTACTCTCCCCTGGGACAGCGTATCCAATTCCTTGCTTGTTAGAGCAACTACAGGCATGTGAATCATCCTGGAAAATAATGCAACAAAGTGATATAGTAGGTGTGTCCTAGGATGTTCTGCAACACTGATCGGTGTTCTAATAATGTATACTTTGCATTGTGTATGCAGTTCTAGGATGAAAGTTGATAGCTCACTATCCTATATTAGGACTTTAAGTTATACATTGCAAGTAACCAAAGGATGTCCCTTTTGAAAGCAGTAACCGGCTGATCTGTTTGCATCCTATGCCCTCTGTAATGTACTTGGCACACGTCTTTGCAGCGGCAATCTAGCCATTATGTGAGGCCTGACAATTGCCGGGTGAAAGAAACGCTGCAGCAGGTGCTTAAAAGCTTAATAAACGTTTGCCGAAAGTGCCATGGTCAGGTTGTTGGGGAAATGGATCTAATCAATCAAATGTACGATGGAGGTACTAACATTGTAGGTGTACATTATGGGGGTCGAAGCACGTTAGAGGATAGATTGTGCTTGCCCAGGTCCGTCATGGCTGAAACGTTGCCGTCATAGAGAATTAACGGTACTATACACCACTGGTGTGCAGCGATTGTATATTGCAGTACAGCATTATATACAACAATATTGTATACCACCATTTTATATGTGTTAAAGTCCAAGTTTGCCCCACTTGTATGCAATTCCTCCGCTATCTGTTTAGAATTTATCATGGCATTCCTTGTGCATTTAGAAATCGGCTAGAATTACATATGTAAATTCTGTGATTTAGCTACCCCCTTGTACGTTCCCCTGGATGTAGATCAGGAGGAGATTGCCCTGTGTTAGACTCGATTCTTCTGTGGGTAGGAACTGCCTGCTATAAAACATTTATTTGCCCGCCTAAGAGGGGCCTAACTCATAGCAACGACACCAGCATCCAACATAACCCATTCTGGCCCCCCACCCAAGTGCTATCCAGTCCCTACCCTGCTTAGCTTCCACGGCGACCGAACGTATAATTTACCAGGACACGGTAGCTCAGCGCACTGAAAGCTTTGCAATGAGTGAAAATACAATTTTTTGCGTCCCAGGGTGGGCTTGAACCACCAACCTTTCCTTTAAGAGCCGAACGCGCGAACCGATTGCGCCACAGAGACCGATGCCTCAAGCATTGCCAGTACGGGGGTCGCACCTGCCACCTTCGCGGCACTAGCACCCCGCTACAACCAATCGAGCTAACCGACCAGGCCAGGAAAAACAACTAGCTCAGCGCACTGAAAGCACACCAATCCGTTTATAAAAATACAATCTTGCGTCCCTGGGTGGGCATGAACCACCAACCTTTCCTTTAAAAGCCGAAAGCGCTAACCGATTACGCCACAGAGACCGATGCCACAAGCATTGGCCAATACGGGGGTTGCACCCGCTACCTTCTTGCCACTAGCACCACGCTACAACCAACCGAGCTAATCGACCAGGCCAGGAAAAACCAAATAGCAGTAACATAGTCGAGGAACTGGGACACCAAAATCAACCTTCCACAAACGGCAAGATCATATGTCCCCAATACGCCAGAGGGTACACTTACAATGTGCTGCCAATGCCCATTCGTGCAGGCCCGGCATATACCCCAAACGATCTCACAATTCTGAAATTGAGAAGGAATAACCTGGGATATTGTCTAACAACTCGCACATATGCCCAGATTGACCAAAACGTTGACCAGAAATCGATGGAACAATGTTAGAAAGGGGGAAAGGCCTCACCCGTGGAACAAGCATTCTGAACAGCAGACCCCCACACTATGAGCGTGGTCGACAGCAACCAGCCAGCTACATCCCACAGACACTGCATGCATTCCTGCCACCTTTGACATTTCATTATAAATTAAACTTGCTTCCATTGCACACATGTTGTGTTCTAGAGATGTTTCCAATGCATTTCTCACTAATGAGTACTTCATCAGGGGCTTTTACAGCGAACTCTTAAAAACAGTGAATATTTTGTGAGAAGCCCTGGCTATCCATTCACAAACTTCACCTCGTGCTTTTCAGAACTGGGGTGGAGTTATTGTTGGATGAAAAACGAAAGATGCAAATTCCCCTGAGTGTTACCCTAAATCGTGAAACATGCCGATTAGCCGTGTCGCAATGAACAATCTTACCCAAGCGTAACAGTGAAAACATCATATGTGGTACTTTACACCCAGTTTGTGACACCCATTCCACGCACCCTAACCACGCCCCTAGATCAATTTAATGAGTACCTGCACTTACATTTTCCCATTTAAAGCACTGCCTATAAGTGCCCATAGTTCGAAACAAGTCGATGGGGAAAATACATTCTCCCGGATTATTTTTCAATTCCTCTCTCTTCCTTCCTTTCAAATGATGCTGGCGTGTTTTTTGCAGTCTCTTGTGAGATCATGCCAGTGTCACGTAGTGCTGCTGTTCATGTGTATTAATAACACCCCCCACTACCTGCACCTATTCCCACGCACTTCACGTAGCCCAAGGCCTGGTGTTACTCATATAAATTAAACAATGTTGGCAAAGAACGCCAGGCTGCAGGGCAGGCCCATGCAAATCATCCAGGAAAAGAAGAGAAGATACTATTCTACTTGTGAATGGGCCTTGGGTGGCCCAGCAGCTACCTTGGTGGGGGTTGCCCTCCCCCTTTCCCTCTAGAACCGATCCTACTTCTGGCTCGCTCCCCTCCCCTTTCGGCTGAAGGAAGGAAGCGCTTTCTTGACGTCTCTCCGAAGATGAATACCAGAAGGGGCCGGGCCGTGAGGAGCACGGAAATAGGAACAGGAGACGCAGTCGTTGCCAAAAATGAGCAGGGCTGCAGAGTGAGTGAGCTTCACGCAGACCGACGAGTCCAGCGCGAGGCTCGTGCGCCTTCACTGAGCCTCCAGCGCGAGGGCGGCCGCCGCCTCAGGGCACACAGTGAGGGTGAGGCTGGCCTGGGGAACTGAGGACCTTACCGGTCAGAGGGTCCGGTCAGAGTGCGCCTGAGGGCCAGCAAATGATGGTGAGGAGACTGTCGAGTGAAGGAAGGAGAGATGCGTAACTGAGAGAGAGGAGAAGCGAGGTTACCCGAGGTTTGAGGGTACAATTAGAAAGAGCTGGCGAAGCTCTAAATGATATGGAGCCGCGGACATCCACCTGACTCACAAGGCAGCCTGAGGGCCCGGCACGGGGAGGTCGGGTGAGGGAGTCGCCAGAGAGTGGACAATGACTACATATCTCCGGAGCAGTGTAATAAATGGGCAGGACCTACGTTTGTTAGCATCAATGTCCTAGTTCAGAATCCACCCAAGCATCGGGTCTGATTCCGCGACCAGAACACGACCCTCTGTGAGGCGGACCTCAGAGACAGCGCTGAAGCACGACCCTCGGTGAGACGAGAGACCTCAGAGACAGAGCAGAAAGGCCCTCGGTGAGACGATAGACCTCAGAGACAGAGCAGAAAGACCTTCGGTGAGACGATAGACCTCAGAGACAGAGAGCAGAAAGATCCTCGGTGAGACGAGATACCTCAGAGACAGAGCAGAAAGACCCTCGGTGAGTCGAGAGACCTCAGAGACAGAGCAGAAAGACCCTCGGTGAGTCGAGAGACCTCAGAGACAGAGCAGAAGCACAACTCTCGGTGAGACGAGAGACCTCAGAGACTGCGCAGAAGCCGGGTCCTCCGGGAGCTGTGAGCGGCACAGCATGGTTCTGTCGCACTCCCCAACGCTGCTAGTGGCGGGCTTTGCCCTGACTTTCAAAGTCCTCAGCCGGCTCCTCTATGCTCTTCCGGTGCCCAGGTTGGTGGAGAAAGACTGGACACGGACTTGGCGGTGGCGGAACCTCTGCGTGTCCCTGGTGCACTCGGTGGTGACCGGCCTCGGATCGGTGCTGTGGTGAGTCTTGTATTGGCATTTATATGGCGCTTTCTACGCCCGGCGAGGCGCTGAAGCGGTTTGTAAGGAGGCAACACGTATAATAACGGGGTCAGAACTCAGCAGATAGGAGGAGCCCAGAGGTTATATGTTGGAAGAGGGAACCGTGAAAGCTCTGGGAGGGCCTTTTTTATCGAGTACAAGAAGTCCAGATACGGTACCCAATGGTGAGATAAATACAGAGGAAGAGTGTGAGCTTGCTGCGCTGTGCAGTCGTATACTGGTAGATCTTGCACTGTACTGTACTGAGTGCGCCTGGAGGTAGAGGAGGGACTGTGCAGTTAGTGCACGGCGGGGGCGCTCCTAATGAATACAGTCCATCAGTCCTAAAAACAGAAGTGGGAGAACTAACGAGTTACGTAGTATGCAAGTGGCATCACAGTGCGTGACATCAAGGAGCATGACACAGAAGATGGCATCATGGGAAATTGCATCACAACCCATGACGTCACAAGAAGTGATATCAGATCTTAAGACCCACACATATGTTTAGCAGGTCCATCATGAATACATTTGAGTGCATTACAATATTTAACAAACTAGATTTTGCGTTGGGGATGTTCCAAAAAATGTAACGCAACACCGATGCAAAATCTGGGCCTCAACTTATTTGCATTTATTTTTGAAAGGTCTACCACAACGAAATATGCAAAATGGAGACTGGTGACAGCAAATCTGTTCTGCTTAATTGGTTGCAAAGTCTGCCTTTTAAAATAGCTTATGGGGTTAAGACACATGCAGGAGAGATCTTTGTGTGCCTGTTAAATCTCAGGGAATGGTAAAATAACTATTGAGGTTAACTTCCTTGCTGGGGAGACCTGCGTTTTGTCTAGTTCTAGTTTTAAATAAAAGTAGCATAGACTGTTAATATGTCTCCTGCAAAGCACATTTTGTAACACGCACATTACAGCTTTTTTTAAATGTAAATAGACAAGTGGGTTACTGGTTTTAACACAGATCCTCTTGTTACTTGCAGTTCATAAATTATAATCCCTCCTACATAGCACAGTAAACTATGAAAGACATGTGGCTACTACACCTTGTAACCCCCACTGTTTTATGCAACACATCCATTGATTTACACACATATGATTTGTCAATGTAACCCTGTCTTATGCAACACATCCTGTACATTGATTTACAAACATATGATTTGTCAATGTATCATGTGTACGTGTGATGTAAAGGGCTCTGACACCCTGCGATTGGATGAGTAGCGCTATTGCACTATAAAATAATTTAATCAAAATAGTGGTATTTACATTACTCGTGTAGCTACTGGCACAGACCAACACATCTAACATTCCTAAGTGCATGCACACATCTTATATACAGGAACTGAACAAAGTCAAAAGCGTGCCTCTTTTAGCTACCCGTGAAGTGATAAGCTGTGTGTCTTTGTTTCCCCTCCAATGCCTTTAGGTGTGAGGCTCCCAATAGCTCTCAGGCAGGATACTACGGCAAAAGGAGGCCTGATGGCCCCTTAACTTTCGCCTTTGTTATGCGCACAGCTGCAATCTGATGTCTCCTCCCCGTCTGAACACTGCCACTCCCACCGAAAGAAGACAATGTGCAGGCGCTGCGGAGTGCGTCCCGGGGTCTACAAATTACACTGGGGAAAGTTTAGTATTTTTCTGTGGGGCCCAACCTCTTAGCTGGGTAGGCAGAGCCCATCCACCCTGTGGAAAAAGTGGGTAAACTCCGCCTACCCTCAAATTGTGCCTTGGATGGATGTGTGTGCACAAGCATATGACTATCTAGAATGTTTTCAATGGAAGTGGTAGCCAAAGGGGAGGGAGGGGCATGAAAGCAGCAATGTACCTGAACTGCACCTTCAAAAAGCGATGTATTGCACCAGTATCAAGAATGTTGTTCACTAATACGTGTCTCATCCTCTCTCCTCGTTAGCGTGCTTCAGGTGCCCGAGTTACTGACCAACATTTCAGACGGCTACTCCACACCTGCCCACCTGCTGACCTGCATCTCGTCGGGTAAGGCTGGCGTCTCGTATCGTAGGCGTGCAGAACTCCACATGTAGGGCCTTTTAAACGTTGATAATAAAGGAGCTATCTAATAAAAGTAGAGGCCAGGAACTTAATATCACTACACAAGCCAAGTGTATTATGTTTATAATCCTGACTATGCACAACGCAGACCGTCTCATCCATCGTCCTTTCACCCCAGGCGCCGTTCTATGGTGGCTCTATGTTCATTTTGTTTCCCTAGTGTTTGTCTCTTGCCTGTTGACCCCAGGGAGGACAGGGCAGACAACCGTCGACTGGCTACATTGTAAGGTGCATTTCCAGACAGCCCTATGGGCCAGTCCATTTAAAATACCCCTACCCCCTAATCCTCAACATACAAAGGGTCAGAGAAAGGACACTGGAGCAGAAACTTGCAGCTATGGCAGAATTGACCCACTTCTCTGCCATCTGTTCTGCAAGGGAACAAGCCACAAGGTTGAAGACCTAGGCAGCGGGACCGCCTGTGAGATTGCTTACTTTCATCCAGAGTAACAAGAAGATACATGTTGGTCTCTTTATGGTGAGATCTGCAAAGAACATGCTGCACCCCCCCGTAGAGACAAGCTGTGCACATCCTTTTCTTGATAGTTTCACTTTCCCTTTCAGAATCTGAAGAAAGTTTACAGCAGCAGTCTCTAACCTTTTCTGTTATAGGAGCTACTTATGAGCCAAAAAAAATCCCAAGCTACTATTTCGTGTTGCGATAGTAAGCACATCAGACAAGATTATGCTTGTGGCCTCCCTATATTAAATTACCCGCAGTGATTACCTCTGCATCAGGCAGATTAGCCATCAGTAATGTAAAAAAAAAAAAGGCTGTTAATTTTGGATGACTTTACATGGGTAATATATATCAGCCATATCTTAAATGCCCCTGGCACTAAATAATATTAGCAATACGCCTTCGCAACACCACATGATTTATCACTCAAAAATCAGCTGTAGATATATTTTGAAATTCAACGATCAGGTTATCAGTCCTGAAAATGCACACATTCTCGTTAACATACAATTTTTTTCAAATTTGGTATACATATATTAATTCAGACAAGCAAAAGCTTCTAATTCAGTAGGATGGACTGAACACAGGCAAGCTACTTCTAGGCTCGCAAGCTGCTCCTTGGAGAAGCCTTGTTTACAGCCTATTAACAAACCGAGGAGCTAAGTGCAGTTATGTCAAAAGTAAAACACACTGCTAGAGACCATGAGTTTATGTGTAGCTTCAACATCGAATAACTGGATACCTAGTCCCACCAATCCTCTGACGCCACAGGTGGAACTTAAACGATGGGAGAGATTTCACATTCCACCATGGGATGTTATAGGGTCACTCAGCACCACTCACCTCAGATTCCCTTTCTATATGAAAGTATCAACCATTAGAGCTTTCAGTGGGATGAAAACAAAATTAAGGTGGGGGTCACCAGGACATAATGTAAAAAAAAAAAAAGAAGAAGCAGTGGGGTGAGAAACAAACGTAGGCAGTATGCAAGTAACATCATCACACATCACAACAGTGTGTGACATCACACGAGGCCTCACAAGACGGGACATCAGATCTTCAGATCTCACATATGTTTAGCAGATCTATCATGAGTACTTCTGAGCGCAGTTTAGCAGGTCTATCACAAGTGCATCTGAGCGCATTACAATATTTAACAATTTAGACTTTATGCCAGGGTTTTGTCGAAAAGTGGCGCAACCCGACGCAAAATCTGGGCCTCAGCATATACATTTCTATTTTTAAACCCAGAGTCAAAGAAATTGGTAACAAGGAGAAACATGGCAGCACCTCTGTTCTGCTTAGTAGGTTGCAGAGTCTGCATTTTAAAATATCTTATGGGGTTAAGTCACCTGCTGCAGAGATATTTGTGTGGATTGTAAATCTCAGGGAATGAAAATAATGGGAAGATAACTCTGGAGGTTAACATATTTACTGGAAATATCTGTGTTTTGTCTAGTCCCAGTTTTCAATCATAGGAGCAAAAAGGATTATTATGTCCCCTTCAAAGCACATCATGTAACAAGCAGATGACAGATTTTTATTTTATGTGCATGGGTAAGTGGGTTACTGATTTTAACACAGAGATCCTTTTCGTACTTGCAATTCATAAATTGTAATCCTTCTAATATAGCACAGTGAGCTATAAAGGGCATGTGTCCCATACACCTTGCAACCCTCATTGTCTTATGTAACACATTGTGTCCATTGATTTACACAAATATGATTTATTGTCAATGTACAATGTGTACGAGTGATGCAAAGCACTATGACGCTCTGCACTGGGATGAGTAGCACTATAAAAGAAATAAAACAAAATAGTGGTGTTCAAATTGTTATTTGTGTATAGACTGGGGCAGACCAACACATCTGACATTCTTACAGTGCATGCATATCTCTCCTTTAGAGGGACTGTACAAATGTCAAAAGCATGCCTCTCTTAAGTGTACTTGTGAAGTAATACCAAGATGTGTGCTATTGTTTTCATTTCATTTTTATCTAGGTGTGAGGCTTCAGATAGCTCCCAACCTGGCTATTTCAACAAAAGGAGGCCTGATGGCCCCTTAAATTTGGCCTTTGTTTTGGACCCGGCTGGAATTTAAAATAACAAAGCCCCATGCATGCTCATTGTTGCTCAGAACGAAAGCGGACAATGTGCAGGCGCTGCTGAATTTGTCCCGGTGTCTGAAATTTACACCGGGACGAGTTTAGAATATTTCTGTTGGGACCACATTCTTAGCAGGGTAGACAGTGTCCACCCTGTGAAAAGAGTGTGTAGACACCTTCTACCCACCTGTACTCTCGACTTGTACCATGGGGGCCTCTGAAAAGAGTGTGTGTAGACGCCTTCTACCCACCTGTACCCTTGACTTGTACCATGGGGGCCTCTGAAAAGAGTGTAGCTTAAGAGGTTTATTTAGGAATCCTTTCCAATACTTAGGGCCTTTGTAATTAAGGGTGTAGCTTAGAGAATGTAATCTAAAATCCTGTGCATTCCATTGCATGCCCTCCGACCAATATTTTGGTGCCTCTCTACCTGTATTCTGTTACTGAGATCAGTGGAACGTACAGTGGTCTTCCGAGTATCGTAATCACTCTTGTTCTTCCCTTCACGTTACTTTCCTCTAGCTGCTCTGTGAGACACTTGCGCCTTTTTTCAACCCTACTTCTTTCTGGCGTTCTCCATTTGCATATTCCACACCTCATCTCTTTCCTCATTTGCACCCTCTTTTTACTCAGTCCTGCAAGTACTGCCTTGCATTTCTTTCATTTGTCTACCTGCTACACACACTCACAGTACACCTAATCCCAGGTAAGCACTGCATTTTCATTTTCTTTAGCACTGTAAACATGTTGATAGCTGTGTACCTCGTTCACACGTGTCAGAATCACAATTGCATTTGCCATTCATGACCATTGCTTTGTGCATTCTGCAAACAGAGAGCCAAGGACTGGATGAGTATGTCTTCTGAACACCTTTATGTCCAACTGACAGCCACTGTGGATATCACGCATTTAGGACTCGTACCCCCCAGGATGGCTCCCAGCCCCTGCCCCCAACCAAACCCACAAATCAATGCTTGACAACCAGAGCTGTGGGATAAAAAAGGCCATGTTTATTACAAATCATCACACACACATGACAATATACAAATCATACAATTTGATACGATATGGAGTTATCAAATTCAATAATTCAATTGTTAAACCATATTTATATTCGAGTTGCCCCTAGCTTCGTGCCAGTCGGGTAGAACTCAATTTATTCACCAGAAAACATTGTCTATTACTCCAGCACTAAGGGGCCTTCTGGCTCGCTTCACCCAACCAACTGAGAACCACGCAAGGCGCTACCCACCTGCGTCCTTGAGGGGTGAGCCCCTGTCATCTGGTCTAGGTCCACCACCTGAGGGGCCCACCCCTCCACCAACAGGCTGATCGACGGGGCTCGTAGGGAATAACCAGGGACGGAAGCCCCATGCCCTATTTTAAACTGGCGCCCTTGCCCCCAGCCGGTGTCCCATTCTCTCTGGGATGAGCTTACCGTCTCTCCACCTCAGTGCTGGCCTACGGAATATGCCGGAGGACTCCCCTTATCAATGTAAAGGCAATTTATGTGGTCTCTTTACCGCCACACTCTAATCCCTATCCAACACCTCCCCAATCTCTAACTTTAGGGACGGGTGGGTGGGAGATTAGAAAGGAAACCCCTGCGTACCGGCGCAGTAAGCAAAGAGAGGGCAAGGACACGGGCAAGACGCCCTAAATAGGCCCCCGCCCTCTCCCCCCCTCGGGGCGCCGGCCGGAAGTGACGTCACGACGTTGACCCGGAAGTTACTCGTGTTGCCGACCTGCTACTCCACCTATGACGATCACCAAGGGGGAGGGGGGGGGCGTGCCTGGGTGCCCGGGGGGCCGAGTCCTAAGTGCGCGCTTCATTATATTTCGCGCTTGTCAGTCTTTAGCCTCATCTCAGGGTGGGGGGAGGGGGGGGGGAGACAGACGTGCTGTATTATAAACAACCACCCACAATTTGAACTCACACAGAGAACAAAAGGCGATCCAGTTCAAAGTAATTAATATGCTGCATGAATAAATCCACAGAAAACAACAACCCGGGGAAAGCAAACAATCTTAGGAAGGTAAATTATGGTAGAAATGTGAAATGTAAACGGGACCTACCTCGTGGACATGGATTATCATAATGTTTTTTTACAGTCAATACTGTTTCAAACTTATTCAGCTAATTAAAAAACAGCCATAAAAGTACATAAAACATATTTAAAATATCACATTATAGCAGGATATAAAATATGATTGATAATAAGATATAACACAAATCAATAATCTACTTTCCCCCCCGGCCAATACAATCTAATACATGATACTATTCCTTGAATTGATGGCCTTTAGAATGAAAACAGCAACGTTAAAACGCACTTGGTCGTCATTTAAGAATAAGAGATAATACAGTAATTTGTAGTTCCTAATATTCTGTGCAATGAAAAGCGGTTTAAGATAGTGGAGCCTATAACCAGAATAAAATCTGCAGAATAGTATAAATGCATTGTGCTCTGCTTACTTACATCATCTCATGGGCACTGGGTTGATTCAGGTGGGCACAACTTCACTGTGGGAAAGGCTACCAGATGGTGCACAATACCAAGCCGAAGCCTTGTAGGTACATATTGGCGTTGAGTCTTAATGACTTGGGGCAGATAACATTGATAGATCCCTCCAAAGGAAGAGACCTAAACACGGGGAGTGTTGTTTTCATCCTTTCCAAACTCATTCTAAGATCCGTCTTATGCCTAGTAAAAGTAGCTATAATCAGATTCTTAGTAAGTGTCAAGGTCTTCAGATGATCGTCCCACACTGACAGTTTAAAAAGAGTTCTAATGGTGGAATGAATATATGACAAACACGAAATACGTGAGACACTGACCAAAGTTAAACAAACTAAAATAATCATTTAGGGGAAACTGCTTGCCCCCGCTGGCCTGAGTAAGTTCTTTGCCGTGGAGCGGGCCCATCGAGTCCCAGGCGGTCGGCCGCGACCGGGAGCTCCCCCGAGGCCTATTGTCGCAAAACTTTTTCACTACAGAGACCGAGATGCGATTCTGCAGGCCTCACGGGTACATGGCCCGGTCCGATATGGGAACTCATCCGTTAACTTTTTCCCGGACTTCACCCAACTGGTCCAGAAACAGCGGATGGGTTTCCAGGGGGTGAAGCGCCGTCTCCGGGACCTGGGTCTTAAGTACTCGATGCTTTTTCCTGCTAAGCTCCGAGTGGAATACGAAGACCGGGCTACCTTTTTTGACTGTCCTGCGACTGTGAGTGACTGGCTGGATTCTCTGCCGGACCGGGGTGACCGGCCTGGGCCTTCTGGTGGTGCCGAGGGTGGCGGGCCTCCTTCGGAGTGACTTTTGGTCCTTGACTTTGACATTTTGTTTTGGTCGGCTGGGTTCTACTTCTTTTGTACATTTTGTTTAATTATGATCTATGTTGGGGGCGGGCAGGGACGGGTCCCTTTCCTCCTCCGGGGTCTTTTCGTAGAATGGGGTTTGTAGGGCGACAGGCACACTGCAAGTTGGGGTGGTTTTCTGGACCGCAGGGGTGCAGGGTGGGGGGAGTTGAATTTGGGGGGGGGGTGGTGGGTGGGAGGGGTTGTTTGGATTTGTGTTTTTTGTTTTCAAGGCGAGGTATTGGCTCTGTTTCAGTTTCAGGTGTCGCGCTATTTGCTGGGGGACCTTTGATCTATTGGAGGGGATGGGGGGGGACGGGTTGAGACTGATGTCTTGGAACGTCAACGGATTGGGGGATCGTATCAAACGGGGTGTTGTGCTGCAGTATTTGCGTCGTTTGACTCCTGATGTGGTATTCTTACAGGAGACGCATCTGGTTGGTAATGTTTGTCATGCCATGAACAGGGGGGGATACCGACTCGTGGCCCATTCCGGTTTCACCACTGGCTCTAGAGGGGTGGGCATTCTCCTACGATCTTCACTTCCCCTAGAGATCACCAGGGTTGTCCTAGACGATAGAGGGCGCTATGTGGCTCTGATTGGGAGGTGGGAGGGACAGTCCCTTTCCTTGGTTTCGGTTTATGTTCCCCCGGGCCTCCAGAACTCCACTTTCTCAGACTTGGGTCGTATGCTGCTTGAGCTTCCTGACAGTCTTTTGCTTATGGGTGGGGATTTTAATTTGGTTGTTTCGGGTGATTTGGATCGCCACCCGCCCAGGGCCCTCCCTGCTGCCCAGGCGTGGCTCGGCGGACTCTTGGATACCTTCGGTCTGGTGGATTGTTGGAGGTTAATGCATCCGACACAGTGTCAGTACACATTTCACTCTGGGGCCCATGGGAGTCTCTCCAGATTGGATTATTTTCTTATGCCCGCGGCCCAGACTGCCCGGATTCGAGAGGTCAAGCACTTGGCCCGGGGTATCTCTGATCATTCCCCACTGTGGTTGCTTTTCGACACCGGGATGCGGTCCGCTGGGCGGATCGCCCCTATTAACCCTTGGTACTTGCGCGACCCCAAGATTCGTGATAGCCTTGTTAAGTCGATTGATCAGTATTTTCTCGAGAATGAGGGGTCGGTGTTGTCCTCAGTGTCCCTGTGGGAAGCCTTCAAAACAGTGCTCCGCGGGCATGCCCTATCCCAGATAGTGGAGGCCAAGAGGGTTAAGAAGGAGGAGGTGGTGAAGCTGGAGACTGAAATATCGGGGCTGGAGGCGGCTTTGGAGACGGGTGTCACTCAGGATGGGCTTCATGCCCTCAGCTTGAAGCAGTTTGAATATAAGTCTCTTGTCACTGACGCTGCCAAGAGCATGTATAGGGAGCAACAGGGTAGGTTGTATGATGCCGGGGACAAGGCGGGTAAACTGATTGCTTGGTTGGATAAGAAGGAGAGAGTGAATCGTGTGGTCCCGGAGCTTCGGGTTTCGGATGGAGTGTGTGTGACTGACCCTGGTGAGATTGTGGAGTGTTTTGCTGACCACCTCCGGGCGGTGTACTCCCCGGTGTCTGATAGAGATGAGGATGACTCTCGTCTCTTGCTGCGGGATATTGCCTTGCCCGGCCTATCCGTCGAGGACCGTGAGCAGATGGATGCCTCCCTGTCTGTCGCCGAGATTGCTACCGCGATTCGTTCCCTTCGCTCGGGCAAGGCTATGGGCCCCAACGGACTGCCGATTGAACTGTATAAACTACGCCCGGATAAAATCGCGCCCTTCCTCCGTCGTATGTTTCTGGAGTCGCTCGAGCGGGGTTCCCTTCCCGACGACCAGCGTCTGGCTACTATAGTTGTTATTCCCAAGGACGGTAAGCCACGAGACCGCTGTGCCTCATATAGGCCTATCTCCCTACTAAATGCCGAACCGAAAATCCTTGCCAAGGTTCTCGCTAATCGCTTGCTGGGAGTTATCTGTGATTTGATACATCCGGATCAATGCGGCTTTATCCCTCATCGTAATACCGCTCTCAACTTGCGGCGTCTACATGGCGTCCTCGCTAGGGCGGAGTACTTCTCTGAACCGGCCATATTGGTTTCCTTAGACGCCACGATGGCCTTTGATAACATCGAGTGGCCATTCCTTTGGGCCGTATTGGCGAAGTTTGGCTTTGGGGAGGGATTTATTGGTTGGGTGCAGCTCCTCTATGCTGGTCCAATGGCTCAGGTGGTTGTCAATGGGCGGGTTTCTCGGCCCTTTGCGCTCGGGAGGGGTACTAGGCAGGGGTGCCCGTTGTCCCCTCTGCTCTTTGCTCTCGCCTTGGAACCGCTCGCTGCCTGGCTCCGCTGGGAGCCCTCGATCAGAGGGATCCGGTGGGCCCCGGGCTTCGAGGATCGGGTCTCGTTGTATGCGGATGATATTCTTCTGTACCTCACCTCGCCGCGGAAGTCGCTCAATGTGCTTTTTGATGTCCTTACTTCCTTCGGGAGAAATTCGGGTTTGATAATTAACTGGTACAAATCTTGCGTGTATCCTATCTCCGGTGGCCTTCCTCTCTTGCCGCCTCGGCTTCCGATCCAAACGTCTCAATCCGGCTTTAAATACTTGGGGGTATACGTTTCGTTGGATCCGGCGGTCCGCTATGAGCAGAATCTCCTGTCTCCCCTCCGGCGTTTGAGGGCGGACACGGCTCGGTGGTGTAAGTTGCCCTTGTCTCCACTTGGTCGCGCAGCACTGTTTAAAATGATGTCCCTTCCCAGATTTCTTTACGCTCTCCAGAACTCCTTCGATATCATTCCGGCGGCCTACTTTAGGGAAGTGGAGAGTTTGCAGAGGAAACTGGTTTGGGACGGTCGTGCGCGTTTCGCTTTGGCAAAGCTGACTCTTCCCTGGTATGACGGGGGCATCGCGCTTCCTGACATTAGAAGGTACTATTGGGCCTCCCAGCTGTCTGCCATTAACCATGCTACGTACGCTCCTGGCTCGAACCCGGCATATGAGATGGATAAATTCCTACTTCCCGGCGGTAACTATAACAGAGCGCTTTACTCTCGATCTGCAGGAAGGACCCTCACGGGCCCTACTAGGATTGCGGTACGTGTGTGGAAGGCGGCGAATGTAGCTGTGGGCTGGAGTGGGCGGTTAACGTGTGCTACTCCTCTATTCGCCTCTGAGCGCTTGGGAAGCCTCTGGACAACGAAAGGCTTTGAGCACTGGGATACGATCGGCATTAGCAGAGTGGGGGACCTATGGGTTAAAGGCGCGGTTAAATCCTTCGCGGCGCTTCAGAGCGAGTACGAGCTTAGTGAACGGGAGTTCTTCCGCTATGCCCAGGTTCGGCACGCCCTACTCTCGGTCTTTGGGGAGGGGACCACGGTCCCTGTCTCTTCGCCTCTCGAGGACCGTATACTCGACGGACACGTCCCCGACAGTACTATCTCCCTGATTTATAAAAAACTAATAAATAATCGGGCTGATCTCTTGGTGCGTCTTCGGGAGGCATGGACGGGAGATGGGGTGGAGTTGGACGACGAGGACTGGCAGTCTGCGCTGTCATCCCCTAAGGAGGTTGCCATCCCGGCCCGTCTCCGTCTGGTCCAGCTTAAGATTCTCCATCGTGTCTATGTGACGGGTCCCCGTTTGGTCTCGATGGGGTTTTCTGATGACGGGCTCTGTAAGCGTGGCTGCGGGCTCAGTGCCACCTTTCTCCACATCCTCTGGGAGTGCCGCGAGGTGGCGGAATATTGGCGCCAGGTGCATGATGTTATGAAACGAGTCACTGGGGTCGCTCTGCTGCCGGAGGTGCGCCGATGTGTTCTGAATGTGTGGGAGCCCAATGACTATAATGCGGCTCAGGCTCGGTGGGCGGCCCTTGGGAACATGATCGCAAAGAGAGATATTGCGCAGCTTTGGGGTTCCCAATGGCCTCCCACCGTGTCCGTATGGAAGGAGAACATGGACTGGTGCATGTTCAGGGAGAAGACGGTGTATGTGGCTCGTGGTAAACCGGGGGCGTGGGGTAGAATCTGGGGTCAGTGGAATGTGTATCGAGGGACTATCTGTTCTCCCCCCCTGGTGGATACGTCTGAGGTTGCCTTGTCCCCCTGATCCTTGAGGGTTCCTTGCTTACTCTGTTCATCTGAGTATAGATTTGGTTTTCCCGTGGCCCCCCCCTCCCTCTCAGATCCCCCTTTTATTGACCACCCTAGGGTGGTCCTATGTGGAGTTCCTCTGCTATGGTTAGACGCCCTTTCAATGTTTTTCGCCTTGCTTTTTGTTTTTCTTTACTTTGGTTGATAGTTATGTAAAAAGGGTGTATCCTGACTTCCTTTATGTGCAGCTTGATCTCCTGTCATTTAGCGGAGCCCCTGCGGGCCAGTCATTGTTTTTGAACTGCTCGATCATTTCTGCATACTAGCGGCCGGCCCAGGAGGTTGTAGGCCCGTGCTTGTACCCTTTTTCTCTGCACAATAAAATTTTTATAATAAAAAAAAAAAAAAAAAGTATCCACCCCATTGATGAAAAGAGAAAATAGTAACAGGGCCAACACACAACCCTGTTGGATTCCTCGCTCCACTTTGAAGGTGGGCGAGCAGTCACCCTGTGGTCCATAAGTACTTTGCTTGATAAGTTTGAATACAGGCATGCCAAAAAATTAACAATTGCAACTGAAGCACCAAGGGACAGCAACCCTGACCATAAAACTGGGTGTTCCACTAAGTCGAATGCCCTACTTAGATCCGCAAAACATAGATAGGGAAACCCTGGTTTAGCCCAGGTGTATTTTCCTATCAACATATACAAGTTAACGCATTGCTCTATTGCACCTAGACCCTTTCGAAAGACAAACTGAACTGGAGATAAAATAGCATTCTCCCCAACCCAAATCTCTAGCCTCCCCGGTAACACTATGCTCATAACTTTTACTGAGGAGTCCATAAGTGAGATAAAGCGATAATTCTTTGGGTCAGACCTATCACATATCTTATAGATTGGCACCACAGTAGATATACCCCATGATGGTGGAATTATACAGGTAGCAGCAGTATTAAATACCCTAGTCAAGACGAGTTCCCATAAACCTATAACTGATTTGAATACGTCCACAGGGACCCCGTCGGGAACAGCCACCCTTCCGCCAGAACATTCTCTAAAGGCTAGAGATACCTCTGTAACAGAAATATTAAATGGGAGAGGGTTCTGGCCTAAGATCATTGCATGGAATTCTACTCCACCCTCCTTGAGTTTACATTGAAAAATGGCAGAAAAATGTTCCACCCAAGCTTCACAAGGAACAAATTAATTGAATTCTGGAGTGCCATCATGTTTTTTAGAAACGGGGCATTAACCGTCCCCCAAAATGTGAGTATTACGGCTACAGTCAGCTTAGACCATGCCTCTTCCTGAAGGGTTTTCATCCTTGTGGCAATTGCCTTTTCATAGTCAATGCGGAGGGATTTAATTAGCACATTATCCCTAAGTGAACTATGTAAGGCTACCTTAATGAGTGGTCAAACCATCCTTTTATTTTTACCCGAGAGGGATGCTCTTCACGAGTCAAAGATTCATTAATAGAATTTACTATATGATTAAAATCGTCCAATACCACATGGGGAGCTACCTCATCATTTAAACAATAATTAAATTCCTTAATATTACTAATTAAAATGTCACAAGGTAAACTATGTGGGTCAAATCCTGCCAATTTGATTCTCAACCCATTAGACCATGTGGGAATGATATTACTAACTACAGATGGAATCGTATTTTTCTTTTCCCGGAATAGGAAAGGCATCATAAAGGGGTTATGATCAATGATTGAGGTCTGGACCACATTAGGGGTACCGCACTTACGACTTGCTGAAGCTGCCACCGCAATATGATCAATAATCGTGGCAGCATTTCTCCCCCGAAAGGTAGGGATTAAAACTCCATTCTCTCCCCATTTGTAAGGCAATATATGCAGATCATATTTATTAATAATTAAATTAAGGGCGTCCCCATAATCATTATGGTAAAAGTGAGTGACACCCTCCCTGTCTTGAGCAAAGAGTCCACACGCAGAAGATGCCACAAGGGAACAGACCTGGTGGTTAAAATCTGGTGCCCAAATGATCAAAAAATTAGAACGAATATGGCAGAGGAAAGCTTCCAATCCAAGATCAAGGGCATGGGCCACCTTGCTACACATACGATCAAACACATTGTTGTAGAAATTCATTAAAACCAGGTTGTGCTCTCCCTTGATAGTAAGCCACAACAACTAGGAAGGGGGTCCTACCATTAAGCTATTTTTAACAATTACAGGGAGCCTATTAGAAATAAGAATCTGGAACCCTCTCTTAGCCAGCCCCTCACCAGAGGGTATAGCACCCAAACAGTGTGAAGAAAACCCCTCAACAAGTATCGGATTCACACTCCATGTCTCCTGTAAACAAAGAACATCGAGGCCAGCTATGGTACCTGCCCATTCCAGACTCCCTATCTTATTTGATAGCCCACCCCCAATCCAGGATGCAAAGTAATAATCGTTAATTGTTTTTTTTTTTTTTTTGGGAAAAACCTTTATTGTGCACATTCGCAACATCATACAACGCACAGTCACCGTCCAGGTGGCGAAGCAGTTAAGCAAAGCGTACACTTCCAGATGTTAGAACACAGCCATTCAGCCGACAACCCGGGGGTCCGGCGGCGTTGTACAGGGTAGCATGCGTACAAAAGGGAGGTGCGTGCGTTGTGAAGAGAGTAGGTGTGTGGCGCTGTGTATGTGCATTTGATTTTTTGTGGTGTCCCAGGTGCATGTTATCGGCGACAGAGGATGGCGCTGTGATCCAGCCCACTCCACGGTTGCGCCGGCTGTTACCCAGTCCCCGATCCAGAGACCTATTGTACGTCGTTGTTACCCCAAAGTGTAAAGGCCTCCGGGAAGTAATAATCGTTCATGAGCTGATTATAGAACCTAGAGACTAGATCAATAGGGTATACTCACCTGAGGCCAAGGTTAGTACCACAAATAACATTAATGGCAGATTCAACACTACCAGAGGATCCAAAAATTCCATTGTTATTACAGAGACCATTCCCAGGTAATTCGAGATTAAATAAATCCGCCCTAGTATTAACCACGCCTGCTCCCACAGGATCTTCGCTGCCCAACCTTACTTTAGTTATATACTATCCGTAAGTCAGTCATTATCTTGGAGAGAGCTCAGCACTTGAAATCTATTAGACACAGCCAAGGGGGAGGCATACGCTCTCTGTAGATTATGATTCAATTTATTAGTGTTATTAGGATGGTGTAAATGACGATAAAATAGACAAAGAGCCATGGTTCTAGCAAATGGTGAAGACAAGGGTAATTTGATCAGAGCTTCCCTAGCATGGCTTGGATGGCAAAAAATTATAATAATACAATCCCCTCTTAGTGTTTTCCCAAGTGGCCTATCCCACCCCACTCTCCTGATAACATTTGGTGAGCATGATCAGGAGAAAATAGGGTATTAATGTTCAGCCAATATACAACATTGTTCTTCAGGGATACAGTGGATTCTTGTTGTCCTGGGTTAAAGGGGAGGACATTGACCAAAAGAGCCACATATGGACAAAATGCAGGTGTCAGATTAATAGTTACAGGGTCACAAATAGACACTCTACCATTAAATTCAACAGTATTCAGACCAGGGTTCTGCGGGTTCAGCAAATTCTGCAGCTAGGTGTCCGAACAGAGGAGGAAGTTCCCATTTTGGTTATCCATGGCTACTAACTGTGTGCACGAGGGGCCAGGGATTGAGGCGGTCCCCAGTACTCTCCCACTTATGGACCCCTCACCAACTGACCCAGGAATCCCCCTACCCTGGAGGGCACCTTAACAGTAAATTGAGTCCTAATAGGATTAGAATTAATGACAGAGCTATTCACACCTAAATTAATAGGGGGCAACTTCTCTATAGTATCACGAGCGCTTGCCGTGCACCTAGTAGTCATACTACAGCAAAGGGAAGTTACTTTATCAATCTTGTCTTCCAAATGCTCAAGCTCTCCTTTAGTGTTAAGACCATATTTTTAACAACCATACAAATTTACGTAGGGCACATTTCTAGTGGGGGGTTATCTATAGGAGCAGAAGGATTGTCAGTCCTAGTACAAATTGGTACAGCTGGGCTTGGGCCATTGGCCACTGCAATCTTTGACTTCCTCTTGAAATTGGCAGCTGGTGACCGTACCAGGGAAGCGGGGGCCTCAGCAGGGGGGAGCTGCCTCTGATATTGCCTCTGATTCACTAGGCAGTTCAAGGAAGGTATGACTGTCCTGAACTTCCTGATTATCACGCGACCCATTAGTTAATACTCCCACTCCCAAGTCAGGCTCCCGCATTACTCCTCATATGGCCACTTAGCCCACATGGTCCGGCCGTACCCAAGGATAGGTGACGCTCGGCCAAATCAATCTCTTCAGAGATAGCCCCCACAGCTTGTGCTAGAAAACAATCAATAGTTGTCCGTTTAGTATCAACAACATCCTTTTCCCGTCAACTTTACGTTTCCCCATGTTATTGAGAGAGTCCACACAAAAAGAAGACACAGTCACTTTGGTTCATCTAATTAAAAGCCCGCACCAGATTGCTTGACTTCCTCAGTTAAGAGAAAGTCGAAAGAAAGTCATTTGTAATGTATCAAGTCAATGACTATGTAATCCCACTTACTTCTATGAGGGTAAAAGTGAGCAATCAAGCTGTATGTTGCAGAAGAAAACAGCATTAGCAAAATAACTTGAGGTCAAGAGAATAGGCCCAACCTTGTCCAGGCGCGGATAGGCCCAGATGGCCCTGTCCTTTGCCCAGGCATGGCCTGTGTGCATCCCATGCTGTGGAAGGAGTGCTGTTGCTACTGGAGGGCTCCACCCCCTGGCCTCAACGGGGTCACTGGGAATGCGGGGCTCCCTGGGACTCCGAGTCCCACCAGGAAGTTGCCAACAACAGGCATGGCCTGAGAACAATCCAGCACTGCATGAAGAGTGCTGGCATTCTGAGCGCTACTGGAGGGCTCCTCCCTCCTGCCTCAGCTGGGCTACTTGGAATGCAGTGCTCCCTGGGACACCGAGTCCCTCTGGGGAGTTGCCAACAACAGGCAGGGCCAGAGAACAGGTCCAGCGCTGCGGGAAGAGTGCTGGCACTCTGAGCGCTACTGGAGGGCTCCTCCCCCCTGCCTCAGCTGGGTCGCTTGGAATGCAGTGCTCCCTGGGATACCGAGTCCCACCAGGAAGTTGCCGACAACAGACACGGCCAGAGAACAGTCCTGAGCCGTGGCGAGAGTGCTGGCATTATGAGCGATACCGAAGGGCTCCCCCCTCCTGCCTCAGCTGGGTCGCTTGAAATGCGGTGCTCCCTAGGATTCTGAGTCCCACCAAGGAGCTGCTGACAAGAGGTGCGGCCAGAATACTGTGCCTCACTGCGGGAAGAGTGCTGGCTCTATGAGCGCTACTGGATGGCTCCCCCCCCTGCCTCAGCTGGGTCGCTTGGAATGCAGTGCTCCCTGGGACACGAGTCCCACCAGGGAGTTGCCGACAACAGACACGGCCAGAGAACAGTCCTGAGCCGCGGGAAGAGTGCTGGCATTATGAGAGATACCGAAGGGCTCCCCCCTCCTGCCTCAGCTGGGTCGCTTGAAATGCGGTGCTCCCTAGGATTCTGAGTCCCACCAAGGAGCTGCTGACAAGAGGTGCGGCCAGAGAACTGTGCCTCACTGCGGGAAGAGTGATGGCTCTATGAGCGCTACTGGATGGCTCCACCCTGCCTCAGCTGGGTCGCTTGGAATGTGGTGCTGTTGGGACGCCAAGTCTCACCAGGGAGTTGCCGACAACAGGCACAGCCAGAGAACAGTTTTTTACAGTCATTGTTCTCTGTCCAAGAAGACAGGGCGTCTCACACTTTTTTGGACCTTTCAGTGGTCTTTGACACTGTCTCCCACCCCATCCTCATCCACAGACTCCATGAAGCTAAGACCTACAGCACGGCTCTACTCCAGATCCATTCCTTCCTCTCTGGGTGCATGCAATCTGTGTGCCTAACTCCCTACCAGTTGGAAGCCACTGGGCTCATCTGTGTAGTACCCCGGGGTTCCTCCCTGAGCCCCACCCAGGGTGGGACTGGGACAGAAAAAAGGCCCAGGCTCCAAAATAAAAGTGACTCCCATTATCTAATCTGATAGTTAAAAAAGTGGTCCATATTCTTCAAATCGGGGTAGTTTTGCACATGTATAGACACACTGTATAAGTGCTTTGCAAAGTATGGATGGTTGCATAGATGTAAGCATGCGGCAGGCAATGTTTGCTTTAATATTAAGGTAATCAACAGTAAAAACAGGCACATCAGACCATAAAACAGGACCACAACAATCCAAAAAATGGCCACACATTGACCTGTTGAACCAGCCCTTCGGGGACTGGCTAATTGCCCTACTTGCCATTCCGACCCAATGACTACCCTGTTCAACACCTACACTGCCCTCTTGGCCTGCATCAACTGCTCCTCCGGATTCAGCATTAATTACATGGATTTCACCCAGATTCACATCTCCTTCTCACAAGACATACCCACCACATGATCCAACTTCACGAAGTGCATGTCCTCAGTAGCCGACTAGATGAGCAGGAATTGCCTCAAATTCAACTGCAACAAAACAGAAGTGGTAGTGTTGGGCAAAGGCACCTCACTCTGGTCACTGGCTTGGTAGCCTACAAGTTGGGACCAGCCCCCTCCCCACCAAAGCCCCCAGGGCCCTGGGCAATGTGATTGACAACTAAATCTCCATTTCCAACCAAGTCAACGCTGTCACATCAACATATTTCTACATCTTCAGAATGCTCCGAAAAATATTGAAATTGCTCCCACTCGACATCCACAAAACTGTGACGCAAGGACTTATTACCAGCAGATCCGATTGGGGCAACTCCCTTTATGTAGGCATCATGGCTCAGCTCTACAGCAGACACCAAGTGATGCCGCCAAACTCATATCAGCCTACTAGCCCGATCTCAAATGACCACACTACTGAGAGACCTCCAATGGCACCTGATCCAGAAACGTTCCCTCTTCAAACTTCTTACCCTCTCTTTCCAGGCTCTACACAACCTGGGCCCAGCCCACTTTACAACTGCCCTAATTCCAAATCCCTACCAAACACCTACTCTAGACTTGCCTACTTCTCACCCATGTCTCTGCATCTGGAGTGCCAAATCGGATGGATGTGCTTTCTCCTATTGAGAGAAATTGGGTAGTTGGTTAACTGGGGTGTGAGCCCAGGTCAAGCAGCAACCGCAGTCCTTGTCAGGGTGAGACGCAAACCAAACCTATATTGACCTCTGTTCAAACCTCTGGTAGCTTGAGACAGAGCATTCGGGCTTAACCTAGTGGCAATGTGTTAAGTATTTGTGCAACAGTTCAAACAGTAATAAAGTGGAAAACACCATACAAAAAAGATCCCACACCAAGCTACAAAAATAGAGTAAAATGTATTACATACAACAAGGCCAAAACAACAAAAATCCAATCAGTAGAACTGGAGATATTCACTTTTAAAGATGTTTAATGAAAAGAGCATCAAAAAGCACAAAGCGCTAACTGTGGTTACCTGGTTGCGCCAGACCAAGACAAAGCCAGGGGCCTAGTTAGGTCCGCTGAACAAAATACCTTAAATCCTGGGTTGCCGCGCATTGCCAGGAGCCGCACCAAAGACATGCCAAGCAACTGAAGCGTCGGTTCCAAGATGTGGCGTGGCTGAGGTGCGAGGACTTGCTTTGTCATCAAGGATCCCGTCAGCGGGACTTGCGATGCAAAGTCCAGCATCGAGGATGCGGCGTGCAGTCGGGGCGATGCAGCGGTACCCTAGAGCTGCGAGGCTGCGGTGCAGAGTCGAACATAGTTGTTAAGGCTGCCATCAACGAGGGATGTAAGGGCCTATGCCAAGGATGCTTCATGAAGTGGTGGTTCTGAAGGTTTCAAGTTGCAGAACAATGGGGGTCTTGGCAATGGATTTAATCCACACAACAGCATAAATGCGTCGGTTCAGCTCGGGGTTGCGCTGCACAGCAGAGAAGATGCGTCGGTCCTGCTGGATCCACAGAGGCTGGCAGAACACCTTAGGCCCACTTCCAAGGCTCCAGGACTGGAGTGGTACAACTTGGAAGGGCAGACTCACAGAAGGCAGAGTCCAAGTGCCGATGCAAGTTTGTTAGAAGCCTCCTGTGTCCCTGAGGCTTCAGATCAGAAGGCCAGCCAACTAGCCTTTCGAGTCACTCTGTGTTCCGGGTTCAAGAGATGCTGGCCTAGTCCTTCTCACCTAGGCAAAAGGGCAGCAGTTCATTAAGAGCAGCAGTCCTTTCAGCTGCACAGCAGTCCTTCTTCCTGGCAGGGTTTCCGCAGGCCCAGAAGTGTACTAAAGAGTTGGTGCCTGAGGTCCAGCATTTATTTACAGTTGTGCCTTTGAAGTGGGGAGAAGCTTCTAGAGGCATGCCTTTAAAGTACACAGGTGCCCTGATTTCCTGGCCCTGGTTTCAGACTAACTTCAGGGGCTATGCAGCCCTTTGTGTGGAGACAGCACACAGCCTGTCCAAGTGTAAGTGGGGCTGGGCCCAGCTCCTCCTACCCATCCTGCCAGCGATGGCCCATCCAGTCACACCTCAGCTCCCCATTGTGTGTGGCTGTCTAGGAGAAATGCACAAAGCCCAAATGTCAGCTACACCCAGTCATGTGAACCAGAGAAAGGCTGCAGGCACCAAATGGCTTGGCCAAGAAAATGGCAACTTTCTGAAAGCAGCATTTTCAGAATAGCAATTTAGAATCCAACTTCACCATAAGTTAGGATTTTAAATTGTGATTCCAGAGACGACAAACACGAACTGGTTACCTATTTCTATTTGGAAATTACACTTACAAAATGTAATAAGGTAATTCCAGTGTTATATTATGGGGGAGGTAGGCCTTGCAGTAGTGAAAAACAAATTTTAAGTTTTTCGTTGTTGTTGTATAAGCTTTATTCGACAGATAATGCCATAAAAGCTAATGAAAACTATTTTTAAAAGAATAATACAAGCAAGATAAGTATGACGTACAACAACATGAAACTCATATCGACAGAATACAACAGAATAGACTATCGAGCCCTCCACGCATAGTACGATTGTCACATTCAATTAGTTAAAAGTTAATACTCCACATGAAAATATACTTTATATACAATAAAAGTAGAATAAAATCTAGGTAAAATATCATTTTAGAAACAGTATTTATGATGTTGTAATTAATTGTTAATCTGCTGAAGAGTTTTGAGTTTACTAAAATAACAGCAGAAATTAACAGATAAAGGGCTTGTGCATATGGTCTAATTTTATAACTTGTCCAAATTCCCTTAGGGTCGTGCCGCAATTTCGTCGCAGACTCGTTCAAGTTAGTGCTATGCCACTCTTGACAGAGCTTTCCATCTGATAGGCCATGCCTGGCCGAGAAACTTTGCCACGCAACAAGCAAAAAGAGGTCTAGAATCAGACCTAAGGATGCGGAGGGCAGTCTGGTAATCCAGTGTACCCAGTTGCTGACAAATCAATTTTAGCCACTTGGCCCGTGAGGTATTATATGTCGGGCAGACATACATAACATGGGCAACACTTTCTAACAGAGCTCTGTAGCATGGGCAGTCTTTTAGTGTCTCATTGCATGCATGCCATTCCACGGTCATCTCGCAGACAGGAAGAGTTCCGAACCTAAAATGTATGTACAACATCCTGTCTCTAGGGACCTGGGTTATATCTAAAAAGGGCACTAGATATCTAGTTTTTTGTGTAGATAAAATTGTATTGTTAGTCTGCCACATTAGGTTTACAGCTTTCCCGTTGGTCCACCCATTCCAAATACATTTGTTTGAGCTCAATTTTCCATGGAGGTTCCTGCTTTTCCCAGTGAGCTTGGAGCCCTATAGCTGTCAACATTTTTCTAACATTAGAAATCCAGCCAATTTTGCGACCAGTATCTAACCGGATGATCTCAGTAAGAGCTTCTGCATAAGGGCGAAGCTCTGGGGTCCACCTGATACGGACCCAAAAAAAGCAGTGGGCGTAACATGGCTCCATCTCCGATTGACCGCCTACCCATATCCAACAATAGAGGTGTAAGAGGGACGGGCCCGATTCACAGAACTAACTTAAGACAAAATCCTAAACTTACTACCATTTTGGTATTCATAGAAGGCACTTACTCATTTTGGTATTCACAGAAGGAACTTACTCATTTCGGTATTCACAGAAGTTAGGAGTCCTAACTTTAGGACTCCTAAATGCCTTCTGTGAATACCGAAAGTCTTAAAGTTAGGATTTTTCTCAGTTTAGGAGTAGTAAAGTTAGGACTCCTAACTTTACTACTCCTAAACTGAGAAAAATCCTAAATTTAAGACTTTCGGTATTCACAGAAGGTATTTAGGAGTTCTAAAGTTAGGAGTCCTAACTTTACTACTCCTAAACTGAGAAAAATCCTAACTTTAAGACTTTCGGTATTCACAGAAGGCATTTAGGAGTCCTAAAGTTAGGAGTCCTAACTTTACTACTCCTAAACTGAGAAAAATCCTAACTTTAAGACTTTCGGTATTCACAGAAGGCATTTAGGAGTCCTAAAGTTAGGACTCCTAACTTTACTACTCCTAAACTGAGAAAAATCCTAACTTTAAGACTTTCGGTATTCACAGAAGCCATTTAGGAGTCCTAAAGTTAGGACTCCTAACTTCTGTGAATACCGAAATGAGTAAGTGCCTTCTGTGAAAACCAAAATGAGTAAGTGCCTTCTGTGAATACCAAAATGGTAGTAAGTTTAGGATTTTGTCTTAAGTTAGTTCTGTGAATCGGGCCCGTAGTTTTTGGGTAGCATCACCAGATCTCTAAGAAATTTGTGCCCTGGATCTGCAGAGATTATCGGTCATGTCAAATCCCCAAACCTCCGCTCTGTAAAGAGCAGAGCTGACTGCTTTAGCATCACAGACTTGGAGAACAGGGGCTACCGGCCTGGAGTGTGAAAAGCGATGTTCTTTCCCCAGCGCTCCAGCTACTCGTTTGTGCCCCAACAGCATCTTTGCTAGATGGGGCCTCCATGGCATTTTGTCAGAGTCTGACGCCTAAATTATTGAAGGTGTCTGCCCTTTCCAGGGATATCCCACCCAGCAAAGGACTACTCCTGTATGACTTGTGGCAGTTAAAGGTCATATATTTGGTTTTTGAACTATTAATGACCAACCCCGATTGTCACAAAAAAGTTGGAACCTGTTAAGTAGGCGCTGTAACCCGGCTAGTGTCTTATATTTTAGCAGGGTGTCGTCGGCGAACAACAGAGTTGGTACCTTATTTCCCCATAGAGTTGGTGAATCTGCTGGGTCTTCTTGGAGAAAGTTGACCACCCCATTCATATAAAGAGAGAATAGGTTGGGGGCTAGAATACAGCCCTGTCGAACTCCTCTATTGATAGGGATGCGTTCTGTTAGTTGTCCTTGCGCTCCCCAACTGACCTGGGTGAAATTGCCCTCATGCAGTCAGATCAGCAATTTGAGGACTAAAGGGGGAATGCCCACCTCACTAAGCGTCGACCACAACTTGTTTCTCACTATCAAGATAGGTAAAATTTAAAGGTAGATGTCCTACATTTTAAATGAATTGCACGCTGCCCTCTGGGCTGTCAGGGCCTACGCTATGGGTGATTTATATGTATCAAAAAGGAAGGATTTGACCTAGCAAAAGGTTTACTTTGCCAGATTGAAATGGCAGCTTAAAACTACACACACATGTTCTGCAATGGCACGCCTTAGACATTTTTAAGGTATTACTGACGTGGGAGGCATAACCAGTGCTGAAGGCTCACTAGTAGCATTTCAATTACAGGCCCTGGGCATATGTAGTGCCACTTTATTAGGGACTTTCAAGTAAACTAAATATGCCAATTGGGTATCAGTTAATGTAACCATGTTTTGGGGAAAAAGCAGAAGCACTTTAGCGCAGGGTAGCAGTGGTAGAGTGTGCAGAGCACTAACGCCAGCAAAAACAAAGTCAGCCAAACCCGGAGGTCTGAAGGCAAAAAGCTACGGGAAACCAACACCAAGGAAGCCAGATCTAACACCTACATTGCGCAAATGGTTAGACAGAGCTCCCCTTCCCCATCAGAGCAGCCAGCCCAGTCCTCAAATTCAGAAAGAAACTGAAAATCTGTCCCAGTCTGCACCTTCTCTGGCACCATGATAATTTCCCGGGTGATAAAAATGCAAATATTATAACAAACAACAATCAATGTGTTTGCCTTCAAAGGTAAGGGGGGGGGGGGGCAATAAGGATTTGTTTCAACATCAGCTTTTAATTACTGTCCGATCCGAGACCAGGAGGGAACCACCCCACTTAAAAGCCATGCTGACCATATAACCCTTTTGTCACTATCTCCCAACCTACTTATCCCTTTAAAAATCCTAAACGACTCACACATTCTCCCTTCCTTATACAGCAACCACACACACTGATTCCCCCTCCCATTGAAACACACACATACACAAAGCACAAACACAACCTTAAAAGGCCCTCCTAGTGAGCATTTCCAGTACTATACCTAACTAATACAGAACATAAACCCTTATGAATCAATGCCTTTTCCCCGATCCCTCTCTCCCATGACACAGATTAGGGCAAAATATATCGAACCCATAATCCTTAACACGAAACAGAAGATTAAGATTAAACCACTTAATAATATCACCTCCACATATAGTGCCACTTGTATCAATAGTAGAAATAGTGATTACCTAATTGCGACTTCCTGCGAATCGCAATTAGGTAATCGCTATTCCTAATGTATGAAACTCCATGAGTTTCATTTACCGATTCAGTGTTGGTCTCAAATCAACCTATCTCATTAATATTAATGAGGCAGGTCACAATTTGCGTCCCATTAGGAATCGCTAAAATCACAGGGAGTGTGGCCTGCTGGGGTCAGCAGACCACCATGTCTGTGATTGCTTTTAAATAAAGCAATCATTTTTTTAAATGCAGCCTGTTTTCCTTAAACAAAAATGGGTTGTGTTTAAGAAAGAAAAATGAAAAGTTTTATTTTCATTTTTCAAGAGCAGGCAGTGGTCACGTGAATCACCGCCATCTGCTCTTTAAAAACATTTTTACGAACATTCACAAATGGATAACGTTCACTTGGGGACCCCGTTACATTTGCAAATGGGTTACAGCCTACTTGAAGTAAGTGGTGAAATGCTAATGTTTTGCGACCATATTTTGGTTGCAAAACATTCCTACATACTGCTTTAATTCGGTATTAGAAAAGGGGCGGCCTAAACACGGCCCTTCCTAATACCGAATCGATATGTAGTCACAATTCCAAATTGCGATTCGGTAGCATGTTACCGAATCGCAAATTGGAATTCATACATACCAAAAGGCATTTTACCAGTCTGTGAATCGGGCCGTTAGCGACCTGTAAAATGCATGATACATATGGCCCATAGTGTCCTCTGTTCAACACAGGACTACAGACTGTATAAGCAACCCAGGAGTGCAGCTATCAATAGTGCAGCAGTTGCAGTGGCACCAGGGACCAGGTGCATTAGAGACCCACTAAAATCCAATTATGGCTCTATTTTATAACCGAACCAGTGGACAGGGGAGCCCATTTTTCTTGCTTGCACCGGGCCACTGGCAACCTTTCTGCGCCAATTGATCTACCAGTGTCATCTCCACCTAGAACAACAGATGTTAACACCTACCAGTGTCAACTTCATGTAGATCGACAGATGGTATGAGCTACCCATGTCACCTCCAAGTAGACCAACAGATAGTACGACATACCAAACTACTTGAAGTAGGTGGTTTAATGCGAATGTTTTGCAACCGTATTTCGATCGCAAAACATTTCTACATACCGCTACGAATCGGTATTAGGAAGGGGTGGCCTAAACACGCCCCTTCCTAATACCAAATCGGTATGTATTCACAATTCCAAATTGAGATTCGGTAACATGTTACTGAATCGCAAATTGGAATTCATACATACCAAAAGACATTTTACCAGTCACAAATGACCCGATTCTGCAGATCCGGCCGTTTGCGACCTGTAAAACGCATAATAAATATGGCCCATAGTGTCCTCTGTTCAACGCAGACCTACAGACTGTATAAGCAACCCAGGAGCGCAGTTATTGATAGTGTAGCAGGTGCAGTGGCACCGGGGACCAGCTGCATTAGAGACCCACTAAAATCCAATTATGGCTCTATTTTATTACCGAACAAGTTGACAGGGGAGCCCATTTTTCTTACTTGCATCGGGCCATTGGCAACCTTTCTGCGCCAATAGACTTATCAGTGTCACCTCCACCTAGAACAACAGATGTTAAGGTCTACCAGTGTCAGCTTCATGTCGATCAACAGATGGTGTGACCTACCCATATCACCTCCAAGTAGACCAACAGATAGTACGACATACCAAACTATCAGTGTCATCTCCACCATGCGGCCTGTGCTACAGTATGAGTCACTGTAACTTGTCAACTCTGCATCACTTGACAACAAACCCTCACTACATCCTGCCTGATTTTATACTACCCGCTCCCCTTTTTCCAGCTAAATGTTGTCCTTTCCCACTCCTTTTCTTTTGTTAACATCTGTCCCGGCCTCTGTTTGTTCCACTTCTGTCCATATTCCGAAGTTATGCAACTCTGTTAACCTTATTCACTAAGGGCCTCATGTAGGTAGCCAAATACCGGTCGGTAACGGCCGATTTTCGGTAATTATACCGTTACCGACCGGTATTTTGGCTATTGGTATGTAGGGGGTCAATTTCTGAAATCGGAATTTACCGAATCGGTAAAACTACCGAATCGGTAAAATTACCGAATCGGTAACGTTACCGATGTGGTAATTTTACCGATTCGGTAATTTTACCGAATCGGTAAATTCCGATTTCAGAAATGATATGTAGGGGGAGTGTGTGTGTGTGTTTAGGAGTCGGTATTTACCACCAACTTATAGTTGGTGGTAAATAATCAATGTATGTGTTTCTGCATTTCTACGCGCGTAGCAGTGTGCAATGTGGCATACATACATGCCCTTAGGGCATGTATGTGTGCCACATGTGTACACATGGCCGAATCAGGGGTGCAACAGGGTGTCAATGTGACACCCTGCCACCCTTGCATGTGTTCACCACATTACCGAATCGGTATTTACCGAATCGGTAATGAGGCATACCTTCCCATCAATGGGAAGGTATGCCTCATTACCGAATCGGTAAATACCGATTCGGTAATTACCGAATTGTAACGAATCGGTAAAAAATACCGACTCATTACCTACATACGAGTTACCACTTCTAAAATACCGATTCGGTATCGTTCGGTATTTTAGAAGTGGTAACTGGTATGCTACCTACATGAGGCCCTAAATGTTGACAAGAATATTTGGTAACACAATCCACACACTTGCTTTATGCTCACCCGTGATGCACTTTCACACCATAACCTCTCATCCATGAGATGCTGGCAAGTGATGGGTGCCGATACTCATTTTTGAGTACCAGGACATATTTTTCATCATCAGACTTTGACCCAGAGCAAGAATGAGAAAGGCAAACAAGGGAGGCAGGTGGTAGAGAAAGAGAAGGATGGAAAATGGTGACAAGGGGAGAAAGCTGATATTAGTTAGAACCTGCAGAGTTGATATAAAGAGAAAAAAAGTGTAGGTGGTAGACCCCAGAATTCAGCAGCAGGCTCTTAAGAAACGTTTTAGACCTCTGCACTTTTATATTTCTTAGTTATTAAACTGAGCACTGCTCTTGTACAGGACAGCCTTGCGACTGATAGTCAATGTGGCACCAACTTTGTCCCTGCTTCCCAACCTTTTAATAATTAAAAAGAAAAAGATCAGTAACAGATTTCTTGTAATATAATGTGCCTCAAAGACCTTTCTTACCAATTTCTTAAAAATGTTCCTACTCACAACTGCCATTTAAATGAATGGCTTCTTACCAGCGTGTATTGTACTTTCTACATCACTACTCTAAATCAATTAGTGTAATGTTACTGGTGTTAATATTTGATTATTTAGACTTTAAATTGTTTAATATATGCTTTATGTGTTTACTCCATGGGATCTTTGTAGAGCCATCTACCTTTGATCATTTTTTAGATCAAAGTCTACCAGACAGCACAGCTGTCTAGTTTGCTAAAGAAACTTGGGTACATTCAGAAAGGTGACCTAGGAATGTATTCCATCCATTGCTGACCATTGGCATTGTGGTTTGTAACTCACATTTTCTGGTTTTCTATTTGCTGGCTCTAAATTGTTTTAAGCCGTCCAGCCGGAGTTCATCCTTCCCATTGCCTAAACCTTGTTTAATGTATTCTTCCACAAACTCACTTCCTGTAAACAGGCCTTTAAATCTTGTTCTTCTTATCTTGTCACATTTACTGTGCAGTCATAGACAGAGGTCAAATGCTAAGATGTCTTCTAAGGGAGCTAGGTGTTTACATTTGTTTCTCTGACTTCATAGTAAGAGAATTTATGTGGCGATCCTGCTGAGTACCCATGTAAGTGGACAGGGTGTAGGATGTTTTTTTTGTTGTTGTAGGAAAGTGTGCCAGTGTTTCAGAATGTATCGGAATTAGTACAAATGAAGCACTTTTTTTATGTAATTTTGATGTGTGGAAACAAATATGTGAATATGATCAAAACATAGCAATACACTAGGTGAGGACAGTAAAACCATATTTCGGTGCAAATGTAATGGTCGTTTGAATTGAAAACGTGTTTTCTGTAATGGTAGTGGGCTACCACACCATGCATACTTCACACTACCCCACTTCACTCTATGCCACGCCACTTCATTCTGTGTCACTCCTCTCTACGACATGCCACTCCACTTTACGCCCCTCCTGTCCACACCACTTACCTCACGCCACTCTTCCTCACTCCAATCTACCCCACTCCACTCCGATTTACCCCAATCTACTCCACTCCAGTCTAACCCACTCCACGCAGTCTACCCCACTCCACTCCACTCTAACCCACCCTAATTTATGCCACCCCACTCCATTCAATTCCATGTCAATCTACCCTACTCCATTTCAGTCTGCCCCATCTCACTCCATTACGATCCAATGTACTCCACACTCCACTACAATCTACCCCACTCCACTCAATTTAGCTTAGTCAACCACAACCCAGTCTACCCCGCTCTACCCCAATCTACTGCACTCCACTCAAATCAACCCCACTCTGCTCCAATCTACACAGTCTACCCCATTTCACTCAAACCTACCCCAATCCAACCCAGCCCACTCCAGTCTACACCACTCCACTCTTCTCCACTCCAACCTACCCCAGTACACTTTACCCCACTCAACTTCAAACTGCACTGCAATCTATCCACTTCCTATCCACTCTAATCTACCCCACCTCACTCCAATGTATCCACTCCATCACAATCTACCCCACGCCAATCTACCCCACTCCACTCTACCACACTTGGATCCATCCAATCAACCCCACTCCAATCTACCACACTCCTCAAATCTATAACACTCCACTTCAATCTAACCCAATCCACCCCAACTCCAGTCTACTCACCCCACCCCAATCTACCTAACACCAATCTACCCCACCCCAATCTACCCCATCTACTCCACTCCAGTCGACCCCAATCTACCCCACCCCACTACAATCTACTACACACACTCTACTCCACTCCAATCTACCTCACTGCAATCATTCCTCTTCTGTTCCACTCCAGTCAGCCCCAATCCATTTCAATCTACCCCACTTCACACTAATCGACCCACTACACTACATTCCAATATCTACCCCCTCCACTCTTCCCCAATCTGTCTCACTCTACTCCAATCTCGACTCCACCCCAATCTATCCAACTCCACTCCAGTCTACCCCACTCCACTCTACCTACTCCAATCCAATCTACCCCACTCCAATCCACCCTGTCGACTCTGCCCTAATCTACCACTCTATTCCACTCTACCCAATCTATCCCACTCCACTCAAGTCTACCTCACTCCAGTCCAATCAAACCCAGTTCACCCAAATCCACCCCAAACTACCCTACTCCAATCTACCCTACTCCAAACTACCCCAATCTACCTCCACTCCTTTCCTTTCTACCCAACTATAGTCCACCCAACCTACCCCACTCCACTTCGCTCCACTCATCCTCAGACTACCCAAATTTATCCCATTCAACTCTACCCCAATATATCCCACTCCACTCTACCTCGGTCAACCCTACCCCACTCTAATCTACCCCAATCACTCCACTTTAAACTACCCCAATGTACTCTACTCCAGTCTACCACACTAAACCCAATATACTCTACTCCACTTCAATCTACCCCAATTCAATCTACCCCGCTCCAATCTACCACGCTAATCTACCCAACTACCCCACTCCAATCTACCTCACTCCAATCTACCCCACTCCAATCCATCCATCCCATTCTACTCCACTCTACCACCATTCCACTCTACGCCATTCTACCCCACCCCACTCTCCTCCATTAACTTTTAGCCACACTGATCAACAGCCACAATGGTAAACAAAATATGGCCAAAACACTTTGCCAAAGCCAAAAGCTCTCCCATAGGCGAGTTATATTGGTTTTGCCTATGTTTTCTTATTATCCTGCACCTCTATGTATGTCTGAGTTATGTGCAATCCAAAGAACAATCCACAACCCTTGTTCGAAAAGCAAGCATGGCTTGTGGAACACGTCTTGCAAGACCAGCTGCTCTCTGCTGTGTGGTGGCCCTCACCGGAACCGATCTATTAATGTTTGGGTGTGCGGCTTAGAGAGTGATAACTGCATAAGGAGTCTGACACACCCTGACTTCCCCTCAAACGTACACTCACTAGCATGACGGAAGTTCAGGCTTAATTAGTCGTTAAGGCTTAGAAGGGCATGCGCAGGTTCAAGCACCCATAACACGACTCCGTTCTTCTTGCAGGTTATTTCATTGTGGACACAGCAGACATCGTTCTGAATGGGCAGTCAAGAGCATCATGGGAGTTCCTACTTCACCACGTGCTGGTAAGCATGATCAATATTTTAAGCACAGTGGCGGTGTGTGAACCTTTATCCATTTAGTAGATCACAGTCATCAAGAGTGGGTAGAGCTGATTAGATTATAAAACACAGTGCATAATACCGGGGCCTCTTTAGCATAGAGGCAGTCTGGGGCCTGGAGGATTCCTAGCAGCTTGGTGCCAAAAAAAAGCTGGCAGGGCAGGGTTAGAGAGCTGAGTGTCAGAACATGTCCGACATTTGATTCAGCAGACCGCCTCCTCCTCCTCTCTCGCCAACCTTTCTGAGACAACGGTCTGTGGAAATTCCGTTTGCTTATTGCCCGGAAGGCACCTGTTTTAAGCTTCCCTAGTTAAGCACTGTCTTCGGCAAGTGTGGTATACATGGAAACAGAACACAGCTGCCTACCAGCTCTCTCCCTGACCCTTAAGAGCTTCAGAACCACGAATAGCTGGAAACTAGTGTCTCCCTGACGATAGCTCAAATGATTGACAAGCAGGGCCGGACTAGGAACCCAAAGCAGCCCTGGCACATTTTTTAGACCTTCCCCCAGTGTGAAGTACTGCTGCTTTTGTTACTGGGGGCCGAATAGTGCTTAATTTGTGCCAGTGGCACTTATTTGTCTAGACCTAAGTGCCAACTTACATCGACGACTGCACAATGTATGTCACAAAAATATAATGGACTGTATATTCTGTCTCCACTCTCCCCCGTAAATAGTGCTTAGCCAATAATAAACCCATGCCTGCCCTTCAGTCAGTGCTGCCGGTGGGCGTGCCACTGATTGGGCTGAAATTAGTCCTGACTGGGTCTGCACTGCGGCAGCGTGCGTAACCTTTTTTCAAATTCCACGCACCAGCCAGCTCTGCCCGGCAATTCAGCCCGCCATATCCTCATTCATGAGGCACACACATTCACGAGTCATGGCGCATGCACCCGCAGTTCTGCATGACGCCACTCTTATTTGAAGCAGCGTGTCGAGGAGCAGTGTGCAGCAGCAGGCCTCTAAAGGCAGTAACCTTAAAAGTAACCCAGTAAGTATGAAACAAATGCTGCTTTTTCTGGAGCGCTGTCACTGTGATGGTTGCAGTGTAAAAAACTTGGTATGAATGAATGTAATGTACAAACTCCCCCAAGTCCGACTTCGAGGCGTAGGAGGATGGCGATGGGCCGGGAGCTCTCCCTCTGTCTGAAGCAGCAAGTCCGGTCAGGTTTTTCGGCTCGGGCGGGTTTGTCCTTGGTGCGGGGCTTCGGAGTTGCCAATGCCTGCTGTTACTTCAGCAACATCACCAAGCTGAGCTCTTGCCCACCCCAACGGATACTGCAGTAAAGTTGTTGTTCCGGGTGGTTAGCGGGGGAGGAGGGGGATGGGGCGGAGAGAAGGGGAGAGACAGTATTATTGCTAAGATAGAGGCAGCACCGAATAAACAAAATTAAGGACGGGGCAGAAGAATTAAATCCAGCGCGAGGCAAATCCACTAATATTTCAGAGAGGCGAATTGTTCCATCACTTTTCAGTTTCCTGCAGGAGTGTGTTTTACTTGGGGCTGAGATAGAGAGGCTTAGAGGCAGCACCTTCAGCCCAATCTCGTTACCGTACGTGATTCTCGGTTTGATAAGTTTGAGGCCGATCCAAGGATTCTATCTCGTATTTCCCCGTTTGATCAGAATACACTTTACAAGAGCTGAGCAAGTCGCTGAAAGCTGGTACTTTCCTCTGACTCAGCTTGAGGCACTCTTGGAGCATCGAACCCAAAATGAGCTTAACTTTCATTTTGCTTCTGCGTGTCACCAACGCTAAATCCTTACACACAAAGAATTAAAAACAGAGCCGTTACCTTTGATGCAAAGAAAAGTAAAGAGAAAGAAATACCCATCTGGGGCCATATGTAGGTGGGCTAATACCGGTCGGTAACGGCCGAAAATCGGTAAATTTTCCGTTACCGACCGGTATTTAGCCCTTTGAGATGTAGGAGGCTGGATTGAAGGATTCGGTAATTTACCGATTCGGTATTTTAAGAAATCGGTAAAATACCGGATCAGTAAATTACTGAGGGGCACATGCATCAACAATGCCATTTGCGATTCCTTATTAGCGAAAAATAAGGAATCGCTAATAAGGAATAGCAAAAGGCTATGCATGTAGGAATCGCTATTCAAATAGCGATTCCTTAACTTTCCTTAATTGCTACTAGCAAATTGCGAGTAGCAATTAAGGAATGCCATCCCAATCATTCCTATGGGCCTCCAGGCCCATAGGAATGAATTGGAGATTGCATGAGCAAATAGCGAGTACCAGTAGGTTCTCGCAAATTGCTCATGCAATTTCAAGGGTGCAAGGGAGTCAAAATGACACCCTATTGCACCCCTGAAATTGATATGTGCACATATGTTGCACACACACATGCTCTAAGGGCATGTGTGTGCGCAACATGACACTTTGAAAAATGCACAAAAGTGCATTTTTCAAACTTTTAGCAAATTACCATGCAATTCATCTTCATGGTAATTTGCTCCCCCTATTAGCGAATTCGCTAATTTTTTAACTTTCATGCATTGCATTTAAGGAATCCCAAATTGAGATTCCTTAAATTAAGGAATCTCAATTTGGGATTCCTTAAATGCTATCGCTATTTAAGGAATCGCTATTTAAGGATTCCTTAAATAGCAATTTTTGCTTTTGGGTTGATGCATTGGGATTGGGTATTTTTAACTCAATACCGGGAGCTATTAGCGAATCGGTATTTTACCGACTGGATTTTGGCTTGATGCATGAGGCTGTGAATCCTTAAATCCTATGTAGGGAGCACTCAAGTGAGTGCATTTTTGGTTTAAGGATTCGTTATTTACCACCAACTACAAGTTGATGGTAAATACCGAATACCTTTTCAAAAGCAATTTTGTGCTTTTTTAAAAGTGCCATGTGGCAGACATAGGGCATGTATGTGCACCACATGTGCACACATGCACGAGTCAGGGGTGCAACAGGGTGTCAATGTGACACCCTGCCACCCTTGAATATGCTCCCCCTATTACCGATTCGGTATTTACCGAATCGGTAATAGTGAATGGCTTCCCATTCATACCTATGGGCCTCCAGGCCCATAGGAACGAATGAGAAGGTATTCCTTATTACAGATTCGGTAAATACTGAATTAGCAATAACGAATATTACCGAATCGGTAAAATTTACCGATTGTTTACCTACATTCTATTTACCGATTCTTAAATACCAAATTGGTAAAATTCGGTATTTAGGAATCGGTAAATAGAAATTACCTACATATGGCCCCTAGTGTTGCCCAATGTCAAGTACTATGTGATGGGAGTTAAGTTGCGTGACCGGCCCTCGCAGGAGTCAGTTGTTTCGGACTGCATTAGTGTAGTGTTATTGCCTCATGACTGGAGTCAGTGTTGTATCAGTCATGGGCAACCAATTCTGTGGGGCACAAGTCCTCGGGTACCAGCAATATTTCAGCTACTGGGCTTATAAAAGTACACCAAACCCCAGGTTCTTCAAGGCTATAGAAGTGAGGACAGTGAGACTTTGATAGCAGTTCAGAACAGATAGTCGCTGCAGCTATACAACGTGACTACAGAAAAAGTTGAGATTGCAGTTGTATTATGACACAGGGTTCACACACCAAGGGTGTTTTTATTGTAATGGGTAGTAAAGTTTTGAACATGCTCTATTGTTTTGGAGAACTGTGAATGTCTACCCATTATCTCTGGAATTCGAACATCTGCGCATGAAATGCAGGCACTGACATTTCACTGCTCAATTGATACATCTTTGATTGCTTAAAAAAAAATCACAAACTGAAACTTGAGTTTTTTAAAACTGTTTGACACATTCATTGTCTTGTCCAACACATTCAGCCCAGTCATGGCTTTTCAGGCACCTAAGAGATACGCAGTGGGAGTTGTAGATTTTTTAAAACCTTCAACAAAGCGACTGCTAATCCCAAAATGAAATATTTTGCTGGCTAGAAATCCAACACTGTCTGAAGGACTTACACTTGACGTAAGATTACTTGAAAGCTGTATTTGTAATGTAGTAAGTGTTCTAGGCCATTTACATTCTTACTTCTTGATCCCCATATACAAACAAATAAAAATCTAGTTCACCTATTTGATGGAAGTGTAATATTCAACTCTCATCATGCATGAAAACCAGCAAAAAAGCCATTTGTTTGGATTAGTGTATAGAGGAAAGTTTTTACCAAGCTTCACTAACTGGTATGCCAGGGGTAGCAGCAGGGCAAGTATTTTTAAAACACACGCAGATTGAAAAAAGAGAAGTGCCGGTGGCAATGTGCATGAGAGTCAGAGTTTGAGAAAATCTGAGTGTGAGAGAGCATGTGAGAGTGGATGAGAATTTGAGCATATGTGAGTGTGTGTGCACACAATGTGTGTGTGTGTTGATGTGAGGAGAGCAGGGTGTGAGTTTTATGCTTGGGATTGTATTCCTGGCCCTGGCATACTGGAGATAATTCTTGGCTAATGGGCAAGCGCACCCTTGGCATATGGATACTTATCCTGGCATATTTTATATATAATTTTTGGTAGGTGGGGAAACCCATGGCAACATGCTGGTTTGACATATCGAAGTAATTCTTGGCATAGGAGAGGGCACCCATAGCATAGGGGCACACAAGTCAAATTCTGGTCCTTGCATACCAGAGGTAATATTTAACTATGAGGCGCCTATGGTGCATTAGGGATAGGTATGTATACGACAACACAAAGCACCTTTGGCCATACCCCAGTATTGTCCTTTCCCCAAATCTGCACATAGAGCACTGGAATATTTCACGTGACCATTTTCAGTGCACTAGTCATTTCAGGGAATTTATTCCTAAATTGTGTTTTAAATGCACTTATGATTTAATCTTTTTCAAACTTTTCACGGGGCGGGGAAGCTCCTATTAAAACCTTACTTGAGAAAGGCTCCCTTGCTTAAATTCAGATCAGATATTACATCTGGCATTCAGCAGTGCCAGTTGAGGATGTGGGTAGAGCCAATAGAGGAAGTGGACGAGCCAATGGAGAAAGTGGTGGAGCGGTGGAAAGTGGGTGTGGCCTCCGACAAACATATGAGCACCTGCACTTCATATTTTACAAATTAAGCACTATTGCAGCACTGGTGCTAAACCGGTCCCCAGCACAAAACCGTCTCCCGCCTCTGCAAAACCCGCCCCTACCCTTCCAGTCTCCCAGGAAAATGCCCGATGCCCATTATGGCCAGTCCAGGGTCAGCTAGGTAAGACGAGCACTCGGGCAATGGCCGAGGGGCCAGTATCCGAGTTCCAGCTGTGGGCTGCTTTTTTGGGCAGCCCGAGGGGCCGATTTGGGCGGTGTCTGTGTTGTTCGGATGCTGCCACTAGCCCAGTGGGTGCCTGAGTGGCCTTTCTGGAGGCAGATGGGTGTCCATTACCTCTCTTTTATCAACGGGAAGAGGTGTCATTATCTTTCTCTTGCTGGGCCGGCCCATTAATTTGTGCATATTGAGTGGGGGAGGGGTCCTGAGCATACTTGTTTTCAGGTGTGTTTCACCATGTGAACTAATCCGTGCATTTTGTTTTTTTGAGTAAAGTTAAGAAAACATACCTCTGTCAGAGACACTTCCCCCCCCCCCTTCTTTTTATAAAACTTTATTGAAGCAGTGTTTTGCGGAAAGGCAATATTAAAATGTAGGCCACTTTTTTTGAGCGTGTGCAGGCCGATTTTTAATCCCAATCCAACCCTATGCCAGTCTGCCCTGTTGACAAGCCTATCACCTAGGTATCCACTTGTGGCAGACCTTGTCAGTGCTTCGTAGGTGAAGGCAAATAGACCGGGGAATGGAAAAAAATTGTTCGAAGTTAAATGATTAACAGAGGCCTGTGGCGATCTGTCCTGGGAATCAGGCCTGGTTGAGCCAAAGTTTCTGACACATTCGACCATCGCATTTTGTGAGCACCCCTGCAGAAGGCTCCTGTGTTCTCACTCACCTGTGATTCTTCCTTTATTTCTGGAGGGAAGGGTAAAAACTGGTGGACTCTACCCTTCTGAGGACTAATGGCAGTGACGCAAATGGGACTGGATGAGTTGGTGAGACCATATACCACCAACTCCATCTGATATGTTCTGATGTCCCAAGGGCTATGTGATCTGGATGTAAGAACCACACATAGTTCTTGATACCATATACAGGAAGAAACTTAAAGAACTAATGTGATGTGGGCAATGCCACAGCTTGATGTCCTTTATAGTGGCATCTTCTGATGTACTAGTTCATGGGCTGTTTTTCAGTTTGTCTGTTTCCTATGGGGCAGTTTGAGGTAGGCATTATAAAGGCTGAACCAGGAGACCAACTCACCACCAAGGAAGCTTTTTTCACAGATTCTTGGACAGCTGCAGAGCACGATGAGACATTTGGGAGTTTTGAAGCATCCTTTGAGTGGTTGGCTGCAGGTGAGAGAATAATATCTCTCAAGAGCAGCAGTAGATTTGATTTTCTGCAGGAAAGCAAAGGTGGTCTCTTTTTGAAAGTTATTCCGGGGTTGGAGGGGTCATCGCAAAGGTGGGATCAACTGAAGGGAAAGTCATTTCTGGTGGGTGTAGATGGAGCTTCCATTTAGTGGTGCAGGAAAGATAATTTCAAGAGAGAATGTAAGGATATCCTTCTAGAGGAGGGGAAGCAACTTATGTTCTCAGGTGACGTTGTTGAGTCAACTTCTGGGGTAGAGAGGCAGAGTCTCTAAAGGTAAAGGGAATGCCTTTTTGGAGGAGTGGGGGAAGAAGAGGCCACCTTTTTAGGTAAGGTTGAGTCTATATAAGGATTGATGGTGATGAGGACATCAGCTTTGAGTGAAGGAAAGGTAATTTCTGGGGAGGGGGAGTTAATATTCGAGTGTGAAAGTAATGTTAATTTGGTCGATGTGGAGGGGGCCATCATTGGTGGGTGAAGAGGATGATAAGTCTTGGGTAGGAGGGTGCACACTCACAGTGAGTAAAGACAAGGCTCACTTGGTATTTGTGGTGGAGGCCATCTCTTTCTGGTAGTGTAGGGAAGGTCATATTTGGGGAAGGAAGTGATCCCCATTTTCAGGTGGGCTTAATAGGAGGTCTATTGTGGGAGTGATGTGAGGTGAAGAATGGGTGACTATTGGAGTGAAAACGAAGCCATCTGTGGGGCTAAAGCAGAGACCAGCTTTGTGAGCAAAGCGAAGACCATCCCAAGGTAGGATATAGAAGGGGCATATGCGCTGAGAGGCTGTCTCTGAAGGCAGGGCTCAAAGGAGAGACAATGTATGATGTGAGCCGCCTCAAATGGGGGGCACCAGGGAAGTTGTTAAGAATTTAATTAATTAGGGAGGAGGTAGAACCACATGCAGAAAATAGATGCATTTGTGTGGGTGAAGGGGTCCCATTTGGGCAGTTTCTCTTTGTAGGTTATCCCTTGAGGAGATCATATAAGAGGTAACAGAAGAACATTTCTAGGGTGGGATGGACCTTAGTCTTTGGAGGTGACGGGAAGGCCATATCTAAAAGGGAGCGTCTGACGGGGACACTCTTGGGATGAAAGGATTTCAATTACTGGGAGGAAAAAGCTTCATTTGGGGTCAATGGTGGCATTTTTTAGGTGAAAAGGGAGGTCATTTTAGAGTGGGTGAAGTGGACTATCTTATAAATGGGGGTTAAAAGAGAGACTCACCTCTGGGCGTTTGTGGTCGGTGGACATTTTGGAGGGTGAAGGGAAACCCATGCCTGCTCTCCAACAAATGAGTCCTTCTCTGATTGTGGATAAAGTAAAAGTCACTTAATGGGCGAATCAATGAGAGGATATTTCTGGGTATGAAGATGCCTTCTCTGTAAAGTCTTGTGGGCCTCGGGCTTTTATTAACAAATTAGGGCCTGAAGATGCCAAACTCCTAAACCACATGTTACACGTTTGACGGTTTTGCTTACTGTTTGTTGCATTGTCACCCCTAGATTATCTGCCTGAGATATGGCAACACTTGTATACTTCGGGTGCTTTGTATCACCACTACAGGAGTTCCACATCATCAACAATTATACAAAGACCATTGCAGAACAAAAATTATTACACAGTGAAACCCCATGGCGACCGATCTTTCAGTGCACAAAGCACTTTGCTTGTAGGGCTTGGCAGGAAGTCGCTTCCTGTTGAGTAAGGGCCAGGGTAAACCGCAACACCAGAGGCTGGCATGAGGTGCTAGGCACCGCCCTTCGTGTGGGGTGGGCTGATTCTGTATGGGCAACTTTGAAGACTGGGCTCAGGGTTGGGCACAGGATTCATCCAGAAAATATGTGCTCACCCTTAACAACCACAAATACCGTAGCCTCTCTCTCCGACTCCTGTTTGTGGACAGGTTTAAACAGCAGTGCATTGCACTGCATGTGCAAGTGTCTATTGCAGAAGCGGCTCAGCATTTTGAGACGCCACAAATATATTTATCCTTTTTAGGTCTCGGCCTGGTGAAAGCAGCGCATGAGCTGCTCTGCCATGCAGAGACTTCTTGGAATTGATACGATTCCAGAAGCCTCGTCCCAGCTCAGCCTTAGGTTTTGATTCGTGCGCGTCGTTTTGCGTCACAAATTATGCCAAAGGCAGTGCAATGATTCCACCAAAGGCGTGTCACTCGCTGATTGTTGCCACCCTGTCTCCTTTTATCCACGCCCTGCGGGATTGGATCTTTTGCTGGCGGCAGTTCACACACTCCTTTAATTATTAGCTACTGCACTTCTTTCCCCATTCGTGAATGAGACCGCTTGTAGAGCGCAGCAGCTACTTTAGAAAGAAGTGTCCCGGCGTTAGCATTTTTTCTCCCAGGAAATGTATATATACACATTTGTGAACTTGAGGGTGCGTTGTTTGGAAGGGTAGGGTTTCGTCTCATGCATTCACAGTGGCACCGATGGGGGGGGGGGTTAAGGAAGGGTGAGGCCGCCTAATGGTGAAACCGGAGCTTCTTTGAGCTGTAGTGGCACCGTGACAATGGCCAGGTCTAGACCATTCCATTCTAGTCTTCATGAGCACAGGTTAAGCGCTCAATATAACACTCTTGCACGAATATACACATACCTGGGTCCTGGGAGCACCAGGGGAGTGCTGGCTGTTTGTGCCTCCGCCCCTGCCCTGCCTCGCACCTCTTTTGCAGCTCTGATAAAGCCCGTCACTAGCAAGAGGGAGGAGCTGAGCTCTGTTCTGCGCCTGAGTCTGAGTGAAACCCTAACCCCACTCTCTGGCCTCCTCGAGCGTCGGTGAGGAGTGCAGCGTCTCTCCTCCGGTGAAAGCAGCTGCCTGCCTGGCCGGCTGCTCGGCGGGGCAGTCTCGGCCTTTGAGCGGCTCCTCAGAGGGGACAGGCCCCTTCTTGGTGTGCACATGGGTGAGGAGTAGGAATCCAGCTCTGCTTTGGAGCAGTGATTGAGAAGGAGGTTTACACACTCTGCTGTCTCTTGGTAGCCATGCGCTCTGGGGCGAGTAGGGAGACAGAGACTGAGCTCTGCTCCTGGGTGAATGACGGGTCGGAGCCAGGGCTGGCTCTTTAACAGGGAGTGAGCAGTAGGCGCTCTGCTCGGAGTCACAACACGCAGGGAGAAAGCCAAACTTTGCTCTGGTGCATTGAGGGAAAAGTAGGAGCAAAGCATAGCTCTGCACACTGCACAGTGAGTTATTGTCTATGAACCCAGTCTCTGATTTGCGAGTGCTGAATGAAGATTGTAGCGGGGCAGGGCCATCACAGGGAAGAGTCAGGGCAGCATTATCCATCCGCCCCCGCGCTTTTCCATAGTCACTTGCTTCAAAATCTAATTATAGATTTATAAAGGTGGGGCGTAATTTGTGTACTATTAATGATGAGGGAGCTCAAATACCACTAGAGGGCAGCAGATGCTGTATAAAATCTAGGATGATTTTTTCATACTTTGAGTCAGGTGCTCGTGCCACTAGACAAACGTAAGAAGAGGGCCCCACAGATTTTTTTACCTGGATCCTTAAAAACCTAAAGACAAGACTTCAACAAATAAGAAGTAGCAGCCCGCGGTCTGACTGAAATAGCGAGCGAGGGACAGGAGGCTGAACTCTGCTCAGGGGCACGGAGTAAAAGTCTGGAGTCTATTAGCTATTCAGACCTGCTCTGAACCACGTGGGCAGGGGGCCAGGGCTGCACATTCCGAAATTGTGCCCCCTGGAACGGGAGAAACATCTGCTGTTATCGCGATATCTCCAATTGTAATACCTGAAACTAGGCATAACGTGGTAACACCACACTGGCAAAACACCGCATCCCCTTGGGGCGGAGTTACCAGCGGCACACAGTGAGCTACAGTGGGGTCAGGCCCCCTGAATCTGTTTACTATTTGGGGCACTCCACAAACAACTCTTTGTTGATGGATGGGTTGATGCAAAGTTGAGTATCAAACTTAATTGTGTCATTTCTAGAACTCAGAATCCGTCCAGGCTAGGAGCCCGGCTGGCATCTCTCTTACTTTCTCTCTCCCTTCCCTCTCTCTCTCTGCAACTGCCCTCTTTCTGCCTTTTCTCTCTCTCTCGGTCTCTCTCTCCCTCTCGTTCTCTCTCTCCCTCTCTTTCTCTCTCTCTCGCTCCCTCTCTCTTTTTCATTCTATATCTCCTTCTTTATCTCTCCCTCTTTCTCTTCTCCTCTCCCTCTCACTTTCTCTCTCTTGCTCTTGCTCTCACTCTCTCTTCCTCTTTCTCCCTCTCTTCCCCCTCTCTTTATCTTTCTCTTTCTCTCTCCGCTCTGTCTCTATTTCTTTCTCTCTCTCACCGTCTCCATTTTTTCTCTTTCTCCCTCTCTCTTCCCCCTCTCTCTCTCACTCTCTCTCGCTCCCTCTGTCTTTCATTCTATATCTCCTTCTTTATCTCTCCCTCTTTCTCTTTTTCTCTCCCTCTCACTTTCTCTCTCTCTTGCTCTCTTTCTCACTCTCTCTCTCCGTCCCCCGTCTGTGTCCCTCTCTCTCTTCCTCTTTCTCCCTCTCTTCCCCCTCTCTCTGTCTCTTTTTCTTTCTCTCTCCTCTGCCTCTATTTCTTTCTCTGTCTCCCGTCTCTATTTCTTTCTCTCTCTCCCGTCTACATTTCTTGCTCTCTTTCTCCCTTTCTCTCTCTCTCTCTCTTTCTCCCTCTCTCTCTCTCTCTCTCTCTCTCTCTCTCTCATTCTCTCTCTCTCTTCCTCTGTTTCTCTCTCTCTATATGTGTTTATCTCTCTCTTTCTCTCTTTCTCTGTTTTTCTCTCTCTGTCTCTCTGTGTTTCTCTCTCTCTTGCTCTCCCTCTTTTGCTCTCTTTTGCGGTCTCTATCTTCCTCTCTCTCTTTTGATGTCTCTCTCTTCCTCTCTCTCTCTTTTGCTGTCTCTCTCTTTCTTTCTCTCTTTCACCCAATCTCTTTCTTTCTCTATCTCTTTCACCCACTCTCTTTATTTCACTCTTACTCTCACGCTTCCTCCTGCTGAAATGCAGAACACGGGGAGGATGAGCACAGGTCAGATAGCTCCGAACTGCCCTGTTTGGCCTCAGCCCCTCTCCCTCCATGAAGGCTGTGGGGGCTTCTTCCTCCTCGGCTAGGGTGTATGTCCCAGGGAGTGTAACATACAACAACACACCTCCCCAGCCAGAGTCTATTCCAACCACTCATTGAAGACTCTTTCCGGTTCTGGGCTTTCCTGTCACAACTGACTTAGAAATGGTCCCTATTCGACCCTATACTCATGTCTTCAGCAGAGAAAACACTGATTGATTTTTAGGTCTCAGCCTGGCGAAAGCAGCGCTTGCGCTGCCTCGCCATGCAGAGGGCTTCTTGGAATCAATACGGATTATGAAGCCGTGTTTCAGCTCAGCCTGCAGTTTTCATTCGTGCGCGTCGTTTGGCGAGGCTACCTACCCCTTACCGGAGAGCCCACGTATGAGACTGTATTTAGCACAAGAGTTTCACATGTATGGCACCGCCCCTAACTCCTTTGGAGACCTCATCTCCAGACTTTCTTCGTGACAGTGGAATCCCCTCTAATTCTCAGATGTGAACAGCATGGGACTTGCCTCAATTTGGGACCTTCATGCCACAGCTTTAGATCATCAGCGCGCAACTTAGCCTCCCCAAGTTGATGCGCTTAAACTTTTTTTATTCATTGCTTCTCTTTTCAACCTCGTTGTTCGTGTTTCACGTTCCTGACTTATATTTGAAAACTAAGTTGTGTGTCCCGTATATCATGTAGAATATGCGTTCAGGACCTGGACCCTGTAACCGTGACCAATAGGAACAAGCATTAAAAATGCAATAGGTCTCGCCTTTCATAAAGTTAAAGCCATTTGCTTTGCTATACAACACCATTAGCAAAGCAAATGGCTTTAACTTAATCAAAGGCGAGACCTATTGCATTCTTAATGCTTGTTTTTCTCAGAAAGAGATACTCCATTGTTACTTGGTGTTTGTATAGGGCGCAATCTGCTATGAGTATAGCATTGCAGTGCTCTTCCGAAGTCCGGGGATGTGCTTCCGGTACACACGAGTTTTATTCGGTTTGTGAAGATGTTCGGTCAATAGAGCAAGTGAGATTGAAACTTTGCTGACTGGTTGTGTAAGCATTGATGCCCTGTGAGTCGACGCCCATGGAGATATCCACACAGAACCCCCCAAATAAAGCTGTAATTTATTACCTTGTTTACAATACTGAACTATTTGCCGTGCCACATTCTGGTGATAATTTGTCACATTTCCAGATGCTGCTCTAAACGATTTGGGCAGCGGTCTGAGACCAGAACTCATTCAGTCAGTAGTATGAGGTGTCCCAAGCTGCTAATCCAGCTTGCGCACTGATTGCTCCAGTTACGGCATTGTGGCTTTATGACATGAGTATCAACAACCATACTTGTGTGCCCTGATAACTGTGCATTCAGTAGGTAAGTGCGCAATTCACATCACAGATTTTAAAAACATCTCAATTGCTTATTTCACACAGTGTTGGGTACTTGAAGTCTGCATCCACTTGACTGCACTCCTGGTCTTGGACGATTTCCAAATTAAAATGCTTAACAGCTCTAGAAGTCGGGTTGAGTGATGGCTATTATCCCCTCTTGTCTTTTTGCACTCAAGGAGGAGGAGAATTTCTCCTCACAGTCATTTGGTGTAATTCTTCTGCTGTAATTACGTTAATCAGTTGCAGCCCGCCAGACCTATTGTCTAGAATTGTTGACCAGGTATCTAAACTAATTTCAGGTGGGCTTCTTGATGACTCACACAGTCTTCTGGTAAGGAACTTTATGTCCCCTCAGAGATTAACACCATGGCATGTCTTGACCTAACTGCCGTGGAGTTCAGGTATTCTCTGCTTTTCCTATTAACATCAAAGGTCACAGTATGAATTAGGATATATTCTTATGCCTTTTTGAGCTCATAGGATCCAACAGTGTGTGACCCACTCAGTACTAACAACACACCTTCCAGTTCTTCAGGTTCCTGAAGTAAGCCTCTGCTCAGAAATAAATACTCCCAGAAGGGTATAAGGAGGTGCTTTTGTTTGTCATAGGAAACACAAGGAGATGATGGACGGAGCGCTGAAACGTTTCAGTCACTCACCCCCAGTCACAGATCTGGGTTGAATCCATCATCCTTCTATAGCTCACTTTGCCACCTCAGTTCAAACCCAGCTATATGCAAATCAGTCTTGACCCTGTTCCTCATGGGAACAGTCCAGCCCGAACTGCCAAGCCAGGTCGTGTCTGGACCTGAAACAAGCATCCTGGAACCGGTTTTGGTGTAACAGCCCTCATCAGCCAAGCTAGTTTGAATCCAGTGGCAAAGTGAGCAAGGGACCCATGTCTGGGCATACCCTGGCAACTTAGGGCGAACAAAGCAAACACAAAGAGATAATAGACGGAGTGCTGAAACTTTTCAGACACTCACCCCCAGTCACAGAAAGACTTTATTTTCTTCTTGGCAGCTCGCTGAAGTCTATTTTTTCAATATTGTAAGATTCTGGTAAGCAGCGCAGCATGTGCCTGTGTTACGCGGTAGGAAAAAATCATTAAAGAAAACATATGTGTAACTACACAAGTAAAAGGGTCAGTCCTCATGAGAGGTTACAAATGTAGACAAGGCGGTACTAAGGAGGGACTAGCAAACCTATTAACGAATCAGAGGCCAACATTTACAAAGGACAATGACAAAAGCCAATGTAATATCTGGGTGGTAGTGGGCGGAGCTTTAAGTCCATACATGAATACAGCATGCCTCACAGAGCAGCGCATGCACTGCTCAGGCTCGACCTAAAAAAGAACTAAAAGCCTACTACTTAGTGCCGTCTTTCTTCATGATTGTGCTATTTTTATGTCCCAACAGTAAGGACTTGTAATGATTTCTCAATTAACCTTTTAATTCACACTACCGTATTATTTGTCTTAGCCCCACCCTGACTTTTCACTATTGCTTATACATGGTTATCTTTGTAAGTAACTTTGTAAAGTGCTGTCTCAAAACAGCTGAAATATAAAAAACAGCTCTGCGCTTCGGCTCATTTTGCTGCACAAGTTAGAAAGTGAGTACTTGTACTGTAAATGTGTGATGTAAAAAATGAACAGCGATTACTTGTTCCTAACCTCTCCTTTCAGCATTACATCCTAGTATCTGTAATCTGTTTTCAATAAGTCCGCAGTCAAATCTTCTATTGTTAGAACCTCGCGTTTGAGATGCTCCCGCTGTAATAAAAATGCTCACTGTTGCCTGCCATCTGCGCATTGGAACTCGGTTTGTATTATATTTAAAAGCCTATAAAAATGGTGGTCTGTGCGAGAAACTTGCATTGGTTGGCAACGTAAAGACACTGGGGAGCAGACTGAAAATCTGTCACTGACGGTCAGTGCGAGAAGCAGGTTATTGTGTGTAGTGAGGAGCTTGCACTGCTAGACAGTGAGAGGAAATTTACAGATGTGTGACCTCTGGCCCCAGCACTCTTACTCTGGCATCAATCACAGTCACCCTTTTTACTCCTAAAGTTGAAACAAATACAACATTGTTCAACACAAGAAGAGTGTTAAAGTTCAAAGAGTTTAAGTATGAAAATGATTGACAAATTATTGCGATAAAAACAACACAGTGTGGTACAGATACAGAAAGAAGAGGCCAGGTCTAGTCTTGGGCATCAATTTTTAGGAACTTGAAGGTGAGGTGCTTTATTATCTTGTTTGGCTGGTAATGATACTGCTAAATTCCCTCAGTTGAACAGTCGGGTGTATTTTTTATGTAAAGAAGGTTTGCTCTCATGCTTTTGTATGTGTTTCTAATTTTACACAGACAAATTAAGTTTGCTTGATCACTATCATGCTTGGCTAAAAGACTGCTCTATTCATCTAGATCTTTTTCTAAAAGATTGTTAATGCTACGAAAGTTACACAGGCCATCATTTCATTTTGACTTACCTCTTATTAGCACCGAACAAATCATTCCACCATGCTTAAACCAGTGAGCACTGACAAAATGCATAACCCTGGAAGCACACTGTTGCAGATCAACAATATCTGGAATTTCCTCTAAGTCCCAGCTGCTGTGGACACTTTCTTATTAATACCACTGCAGTATTTCAGAGCTTTGACCAGCTAAGTCCTAAAGCGTGCGAGCCCAAGTCAACTAAAGAAAACCTTCACAAGACAATTTTCAAAAACATAGAGGTTTATTCACAATTTAGGAACTATTACGGAAAGAAAAATACAGCTTGTCAGCCAGCCTAAATCAGCATCACTATAATTCATATGTCAAGAGAAAACATCTAAAAATAAGGTCAAATGACAATCCAACAAAATGATAGCCTTAAAGAAAGAAGCAAATAGTCTTGTAAAATACCAAAGTAAAAAGTCAGCAAGAGGATAGATATGAAGTCTGCCTCTGAAGAATAGGGAAAACGCTCTGTAAATCTAAACCAAATAAACAGACTGTCATGGAGTCTGTCTTCGAAGAAACAAGAACAAGGTCTGGCACACATCCCAGACAAGGCACATTTTATTGTTTCAAAGGATTAGTAAACCATGCTCTTCACATGGTTTGAGGTGGGTTCTTGGTCTGAATTAATAAAGTTACATGACATAAACCAATCAACATTCACAGAAATTGTGTTACATAAAACTGGCTACTCTGTGGACCAGCCACAATATTAATAATTCCCTTTACCCTCCATGCTGTTGATATGACATTTAACAAATAAACAATAAACCATTTAAAATGAATGAGCAAACATTTGTGACAGCAGGCAGAATAATCTTGATTATTGTAATATTTGAGAACATCTCTGGCATGGCTTCCTTCAAAGCACAAGTTAGTTACAGTATGTGAAACTGCACCACAACATGAACCCCATTTTAACTATTTTATGAAAAGAAGTCACACAGAAGAGAAAATCATTCCCATAAGAAACTTTCCTTGCAAGTTTTAAAAGCCATGTTGTCTTCAGGTGTCAGTGCAAACAGAGAACGACCCAGTCATTTATTTTGTGACCTGTTTATGCTAACTTAAACACACAATTAAACGTTATTTTCAATTAATAAATATGCTCTAACAAATTGTTCCTTGTATTGGTTCTAAGACACACGTACGTGAAAACATAAACTGTGGAATGGACTTGCGATCTTCCATAGACTAAAGTATCTGTCCACTAGTGAGCAGGGGATGTTATTGTTGCAACTGCAGGACTGCCTTCAACCTATCCAGTCTGGGTTTAGAAAGCTGGTTGTAGTTAAACAAACAGAGGGTAGCATCCTGGCATGAGAAAATATCAAATCTTTGAAGGCTAAGTTACAATTGTCACCCTGCAGATAATGTTAAAAGTTTGAGTTCTGGGGGTAGTAGTGTGGAATTAGTCAGTTTAGTCAAATGGTATTGAAGCATTTCGCTGTTGGAAGCAGAAAAAAGGGGATGGTACTGATCCTAGATTAGAATTTGTATTCTGAAATGAATATCAAGCAACTAACGGACTAGACTTAATCGCCTCCCACCATTTTCACACTGTGCAACAGTGTCCACTCCTCACACCTCCCACCACTGCCTCCTTGACATTGCCAATCACCATCATCTCCTCACACCAGGGCCAGCTGCATTGCACACCCACCAGTAGGTTCTTACAGTGCCTACTACTGCCAGCTCTTCATTATGGCCATCAAGGTCCACTCTTCATGGCAGGCGCAACTGGACAGTGCATGGAGCTGATACTGGAGGGCAGAGCAATAGGAGGGGGTTCGTCAGCAGGTCAAGAAGCTGGCACTTGTGGGCAACATATGCAAGGGGCATTGGTAGGCAATATTGGGAACATTGATAAAAGCTAACACCTGTGGACACTTAAGGGCAATACAGGGAGGTTGTTCCCCCCCAGTGCCAGCTTCTCACTCTGCCTGTGTGAGCCAAGTCTTCATTCTGCTCACCGATACAGACTCCTTATGGTGCCCTTCAGTGTCTACATCTGAGACTGCACACTAGAGAATGTTCCGCATACTGCACAGCAGTGCCATCTCCTTAAAAGAAAACAGAAGTGCTTTTTTCCTCACGCTGTCCACCTAAGCTTTTTTCTCTTACTGAACACCAGTGCCAGCGACTCATGCTTCCCACCAGAGCCTTCTTCCACAACTGTCCATTATTCCACTTCACTCTCCCGACCAATGATATATTCCAGCCAGTGCCAGCTTTCACAAAGCCACTAACCGCAATTCCTTTGATGGCCTGCCAGTGCTTCCTCTGAATACTGATGGCAGTGTGGACTCTTCAGGCTGTCTGCTAGTGCCAGCTTCCCACACTGTCCACCAGTGCCACCACCAGATACTCTTACCAGGGCCTGTGTTTCACACTGTCCATCAGCGCCTGCTACCCAAGTTGACAGGTGCCTGCTCCTTGCACTATCCATTAATGCATACTTTTCACAGTGCCTGCTTCTCACACTTAGCATCAGTGCCTGGTTATTTTTCTGCTTTTGTCTGCCTGATATACTACCTACTAATCCTTAGCCACTCACTTTTCTCAACCTGTGCGAGATTCTCTCACAGTCCACCAATGCTAACATCGTAAACTTCCCATCAGTTCATGCTCTCCACACTGCAAACTAGTGGCAATTCCTCACACATCTAACTAGTGCCAGCTGCCACCTAGTGCCCAATCCCAATGCACCTATCAGTACCAGCTTCTCCGCCGTCAACCATTGACATCTCTTGGTATCTACTATCCACTCCTCACAATTTTTTTAGAAATTATCTATATCGCCCACAGTGCCAGCAGCTCACAGTGACCACCAATGCTTGCTTCCTACACTGCTCGCCTGCTCCAATTTATGCCCAGCATTGTCTACTCTACTCTGCACGTTGTCCACCACTGCATTAGTTTCACATGGACTACATGTTCATGCTCCTCATACTACAAGCCAGTGTTTGCATCTCACACTGCACCAGTTCTCACAGCTTCACTAATGTCAGCTACAGTGTGCACTAGGGCCTGCTTCCTATGTTGCCCAACTATGGGGCATATCAGCAACAACCGGCGATAATTATCGCTAATCGCACTTAGCGCTAGGATAATTATCGCCAGCTAGCGTGGATTTTTATCGCTGATATAGCGTGCTATTAGCAACGCTTATCTCAAAAGCGATAAAAATCCTAGCGCTAACTGCCTAACGTGAGATTATCGCTGGAAACCCAGCGATAATCTCACGAAATGTGGCGTTAGGTTGTTGATAGGGCCTCACAAACTTAGCCATGATATCCACCTTCGATAGGATATCATGGCTAAGTCAGTCCTGAAGCAGGCGTAAGGAAAGTAACGATAACAGGAGTTATCGCTACTTTTCCTGCCGCTATGCTTCATAGCGTGGGGCTTGATGATAGGAGAAATGTCGCTTACCTGACCTGTCATGTCAGGTCAGGAACGCCCACTTTGCATCTCATTAGAGATGCAAAGCTGGGCGTTAAGTATAGGTGCGCTAATTCAAGGTTTCACGTGTTAGCATGACCCTGCTAATTAGGCGATAAAATTATCGCCCCTTTTCGGCCGAAAACGGCTGCAAAAGCGGCGATAATTTTCTATCGCCGCCTTGTAAATATGCCCCTATGTATTTTCCTTCACTGCCCACTAGCATCAGCTTGTCACAGTGTCAACAAAAATTAAAAGTGTCAGACTCCAGATCTGCAGCACAGTTACCAAATTCTCACTCTGCCCAACCGTGTATCTTTGTGCACTCTCCATTAATGCCAACTATAGGCACTGCCCATAAGGTCTGGCTCTCTATACTGCCTGGACCTGTTAAAGCCTCACATTTTGCACCTGTGTCCACTCCTTACATTGACTACCGGTAACAGCTTCTCACAGGGTCCACCGAAATAAGCTTCTGCTCAGCCCACCAGTCCAGGTTCTCACATTGCCTGCCAACGACACTTTTTTACACTAACTACCAGGGGTGGGTTTTCATATTGTCTACAGTGGCATATTCTCATATTGCCCACCAACGAGAGTTTCTTCAACTTTGTACAAAATATAGTGCAAGACTCTAAATCTATACATCAGTTATCAGATCCTCACCCTGTAGATTGTTGCCAGAATCCCCACACTGTCTACCAGTGTCTCAGTCCGCCCACTAGTATCCTCTTCTACCGCTGCCCACCAGTGGGTTTTCACACTGCCCACCGCTGACAGAAATTGTACGCATGTTATTGTGTAAAAATATTGAAAATATTAATGACAATAAAAGAGCCATATAAAATACATTTTCACCAATCATTTTACCAATTATTCAATTTCAGTAGACCCCCTCTCTCCTCCACCTCACTCAGGGGTATTTGTACAAGCCCCTATCGCCACGGGAACGTCACTTTTTAGGACGTTCCTGTGGCGATAGGGCTTCACCTTATTTACAAGGCAGTGTTAAGCCACTTAATGTGGATTAACACTTCCCTGTAACTAAGGCCCCCTTTCCGGCTATGCTTAGTGTGAAAGCGGTGGGCAGTTGGTGTTGCGGTGGGCGTTCCACCGCAACACCCATTGATTTTTACGCTGCCCCTCTTTACAAGGGCAGTGTAAATAAGAGGCAGTGCCAAAATTAAGACCAGGGAAAACCTGGTCTTAATTTGGTGAAACGAGGAGAAATTCTTTATTTTCCTCCTTTTTGCATTTTCCATGTGTGCTGCCTGGTGCAGCATACATGCAAAAAGCAAAACTTCCTGGATTGTTTATGTGTAGGAAGGTTCCCCTTCCTGCACATAAACAATCTTTAAAACAAATGACATTTTGTAACTTCCATGTGTGCTGCTTTACGCAGCACACATAGAAGTGACAAAACGGCATTTAAAGATTGTTTATGCACGCAGACACCCTTGCACTATGGTGCAAGAGTGCATGCATTGGCGCTAGGCAGCTAAGCGGAGCGCCAGTGCAGGGGGAAACGCAAGGCTGCACCATATTCTAGTAAATATGGCACAGCCTTGCAGTTTTGAAGTGGCGGAGTGAGGCGTTAAGCCATGATCTTTGTACATATGCCCCTCAGCCTTTCTCTCTGCAGTCTTTTTTCCAGACTTCCACTCTCGCTTTTGTTTTTCTACTCTCTCTCCCTTACTTAATCTGTCCTGCACTCCAGTCTCTTGCTTACCGATCCACTTTACCTCTCCAAAGAGTGGCAATCCTGACCCCTTCTCCGCCTGTCTCCCCCTGCCACCTGTCGCAGGACAGCCTGAGCCGCTACTTATAACTCAAGGTGATGGAAAAGGTGAGCATTTATCAGAGGGCCCTTTTAAAGCTACCTGCACCTACAATCCATGTTGTTGGGCATACCAGACGTTGACTAAGGAGGGCCCTAGGTAGTACTGAGACACTATTTTTAGCTCTCAAGTGACTCATTTTAATGTAAAGTTGGAGTGGCATTTCATTATTGATGGAACTCCCACAAAATTGATAGGTTGACACGTAAAACATTCCTAGTTCTGGTACGTGTGGTCTGACGAGGGGCTGCATGCTTTGGAAGAACTGACGCTTGACTATGGACTGGAACCTGGCAGTTTCTGCTTTACTCGGCCCTCAGGGGTGTCATGCATGGGATGTGGGGCACGAATTCGAGGACACCTCCCATTGGGGTTCCGTCAGAGGTGGCACTGACTGGAGGGGTTTGCACCAAAGCTATCATTTACTTATACACTGGTTTGCAGCTGCACTCCGGCGGGAAAACTAAGACACTGCAGGACTGCTGGAAGGCCGCACCACCTATCAATATATCGGATAAGGTCTGGACTCGTCTTCATTTGGTTCGGCAAGTGACACGCAATGCCCAATTCTGAGTTTTCAATTTCAATACCATCACCACGCATATCTAAGTCCGGTGGGGGAGGATGTATACAAGGACGAATAATAAGGGGCATATATAAAAGCCCTTATCGCCATCACAACGTCAATTTCAGTGACGTTGTGATGGCGATAGGGGCCTTGACTTATTTACAAGGCAGCGTTAAGCCACTTAACGTGGGTTAACGCGGCCTTGTAAATAAGACACCCTTTCACACTGTGTTTAGCATGAAATGGGAGGGCAATGGGTGTTGCAGTGGGCTTTCCACCGCAACACCTATTGATTTTGACGCTGCCCCCTATTTACAAGGGCTGCGTAAATAAGAGGCAGCACCAGAATTAAGACCACAGAAAACCTGGTCTTACAATGCGCAATGAGGAGAAATGTTTCATTTCTCCTAGTTTTTGCTGTTTTCATGTGTGTTGCGTTGTGCAGCACACAAGAAAACAGCAAAAGGCCTATGATTGTTTATCTACAGGAAGGTCCCCCTTCCTGCATATAAACAATAATATTTTTAACCCTTTCGCTGCGGCGGGAATTCCGCCGCAGCGCTGGGGGGTGCGGGGGGGCAGCGCGGTGGCGCTGTGCTCATGACGGAGCCGCTCCGTCATGAGCCACGGTTGAGCTGTGCTCATGACGGAACGGTTCCGTCATGACTCCGCCCATTTGCGTTGTCCCCCCCGCACAGGCGGGGAAACAGCGCCGCGTAGGCGGAGCGGCCGCCAACGGCCGTGACATGACGGAACCGTTCCGTCATGAGCACATGGCAACCGTGGCTCATGACGGAGCGGCTCCGTCATGAGCGTGCAAGGGGTTAAAATACCGTCTTGCAACTGCTATGTGTGCTGCATTAAGCAGCACACACAAAAGTTACAAAACGACATTTAAAGACCTTCCTGCACATCAGCTATCTTCCCCTGCATGCAGAAACCCATGCACTATGATGCAAGGGTGCCTGCGTTGGCGCTAGGCTGCTAAGCGTAGCACCATCGCAGGGGGAAACGCAGGGCTGCCCCACATTCTTGTAAATATGGTGCAGCCCTTCGTTTCTGAAGTGGCGGAGTGAGGCATTAAACCAGGAAGGCTAATGCTTCACTCCACCACTTCCCTTGTACATATGCCCCTAAATGCCCTAGGTGTGGGACGAATGAGGTAGACTTTGTACACATGGTATGGTCGTGTGTGGTGTTATCCCCCTTTTGGCAGTAGGTGACTAGTGTGGCGGAAGCGACGGGCTTCCTGTTCTCACTGGACCAGGTCCGGTGTCTACTGGACATGCGATATATTTCTAAGAAGAAGAAGGAACTGCTTCGCTTTCAGAACCAGGCCTGGATCCTTGCTAAGTGATGCATCGTCATGGCGTGGATTTCGGATGCAGCTCCCCCTTTGAGCCAGTGGCACGGTGAGATGCGTAAATGGGCTGTAGTTGAGCTGGCGGTACATAGAATGTTACGCACAACGGGGAGAGGGGAGAACTGCCCTGGCCGACGAGATCATTACCTGGAGAAGCTGAAGGGAAACTTAGGTAACCGTCCCCTGTCAAGGCCCCTGCATCCCAACTGGAGAACCGTGTAGAATGGGGGGACAATCACATCACCCGACCATTTGATCCCCAGTGTTGCCCTGGTGACAGGGCGGTGCAGGAGCTGAATGTGTGCCAATAATCACTGATGCTCAGAAAGAGGGAGTCCTGATGGGGAATCGAGAAACGAGCAAGGCACCGGGCAGCACGGGTGATGGGGTGGGCATGGTTTTGTTTGTTGTACCTTTTGTTTCTGTCTTTTGGACGTTGTTCATGATGAAACATGTTTTTTTGCTGTTGCTTCTTCTCATGATTCTTCTTGTATGCCAAGCATATATGCTTTTTGTTATGGCTGTTAGTCCTCTTGCTCCTCCATGGTGGACAGTATCTATGTAGGGGAGCGAGGGACTGATCATGTTGTGTTGTTATGATCAAGCATGAGCAATGTATCTCGGACTTCCCTTCTCTGACCCAGTTGTTGGTACTGTAAGTGAAATATGAACCTTCTACACATGAAAAATACAATAAACATATATTTTTAAAACATTCCTAGCTCTGGCTGTATAATGTCACAGTGTAAACGTAGGCAATGTTAGTGCAAACCATTGTCTTATCATACAAAAGCCAGACCTATTTGCTTTCTTTGTAATTAAATAGAACAGCGGCTCTGAGACCAGCACGTACACTTTTCAGAGGTGCTAACTCATCCATATGTTCAGCTGAGCACCCTCAGTCACCCCACCTATCAAGCTGTCAATAGCCCTGAGTCACTCACTGCCATGAAACACATCCATAGGCGGCAATCTCTGGCAAGAGACCATAACCCTACCATTCTCCTTGGCCATCAATGCTCTAAAATCATTATCCGTCTGTACACCAGCTGATACTTCTCTATTGCTCCTCCCATCCATACTTCAAGTAGAAATTGCTCTCAAGCCAAAACCGCGCCATACTTCCAGATTATCCCACACTCAATCATTCATCCAGTCGAGACTGTTCACAGACCAAAAGTCATCAAAATCTCTGGTAGCAACAGCTTTTTGAACCTGTAACCCAACCGTATCTGTAGCAGACCCCTTATTCTAGAACCTGGTGTTTGAGGAGTCGCACAATGACATCACCATTCTAACTATCTATGTTTATGTTCTTTCAGGTGACTCCACCATTTGTCTTTGCTGCTTTCACGAGGCACTACGTGGCTGGGGGTGTCATCTCGCTCTTTGTGGAGGTGAACAGTGTCTTCCTGCACACCCGCCTGCTGCTGAAACTGAGTAACGCCCAGGACTCGGCCATATACCAAGTCAACAAGTACTTGAATCTTCTCACCTTTGTAACCTTCCGCTTGGGCGCTCAGATCTACCTCACCTCGTACCTTCTTGGCAAGATGATGGAACAGCATGGTGCTTACTTACTGGTGCGCAGCTCGGTGTCTGACACCCTGATCCTGTTCTCTCTCTGCACTGTGGACTGCATGATTGCGATCTACCTGTATCGGCTAGTGCGGGCCGACTTCCTCTCACGGCCCAGGACCAGCAGAGCAGGCCAACAACAGAATAACAAGTTTCTAACCGACTAATCTGAAAGGCCTAAACATGGCCAGAGGGGCTTGAAGACATATTGCAAGCTGTGAAAATGGACTAGCAGGCATCTGTTTTATCAACGAGTCAAACACCAAATGCCCTGAGCAGACCTCTGATGAAGAGTGAGCGCTTGTGCTTTCTACAGAGCAGGGTCCAGATACTTCAAGATGCACATTAGTAACAGGTCTGCGCGATGGGCTATCGTTTTATGGCATTCCACCTTCTGCTCAGGTTCCCACATTTAGACTATGAAATTAAACATTTTCTATGGACGGCATGTGCCTGTCCTTTCTCAGGTACCCATAGTTGAATTACAATTCTTATACAGCATCTCACACCACCCAGGGTGCAAACGTTACAGTGGTATGAGGTTTATAAGAACAAAGCAGTTGTCCAAGTTATCGCAGTGCATTAAGTGGCAGCCATAGGGAATGAACTTGAGACTTTAGAAACCAAACTCTTAATGGTTTCACCCAGTCTGGCACTTTCTACCAAAGTGCCCATGCAATACATGTCCTACAAAACCATAAGGGCTGCTTTGACTGTCTTGTTAGGCTGTGCATAATCTGGCATCTCGACACTAGTAGGGATTTTTCCATTGTAGCTGTTTAGTATAATTGAGAGCCCTGAAGACTTTTTGATGCTGCTCATCATAATCTGGAAAAAGTCAACAAGTATCTCTTGCGGTGCCTGAAGGCAAATTAGGTATTTCCAGCCGCGCTCCAGTCTCTGATAGACCTGCAGGACTTGGGTTGATCATAACATGTTTCTGACTCTTGCCTATCAGAGACGCCAACCTATGTACAGGGCCCACTAGAAATGGGAGGACCTTCTTCCACAGCGTTTTCCACATAATTATTGATTTATTCTGCATGCCATATAATCCACCTGTTCTATATTTTGTAGCTTTCACCAAAAAGATGCATGTCTATCTCAGACGGATCAACATGTATTGAAACAAGCACCAGACAAGGAGCCGCTCCCTGGCAGACCTGCTGCAAAGGTTAAATGGTCACCTTTCAATTGCTGATTGTTTTATTCGGGGAACAAACTGGCACTTGTGAGTTAAAGTATATGCCCACAAAGTATCAATATGTACTATAATGACAAAATATTGTCACAAAATGTGCTGCACTATTCACCTTTTCTCGCTGCATAATTTAGTAAACCCTGCCATGTAACTTGGCCCTGCATTGTCTCCTAATTCCTGTTGCCCCGCCTACATGAAATTGTCATAATAGTAGTAAAACACCGCCTTAAACAGAGAGTGTAGGTGCAAAGACATTATTCCACTTACTGTTATTTTATGCTGCTGCAGGTAGCTGGCTGGATAATGTTGGAAGCCACTGTTTTCTATCTCATTCAATATCAGTGCCTTAACTAGCTAAAACAGGAAGAGATGTGCTCCGATTTCAATACAATAAACGTGTTTGAAAATTATTCTTGTGTTTATTAACCTTACTGTTGGGACAATCCCATTTTATGCATGGTCACCATAGACTTTTCGCCTTTTGCTGAACCCTGTTTTATTGCTGGTTTTTAGTCTTTGCTCTCTGGGGCACTGCTGTCTAGTGCCCAGCGTATGTGCTCTGACCACTAAAACATTTACTAATTCCTTATCAACGCGTTTTAATATTCTATATGGCCATAGTATATGGTGTGAAGATACACCCATGGCATACAGAAATAAGCTTTACCTGGTGATTGTAGCACTTATTGTGCTAACCACAAGTGTAACATGGAACACATGTCTTCAGACCCACCATTTTTCCCTGACTTCTACACTTTTAACCTGCAGTGTGGCCTGTCAAAATAACCCTTCTTCGAGGTAAAACCTCCCTATGAAGTCACTCCTATGTGGACCTTGTAGCCCACGATGTAGGGTGCATGGCATTTAAAAGTGTGACATATAGAAAATTAATGTTACAATGTCCCTACAGTGACGTAGCTCTAAAAGGCCTAGGTGCCTATGTTGAAAACCTGAGTAGAAATTAAAATAGTAATACTGTATCTCAGCAATGGGGCCATGTAGAAAAATAATAAATAACTATTTCTTATAGTTATTGAACTTCCAAGTCAATGGTTCAATCAATCAATCAATCATGGAATTTATATCGCGCACTACTCACCCAGAAGGGTCTCAAGGCGCTTGGGGGAGGGGTCTGCTACTGCTCGAACAGCCAGGTCTTGAGCTGTTTCCTGGAGGCGAGGTGGTCCTGGGTGAGCCGCAGGCGTACGGGCAGGGAGTTCCATGTCTTAGCCACCTGGTAGGAGAAGGATCTTCCTCCGGCGGTGGCTCTCTGGATGCGAGGGACGACAGCGAGGGCGAGGTTCGCGGATCGTAGCTGGCGGGGGGGGGTGTAGAAGGTCAGGCGGTTGTTGAGGTACCTTGTTCCCAGGTTGTGGAGGGACTTGTGTGCGTGGGTGAGGAGTCTGAAGGTGATCCTCTTGTTGACAGGGAGCCAGTGCAGGTCTCTCAGGTGGCTCGAGATGTGGCTGCGTCGGGGAACGTTCAGGATGAGTCGGGCGGAGGCGTTCTGGATGCGCTGAAGTCTTTTCTGAAGCTTGGCTGTTGTTCCGGCGTAGAGGGTGTTTCCGTAATCGAGTCTGCTGGTGACGAGGGCCTGGGTGACAGTCTTCCTGGTTTCGGGCGGGATCCATCGGAAGATCTTGCGGAGCATGCGGAGGGTGTGGAAATATGATGAGGAGACGTCGTTAACTTGTCTGGTCATCGATAGGGAAGAGTCCAGGATGAAGCCCAGGTTGCGAGCGTGGTCCGTTGGCTTGGGTGCGGTGCCTAGGGCCGGGGGCCACCAGGAGTCGTCCAATGCGGAGGGCGATGGTCCAAGGATGAGGACTTCTGTCTTGTCTGTGTTCAATTTCAGGCGGCTGATGTTCATCCATTCGGCGACGTCTTTCATCCCTTCGTGTAGGCTGGTTTTGGCGGTGTCGGGGTCTCTGGTGAGGGAGAGGATCAGCTGGGTGTCATCGGCGTAGGAGATGATGTTGAGGTTGTGTTGGCGTGCGATGGCAGCGAGGGGTTTCATGTAGATGTTGAAGAGGGTGGGGCTGAGCGATGATCCTTGCGGGACGCCGCAGATGACCTCGGTGGCCTCAGAACGGAACAGGGGGAGGCGTACTCTCTGTGTTCTGCCGGTGAGGTAAGAAGTGATCCATTCCAGGGCCTTCCCTTGGATGCCGGTGTCGTTGAGGCGTTGGAGTAGGGTGCGGTGGCAGACAGTGTCAAATGCTGCGGAGAGGTCTAGGAGGATTAGTGCTGCTGTGTCGCTGTTGTCGAGCAGGGTTCGGATGTCGTCGGTGGCTGCGATGAGGGCGGTCTCGGTGCTGTGGTTGGCTCTGAATCCGGACTGCGATGGGTCGAGGGATCCGTTCGTCTCGAGGAAGGAGTTGCTTGTTGACGACCTTCTCGATGACTTTGGCAGGGAAGGGAAGGAGAGAGATGGGGCGGAAGTTCTTCAGGTCGGTCGGGTCCGCTGTTGGTTTCTTCAGCAGTGCACTGAGCTCGGCATGCTTCCAGCTCTCCGGGAAGATGCCTGTGTCGAAGGAGGTGTTGATGATGTCTCGGAGGTGGGGTGCGATGGTGGAGGCTGCCTTGTTGAAGACATGGTGGGGGCACGGGTCGGTCGGAGATCCGGAGTGGATGGTGTTCAACATGCGGGTCGTGTCTTCGGGGGTCACCTCAGTCCATGTCTGGAGGGTGGTGGTGGGGAGCGTGGGTTCGATCGATGGGTGCGGGGGTGGAGCGCCAAAGCTGTTGTGGATGTCGGCAATCTTGCGGTGGAAGTACGAAGCGAGGGAGTCGCAGAGGTCTTGTGAAGGAGTGATGTCATTGCTGACGGTGCTGGGGTTGGAGAACTCTTTGACGATGGTGAAGAGCTCTTTGCTGTCATGGGCGTTGTTGTCCAGTCGTTCCTTCAGAGATTTCTTCTTGGTGGTGCGGATGAGCTGGTGATGTCTTCGGGTGGCGAGTTTGAGGGCGGTCATGTTGTCGGTGGTCTTGTTGAGGAGCCAGGCCTTCTCGAGGGTGCGGCAGGCCTTCTTGGAGTCCTTGAGTTCGTCGGTGAACCAAGGGGCCTTCTTGCTTCTGAGCCTGGTGAGTGGGTTCTTCAGTGGGGCGAGGTCGTCGGCACATGAGGTCAGCCACTGCGTGAGGTTGCGGGCTGCTGTGTTGGGGTCCGTTGTCCTGACAGGTGGGCTCTGGCTGAGGGAGGTGGCGAGCTGGTCGGCGGTGATCTTGCTCCAGTTTCTGTAGGGGACCTGCTTCGGGTGATGGTGGGCCGTATTCTTTCTGAAGCTGAAGTGGACGCAGCTGTGGTCAGTCCAGTGAAGTCCGGTGGAGTGGCTGAAGGTGACGTGCTTGCTGGATGAGAAGACGGGATCAAGCGTGTGGCCGGCGTAATGGGTGGGGGTGTTGACCAGTTGCTTGAGTCCGAGGTTGGCGAGGTTGTCCAGCAGGGCGGTGGTGGTGCGGTCGTTGTTGTTCTCCAGGTGGAAGTTAAGGTCCCCGAGGAGGATGTAGTCGGTGGAGGGGAGGGCGTGTAGGCTGATGAAGTCCGTGATGTCTTCGCAGAACTGTGTACGCGGTCCTGGGGGTCTGTAGATGAGGGTGCCTCTGAGGGTAGTCTTGGGGTCGGTGTGGATCTGGAAGTGCAGGTACTCGGCGGTGTTGAAAGCGTCGATGGAGTCAGTCGAGATGCGAATGGTGCTTTTGTGTACGATGGCGATTCCTCCTCCGGTCTGGTTGACGCGATCCCTCCTGATGATCTTATAGCCGTCCGGGATGGCTATGGCGATGTCGGGGGCTGAGGAGGCGTTCATCCAGGTTTCCGTGAGGAAGGCGACGTCAGGATAAGCGGTGTCGAGGAGGTTCCAGAGTTCCACGGCGTGTCTGTGGACGGAGCGGGTGTTAATCAGGATGCACTTGAGGTGGTTGCTGTTGTCCGTCTTGGTGGGCGCGGTGCCGGGTCGGAGGCAGGAGAAGTTGCAGGATCGGCAGATGAAGGGTCCATGGGTGCGTCGCGGGGATGCTCGGTAGCATCCGGGGGTTCGGCCGGTGTTGAGTGCGGTGAGTGTGGCGGCATCGTAGGTCCTGCGGGGGGGCTGGCGGACGTGGGGACCAGGAGGTCTGGCGCTGGGCGTGGTCCAGGCGCGGACAGGCGCAGACGGGCTTACCTTTGGCGCACCTTCGGCGCTCCCGCTGTGCGCGTCCGCTGCGCGGTCGCTCAGGGGGCGTCATAAGTAAGGAGCCGGGAGGGTGGGTCAGCTGGGAGCCGGGAGGCGGCGTGACCAATGGGGAGCGAGGGGGAGGCGGGTCTGTGGTCAGCGGCGGGAGGAGCACCTATCCAGGGGCAGCGGCAGCGGAAAAAAGGGCGCCAAGAAGGGGCAGCGGCCGGCGGGGAGCAGGAGGCGTCCCCTACCTGGCAGAGAAGAGCAGCGGCGTCAGGCAGGTAGCAGCTAGCGGAGGGCAGCAGGCAGCGGCAGGAAGTGGCAAGCACCAGGATGCGGCGGAGCAGGGGTGAGTAGCGACCGGCTGTGTGGGCACAGGGGGTCACGTTCGATTTTTAATAAATATTATGCAAAATAACTTTTAAAAAGTCACCTATTACCTGCCAAAGCTCATAGAGCTTTCCTCAAGGGCTGGTACAACCGTTTGTAACGACTAAAAAGTTTGGCCGCTTACGGTCTAAAAGTTCTGTTGAAAGCTGGGCAGCTAATCTCATAAATTCTATCCCTTTACCTCACGCAAATCCTACAATGGCTAATGCCAGTTTTAACAGTTGGCTGGAGTCCTCTTTGGACTCTGTTCTCCCAAAGAAAGAATTATGCCATCGAGTCGGGCACAATAAGAAAGCGTGGTACTCCCATAAACTTCGACAGTTTAACCAGTCCTGCAAACAATTTGAAAGGAATGGAGGAAGGATTTTTCAGAGATTAGTAATAGCAACTATAGAGAAGCACTTAAGCTTTATAAAAACGAAATAAAAGCTGCTCAAGCCTCTTATTATCATGAAAAAATTGCTTCCACCTCTAATTCCCCTAGGGAAATTTTTTAAATTATGAAATCCTTGCTCTCCCTTCCTAGTCCTCTTACTGATTCTGATGATGCTCAAAAGCGTTGTGATGAAATAGCAAATTTTTCTCCACAAAAGTCCACAATATGTATTCTACGTTTTTGCAAACTACCTCAGATACAAATCCATGGCCTACTCATCAAGTCATGTTGGAGGAATTCGCTCCGCTGACCCTACCGGCCCTGCAGAGACTTCTGAGGGACCTTAAATCGGGATCTCCGGCAGATCCTGCTCCACCGACCATTCTTAATCTGGTCTCAGAGATTGTTACTCCAGTTATTCTGGACACAATAAATTCCTCCCTTACAATGGGGCAGGTTCCGCTTCTTTGGAAACAAGCCAGAGTCAAAGCCCCTCTAAAAAAAAAACAATTTAGACCCTGAGGACTGGGCTAATTATCGCCCCATCTCTTTGTTGCCAGGAATTAGTAAACTTGTGGAAAAATATGCTAATTCCATATTGGCAGTCTTTTTGGAGGAAAATAACTGTCTTCATTCCACCCAGACCGGCTTCAGGTGCCATCAGGGCACGGAGACCGCCCTCCTCGCCGTAGTCGAAGAGTCTAGAAAGATCTTGGACAACGGAGGCTGCGCCGTAATCATTTTATTAGATCTCAGCGCAGCCTTTGATACGATTAATCATCAAATCATGATCCAGAGACTTAGGGAGGTGGGAGTAGGAGGGACAGCCCTTAAATGGTTGCAGTCCTTCCTTTCAGATAGATCATTTGCGGTCTTCGAAGAGGAGGTTCTTTCGAATCATATCCCTCTGCAGTGTGGAGTTCCCCAGGGATCTTCTCTTAGTCCTACCATGTTTAATATCTACATGAGGCCCCTTGCGGAGGTGGTAGTTGGCTGGGGTATCCACACTGTTATGTATGCTGACGACACCCAGTTGGTGGTGTCCCTTAGTCGGCAAGACAAAGCAGGATCGGATTCAACCTCCTGCCTGGAGAAGGTCTCGGAGTGGATGAATCTGTCCTTTCTTAAATTGAACGGTGCCAAGACAGAAATTATGATACTGGGCCATGCGTCCCCTGTGAATTTAGATCTTATGTGGCCCAGCTGTCTTGGCCCCCCTCCTGTCCCAAAGAAACAAATTAAGAGTTTGGGCGTATGGTTTGATTGCAATCTCAATTTTACAGTGCAAGCACGTAAAGTTGCTGGTAACTGTTATGGCCTTCTTAGAATGATAAGGAAGATTCTTCCGTTTGAAGCCAGGCGTATGTTGGTCCAAACTCTCATTCTATCGCGGATGGATTACCTGGGTGCGCCACAAGGAACTACGAAGATCTTACAGACTGTTCAGAACTGTGCGGCTCGCCTCTTAATGAATGTCCCGAAATGTTGTTCTGCTAAGATAGCACTCAGTCGGTTGCATTGGCTTCCTGTTCAGGAAAGAATCAGGTTTAAGGCAATGTGCATTATCCATAAGTCTATTGTTGGTAATGGCCCTCCTATCATCCAGTCTATGGTGCAATTATATCGCACCAATAGAACTCTTAGATCCAATAATAAACAACTTCTTGTAGTCCCTAGGATTAAACGGTCACGGACGGGAGGCCGGCGGTTTTCATACAATGCCGCCAAGGGCTGGAACTAGCTTCCAGACCCTATTCGTCTTGAACATGACTATCTCAGGTTCACGAAGCAGTTGAAGACCTTTCTCTTTCCATGATTAGTGGTGAATGATAAGGTGTCACAGAAAGCGCTGGGATGCCCTTGGGTAGCCATGCACTATATAAGTGTGTATTCATTCATTCATTCATAGAGGGGTAATTTACATAAGCTCGCCAGCTTCTCTCAGCCTTTGCTCCACCTTGAATAGATGTGAATGAGGTGTGAAGTGCCTCCCAGGAGCAAACAATAGGCTGACCTGAATGGGAAGAGATGCCTTCTCTGAGCTCAACATAATGTGCAGGAAAGGAGCTGTGTGCCTCCTTTTCACTACACAGTGTCAAATCCTGATTGACAGGTCTGCTTACCCATATGTAACACCTGGTGCATACTTGAAAAGGATAAAATAGGATGCCAAGATAATTCTTGTGGATCCCCTGTCTGTTTGCTGAAAGACTCTGCTTTTGACCTACCAGACTTCTATCTCTAGGTGTGTTGTGAGTACAATGCCTACTACAAACTGGAGTTTAGTGTTAGATGTAGGAGGACATTCAGATTACCATATTACACTCTCCACTCACACCCCCAGCCTCAGAGCTGGGGGTGTGAGTGGCAGAAGACTTTTGTAATCTTGAAAATGCCCTGACTTCTAGAATATCGGGGCTTTCGTACAGTAACGCATACAGGAAATACAGGTAAAGTAGGTAGGGTTGGCGCCGGGAAGTTTTCCCTCATTGGTTAGCGACAGGTCAAGAATCACCCCCACCCTCTAGTTCAGGGGTACTCATAGTACGGCCCGTGGGCCGCCAGCGGCCCGGCAAGCCTTCCCTGGCAGCCCGCGGACCATGCAGACATCGTACCTGTGCAAACATCGCCGGTTACAGCAGCCGGAGCTATGGGGGCCCGGGCAATTCTTTTAAAGACCATTCACTTGTTAATAAGGCTTTGTTGTCTTTCACCTCTTTCACCTTAGCGCCACTGCATCTCCCCACTGATTGAGTAGAGATGCAGGGGCGCTAAGAAGAGGTGAAATTCAACAAAGCCTCATTAACAAGTGAATGGTCTTCAAAAGACCTGTGAAGTACTTGGGTGCGGCGGCTGTGTGCGGTCCAGGGAAGCTGTCGCAGGGTGAGGTGACAGGGACAGCAGGGTGAGGCGAGGGGGGGGGGCACCAGCTAGTGAGAGCAGCTGGTGAGTTTACATCGGTGGAAGACAGAGTGCGACAGAGGGAGGGGGAGAGAGAGAGGGAGAGGGGGAAGACAGAGAGCAGTTGACAGAGAGGGAGAGACACAGAGAGAGAGAGACAGACAAGGAGACAGAGGGAGAGGAAGGGAGAGGGAGGGAGACAGAGGGAGAGGGAGGGAGGGAGATAGAGGGAGAACAGAGAGAGAGGGAGGGAGAGAGAGGGAGACCAACAGAGTGAGTGAGACAGGGAGGGAGAGGGAGGGAGACAGAGAGGGATGGAGACAGAGAGAAAGGGAGACAAACTGATTGAGAGAGAGATAGAGGGAGGGAGACGGGGAGAGAGAGAGATGGGGAGGGAGACGGAGAGAAGGAGAGAGGGAGAGGGAAGGAGAGGGAAGGAGAGAGAGGGAGAGAGAGGGAGACAGAGTGAGGGAGACAGACAAGAGGGAGACAGACAAGAGGGAGACAGACAAGAGGGAGGGAGGGAGAGGGAGGGAGGGAGACACAGAGGGAGACAGAGAAAGGGAGAGAGAGAGAGAGGGAGGGAGACAGGGAGAGGGAAGGAGACAGAGAGAGGGAAGGAGACAGAGAGAGGGAGGGAGACAGAGAGGGAGGGAGACAGAGGGAGACAGGGAGGGAGGGAGACAGAGAGGGAGGGAGACAGAGAGGGAGGGAGACGGAGGACGGAGGGAGACGGAGGAGGGAGGGAGACGGAGGACAGAGGGAGAGGGAGAGAGACGGAGGACGGAGGGAGACAGAGAGAGACGGAGAGGGAAGGAGAGGGAGGGAGAGGGAGAGAGAGGGAGGGGGACAGAGAGAGAGGGAGACAGAGAGCGGGAGACAGATGTTTTGAAAGGGTCTTTTTTTTTACTCTAGCTCCGTCCCCCACTGATCCCGCCCCCACTGACTCCACCCCTACCAGTGCGGCCCTCGGCCACTAACCACACTGTAATTTTGGCCCCCGACAGAAAGTTTGTGAGTACCCCTGCTCTAGTTGGTGCTAGGCATAAATGTACCATTCCCAGGCTATCTCATTAGAACACTTTCTGGACCTCCAGAAGATAAAAGGAGGGCTGGACCTGCAGTTTGGGACCTGAGAGGAGCCCTGAAGGAGTGGACCTGCTCCCTCTTGTACCCAGGAGAAAGAAGTTGACTGAAAGGGTCAGTTCGCTGACCCCCTGTTTGCCTATAAGAGAGACAACCCGCTGCAAGAGGCCTTTTCCTGGAAGCACCTAGCTGATTTGTGGCAACTGAGCCTGGATTAGACTCTGCTGTTGGCCTCTGCCTGACACCAAAAGAATCTGTAAGTGCCTCCCCTCAGGTCCTTGGGGTCAAATAAATGTACTCCAGTTGTGTGTTGAGACTTAAAGGACTAAGTCAGAAAGTAAAATCTTTGACCAAGATAAACCTGGTTGGTTTATGCAACCTGCATTCCATTGTAGTCAGCTTCAATTCATGCCTAGGTTTCCGGTCTACTGTGACCAGGGCCACTGGAATTATGCGATTGTGTGGATGCTGCATTTTTTTAATAATCATGGAACTGCCACATTTGCCACCTAATTCCTCAACTGCTGCATAATCTGGAAAGTTTAACAAAAAAAATAGTTTATCACTCAAACGGTTCAAAAGTGACTAAAATCTTAGCGATGTGAAAGGCACGTTGCAAAGGTTGATTGGTCGCCTTTCTGTTGGTTATTGGTATATTTGAGTGTTAATCTGCTACTAATGAGGTACAACCTATGTCCAGACAGTGTAAACAAGTGCAAAAATGACAAAATAATGAAGTAATACTATCAGAAATATGCCGCATTACCCCTCTTAATTTGCCTTTTCTTGCCACGTTATTTGGTCAACCCTGCCACTTAATTTGGCCCTCTCCCCTTTCACATATTTCCAGAGGCCCTGACTATGACCATTGATTATCATTGGCACTTTTTGCGCTATCTCAACCTAAAACTTAGATAATTTGTACCTGCGGGTCCCCTTATTGGAATTTGTCAAGAGTTGTGACTATTCCTTGAGGTGGGTAGTCACCTCAGCCACCCCTAATATAATCAATTTTCTTACTCTTGCATTATATCTTTTGCTTTATTTAATCAACATACTGGTAGTATAAATATATTACTGAGGCACATTTAACAACTGTGTTGTTAAGCTTGACACCTCAGATTGAATCATGCACCCATCAGTAACTTTAGCCCTACTTGTCCAATCTGCACCCAACTTGGGGCAACCAGCCTTCAAAATTCAACTTCTGAGTGGGCCAAATGTGCTTGCATGGTCAAAGGGGAAATGTTATAAGGAGCCCCAAATGCAGTAACATTTAGTAATGAGATGGAAATCGCCATGGGCTACTTAAGCCATGAAGTAAAACATTGCTTACATATTTAGCAGCCAAACCTTGCCTCCCTTTCATATGTCTTCTTGTTTTGGGATATTTTCGATTCCACCATTTTTGAGTTAAAGCAAAAAGTAAATGTCCATGAAGCATGTACTAGTGTTGTATATGTACATCAATGTTTGCAGACCTTCGTGAACTACACGTAATCCTTGGTGAAAAACCAAAACCGCTCTACATCAGGACATTAGGGTGGTCTCTGTAGGCTTAGGCCTGCTATAGGCGAAACATAGGAAGCTCGCGGACAGGGTACGTGAAGTGGAATCTACGATAACCAAACTCCAACCTGAACACAAATCGCACACCACCAGGCTTGATGAACTAACCACTAGAGTGGCAACTCATGAACTTCGGGCTGAAGATGCGGTAGGCCGCAACTGTAGAAACAGTATGAGACTTATTGGAATTCCGGAGCAGGTGGAAGGTTATAATATAGTTGAATTCTTGGACAAATGGTTGCACTGTGTTGTGGAGGTTGGACTTCTTTCTCAATTCTTCACCCTAGAAAGAGCACATCGAGTCCCAGCCCGTCCACCGGCTACGGGAAGGCCCCCTTGTCCCGTAATTTCCAGACTTCTCCACTACAGGGATCGAGACATACTCCTTCAGCATTCCCAAACACATGGTCCATATGTGATTGAAAACAGCAAGTTTTCAATCTTCCCAGACTTTACTGCCAAGGTACAGGCTCAGCGAGCATCCTTCTTTGAAGCTAAAAGGGCTTTCGTGAAGCAGGGATACAGTACTCCCTAATATTCCCAGCCAGGCTAAACATTATGCTAGATGGGGCCTCTCAATTCTACGACTCCCCAGACGAGGTCTGGTCCAGACTAGAGGCGTACAAGATGGGCACGCCGCCCCCACCGAAGACCTCGCGATCAGGAATAGAGCTACACCCACGCAGGAAAAGACCGAAGCGCATCCGGAAGATATCCCAAGTATCAAAACCTACGGCCTCGCAAACTCAACAAGACAGGCAAGCAGTAGCGCAAATCATTTCACCCAAAGCAGAGACAGAACTTCGGATGCATCGGCTAAAACATTTGATGCATCTTCGCTTGAGGATGACCCCCCTGCCGAAGATCACTCCGAGATCTGCGTACGACATCGCCTAGCTATAGAAGTCCTCTGGAACTCCATCCGTATTGGTGCACATTCCTCATCCGCCGTGAACTCCTTCGGTAAGGAAAATTGACTAGACTGACCCGGCCCCAGGGGCGCCGTAGGGGATAGATACGATTCTACAACCGGAGATTGCTTCTTGGAGAAGGAACAATAAATGGGTCTGAAATGGAGTACATGTGTTCCCTCCAAACACTGAGTTCACCCCCCTCCAGAATGCTTTGCCTGATGGTTCGAAGGCAACATTCTAACTCTAAGCATTGTTTTGTTTACAGGTTTGGGCAGGTAGCAGTTGTGCTGTTGCCCTTGGTTTGGGGAGTTGGGGTTTCTAATGTTCACATAAGCACCCAGGGGATAAGGCATAGTCAAATCTTGACATGGCAGATAGGTTCAGACACTAAATACATATGGCAGTCACAAACGTAGGTCCTAGAGGGATAAAGATCCTATCTTGGAATGTTAGAAGCATGGGTACGCAGGCGAAACACCATAACATCCTTAGTTACATTAGGCATAGGGGAGCTCAGATAGTGATGCTCCAATAGACCCATTCCAATCCACTAGCAAAAATAGCCGCTCAAGACATAATATTAGGAGGAGATTATAATTGCGTGGTTGATGTTAACATGGCCAGATCCACCCCATCATTACGCGGCACAATGGCCAATTCCAACGCGAAAGCTCTTCGAGATTGGATAGAGCATTGGGACTTGGTGGATGTTTGGACGTTGCAACATGACCAGATAAGGGATTGTTCATTCTATTCCCTTTTATACCACTTACATACTATACTGGACATGTTCCTCTGCTCCTCTCATGTTAGCATGCAAATAGTCGACTCTGAACACTTAGGCCGCACTTTGTCAGATCATAGCTCCTTGCTCCTGACTCTCTTTACTGCACCGAAGTGACGTCCATCCCAACATGGCGACTAGATGCAAACATGTTGGAAGATGCATGCTTCCAATAGTCCCTGCATGATTCCATATCTGATTTCTTTTTAAGGAACCAGGGAACCACCAGCTCCTCTGTTATAGAGTGGGAGTCTTTCAAGGTGGTCATTAGAGGTCACTGCATGGGGCTAGAAAGGAGATAGAGAGTGAAGTTCGGAAACGTGAAACTGAGATACATTCACTTGAGCTTAGACTGGGGGCACAGACAGATACTCTTACTCAACTGCCTAGTGCCAAGAGTACATACAATAAAACGGTAGACAGGCTACAAATGCTAGATCGTAATGATTATTTGAAGAAACAACTTATTGAGGGTGGGAAAGCAGGCAGGCTACTTGCGTGGTTGGTCCAACCCGACACTAGGAGATCACCCATAACTAAGATACAAGTTGGAGATGGAACTACAACCTTCTACCCTTGCACCATTAATTCTTGCTTTTTAAACTACTATATGGCTCTCTACAAATCCCCGCTGGAGATAACAGAGGGTATTATACATAACTATCTGGACAGAATCCAGCTTCAGAAAATCGACCCTGGGTTGCATAAAGACTTGGGAGACTAGGGCTGAGATCAAAGACCCCAGGCCCTGATGGCCTAGCAGCAGAACTCTAAGCAGCTTACAGTGATCATCTGGCCCCTCGCCTCAAGAAGCTGTACGACGACTCATTAAGATGTGGCCAGTTACCAACAACAACCAGGGAGTACCCCTCCCTAAAACTAAATTGGGCACTCCTACTGCCTCAGAATTTCAACCGTTGTCCATGCTAAACTTGGACTTTAAAATATTAAGTAAAATACTATGGGCACTAACTGGTCCCCTGGATCCTTTAAATACCTAGGGATCCAAGTGTTTCATTATCAGCAAGACCTTTTTCTGGGCAACCTGAACCCAGCTCTTCGTTCCCTCAAATCATTGTTCGCATTTTGGCAGTTCCTTAGGCTCCCCACTATGTCGCGGGTGGCACTTTCTAAAATGATTATGTCACCACATTTCCTTTCTTTTTTGGCAAATCTACCAGTATTCATTCCGAAGACTTGGTTTAGGGAATTGGACACATTGTTGAGGGACTTGATTTGGGATGGGGCCGTAACAGAGTGTCACTGACTACTGCCCAGAGAGCACCAGAGGGGATGGGGGGGACTGGGAGCACCGGATTTTGAATCCTATTATGTGGCTGCTCATCTGCAGTGGTTGGCCCAGTGGCTGGAGGGGATTGGGTTGGTGACACTGGATATTCCACCCAGTTCAGACCTTGGGGGGAAACTAAAGCTTTGCTATTGCTCCCCAGGAGATGGGCTCAGCCCCAGGGAAACTTGTTCACGGTGGCCTTGAGATGCTGGCGCAAGAGCATGATGCGTCTACCAGATGATCCATTATATTCCCTGGACATCCCCCTGGGTGGCTTGTCTCGTGGAGATGCATCTTCATCATTATCTGCGAACCAAATGAGAGGGTGGGGTTGGTAAGAGCAGGTGATTGTTACTTGGAAGGAGTGATGATCCCTTTGGGTGTTCTAATCTCTCAATACGACTTGCCCCTGGGGCAGCTTTTGAACTATCATGGGCTGCAGAAAACATTTCAGAACTTATGGGAAGGGGTACCCGAGAACCGAAAACACATGCTCTTTTGCAAGCCATGATCACACTGGGATCGGCAAGACACCTAATTAAATGGTTGTACCGTGCCATGAGAGAGATGGCTGAAAATCCACTGCAACAGAAATGGGAAACACTCACTGACCGTAGCATATCTGAAAATGACTGGAAGAAGGCGCTGCAGTCTCCTAAGACGATTTCCAGAAATGCCAGCTTTAAATACGCCCAACTCAATATCCTCCATATGACATATCTCACTGCACATAGGCTTAACAAAATGTTCGATAGTAATGATAAACAATGTCCACGTTATGCACAGCTGGACGCAGACTTTAAGCACATGATGTGGGATTGCCCACCCCTACCTGAATATTGGCATCAAATCCTTGCAACAATGCATAAGGTTCTCACATGCACCATTCCCTACCCGACTGAAGCGTGCTTGTTGGGCTTATCCCCTTAGCCTAAACCCAGAAAAGTAGGAACTCGATTCGTAGATTTAGCTTTAGTTTTGCCAAACAGGAGAATATTTTGCATCCATGGAAATCCCCCGCTGGTCCCAATATTACACACTGGTCAAATGATGGCCCGGGTAGAAGAGCGAAAGTTAATAGAAGAAGATGGGAGGGGAGTGAGACGCTGTCCCATAGCGGACTCATGGTCGGAAGTGGTACGAGAATAAGAAGCTAGGAATTCAGATGAAAGGATTAGCTCCTCCGACACCCTTCAACCCACCACATCACCATGAAAGATAGCATTCCTCACCAGGGACCTACCATGGAGCAAAGGCCCACTACCTCTTCATATGCTTCCTATTTTCACTCTTTGTGAACATTAAAAAACATTGAAGACATATGTAATCTGACCACTATTAAGGTTTTTATACTATTTCAAATATAGCCTATCTAGGTTTACTGGGTGTCCCGTTGATAATTAGTTTCATGAGTAACTGGTTGCTATATTCCGGAATGTTGAATATTGTTTCAGGCTGATATGCAAGAGGAGCTGATCTCTGATTCCTAAAATATTGGATGGTGAAATGTGACTGCTAATATTGCACTAAATTGAACAGAAGAAATGATGTCTACTATATAAGTTGAGTACTTAATCATTGTTGATATCTGAAGACCAGCCATGACATGTATATTTACCTGTTTAAACTAAAATGAAAAATCAATAAAAAGTTATTTTAAAAAAATGGAAATTGGCAGCACTGCAACATGCACTATTTTGGCTGATGTACCTTCCTACACTTAACGCAAATGTTCACAAACATCAAGAGGAAATTTAAAAAAAAACAGCACAGTGAGAAAGCTGATGTAATATGCATAAGTGGACTGCCACCAATGTAGGAAAATGGGTTTTTGATAGAGAGAGTAAAAACTCTTTTCAAGCAACAACCACAATCCTTGTCAGGGTGAACCACAAAAGTCACTAAAATAACCCTCTGCTTTACCCTGTAGTTGACACCAAAGCAGTTAGGCTTAAGTTAGAGGCACCGTGTTAAGTATGTATGCAGCACACCAACAGTCATAAAGTGAAAACGCAACACAAGAGTGCTATCCCACACCAATTTCGAAAAATAGAGTAAACTTTGATAAATAAAATGAGACCAAAACAACAAAATCCAATCAATAGAACCGGAGATATGTAATTTTAAAGGTTTAAGTAAATATAGCATCATGAAGCAGAAAGCACTAGCAGTGGATATCTAGTTGCACTAGACCGGGACAAAGTCACAAGTTCAGGCCGACAGCGATGGAGTGCGTGCTGGATACAGCGACCAGGTTAGTCCTGCTGAAAGAGTCCCAATCTCAAAGTGGCGGCCAGAATACATAACTTCAGGATCTTGGGGACTAGGAACTCACTCAAGCAGCGCCAGCAGGGCTGAGGCAGGTCCAGGCAAGGCCATTTTCAGCAAGGTAGCTGGGCAATTGTAGGTAGGCCTTTGGAGCTTGTTGTGTCCCAGTAGCTCAGAACAAGAGGTCAACCAACTCACCTTTGGAGACACTCAGGTTACCCTTGGATGTGCAGAGCAGGTCCGGTCATCCTTCTCAGAGAGCTGGGCAGGCAGTTCAGTCGTATGAAGAACAAGGAAGGCCTCAAGCAGCAGAGCAGTCTTCTGGGGGAAAAGCAGTCCTTCCTCTGTAATGTCTGCAGAAGTAGGAGTGTATTGATGAGTGGCGCAGGAGGTTCCATATGTATACCTGGTGCCACCCTCTGAAATGAGGGAAATGTCTAGTTCACTTTTACATCTGGTTCTGAAAAGATCCTTCCCCTGTCCAGGCCCCCAGGAGGTCTAGGGTGACAAAAGGCTGGGGTCAAGTTCCTTTGTGAATGTGCTGGAGGCAGCCCATTGAAATAGAAATGGGGCAGGGAACCGCTCTGCCCCTCCCATCATGGCAGGATAGATGTCTCTCTCAGATACACCCAGGTCCTGTTATTCACTGTCTGGACCCAATACACATATTCCTAAATTGGGGAGCAATTAACAGGCTCAGGCAGCTGAAAACTCCTCAAAGGCCTCAAAAAGTTTAAGGCAGGAAAATGCTGACCTTCTAAAAGTGTCATTTTCTAAATTTTAATCTAAAATCAGACTTTACCAGCAAAGGCGATTTTAAATTACAAATCATTTGAGTCCCAGCACAACATTTCTACCTTCTCCCAATCAAAAGTCAGCACATGTTAAATATGGTAATGTATCCCAATGTTATCCTATGGGCTTACAGTAGAGAAAAAAACATTTAGGGTTTGTTCTCTACCAGGAAATGTAAAATTAAAAGTGGTTGTCCTACTTTTTAAATACAATGCACCCTGTCCTATGAGCTGTTTAGGCCTTACTTTAGAGGTGTCATATGTATTAACAAGTATTGTCAAAGCCAATAGGTGTTACCTATTCAAGAGCTATTGGCTTTGCCAATGTGTTTTACCCATGTTGTACACCAGTGTGACTGCTGTTCAGCAGGGTTAAACATTTGTGGTATAGAGGAGAGTGGCATGGACTAGATTGGTGTAAAGTGGATTGGAGTGGCCCGGAGTGGAGTGCCATAAAGTGTTGTAGATTAGAGTGGATTGGTGTACATCGGAGTGATGTAGATTGGTGCAGAGTGGAGGGGCGTGGAAGGAGCATAGGGTGGAGTAGAGTGGCATAGAGTGGAGTAAAGTGTTGTAGAGTAGAGTGGCATGGAGTAGAGTGTCACAGAGTGAAGTGGTGTCGAGTGGAGTAGAATGTCATAGAGTAAAGTAGAGGTTTGTGGAGTGGCGTAGAGTGTAGTGGCCTAGAGTGAAGTGGCATAGAGTGGGGTAGAGTTAAGTGGCATAGAATGGAGTAGAGTGTCTTAGAGGTGAGTGAAGTAGAGTGAAACTGCATAGAGTGCCATAGCATAGAGTGAAGTGAAGAGTAGGGCGGTGGAGTGGCATAGTGTAGAGTTGACTAAAGTATAATATAGTGATGTGGCATAAAGTGAAGTAAAATAGTGTACAGTGGAGTCTCATAGAGTATTCGTAGAGTAGACTGTCGTAGAGTGGAGTGTTGTGTAATAAAGTGGCCTAGAGTGAAGTGCTGTAGAGTGGAGTAGAATGTCAAAGAGTGGAGTGGCATAGAGTTAAGTGGAGAGTCGTGGAGTGGAGTAGAGTGAAGTGGCAAAGAGTGGAGTAGAGTGTTGTATGTAGTAAAGTGTCATACAGTAAATTATCGTGGAGTGTTGTAAAGTGGAGTCGAGGGCATAGATTGGAGGGGTGTAGAGTGGAGTGGCATAGATTTGAGTAGAGTTGCATGGAGTTGAGTTGTGTAAAGTGCAGTAGAGTGGCGTTTAGTGGTTGTCATAGAGTGCAGGGGCATGGAGTGACAACATGGAGTAGAGGGTCGTAGAGTGAAGTATCGCAAAGTGAAGTGGCATAGAGTGGAGCAGTGTTGTAGAGTTAAGTAGAGTATTATAGAGTAAGTGGAATGGCATAGAGTGGAATGGTGTAGCGTCTTGTGTCATAGAATGGAGGAGCATAAAGTGGAGTGGAGTTTTATACATTTGAGGTGCAAAGAGTGGCATAGCATAGAGTGAAGTAAAGTGTTGTAGTGTAGAGTGGAATGTCTTAGCGTGGAGGTGTAGAGTGGAGTAAAGAGTCTTAGGGGAGAGTGGAGTGGTGTAGAGTTGAGTAAAGTGTCATAAAGTGGTGTGGCATAGAGTATTGTAAATGGTATAGAGTGTTGTAGAGTGGAGTGGTGATTAGTATCATAGAGTAGACAGTCGTAGAGTGTCGTGTCGTAGAGTGGCCTAGAGTGAAGTGGTGTAGAATGGGGCAGAATGTCATAGAGTGGAGTGGAGGGTCGTAGAGAGGAGTAATGTAGAGTGGCCTAGAGTGAAGAGGCATAGAGTGGAAGCGATTGGACCAGGGTGAAGTGGCAGAGAGTTGCTTAGAGTGTCGTTGTATGGAGTTGAGTAGGGTGTCATACAGTGGAGTATTGTAGAGTGGAGTGGCTTAGAATGGAGTGTTGTGTCAGAGACTGGAGGGGCCTAGAGTGGAGAGGCATTGGGTGGAGTATTGTGGAGTAGAGTATCGTACACTGGACTATTGTAGATTGCAGAGTACTAGAGTGGCGTGGAGTTGAGTGGCATAGAGTTGACTGATGTAAAGTGCAGAAGAATGGCATAGAGTGTTAGGCCATAGAGTGGAGTGGTGTAGAGTGGCATAGAGCGAGTAGTGTGCCATAGAGTGGAGTGGAGTAGAGGGTCATAGAGTGAAGTATTGTAGAGTGGAGAGGTGTAGAGTGACAGAGTGGAGGTGATTAGAGTGACATAGACTGTCATGTCGGCGAGTGAAGGAGTGTACAGTGGAATGTCATATAGAGTGGAGTTAAGTGGAGTGGCATAGAATGGAGTAGAGTGGCATAGCATAGAGTGGAGTAAAGTGTCTTAGAGTGGAAAAGAGTAGAGTCCATAGAGTGGAGTAGAGTTGAGTGGCATAGCGTTGTAGAATGGTGTGGCATATAGTAAATTGGCATAGAGTGGAATAGAGTAGCATAGAGTGCAGTGGAGTGGCAAGTGTCGTGTCATAGAGTGGAAGGGTGGGGCATAGAGTGGCATAGCAGAGTGGAGTAAAGTGTCATAGAGTGGAGAAAAGTGGAGTGCCATAGAGTAGAGTGGTGTAGTGTAGCGTGAAGCTAAGTGTTAGAGTGAAGTGGCATAGCGTGGAGTGGAGTGGCATAGAGTGGAGCCAGAGAGTCATAGAGTGAAGTGGCATATAATGTTGTACAGTGGGATGGAGTAGAGTGTCAGAGTGGAATGGCATAGAGTGGCATGGAGTAGAATGTTGTAGAGTGGAGTATTGTGAAGTGGCATCCACTGTTGTAGAGTGCAGTGGCGTAGAGTGTAGTGCTGTAGATAGAAGTGTCTTAGAATGTTGTAGAGTGGAGGGACATTGATTGGAGTAGAATGCGGTATAGTGGAGTATAGTAGAGTGGAGTAGAATGTTGTAGAGTGAAGTGATGTAGAGTGACATGGAATGTCATATAGTGCAGTGGTGTAGAGTGGAGTGGCATGGACTGTTGTAAAGTTCAGTGGTGTGGAGTGGTGTAGATCAGAGCGGCCTAGAGTGAAGTGGCATAGAGTAGTAGGCAATGGAGTAGAGTGAAGTGGAGTAGAGTGTCATAGGGTGGAATATTGTAGAGTGAAGTGGTATAGAGTTGAGTAGAGTGGAGTGGTGTGGAGTGCTGTTGAGAGAAGTGGCTTACAGCAGTGGCATAACACAGGCCAATGCAGCCCCCGCGGTGCGGGGCCCCCAAGCTTCAGGGGGCCCCCTCAGTACAGTACTCTGGCCGGAGAGCTCCTGATCGAGTCTGGAGGGGGCCTCTCAACGTGCCTCCTCAAGTTTCGTTACGCCAGTGGCTTAAAGTGTTGTAGAATGGAGTAGAGTGTAATAGAGTGGAGTAGAAGGTCACAGAGTGGAGTGGAATAGAGTGGAGTATCATAGAGTAGCGTAGAGTGAAATATAGTGTTGTACACTGGACTATTGTAGATTGGAGTGGACCAAAGTGGCGTAGAGTGGAGTGCAGTTACGTGGCATAGAGTGTTGGGCCATAGAGTGGAGGGACGTAGAGTGGTGTGAAGAGTCTTAGAGTGGAGAAGAGTAGAGTGGCATAGAGTGGAGTGGAATAGAGTAACGTGGAGTGGCATATAGTGGTGTAGAGTGGCTTATAGTGGTGTAGAGTGGAGTGACATAGAGAGTCATAGAGTGGAGTGGCATACAGTAAAGTGGTATAGAGTGGAGTAGAGTAGCATATCATAGAGTGGAGTGTCAGAGTGGAGTGACGTAGAGTGGCATAGAGTGGAGAAGAGCGTCATAGGGCAGAGAGCTGGGGCTTAGAGTGGGGTAACACAAAGTGGAGTAAAGTGTCTTAGGCTGAAAAAAGAGTGGAGTGGCATAGCGTGGTGTAGAGTGGAGTATAGTGTGTAGAGTGTCGTAGAGTGGGGTGACATAGAGTGTCATAGAGTGGAGTGTTGTTGAGTCGAGTGGCATAGAGAAAATTGGAGTAGAGTAGCATATAGTGCAGTGGAGTGGCGTAGAGTGTCATGTCATAGAGTGGAGGGGTGTGGAGTGGAGGGCAGGGCGGGGCGTGGAGTGAAGTAAAGTGTCAGAGTGGAGAAGAATGGAGTGCCGTAAAGTGGAGTGGAGTGGCGTAGCATAGTGTGGAGCGAAGTGTTAGAGTAAAGTGGTGTGGCATAGAGTGAAATATAGTGTCGTAGAGTGGAGTGCCATAGAGTGTCACAGAGTATAGTAGAGTGAAGTGGCATATTGTGTCGTACAGTGGGATGGGGTAGAGTGTCAGAGTGGAGTGTCATAGAGTGGAGTGGCGTACAGTGTCATAGAGTGGCATAGTGTGGTGTAGAGTGAAGTGGCTTAGAGTGCAATTGAGTGTCATATGAGTGGAGTTGAGTAGCGTAGGGTGGAGTAACAGTAGAGTGGCATGGAGTAGAGTGTTGTAGAGTGGAGTGCTGTAGAGAGAAGTGGCTTAGAGTGAAGCAGAGTGTTGTAGAGTGGAGGGGCATTGAGTGGAGTAGATTGAAGTGGCATAGAGTGACTTGGAATGTCGTGCAGTGGTGTAGAGTGGAGTGGCTTAGAGTGGCATGGGCTGTCATATAGTGCAGTTGTGTAGATTAGAGTGGCCCATAGTGACAGGACATAGAGTGTCCTAGAGTGGTATGCAGTGGCATAGAGTGAAGTGGAGTGAAGTGGAGTAGAGTGGAGTGGCTTCTATACTGGCGTGGAGTGCTGTATAGAAAAGTGGCTTACAGTGTTGTAGAATGTTCGGACGTATAATGAAGTAGAGTGTCAGAGTGGAGAGGCATAGAGTGAGGTAGAGTGCGTGGAGTGGCATTGAGTGACAGAGTGGAGCGGAGCAGAGTGGCGTACAGTGTTGTGTCGTACAGTGGAAGAGCATAGAGTGGAGTTGAGTGGCGGAGGATGGAGTGGTGAGCATAGATTGTAGTAAAGTGTCTTAGAGTGGAGAAGAGTGAAGTGGCATAGCGTAGCAAGCAGTGGCGCAAAGTGGAGTAGAGTAGCATAGAGTGCAGTGGAGTGGTGTAGAGTGGAGTGGCAAAGAATGGAGTAGAGTGTCAGAGGGTGGAGAGCCTGGGTGTAGAGTGGTGTGGCATAGAGTGGAGTAAAGTGTCTTAGAGTGAAGAAGAGTGGAGTGCTGTCGAGTGGATTTGTGTAATGTAGCATGGAGCAAAGTGTTAGAGTGAAGTGGCATAGTGTTGAGTTGTGTGCAGTGGAGTTGCATATAGTGTCGTACAGTAGAATGGAGTGGAGGGTCATAGAGTGGAGTAGAGTAGCCTTAAGTGAAGTTGTATAAAATGGCACAGTAGCGTGGCGTAGAGTGGAGTGTCATAGAGTGGTGTAGTGTACAGTGAAGTTGATCGGTAGAGTGCCTGTCTTAGAGTGTTGTGTAATAGAGTGGAGGGGTGTAGGGTGGAGTTTTCTCAAATGAAGTGACATCGAGTGAAGTAGAGGGTCATAAAGTTAAGTATCGTACAGTGGAGTGGCATAGAGTAGTGTGGAGTGGAATAGACTGTAGTGGAAGGGCATAGAGTGGAGTGGCATAGAGTGCTGAAGAGTGTCTTGTCAGAGTGGAATGGAGAGGCATAGATTCGAGTGGTATAGACTGGAGTAGAGTGATGTAGAGTGGAGTGACGTAGAGTGTCATGTACAGTAGCGTGGAGTGGCGTAGAGTGAAATGGCATAGGGTGGAGGGGTGGAGAGTGGCCATATAGTGTCGTGGAGTGTCGTTAAGGGGTGTGGTGTAGCTTAGAGTGAAGATTAAGAGTGGAGTGGTGTAGAATGGAGTATAGTGGCATGGAGTGAGTGGCGTGGAGTGGCGTGTCGTAGATTGGAGTGTGGTAGAATGTGGTGGGGCTTCATAGAGTGGAGTGGCCTAGAGTGTCATAGAGTGGACTGGCGTGGAGTGTCGTAGTGTGGAGTGGCTGTTTTAGAGTAGCATAGTGTGGAGTGTAATAGAGTGTCATCAAGTGTCATACAGTGGCATAGAGTGGAGCGTCATAGAGTGGTGTAGAGTATCATAGAGTGGAGCAGAGTGGCCTAGAGTTAAGTAGCATGGAGTAAAGTGTCATAGAGTGGCGGCGCATATAATGGGGGAGCGTAGAGTAGAGTGGCATGGATTGGAGTTGAGTGGCATAGAGTGGAGTGTAGTGTTGACCAGAGTTAGGTGGCATGGAGTGGCAGAGGGTGGATCAGAGTGAAGTGGCGTAGAGTGTACTAGAGAAGAGTGGAGTGGAGTGTCCTAGAGTGGCGTGACCTGGAGGGAGGTAGAGTGGTACAGAGTGGAGTAGAGTAGAGTGGCATAGGTAGAGTTTTGTAGAGGGGAGTGACGAGGACTGTCATTGAGTGGAGTGCCGTAACGTGGAGTGGCTTAGAGTGGAGTAGAGTATCGCAGAGTAGAGGGGTGTGGAGTGGAGGTGTGTAGAGTCGAGGTGCATAGAGTAGAGCGCCATAGAGTGGGGTCAGGAGTGTTATGGAAAGGCGTAGAGTGTTATAGAATGGAGTAGAGTGTAACATAGAATGGACTAAAGTGTTGAAGTTTGGATTGGAGTAGAATGGAAAGCCGTATAGTGGAGTGGATTGCCATAGAATGGAGTCCCATGGCATACCATAGAGTAAAGTGTCATATAGAGGAGTGGCATAGAAAGGAACATGGCATAGAGTGTTGTAGAGTTAAGTCGCGTAGCATGTTATAGAGTAGACTGTCATAGAGTAGACTGTTATGGAGTAGAGTGTCCTGTCGTATAGTGGCCTACAGTGAAGTTGCATTGTGTCATGAATTGGAGCGGCATAGAGTGGAGTGGAGCGTCGTATAGTTGAGTGTTGTAGAGTGGCCTAGAGTGTAGTGGAGTAGAGTGGCCAAGAGTGAAGTGGTGTGGAATGGCATAGTGTCAGAGTGGAGTGAAGTGTCACAGAATCGAGTGGCGTGGAGTGGATTGTCATAGAGTGGAGGGGCATTGAGGGAAGTTGAGTGTTGTAGAGTTGAGTGCAGTGTTGTAGAGTGAAGGGGAAGAGTGACATAGAGTTGCATGGTGCAGAGTGGAGTGTCATGAAATGGTGAAGAGTGCTGTGGAGGGGTGTAGAGGGGAGGGGTGTGGAGTGGAGTGTCACGGAATGGCAGAGTGGAGTGTCATAGAGTGGAGTGGCGTAGGATAGAGTGGAGTAGATTGTCATAGACTGGAGTGTGGTAGTGTTAGAATTGAATGTGTTATTGCCCCATCACTTATGCTTTATACTGTGTTATGTTAGTATTCATGTAGCTATTTTGTAGTAACCACTACGGCATATGCGTGTGATCAGTCCCTTCCAACATTGAGCGGATTAAAGTTAGCATCTGTGACGCCATTTTTTACCATGTAGCCGCCATATTACACTGTGATTGAAACCAAGCCTCTGTGCCCCTCTGCTTGCCTCAGCAGAAAGCAGCTGTTCAGTTATTTCCCCTTATCGTATTCAAGGTTGAAACCTAGATGTACTAATGAATAGCTTATTTTGCTTTTGCATGCCTATCCCTGGTCATAGCTATGCTCCCACACTAGAAAAAGCTGAGACCGAACAAGACGACCTTGGAAATCTGATAACATGTACCCATTCTGCAGGTGGTAGTTCATCCTTCTGTGCCTTCCTTTGTTCAGCCTTTGCCCAAGTTGTAATTTTCCACCAGGGGTGGGACTTGGGAGGTGTTGGAAAGCTTATTCTGTGTTACCAAGTATTCTGAAGTCAGTCCCTCGACAGCTATCCCATGAGGCTGGTCAGACTGGACTCCGCTGCAGTGTACTTATTAATAAAATAGTAAGTTTGTATTCTCCACTGTAGTCCCGACTCTTCATTTCTGGGAAGTCCGAGAGGTGGTCGCGAGTGATCGGGTTGGCCCATTTCGGGTCACTTCCTTCAGTAGAGTGCTGTGGGGTATCATAGAGTGTCATGGAATGTTGGAGTGTAGATTGTCATGGATTGTCGTAGAGTGAAGTGTTGTTGAGTGGAGTGGCTTAGAGTGGAGTGGTGTACAGTCAAATGGAGTATAGTGTCACAGAGTGGAGTATCATGGAGTGGCATAGAATGGAGTAGCATAGTGTGGAGATATGTAGTATGTAGTGGTGTAGAGTATTGTTTTATAGAGTGCCGTTGAGTGCCATAGAGTGGCATAGAATGGAGTGAAGTTGTATAAAATGGCATAGTAGCGTGTCGGAGTGGCATAGAGTGGAGTGGCGTAGAGTGGAGTGTCATAGAGTGGAGTGGCGTACAGGAAAGTTCATTGGTAGAGTGCCTATCGTAGAGTGTTGTGTAATAAGGTGGAGGAGTTTAGCGTGGAGTGTTGTAAAATGAAGTGGCAAAGAGTGAAGTAGAGGGTCATAAAGTTAAGTGTAGAATGGAGTGTCATAGAGTGGCGTAGAATGGAGTGAATTAGAGCATCATAGCATGGAGTGGAGTGCCATGCTGCAGAGTGAAATAGTGGGGAGCAGAGTGTCATAGAGTGGAGTGGTATAGCTTAGATGGGAGTAGTGTGTCGTTTGTCGTGGAGTAGAATGTTGTATAAAATGGAGTGGAGTTATGTAGAGTGGAGCATGTATTACATAAGAGCTCACTACCATTACAGACATGTTTTCAATTAAAATGACCATTACATTTGCTCAAACATACAATTTTTCTGTAAAATCTGTACCGCACACAAACAATAATGTGTGGAAATGGCATCACCAAGTATATCGATTTGTTTTGATTTTATTAAAATATTTGCTTCAGAATTATTTGCTTCGTTTTTGCTTTCCTATTTCTGATATATTCTGAAATATGTGCACAATGTATTTACAGATAATTAAAGTTTGCTGTGTGCTAGAAAAAAATAACTTCCTACAGCCTTTCCTCTCCCATGGGTACCCTGCAGGATGGTCACACAAATCCTCTCACTTTGAAGTCAGAGATAGAAAAGTAAACACCAAGCTCCCTTAGAAGACAGAGCCTGGCATCTGACCTCTGTCTTTGAATGCACAGCAAATGTGACAAGATAAAAACAAACTTTAAAGGCCTGTTTGCAGAAAGCAAGCACTCATGTAAGACAAGGAGCAATGGTGAATTGGCTGTGCTCCACGGGAGGGACATAGACATGCTGGACAGCGAAAAAAACACATAAAGCCAGCAAGTATAATGTTAGCATATGTGAGTTACAAAGCCAGTGATAAGCAATGGGAGGAATGCATTCCCATGGAAGCTTTCAGAATGTCTCCAAGATGTCTTTGCATGTCTGGTAGGCCTCGACCTAAAAGGAAGGTTTAGGTCTGGTTTATTTTGCCAGGTCAAATTAGCACTACAGGCTAAAATGGCAAACAAACATCCACTGCCATATGGAGGCTCCTACTGGGGGCCTTGGGCAGGCCTCACGTCTAGCCTTAGGACTGGCAATGAGTTCCTTACCTGTTTCTGAGTGTCCTCTAACCTCTGAGGTTTCTCAGAGTGTGGGGCTACTCTCCCAGGTGATAGGTGCCTTCCTTCAACTCTCCCTCCCACCATTCCAGGGATGGTAGCATGAGTCTGGTTCTACAGTTCAGAGACTATACCCTGAGGTTTAACAAGGGACAGTGGTTAGTCCTTCCACCCTCTGCCCATGCATCTGGGCTCCTCTACCCTCCATTTGGAAGTGGTACTCCCAGAAACTCGAGCTTTCAGCACACCCCGTGCAGCCGCCCCTCCCAGCTCTTCTAACATCTGTGATAACTTATTTCCCAGAATGCAGTCAAGGGGCATCTTGGGATTAACTATGACCCTCCTAGGGGCCTCTTCCCCACCTCATTCTATAGGCACCAGAACCACAGGGCAGATACAAGAGCCTAGCTTTCCCAACACCCCTGTCCAGTGTACTGATCTGAGGAAACCAACCTTTCTAAAATCATGGTCTGGCTGGCACCGGTAGCCATCAGAGCTGTAACGGGGAACCAATTCACAGTGATCCAATGGAAGTGACGATGACGACCCCCACCCTCAACGATCACAGGGTCTACCCTCGGAGTTTATCTCCCAACCAAGGGAGATCAGGGCATGTTCTTCCTTTTGCTCCTGGGCACTGCTTACCCCCAAGGTCATATTGGCCACCCCTGTTTAGTTTCCACCACTGAGTGGCTTCTTGAAACAGAGAGTGTCTCCCTGCTTGTGTACTAACTGGGACCACTCAAATCAAAGCAGTGGGAAATGGGGTGCCCTGTGTCACTGCCCACCAGAACCTCGCCCTTGTTTCTCAGAGAGGGCATGGGAAACCTCCTCCCCAACCTTACTCTGCAACCTGTTTGTGTCTCCCTGGACCCCCCTTCAATCTACAGGGGGGGGAAACTGAACCACCCTTCTTCATTCCTAGGTAACTTCTTGTGGACACTGGTCCTGAGCCAAATGATCCGTCTCCTTAGCAAGCTCTCTGGGGTCAGTGAGTTTACTATCCACTAGGTGTTGGCGCAGCTCTGTAAAACAATTGTTGAACATGTGCTCCCTGGCAATCAAATTGTACAGCCCCTTGAAGTCATCCAAATTACTGCCTTTCACCCAATTATTCAGTGCCCTGCAGAAATAGCCTGCCTATACCTTTTAGGGCTGAGACCATACTTGGGAATGGGGCTCCAGAGACTGGCTCCACAATCCTCCTCAAGGAGCATGTGCTTCTCTAAGGCAACCTCATATGCTTCAAATCACTCATCGTCATTCCCCACAACAAAGTTAGGCACCATGTCCGTGGGAATGTAGAATCTCCTGTCTCCATTGGGCACTGCGGTATATCTGCCATCATTGTTGCTGGGCTGTGAGACCTGCTTGGCTTTTAAGTCAGTTCATGAGCCAAGACCAGTTACCTTCCAGCTAAGGCCCTGTCAGCCTCAGCCTTTTCTTTCTCCAGAGCAAGTTTATTTTCCCCTAGGGGCCTCTTTGCAGTAGCCTCCTCCTTGGCTGCTTCCAGTTTCAATTTAGTCAGCTGCAGCCTGAACTTCTCAACCTTCATGCTCACAAAATCGTCAGAGCACAGGTAGTGCGAGGACACACGGATCCCCAACCTGGCAGGGGTTCTGTAGACAAGTTGTCCTCCTCAGGGTGCTGCAGGTCAAGGCCTGTGGCCAAGCTTTCATCCTACTCTAATTCCACCTCCTCTTCCCCAGGGCCATCCTCTTCCTGCTCCTCTGAAGTGGACTGCATCCTTTTGACCTCCTCAAAGTACCTGTTTTATAATACTTTTTAAACTGATTTTATTGGTATTATGCACGGTTAACAAATGTTATATTGTTATGGTTTTAATTAACTAACAATAAAATCTTCTTCTTCTTCTTCAAAGGCTCTGAGAGCTACCTGGAGATCCACCTTTATGGCCTTTTTCCCCACAGTCAACCCTCTCTCCTTACAATGTCTCTACTGCTCTGCCTTGCTAAGGTTATCTACATTATTCAGCTCTATCTCCATTGTAGCAAAAAGAAGGTGAGAGAACGTACATTTTGAAAAAGGAAGAAACAACCAAATCAAAAACTAAGGTGAATTCAAAAAGATTGAATCTTTTAGTGTTACACAATTCACTGTGTGATAAAGCACAAACACAAGTACTGGAACCCACCGGGCCACCAATGTAAGATATTGAGTTTTTGATTAAGGGTGTGAAAACCCGTCTCAAGCAACAACCATAGTCCTTGTCTAGGTAAACCACAAAAGTCACTACATTAACCGGTGCTTAACCCTCTGGTAGCTTGACACAAAACCATTCCTGCTTAACTTTGAGGCACTATGTTAAGTATGCAGCACGTCAACAGTAATAAAGTGAAAATACAACACAAGAGATATACCACACCCATTTAGAAAAATAGAGTAACATGTATTAAATAAAATGAGACACAAATGACAAAAATCCAATCAGGAGAACCAGAGAGATTCAATTTTAAAGGTAAAAAGTAGGGGTGGGTGGAATTTGCGTAGTCGCGCTATGCAAATCTTCGCGAAACGGTAAAAAATCTCTGCGAGCACGCAGAAATTCCGCGAATACGCACAATTGCATGTTCGCGATGCTTTTTTCCTGTTCGCGAACGCTGTTTGCATGCTCGGGGGAAATATCTCGCGAAGACACATTTTGACAACGCAAACAAGCAAAAAATTCCGCGAAGTCGCGGAACGCAGAATTTTGGGCTATACCGCGTTCTCCGCGGAACGCGAAAATACCCAAATTCCGCAAATTCCACGAGCAAAATGGAATTTGCCTCCCAGGCCTAGTAAAAAGTAAAAATAGCACCAAAAAGCAGAAAGTGCTACCTGTGGGTATCTAGTCGCTCTAGACTGGGCCAAAATCACAAGTGCAGGCCGACTGCAATGGAGTGCAGGTCAGATACAGAGCCCAGGTTAGTCCGACTGAAAAAGTTAACTTCTCAAAGTCTGGGCACAGAGTTCAAAACTTCACAGGAGGAGCTCAATTGATGCCAGGCAATGATTCAGGACCAGGGAAGGTACATTTTGGGAATCAGGACCTTACTCAAGCAGAGGCCAGTAAGGCTCAGGCAGGTCCAGGTTGCTAGAATTACAGATCCAACCAGAGCCAGATGCAGCAGGCCAGCTGGGAAGTTGTGGGGAAGCCTCTGGAGCTTGTTGTGTCCCTGTAGCTCAGTACAGGTCAGCCAACTGACCCTTAGAGTCACTCAGGTTAGCTTAGGATGAAAGGAGCAAGTCCAGTCTCAGAGCATGGCAGGCCTGAAGCACCAGTACAGTCCTATGAATAACAAGATGGGCCTCAAGCAGTAGGGCAGTCCTCTGGTAGCAGTAGGGCAGTTCTCTGAAGAAAAGGGCAGGTCTCAAGCAGCCGGGCAGTCCTCTGCAGAACAAGACAAGCATCAAGAAGCAGGGCAGTCCACTGGGGAACAAGACAGTACTTTCTCTGTAATGTCCACAGGTCCAGAAGTGTATTGATGAGTGGCTCAATAGGTCCAAAATTTATCTTTGGTGCCACCCTCTGAAGTGGGGGAAACTTCTAGTCCACCCTCACATCTGGTTCTAGAAAGTTCCTTCCTTCCCCTTTCTTCCATGGCGACAAAAGGCTGGCGTCAAGATCCTATGTGAATGTGCTGGGAGCAGTCCTTTGAAATACAAGTGGGGCTTGGAACAGCTCCACCCCTCCAATCCTGGTAGGATATCCCTCCCCTAGCTACTCCCAGGTCCTATTGTTCACTGTCTGGCCAATACACATTTCTACAACAATTAGTAAATTACAATTCATTTGAATACAAGCACGTAATTTCTACCTACTCCCAATCAAAAGTTAGCACATATTAAATGTCAAAAGGTAACCCAAAGGTATCCTATGGGAGAGGTAGGTCGTACAATAGTAAACAACGAATTTAGAAGTATTTCACTATCAACACATGTAAAACGTAATAGCAGATGTTCTACCTTTTGAATACTATTAATCCCTGCCCAATGGGCTGGTTAGGGCCTACTTTATATGTGGCTTTTACGTAGTAAAAAGGAAGGACCTTGTTTCTATTCAAGAAGCGGTTTTTCTTTTGCCAATATCTTTGGCGCCGTTTGATGAATCTTCACGAAGTTTTCTAAACTAATGGTTCACTCAGGTCAGCTCTAGTCTTGAAGGTTTCGGGGTGATTCATCAAGCGGGGGCCGAGAAAAAAGGGGAGTCCCCCAAGGCCTTTTCACCATGTTAATTTTCATTGGAACTTTAGACACAGCTACAGCCCGAACTGCTGAACGGAATTACACTAAATTTGGCAAAAAAGTAGCTCTTGGTTCAGAAAGTCACCTTTTTTTAAATGGTGTAAATCCATTCAGTAGTTCCTGAGAAATTGAAAAAATAAAAATATCGGTATCTAAAGGCCGCGGAGGGTTCGCGAACCCTTCCGAGCACGAGCTTCATTGTTATTGGCTGCCAATACTCCAAACCAGGAAGTGTTGGCAGCCATCTTGTGACTCTGTAGAACTGAGTATTAAGAAAAAGGATGAAAAAAGGATAAAAAACAACAAAAGGGGGTAGGGTAGAAACACCCCCAGGCCCAAAAAAAGCATTAAAAAATATATATTTTTGTCCTAATTCGCGCTCGTTGCTTTTAATCCCTTGGGTGGGCCAGGTCCCGGGGGCAATGTGTCATTGTTATGCGGTGAACCATGGGGACCCCCACAGCCCCGGGGACTGCCACCTCCCCGGGGCTTTTGTATTAATGTGTGGGGGCATGCAGCCCCGGGGACTGCCACCTCCCTGGGGCTTTTGTATTAATGTGCGGGGTCACGCGGCCCCCGGCAGCCCAGGGGACCGCCACCTCCCCGGGGCTTTCTTATTAAAATGCATGGGGGGGTCCTTCACCCCCCATGCTGCCCCGGGGACCACCACCTCACCGGGGCTTGAAATTAAATAGGGTGGCGGACCTCGAGGGCCCCCCAAGCCCCGGGGACCGCCACCTCCCTGGGGCTATTTTCTAAAACTTTGTGGTGAGACTCAAGACCCCTCACACTGCCCCGGGGACCACCACCTCCCAAGGGCATTCAGTAAATCAAATACGGGAGTCCGCTGCGGCCCCCGGCTCCAGGGACCACCACCTCCCCGGGGCTTCACAACAGTTGGGAGAGGGCCGCGTGGCCCCCCTACTGAAGCCCTCCATGGCCCTGGGGACCCCCACCCCCCAGGGCCGGCTTCTGTAATGTCCCGGGGTGCCCACCCCTGGGACATTGCCGTTTACTATGGCAGGGCCGGAACACGGCTCCCGCCCTGCCATAGCAGACTGCTTTGCTTCTTGGAAGCGAGACCAGGAAACCTGCTCTCGCTTCCAAGAAGCAAAGCAGAATTGCTTTGGACAAGGGGAGCTGCATGTTAGCAGCTACCCTTGTCCAAAAACAATGTCGGCTCCTGCAGGAGGCGGGGAGCCGACAGGGACCGTGGGGGTATTGGGGCTCCCCCCACAGGCCCAAACGCTGAGGCCAGGCCCCGGGAGATGAGGTCCCTGGGGTCAATAGTGGCCCAAAGAAGGAGGGGCCGCGCGGCCCCCTCCCTAAATGAAAAAATTAAAATAAATGAGGCAAAGCCCCGGGAATGGGGTCCCCGGGGCCAATAATGGCCCAGGGATTGGGGGCCACGCAGCCCCCCTTCCCTAAAAATAATGTAACAAAATTAATAAACGAGGCCATGCCCCGGGGGATGGGGTCCCCGGGGCAAAATCGGCCGCGTGGCCCCCTTCCGTTAAAACAAAAATAAAAATGGGTGAGGCCCTGGGGGATGGGGTCTTCAAGGCCCAAAAAATACTAAAAGAAGAGGGGCCACACAGCCACCCTTCTAAAAAGTAAAAAAAAAAAAGAAAAGCCGGCATCTGACCGGAGGCCCTGCCCCCTCCCTCCACCACTCTGCAAACGCCCCTCCTGGCGCGTTCTGGGTTGGGGGATTAAGTCCCCTTGAATGCTAGGAGTCCTTAGGGGCCAACTAGCCCATCAGGTACCCCCAGTAAGCCCTACACACAGTGGGATTGCTGAGAAGTGGTCCAAGACCATGCCCTTATTTACACCACTTTGCAAACTTGCCTCTTGGCGTATTGCTGGTGGGGCGAAGAGGTCCTCTTGTTTCTTGAAGACCTCAGGACTAAAGTAGACTTCATACCTCAAGCAGCAGTGCACCAGGAGGTGCGTTTGCAGAGTGGTGTAAAAAGGGAGCGTGGCCTCGGACCACTCTCAGCAATCCAGCTGTATAGGGCTTACTGGAGGTACCTGGTGGGCTAATTGGCCCCCAGGGACCCTCAGGATTCCAGGAGACTTAATTCTCCAATCCAGAATGCGCCAGAAGGCGCGTTTATAGAGTGGTGGAGAAAGGGGGTGTAGCCTGTATCCACCTGTCAGCTATCCCACCGTCTGGGGCATACTGGAGGTATCAGGTAGGGTAGTTGCCCCCTAAGCACCCCCAGCAGTGAAGGGGACTTTTATCCCCATCCAAGAGCGCGCCAGGAAGTGCGTTTGCGGAGTGGTGGGAAAAGGGGGCGTGGCCTGCTATGAGAACTTAGCAATCCTGCTGTGTGGGACTTACTGAAGGTAATAGGAGGGGTAGATGGCTCCCAAGGTTGAACTTAGGGGCTAACTACCCCTCCTGTTACCTCTAGTAAATCCCACACTGTGGGATTGCTAAGAGGTCTTCGGAGGCCACGCTCATCTTTCTCCCCCACTCTACAAATGCGCCTCCTGGCACAGTACTGGTTGGGGGATGAAGTCCACTTTACTCCTGAGGGAATTTGGTGGCCAAGTAGCCCTCCAGGTACCTCCTGTAAGTCCTATGCAGCGGAATTCCTGAGTGCTGCATGAAGGCCCAGCCCTCTTTCTCCACCACTCTGCAAACGCAACTACCAATAGGTCAAATAAGTCTCACATTTGCAAGAGTTAGAGCTATTGGCTTTGTAAATCTAAAAGTGTTTTATCAATGTTTCTTGCAGTGGCGTGGATGTAGGTTGTGTGTAGTGGAATTATGTGGTATGTTGTGCAGGGAAATTATGTGGATAGAAAGTATGTGGTATTTAGTATAAACGAATTATGTAGGATGAGATTATGTGTTATGGAGAGTAATTGTGTGGTGTGATAGTCCGTTTTGTGGTAACCTCAGGTTTAGTCTTCCTCGTTTCCATTGAAGCTAAACTATAAACTCAATGAGACAAAAAAAAAGAAGGAACCACTGAGGAACACTTTTGGAGCTAGTCAGAGGTATGAGAAGGGCCACCGGAATTATGCTACTTTTTAGCTGCACTGACTTTTTCACAATTATAGATTTTCCGCATTTGTCACATAATCCATCATCTGCTGCATAATCTGCAGATTTCAACAACAAAAAACTTGTTTCTGGCTCAAACATTACCAAAAATACAGCAACAGGTGTTACAGCGTGGTGAAAGGCCCTTTGCAAACCTGGAATGGTCACCTGTAACTTATTGCTAAATGTGGGTGTTAAATTGGTACTATTGGTGCGCAAACCTCTCTTGCTTCTTTCTGCTTCTCTCTTGACTCTTTCTGCATTTCTGTTGCTTCTTTCTGCCCCTTTCTTTCTTTTTCTGCACTTCTTTTGCCTCGTTCTGCTCATCTCTTCCACTTTTTGCACCTCTCTTGCCTCTTTCTGCACCTCTGTTGCCTCTTTCTGCACCACACTTGCTTCTTTCTGTACCCCTCTTGCATCTTTCTGCACCCATTTTCCCTCTTTCTGCACCTCTTTTGCCTCTTTCTGTATCCCTGTTCCCTCTTTCTGCGCCTCTCCTGCCTGTTTCTCCACCTCTCTTGCCTCTTTCTGCACTTGTTTTGCCTCTTTCTGCATATCGGTTGCTTCTTTCTGCACTTCTATTGCCTAATTCTGATCCCTATTGCCTCTCTCTGCACCTCTGTTGCTTCTTTCTGTACTTCTCTTGCTTCTTTCTCTACCTCTGTTGCTTCTTTCTGCACCCCTCTTGCCTCAGTCTGCACCCTTCTTCCCTCTTTGTGCAACTTTCTTGCCTCTTTCTACACCTCTCTCACCTCTTTCTGCACCCCTCTCGCCTCTTTATGCACCTCTTGCCTCTTTCTGCACTTCTGTTGGTTCTTTTGCACTGCTCTTGCTTCTTTCTGCACCTCTCTTGCAAATTTCTGTGTCCCTCTTGCCACTTTCTGCACCCCTCTTCCCACTTTCTGCACCTCTCTTGCCTCTGTCTGCACCCCGTTCTCTTTCTGCACCTCTTTTGCCTGTTTCTGCAACTTTCTTGCCTCTTTTTGCAGTTTACTTCCCTCCTTCTGTACCTCTGTTGCTTTTTCTACACTTCTCTTGCCTCTTTCTTCACCTCTCTTGCTTCTTTCTGCCCCCCTGTTATCTCTTTCTACACTCATCTTCCCTCTTTCTGCACCTCTCTTTCCTCTTTCTGCACCTCTCTTGCTTCTTTTGTCACCTCTCTTGCTTCTTTCTGTACCCTTCTTCCCCTTTTCTGCATCCATCTTGCCTCTTTCTGCAGTTCTCTTGCCATTTTTTGCATCTCTCTTGCCTCTGTCTTCACCCCACTTGCCTCTTTCTGCATTTCTCTTACTTCTTTTTACACCTCTGTTGCTTCTTTCAGCAACTCTTTTGCCTTTTTCTGCACTTCTTTTGCTTGTTTCTGCACCTCTCTTGTGTCTTTCTGCACCTCACTTGCTTCTTTCTTCACCCCTCTTGTCTCTTTCTGTATCCCTCTTCCCTCTTTCTGCACTTCTCTTGCCTCTTTCTGCACCCGTTCCCTCTTTAGGCACCTTTCCTACCTGTTTCTGCCCCTCTTTTGCCTCTCTCTGTACCTCTGTTGCTTCTTTCTGCACTTATCTTGCCTCGTTATGCACCCTTCACGCCTCTTTCAGCACCTGTGTTGTTTCTTTTTGCGCTTCTCCTCCTTCTTTCTGCACCCCTCCTGCCTCTTTCTGTACCCCTCTTGCCTCTTTGTGCACATTTCCTACCTCTTTCTGCACCCCTCTTGCCTCTTTTTGCACTGCTGTTGGTTCTTTCTGCACTGTTCTTGCTTCTTTCTGCACCTGTCTTACAAATGTCTGTATCCCTCGTATCTCTTTCTGCACCCCTGTTCCCTCTTTCTGTACCTTTCTTGCATGTTTCTTCACCTCTCTTGCCTCTTTCGGCACCTCTGTTGCTTCTTTCTGCGCTTCTCCTGCCTCTTTCTGCACCCCTCTTGCCTCTTGCAGCACCTCTGTTGCTTCTTTCTGCACTTCTCGTGTTTCTTTCTGCACCCGTCTTGCCTCTTTCTGTACCCCTTTTGCCTATTTCTGCACCTCTTTTGCTTCTTTCTGCACTTTTCTTGCCTCTTTATGTATCCCTAATGCATCTCTCTGCACCTCTATTGGTTCTTTCTGCACTGCTCTTGCTTCTTTCTGCACATCTTTGTAAATTTCTGCATCCCTCTTGCTTCTTTCTCTGACCCTCTTTCTGTACCTCTCTTGCCTCTGTCTGCATACCTGTTCCCTCTTTCTGCACCCCTTTTGTTGCATGTTTCTGCAACTCTCTTGCCTCTTTCTGTAGTTTTCTTGCCTTCTTCTGCACCTCGCTTGCCTTTTTATGCACTTCACTTTCTTCTTTCTGCACCCTTCTTCCCTTTTTCTGCATATCTCTTGCCTCTTTCTGCACCTCCCTTGCCTCTTTCCGCACATCTGTTTGTTCTTTCTGTACTGCTCTTGCTTCTTTCTGTACCCCTCTTGCCTCTTTTTGCACCTCTTTTGCTTCTTTCTGAAATTCTCTCCTTTTTCTGTACCCCTCTTGCCTGTTTCTGTACCTCTCTTGCTTCTTTCTGCACTTCTCTTGCCTCTTTCTGCAGTTTTCTTGCCATTTTCTGCACTTCGTCTGCCTCTTTCTGCACCTCACTTGCTTCTTTCTGCATTTCTCTTGCTTCTTACTACACCTCTGTTGCTTCTTTCAGCAATTCTCTTGCCTCTTTCTGTACTTCTCTTTCTTGTTTCTGCACCTATCTTGTGCCTTTCTGCACCTCTGTTGCCTCTTTCTGCATCTCACTTGCTTCTTTCTTCACCCCTTGTGCCTCTTTCTGCACCCCTGTTCCCTCTTTCTGCACTTCTGTTTCCTCTTTCTATACCCTGCTTGCCTCTTTGTGCACCGATCTTACCTCTTTCTGCACCCCTCTTGCCTCTTTCTGCACATCTATTGCCTCTTTCTGCACCTCTCTTGCCTCTTTCTACACATCTCATTGTTCTTTCTTCACTGCACTTCCCTCTTTCTGCACCCCTCTTGCCTCTTTATGCACCTTTGTTGCTTCTTTCTGTACTGCTCTAGCTTCTTTCTGCACCTCTCTTGTCTCTTTCTGTATCCCTCGTCCCCCTTTCTGCAATTAACTTGCCTCTGTCTGCACCCCTGTTCTTCTTTCTGCACCTCTTCTGTCTGTTTCTGCAACTCTCTTGCCTCTTTGTGCAGTTTTCTGGCCTCCTTCTGCATCTCTGTAGCTTCTTTCTGTACCTCTCCTACCTCTTTTTGCACCCCTCTTGCCTCTTCTTGCACCTATGTTGGTTTTTCTGCCCTGCTCTTGCTTATTTCTGCACCTCTTTTGCAACTTTCTGCATCCCTCTTGCTGTTTTCTGCACCTCTCCTCTCTATTTCTCCACATCTCTTGCTTCTTTCTGCACTTCTCTTGCTTCTTTCTGCAATGCTCTTACTTCTTTCTGCACCCGTCTTGTGAATTTCTGTATCCCTCTTATGTCTTTCTGCACCACTATTCCCTCTTTCTGCACCTTTCTTGCCTGTTTCTGCACCTCTCTTGCCTCTTTTGGCACCTTAGTTGCTTCTTTCTGCATTCCTCTTGCCTCTTTCTGCAACCCTCTTGCCTCTTTTAGTACCTCTGTTGCTTGTTTCTACACCTCTCTGCTTCTTTCTGCAACCCTCTTGCCTCTTTCTGTACCCCTTTTGCCTCCTTGTGCACCTCTCCAGCATCTTTCTGCGCCTCTCTTGCCTTTTTCTGCAGTTATATTGCCTGTTTCTGTACCTCTTTTGCTTCTTTCTGTACTTTTTTTGCCTCTTTCTGTACCCCGCGTGCCTCTCTCTGTACCTCTTCTGTCTGTTTCTGCAACTCTCTTGCCTCTTTGTGCAGTTTTCTGGCCTCCTTCTGCATCTCTGTAGCTTCTTTCTGCACCTCTCCTACCTCTTTTTGCACCCCTCTTGCCTCTTCTTGCACCTATGTTGGGTTTTTCTGCACTGCTTTTGCTTATTTCTGCACCTCTTTTGCAAATTTCTGCATCCCTCTTGCTGTTTTCTGCACCTCTCCTCTCTATTTCTCCACCTCTCTTGCTTCTTTCTGCACTTCTCTTGCTTCTTTCTGCAATGCTCTTGCTTCTTTCTGCACCTGTCTTGTGAATTTCTGTATCCCTCTTACCTCTTTCTGTACCCCTGTTCCCTCTTTCTGCACCTTTCTTGCCTGTTTCTGCATTCCTCTTGCCTCTTTCTTCAACCCTCTTGCCTCTTTTAGCACCTCTATTGCCTGTTTCTGTACCTCTTTTGCTTCTATCTGTACTTTTCTTGCCTCTCTCTGTACCCCTCGTGCCTCTCTATGCACCTCTGTTGGTTCTTTCTGCACTGCTCCTGCTTGCTTCTTTCTGTACCTCTGTTGCAAATTTCTACATTCCTCTTGCCTCTTTCTATACCCCTCTTTCTGCACCTCTCTTGCCTCAGTCTGCACACATGTTCCCTTTTTCTGTACACCTTTTGCCTGTTTCTGCAACTCTCTTGCCTCTTTCTGCAATTCTCTTGCCTCCTTCTGCACCTCTCTTGCCTCTTTCTGCACCTCTCTAGCTTCTTTCTGCACCTCTCTAGCTTCTTTCTGTACCTCTCTAGCTTCTTTCTGCACATCTCTTTGTTCTTTCTGCACTGCTCTTGCTTCTTCCTGCACTCCTTATGCCTCTTTCTGCACCTCTTTTGCTTCTTTCTGTACCTCTCCTCTTTCTGCACCCCTCTTGCCAGTTTCTGCACCTTTGTTGCTTCTTTCAGCAATTCTCTTGCCTCTTTCTGTACTTCTCTTGCTTGTTTCTGCACCTCTCTTGCCTCTTTCTGCACCCCGTTCCCTCTTTCTGCACCTTTTCTGACCATTTATGCAGCCCTACTGCCTCTTGCTGCACCCCTCATGCCTCTCTCTGCACATCTCTTGCCTCTTTCTGCACATCTCTTGCCTCTTTCTGCACATCTCTTTGTTAATTCTGTACTGCGCTTCCCTCTTTCTGCACCCCTCTTGCCTCTTTCTGCACCTTTGTAGCGTCTGTCTGCACTGCTCTTGCTTCATTCTGCACCTCTCTAGTCTTTGTCTGCACCCCTTGTTCTTCTTTCTGCATCTCTTTGTGCAGTTTTCTGGCCTCCTTCTGCATCTCTGTAGCCTCTTTTTGCACCTCTCCTACCTCTTTCTGTACCCTCTTGCCTCTTTTTGCACCTATGTTGGTTCTTTCTGAACTGCTCTTGCTTATTTCTGCACCTCTTTTGCACATTTCTGCATCCCTCTTCCTGCTTGCTACACCTCTCCTCTGTATTTCTCAACCTCTCTTGCTTCTTTGTGCACTTATCTTGCTTCTTTCTGCACTGCTCTTGCTTCTTTCTGCACCTCTTTCTGCACCCCTGTCCCCTCTTTCTGTACCTTTCTTGCCTGTTTCTGCATTGCTCTTGCCTCTTTCTGCAACCCTCTTGCCTCTTTCAGCACCTCTGTTGCTTCTTTCTACACTTCTCTTGCTTCTTTCTGCATCCCGCTTGCCTCTTTCTGTACCCCTCTTGCCTCTCTCTGAACCTCTGTTGATTCTTTCTACACTGCTCCTGCTTCCTTCTGTACTGTGAGAAGTTGGCCTGATATATGCTGTCCACTAGTTATAGTGGGCACCTTGTATCAGTCCAAACAACCCCTTATTGGTTATAGGTTAAAGACAACTTTACTGAAAGCTATCCTAGTGGTAGCTATGGAGAGCAGCCTTCAGACTAAGTCTTGAAGGAAAGTAAAGGAGCTTGTTTTACCAGTCTATAATTTCTTGAGTCACTAAATGAAAGATATCCACACCAGGTATATATACAAAATATATGTAATTATTACTAAACACACCCTCCTCGTCTCTTTATGAGATTAGAGGTCAAAACACATAAGTAACACTTCAATAATCACAGTAAAATAGCACAAATACACGTCAGGCCCTAGGGTGAGCCAAACCATATACTAAAATAGTGGTATAAGAACCATGACTTAACTAGACACAAGGCCTAGAGCCTGTAGAATCGCTGGGACCCCAAGGAACCACCCAAGGTAGTGACACAGGGGACCCACGGGGGCCATGTGCAGAGTGAACACAGCCGTGAGCTCCCGTTAGCTTCTATGGGGAAAGTCGCGTTAGATTTTTAAAGATTAGGGACACTTAGAAATGAGTCAGGACCAAACCCTTTTGGACTTAGGAAGTTCTGGGGCTAGCTAAGCCTGGGCAAAGCACTACGCTACGCTCGTGTAGTTTGCGAAGTTTGCGCTACTTCTCACTATGCGAATTGCACGTAGCACAGTGCAAACACGCAGAGCGTAGCGTAGTGCAGCGGTAATTTTTTGCTTGCTCGCGGTCCTCAACGTCAAGTTGGCAACCGTGAGCAAGCAAAATGACATCCTGGCGAGACTTTTTCCTCGTTCGCGATCAGCAACATCAAGTTGCCGATCGCGGGCGTGAAAAATAAACCTCCCGGCGAGCGGGGAGGTCAGGTTTCTCATTGCGAGTAATCGCGTATGCCCGCGACCGCTCGCGATGAGAAACTACCAGTCCGCGTTGAGAAAGCTGCTGCTCGAGTAGAAATCTACTCGAGTGGCAGAAAACTACCACTTGCACTGTGCAAGATGCAGTTTGCACTGACTGCACAGTGCGGACAAGCATCCGGCACTGTGCAATCAGTGCGAACAGCATCTCGCACACTGCACTATGCAGTTTGCGAAGCTACGCGTAGCTCCCGTAGTGTGAAGTGCACTACGCGTAGCTACGCGTAGCGCTACTTTGCAAACTACGCCCAGGGTTAGGGCTAGCACCCACGGGAGCACCGGAGTACTCGTGTTACCTCACCCAGGGAAGCCGGGTGCATAGGTGTCTTTTGGTGTCGGGTCGCGTCGTCGATTTCAATGGAAGCTGGTGAAGAAGTGCTGCTGCTGTGAAGATGCGAAGTGTCCGAAGAGATCCAAGCCTGGATTGAAGATGAGAAGAACCTGAAAGCAGAGGGGACAGAGTCTGGGTCACTAGCCAGTGACCAGGAAGGCGATGAGCAGATGCCCACCGATTTCAGGTGATTTCAGGTGAAAGAGGTGAAGCTTGACTCTTCAGCCACGAGGACCAAGAGGCGTCGAGGACAACCAGGAGCTAGATTCCCGCTGTTCCACAAAGGATGTCGAGTACTGCAGTGTCGTTGCCCGGATTGGACACAACAAGCCTTGGCAACAGCAACCCACGCAGAAACGAGAAAGATGCTTCGGTGCAGACCAGCAATGTCTGTGGGACTCACCACTTGGTTGGGAGTCAGGGCACATCTAAAGCAACCAGGGAAGCCCAAGGAAATACAAAGTTACCCCTCAGGGACCCACCAGTCAATGGACCAGGGATGGTGAAGGGACCTCAAGACAAAACACAAAATGGCGGCCCACGGGTCACTCAGAATGACCAGGCCAACAATCTTTGGTGGATTCAGTGCTCAAGGTGGAGGCTACAAGTTAGCTCAAGCACAACTTCAAGAGACGTCGAGAAGTCAATTCACTTGCAGAAATGCACGGTGACCAGGAGTTTCGGTTCCACACTACTCACGAGGGCTGCGGGTCTCAGCTTTGCTGGGGACTCGGGTCGGCCTTTGAGATGTCTGGAAATCCTCTTCCTGGGCTGCAAATACTTCAGAGTCCGGCGGGAGCTTCGGAAATGCAGACCGGCAAATTGCTTAGTTGGTGCCTGCCAAGCAGGGGAGTCACTCCTTGACCCCAAGGGAGATTTCTTCAGTCCTCTGGTCTTGAGCAGAGCATCGAAGGTCCAGGATTTGGCTTCAGAGTTTCGTCCAGGGTAATCTAAAGTCCTAAGTACTGGGGTCCCATACTTATACTAAGGTAGGGGGTTGGACATACTCTGGGGACCCACCTATGGGAGGGTTTGGAAAGAGGGGTGGCTACACCCATTTCCTTTGTCCAGTTTCGTGCCAGAGCAGGGGCTGGAAGCCCCTGAACCGGTTTGAGCTAGACTATGCACAGGGACACCAAATGTGCCCCCAATGCAGGATTTCAAAGCACTCAGAGAGTGCTCCCACCCAGCCCCAATACACAAAATCCTGTCTGGGAGGTGGTTACACCTCCCTGTGACAGGAAACCTATTGTACAGGCCTCCCCTGCCGGAGTTTCGGTCAGCAGCAGGAGGCCAGACCCGTGTCTGTGGCTGCGGCATCCATTTTGTGATGCCAGGGCTCTATGAAGTTTCTTCCGGGTATACCAGTGCTGTCATGTCTCTCCCTCTAGAAGGGTGGGATCATACTCCCACACCAGTTACTGGTGTGGGGGTATGATTCCAAGGTGTTTGACACCAAACACGACATGTTTCCGTGCAGCCAGTCCAAAGTTAGCATTTACTGTTTGGTTATAATGCATGTAGGAGAGTAGGGTCTGCAATCCTATGATCACCCAGATTTTTTGCTTTTGCTTCATTGGTTTACGACTTTCCCCGGCTGTGGGCCTGCCGATCAGACCCACAGCCTAGCTGTTCTCTCTCTAAATTAAACACATGTACCTTAGGTGCATCCACTAATTGGAACTGGGCCGCCTTGTCAGTCCCTGTCTCAGCATACCACAGGTATCCAGGGCATCGGTGTACCCAGGGCCTACCAGGGGCTGAAGCATGTATTATGCCACCCCCGGAATGGCCGCCCAAATCTGACACAACTGGCTGCACGACAGCTGGGGCCACGTGGTGTAATCACCCGTTGCTGTAGGTGTAGTATTCCTACACCTAAACCCTAAAATGGACACATGGATTCCTATCAGTCACTCCTATAGCAGGCCTTAACAATCCTGAAGGCAGAGTGCAGGGAATCATGTGGGACGGTGCTCTGGCGCGAGCTGAGCCCGTCGACGGCTTGCGGAACCAAGTCCTAATAGCCGTTCCATGGTGACGCGGGCCAACTATTTGCTAACTTTGGCATCGCATCACCTATACATGTCGAGTAAGGTGTCATACGAATGGGAATACGAACCCCTCGCCAGTCCTGGTGACGGGGTTAGCATTCCCCCCTTTTAGAGGGACACGACATGGAAGTAACCCTGAACCCCGGTTAAAGTTGACTCAAGCCTCAGCATCACAAAATGGATGCTGCCACCAGACACAAGTCTGACCTCCTGCTGCTGGGAGACCTTCCAGCGAGGGGAGCTTGGACAAAGGGTTTCCTGTCAAGGGCGGTGTTAGCACCGTCCCAGACAGGGTTTGTGTATTCCAGGTAGGCAGGGCTGAAAGGAAGGTGATTGCAAGTGGCACCCCGGTGCTCACGGTGCATAGCCCGGCTCAGACCAGTTTCGGGGGGCCTACCAGCCCCTGAGCTGGCGCGAAGCCGGACAAAGGATAGGGGTGTAACCACCCCCCTCCTGGCTCCACCCATAGGTAGAACCTAGTCACGGGCCAGCCCCTTTTTCTTAGAATAAAGGTAGGAGCGAGTCCCCTTCCCAAATTGGATAATCAGAAAATTGGATAATCAGATAATCGGATAACTCCGAATCACGAACCACTTTCCACGAAAGGAACTCTTGACTATTTCTGAAGACTCTCCCTTGTGGCTAAGGAGTAGCCACCCTGCACCAGCAGGCACCATCTAAGCGCTTGCGGTTTGCTGTAAGTCTCTCCTACGGATCAAGACTGCCCAGCTCGACGAGACCCGAGTTCCCTGCCATCTCTGACCTTTTACCTCCCTCATCAGCTCAGCTGAGAGTCGTAGGTGTGACGAGACCTGCGGGACCGGCCACCTTCAGAACCTGCACGACGCTTATCTAGCACGCCCACCGAGGGACCCTCGAGTGAGTGCACCTAGGGTTTGAGAAGCCCTAACCCCGAGCAGCTCCAGCATCGAAGTCTGCCTCCCCAGCATCTCCGAGATCTGCGTGGGGGCCCTTCCGCTCCTTGCTGTTCACCGCGTTGTCCGACCACTTGCCGACCGGCTTGTGGCCCTCTACACGACGCGCCAAGATTGTTTTCATCACCGGTCTGGTTGCTCCAGACTGGCTCTTGCTTCCCTCCAACAGAGGAGTACCACGGACCCTCCTGGTCCACTCCCGACGCCATTGTGACTTCCCCGCTTGGGTTGCCACTGCCAAGATCCGCTGCCCCTTCCTGGGCTCAGCATCATCGACAGCAGACACCTTCGTGGGACAGCTCGCCCTCCATCCTGGTCGCCGCCGCGCCTCCTGGTCCGAGGAACAGCCGAGTCCGACGTCACCCACTCACCTGGTCGAGGTGACTTCAGCCGGTACCCTCCTGGTACCCACACGATCGCTGGCTAGCGGTTAAGAACTGAGTCCCCTCTGCTTTCAGGTTTCCTTCATCACCGATCCAGGCTTGGATCTCGCTGAATATCGACACTGGTCGCCTGCCAGCAACTTCTTCTTTCAGGCTCCTGAGACTACACGAGGACTCCCGACATCTTGCCGAACTTCACGCAGCCGCAGCCGCTGGGCTAGGTAACTTGAGCATTTCAGTGCTCCATCGCAGGTTCGCTCTACAAGTGTCTAGTTCCTTTTTCGTTTAGTCCCACTGATCGGAACACTCCGGAATCAGTACCTCCAGACTCTATCCATTCGCATTTCCCTGTAAGTGTAGATGGTTTCCCGTGCCCCTCGGGCATTTGTGTAAATTGTGCAACCAGTAGTATTTTCCTAAGAGTTTTGTATTGTGCTTAGCTCCCTGACTCATAAAGAGCCAGGGTAGTCTTGTTATGAATAAATATCCTTTATTTTCATAACAACTTGTGTGGTGTCCTTTCACTTGATGTTCAAGGGGTATATGTGATGGTAAACAGCTGGCTTAACACGCCCTCTAGAGTTTAGCCTAAGACTGCTCGTATCCACGCTACTAGGATAGCTGGTCTATAAGGTTGACTTACAACCAATCATCAATAAGGGTCGTTTGGAATGATACACAGTGATCACTAGAATAGTGCGCACTACATATCAGGCCAACTTCTCACAATGCACCTAAGAGTATATGGTCAGGCTGCACTACTGACAACGCTGAAGAAGAGATTCTGAAGGCTGCAGAGGGGCTCAGCTCATGCCTGGGCACCCTCTCACATATAACCAAGCACCCTGCCTTCAGGATTGATAAGGCCTGCCATAGGGGTGACTGATAGGTTTGTATGTGCAGTATATGGTGAGATATAGTGAACCTATATCTCAGTAAGGGGTGCATGCACCACCTTACTCAGGCTGCAGTAGCAGACCTGTATTGTCATTTTGGGTGGCTTTCCAGGGGTGGCATAATACATGCTGCAGCCCCTGTTAGGCTTCTGGGGTACCTATGCCCTGGTTACATAGTATACCATATACTAGGGACTTATAAGGGCACCTCAGATCCAATCTGTAATGTACCTAAAGTACATGGAATCATTTTAGAGAGGAAGCAGCTAGACTGGGGCCCTGAATAGCAGGGTCCCAGCCAAACTAAAGTAAAAAACAGTGAAACACCAGCAAAAAGTGGGGGTAAACATTGAAGCAGATCCTACTCTCCACATGTACCTCAGTTTCAAATTTTTGTATCCCTCTTGCCTCTTTCTGTACCCCTCTTCCCTCTTTCTGCAAACCTTCTTCCCTTTTTCTGCACATCTCTTGCATCTTTCTGCACCTCTCTTGCTTCTTTCTGCACATCTCTTTGTTCTTTCTGCACTCCTCTTGCCTCTTTCTGTACCCCTTTTGCCTCTTTGCGCACCTCTCTTGCCTCTTTCTGCACCTCTGTTGGATCTTTCTGCACCTCTGTTGCAAATTTCTGCATCCCTCTTGCCTCTTTCTGTACCCCTTTCCCTTATTTCTGCACCTCATTTGCCTCTGTCTGCCCACCTGTTTCTTCTTTCTGCACTCCCTTTGCTTGTTTCTGTAACTCTTTCCTCTTTCTGCAGTTCTCTTGCCTCCTTCTATACCTCACTTGCCTCTTTCTGCACTTCTCTTGCTTCTTTCTGCACCCTTCTTCCCTATTTCTGTACCTCTCTTCCCTCTTTTTGCACATCTCTTTGTTCTTTCTGCACTTCTCTCTCCTCTTTGTGCACCCCTCTTGCCTCTTTCTGCACCTCTGTTCCTTCTTTCTGCATTGCTCTTTCTTCTTTCTGCACCTCTCTTACCTCTTTTTGCATCCCTCTTGCCTCTTTTTACACCTCTGTTGGTTCTTACTTCACTGCTCTTGCTTCTTCCTCCACCTCTTTTACACATTTCTGCATCCCTCTTGCCTCTTTCTGCACCCGTCTTTCTGCACCCTTCTTGCCTGTTTCTGCACCTCTCTTGCCTCTTTTGGCACCTCCGTTGCTTCTTTCTGCACTTCTCTTGCCTCTTTCTGCCCCCCGCTTGCCTTTTTCTGCACCTCTGTTGCTTCTTTCTGCACGTCTTTTGCTTCTTTCTGCACCCCTCTTACCTCTTTCAGTACCCTTTTTTGCCTCTTTGTGCACCTCTCTTGCTTCTTTCTGCACCTCTCTTGCCTTTTTCTGCAGTTCTCATGCCTCTTTCTGCACCTATTTTGCTCCTTTCTGCACTTTTCTTGCCTCTTTCTGTACCCCTCTTTCCTCTTTCTGCACCTCTCTTTGTTCTTTCTGTACTGCTCTTGCTTATTTCTCCACCTCTGTTGCAAATTTCTGCATCCCTCTTACCTCTTTCTGTACCACTCTTCCCTCTTTCTGCACCTCTCTTGCCTCTGTCTGCACACCTATTCCCTCTTTCTGCACCCCTTTAGCCTGTTTCTGCAACTCTCTTGCCTCTTTCTGCAATTCTTTTGCCTCCTTCTGCACCTCTCTTGCTTCTTTCTGCACATCTCTTGCCTCTTTCTGCATCGTTCTCCCCTCTTTCTGCACCTCTCTTGCCTCTTTCTGCACCTCTCTTGCCTCTTTCTGCACACACAGGGCTACTTTCAAACAGACCTCAGACTCAGCATGCAAGTGCAGAAACTGGCTGCCGACCTCTAAACTGCCATGCCCTGTTATATGCTAGGGACTTAGAGGTAGTTTTAATCCCCCTGCCCTATTAGGTTCCTGGGACTTATAGGGGAGGTCATGCTATTCACAGGGGTACCCCGACCCATAGTGTTCCCCTAGTGTATGTAGGTGTTTTCACTGTCTTCTAATTGTCTTTCAGCATAGCACTGCTCCAGGCCTGGTTAGGCAGAGCCCAGGGTCAGTCAGAGTCAGTTACCAACAGTACCAGTCAGCAAAAAGTTGGGGGGTGCCCAAGGCACAGGATGACTTTGCAACAATGCCTCTTTCTGCACCTCTGTTGGTTCTTTCTGCATATCTCTTGCTTCTTTCTGCACCTTTCTTCCTCTTTCTGCACATGTCCTACCTCTGTAGGCATAGTTAGAAATTAGCATTTGAAAAACCTTTGAAATTCACTGAAAAAAACATAGGTTTCAGGGACGTTATAGTTAGAAATTAGCATTTAAAAAACATTTGAAATTCACGGAAAAAAACATACGTTTCAGGGACGTTATAGTTAGAAATTAGCATTTAAAAAACCTTTGAAATTCACTGAAAAAAACATAGATTTCAGGGACGTTATTGTTAGTTGGACATTTCACTCATACAAAACCAGAGAAATTCAGCATTGCTGATTACGTCACATATTACATCACTCATGACATGGTCAGTGACATCACTCATGACATCTCAAATGACATCACTGATGACATCATCCACATGATCATCTGATGCACCTCCTTACACCCTAATATAACCTTTGATACACCCACTCTAAAATACAGACTACCATTCCCGAAACCATAAACACACCAATACCAGTTAGTACATACCCACTCACTTATTCATAGCCCTACACACATCCACTCACTCACCCACCCATACAGTCACTCATACATGCATTCACTCATCAATACAGTTCTGATATATGCACTCATATACCCATACAGACACTCACACACCTCCACTCATCCATAGAGTTACTCACACACCTAGTCGGTCATAAAAGAATCAATCACACTCAGTGCTTTATATGGGCCGGTACTCTCCGGTACTGAATACCGGCACTTTTTCATTTTGAGAGAGAGAGTACCAGCACATCTCAAGAGTGACTTAATACTTTTAATTGGAGAGTACCGGCACTTCTCAGAAACAAGAAGGTACTCTGATACAGAGTACCTGCACTTCTATTTTTCCATTTCAAGCACTGATCACACTCCCATTTACTCATCTATACAGTTATACACACACCACCTCACTTATTCATACAGAAAATAACACATCCTTCCTCTCTTATACAATCACTGACACAAGCACACACTCATCTATACAGCCACCAGACCACCATGTAAGTGTTTGTTTTTAAATAAAGCAACTTTTTTTTAACTGCAGCCCGTTTTCCTTAAAGGAAAACTGGATGTGTTTCAAAAAGAAACATTTAACATTTGTGTTTCATTTATTTATATGTCGAACATGGGTAGTGCATGCGCTGCTCTGCCAGGTATGCTGTATTAGAGTATGTATTTTCGGCGCCGCCTACTCTCCGACCTATATTTGTCAGTGATTGTGTCATTGTCCTTCATAAATGCTGGCTTCTGATTCGTTTATGGGCTTGTTAGTCCCTACTTAGTACCGCATTATCTTCATTTGTAACCTCCATGAGTACGTCTTATCTAGTCTGTAAACACTATTTTCTTTAATATGTTTCTCCTACTGCAGGCACTACACGCTTTCCTTTAACATTCAGCGCATTCAGCACGCCAGGCGCGCTTCAAGGTGACAAACAAATGCTTTTTTTGGTAAAAACGTTGCATACTACGCTTTCACTTTAATATCGGACACAAACCTTTCTTTAGAAACGGCTTGTCTAAAGAAAGGGGCATGGTCTCTAATAATGTGAAAGCACGGAATGAGGCACTTGTAAACAACAAGCATTTGCAATGCAATCGGTCTTGCATTTTAGAAACTTTGGTCTATTGGTATTGTAAATGACAATACCTTTTATTATTGCAGGCTTTTTAACACATAAATAAAGGCATTGTCATTTACAATGCCAATAGCTCAAAATCTTGCAATTACAAGGCCTATTGCATTGCAAATGCTTGTTTAAGAGTAGGCGGTGGTCCATGGGACCACTGCCTGCTCTTAAAAAACGTTTTCGCTGCCAGTCTCAAAAGGGTAGGAAGGGGTCCTATGGGGACACCTTCCGGGTTGCAACTGGCTTACCAACTACTTGACTTAGGCGGTAAACTGCAATTGTTTTGCGACTGCATTCCGGTCACAAAACAATCGTACATCCCCCTGTGGCTCACTATTACAAAGGAAAGCCCTTGGTACGCCCCTTCCTAATAGCAACTCGCAAACACTAGTTTGCGAGTCGGTAATAGGTTACCAACTCGCAAAATAGGGTTTGTACATAGTAAAATGCATTTTACCAGTCACAAACTGCCCGATGGGCCTGTTGCGACCTGTAAAGTAAAATGCATTATATATCTGGGCCCTAATCATTGACTTCTGCAATGAAAAAGAACAAATAAAAATCATAATTTTTTTAACAGTTTGAACCAGGTGTTAATAGTTTATCCCTAACCTTAGCACGAGATAGAAACAGTCACACTCAAGCTAGCCGGTAGTTCACAGAAGAGCAGACCCTCTCTCCTAGGGAGCCGGCAGTGTTAAAACGTCTTAGATCAAAAGAACACACTCCAAGAGTTGTTACATTGTGTGCTCTACTTGCTTATCCAGTCCGCAAACCTTTAGTCACTGTTCCTAGACAAATAACATACTTTTACCATTGAATTGAGGGCCTTAGTTGGAGCCCAGGGGGTTGGCCCTGCCCTGCCTCTTCCTGGCGCTGACGAGTGGAGGACCGGCCGCCCCTGGCCTGGTCCACGCGCATCCCACGCCACGGGTCACTAGATCCACTGTATAGCACTATGCAAGGCACAAGTGCAAGTTGTTGCAGGGCTCTTCCTCCGCCCTGTTGTACCCGGGGATTGGTAGTTCCCTGCTTGCTCCTAGAAAGGCAGTGTACAATGGCAGCCTGAGACTTGTTTTGAAAGGCTACTTTTAGTGGGTGGACAATGAGCACAGCTGCCCACTAGTAGAATGTATTTAACAGGCTCTGGATGCTCGTAGTGCATATACAAGGGACTTAAAAGTAAGTTGATTGTACCCAACAGGTGTAAATCTATTGTACCATTTAGGGGGAGATCAAAAGCAGTTTAGCAGTGGTAAAGTGTGCAGAGTCATAAAAGCCAACAAAAATTGATTCAGGAAACAGGAGTGGTGAAAGCAACACACACTTACGAAAAGTGCTCCGTAAACTGCACAATAGGCTGGGAAAAGAGACAAAAATAAGAGGGCCTTTGTCATAACTCGCATCACCCCCGCCCCCTCAAAGCAGGGAGGATACATCACACCATTGCCACGCAGCGGAGGTTTGAAAAAGAATCATCCCATCCTTCTCAAACAAAGAGGGAGTACAGTGTAGGAACAACTCCCCTCTCAGGGTGCCACCCCCTTGCTCGAGAGCGGCCGAGAGGAATGCCTTCTTCCCTTCCCAACTTGACTTAAGCCTGGGAAGCGGTCTACCCTTGCTTGCACTCTATGGCATGATGTAAACTAATAATTGTATATCTGAGCACGTGACATGTACCCCGAGGACAGCTGGCCCTCTCGGCTTTGCTAAAGATAAATGGCTGGGACAATAGGTATGGCTACCCCAAGTTGCCAAAGGCGCAGCATATTTGCCGTTTGCTGTGATTCCAAAATTCAGGAGTTCATTTCATAAGGTACACCTTCAGTCCAAAAAAACAGCATCCAGGGAGCCAGTAGCTATAATCTATCCAGGGTCTGCATCACCCTTCTGAAAATAAGATTAGAAATGGTCCCTTGCCCAAGGGTAGTGGGGGATTTTGTGCTCAACCTGACTTGCCCATGGGTGACGGTTGTATTTTCTTGCCCCTCCACCTTGCCCAATGGCATGGTGTGTATTTTTTGTACACTCCCCTCTCTGTACAAGGACAGGAGGGTATGTTATGCCTTTTTCAAGGGCATGGGTGGATAACTGGTAATTCCCCAAATTGTACATTTGTCCAAAGAATCAATTTTCTGTGAACTTCTTGCTATTTTTTGGGTTTTTTCATGGAATTTATTTAGTTTTTTCCTTGTGTTTGAAAGCTCAGACCAATATAGTGAATGCACCTTGGCATTCGTGCTGATTTGTGTTGCTGCCGAACCCCAGAAGGCAGGATGTGTCCCCAAGCAGCACTGAGCAGGGTGCCTGTCGAGTCTCGCCAATTCCCCGCCTTTCACAAGAGGGAATCAGGAAATCAATATTCAGTGCCAGCACACACCTGGCACACACACACTGTCTCTCTCTTTCTGTTAGATAGCTCACTAATTGGCTCCATGGACACAGGAATTAAACCCACATTAACTGCACAACTAACAATGATCTTCTATGCTATGCAGGTACATAGTAAATAAAAAGCTATAAAGGGAACAGACCTCCGTTAATTGCAGCCACTGCAAACTCCTGAAACCTAAGACCCCACCTGGCTGGTTCTACGCCGCCTTCATAAATTGGCCCTATTAATAGAAGAGGTCTTGGCCACTCAGCGCAAAACTGACCGCATCCATGCATGTGTACTGTCCATGCTGGAAACAGTTCCTTTCAATATGAGGATTCTCTGCATCATCGCACAGCGAGCTGCTTGCCCTCAGATGCCCTAAATTCAGCATATGGGATCAAGAGAAATCTTAGGTGTACACATTTTTATCTGTCTAGTCCTTTAACCTATCAATACAGTAAATAAGCAAGCATCTTTCCATTTCTGGAGCTGCCCTCAATATAGTTGGCAAATTTCTTCATTTTATAATGTGTCGAATCCCTTTGATAAGAAATACCTTCAAGATATGATGGCCCTAATTGCGATGTCGGGCGGGCTTCCGTCTGCCCAACACCCTTGCGGAAATGAACCACCCGATCTTAGGTCGGCGGTTCCGACTGCAATTTTACGATGCAACCGCCACAGGCGGAAAACGCCTGAAGGCCAAGCTTCCACTGTGAAATGGAAGTTTCTAAAGTGTCTGCAACATGGTGCAGGGATGTTGAGGGGGCACCATAGGTCCCCCCCCCCGGGCAGTATGCGGAGGGATGGAGGCCCTGTTAGGGCCCCCAAAGACACTTTCTGACAGCAGTTCCTTATCAGAAAGACCAACATGCAATTGCTGTTGGAAAGTGTCATCATAACCCTGGAGGCCCCTGGAGTTGCGGCCTGTTGTGCACTGTGGGCCGCCCCGCGGCGAATTGGAAAGTCAGCTCGCGCCGGAGGGCTCCAGCTCCACCCTCGCCCTGGAAGCCTGCAGCAGCAGTGAGCGATATGACTGCCTGAGGGGTGGAGTGGACGGCAGAAACCGGGTGGACCACCCGAACCATCCAGCGGGGCTCGGCGGTACCGGATGCTCTCCACCCCTCTTGCACTGGTGAGTGCCTGTCGGCGCGGGAGCTGGGGGAGGCCTGTGGGCCGCAGTCTGCTGTGTACCCGGGATACCCTTAATGACGGTCAGAGGGTGAGCGACGGTGGGACCCCGACCTGCCCTGAGCCCCGTGCCTGACTCGATCCCCAGGACTGTCTGGGTGGGCGTTTCGGGCCCGTGGCTTCCTGTGCTGTGCCTGGGCACCTGCTGTGGAGCTCCTGACCCCCTCGTCGGAGCGGGGAAGTGGACGGCCGGCGGCGCTATTGCCCTGCCTCGGCTCTGGTTCCTGGTTGGGACCTCTGGCGGGGAGCCCTGATGGGGGCAGGACCATGAAACGGCGGCTACCACGCTGGGTAGCGGTGTTGCAGTGCTGGCACTTGGCCCTCCCGGGCCCCCTCTTCTTCCTCTTCCAGGCCCGGCCTGGAGCTGGGGAGGTCTGGTAGGCCCTGGTGGGGGGACCCCTCAGCTGCACGTGTCGGGCAGCGGGCAATACCCCCCTCCTAAGCACCTTCCTTCCCTGGGGGCAAGTGGCCGCTCTCTGCCCCAGTCTGGGCCTAACTTACCCGGCAGGCCCAACCGCTGCAGTCTGGAGACCCGTGACACCCTACTGGGCCTTCCTGCACTTGGGTGGCGAGGGGGTCAGCTCCTGCCACCCCTGATGTGTGTGTGGAGGGTGGCGAGGCCTGAAGTGTGGCCTGCTATACAGGGGGTGTGGGGCCTGTTGAACCACTGGCCCTGTGGCTTCACCCAGTGATCGGCTCACCTGCTGGGCCTGCGAGCGGCCCCATCCCCTGATAAGCGAGGCAACGATCGGCTGTCGGTTCGGGCAGCGGAGCGGGTGGCTACGCGGGCCCCTCATTCTCCTCTTCAGGGCGTGGTGTGGCGAACCACTCTACACCCCATCACCACTGGGTTCCTGCCTCACTCCCCCAGGCGGACCCCCAGACGGGCCAGAGGACGGCTACAACATCCTGGGGACAGCATACACGACCCCTGGGCAATTACCAAGCCCCCTTTTGTGCTCTCTTTACCTGACCTTTGTTCGCTGGCCCACGGAAGAAACTGAAGGCAAGTATGGGGAGAGACAAGGCTCCTAAATCTACGCCGGCCCCCACACAGACGAAAATGGACCGGTTCACTACTTCTGAGCTGGAACCCTCGGGGAAGGCGGCTGAGGGTCCCGCCCCCCCCCCCCCCCGCAGGACAAGGACCTCGCCACCATCCTTCAGGCCATCAGTGCATCACAGGCGTCCATTGAAGGGAAGATTGGAGAAGTCAAAGTAGATGTGTCCCTCCTCCGACAAGACCTCCGCAACGCCATTGAGAGGCTGACAAAGGCTGAATCACGCATCACCAACGTGGAGGACAACATCTCGCAGCTGAAAGAGCAGGTCACCCGTACCCACACCGTGGCGCTCCATCGGAGAGCCAAAGACGCTGAAAACCGCGCCCGCGGGAACAACCTCGATCTGGTGGGCCTTCCCGAGGGGGTCGAGGCAGGCCAGACGGCCACATTTGTTGAGGAATAGTTCAAGTCATGGCTCCCTGTGAATGCCCTGTCATCATGGTTCATGGTGGAACGGGCCCACAGGTCCCTTTTGCCCCGGCCGCCCGTGGGTGCTCCGCCTTGCCCCATCATCCTGAAAATTCTCAGCTTCAAGGACCGGGACGCCATTCTGAGGGCAGCACGTACCGCAGGCCCGCTCAAATGTCAAAACCACACCATAATGGTATTCCCGGACTACACTAGGGAAGTGCAGGACCTCCAGCGCTCCTACACGGAGGTTAAAAAGAAGCTGTGGACCCTTGGCCTACAATATCAGCTCCAGTTGTATTCCATATGTTACTGTTTTTCTAGTTTTCTGTATCAGCTACCACGGAAAGACACATGCTCCTTTCACTAGGAAGGGGGTGGTCATCACCACATGTGAAGGTCTACACTGTTGCAGGACCCCAAGCGCATTCCCATATTCCCGTCTGAGTGAGCGCCCTAGACCACACTCCACCTACCATGATCGCTAATACTACACCCATGGCGTCTCTCCACGTGTTGTCGTGGTACGTCAACAGCCTCCTAGACCGGCACAAACGCACGGCGGTTCTACGCTATGCACAACGCCTACACATAGACATCCTCATGCTTCAGGAAACGCACCTCCTAGGCAATTGCTGTCCATTCCTGGCCCACTACGGGTATGATAGAGTGTGGCACTCCGGCTTCTCCAGGGGTTCCCGGGGAGTGGCCATCCTCTTGAAGCGCACCCTGCTCTTTCTCCTCTCCCAAGTGTTACATGATCCCCAAGGATCTTTGGTGACAGTCTGTGGGTCACTGGCCGGCTACCCCCTCAATCTCATGTCCGTATATGCCCCCCTATCAATGCTTGCCTCCACCCTTGCACATACCACTGCCCTGCTGAACAAAGTGCCTCAGGGCAATACGGTTGTGGCAGGGGGATTTCAATGCAGTTTCCTCCCCCGGACTTGATACATCGGGTCCTCCCTCTGCTTTCCGAACAGCGCAGGCGTGACAGTTAAAGAACTGGGCTGAGGCAATGCATGGCACACATGGCACCCCCACACCACTCAATTCACACACACCTCTGCGGCCCACCACACACAGGCGCGCATTGATGCGATCTTTGTCCCCGCACCTGACTGCTCCGAGATTATAGATGTCCGCATATTGCCCAGAGGTATTTCTGACCTCTCCCCAGTTCTTCTTAGCACAGGGGCTCCCCCCGTCGACCCGCCCAACATGGAGGATGAACGCATGGTTCCTCCAAGACAAGGGGTTCAGGAAGATGATAGGGAAGGAACTCACTCAATACTTTATTACTAATGAGGACTCAGTAGCCTCCCCGGGGACCCTGTGGGAGGCAGGGAAGGCGACCATACAAGGTGCTGTGAAAGGGCAGGTCAAGCAACAGAGGCAGGCCCAGATGCATGAACTCTCCTCGAGGGAAGCTCAGGCGTTTCGGTTGGAGCAGCTACTGTCCCGGCCGAACAACGCTGCTCAGGCTCGACAACTTATCCACCTTAGGGACGAGATTCGGCAGTTGTCCCTGGACTCTGCCAAGCTCCTCTGGATGTCCTCGGTAGTGAGAATTTATGGCTGGGGAGATAAAAAACGGTACGATCCTACAAAGGCTACCCACATACCCCAGGGCGAATCGCATTATCCCGGAAGTAATGGACGAAGCCGGAACGGTCCACCGCGCTCCAGTAGCGATGGCCAACACCTTTGCCGCCTATTACCGGCGGTTATACACAGCACATACACCCGAACTCTCGCTCCCAGCTCTCCTCGCTCAGGGTAACGCCCGTCTTCCTAAACTGGAGAGGGCCACTCAACTGGATCTGGACTGCCCTATTTCCCGGCAGGAAATCGACGACGTGATTTCCCTCACCTCTTCGGGTAAGACCCCGGGCCCAGATGGCCTTCCTCAGGAGTACTATGCGATATACCGTGAAACTCTTGTGCCCCATCTGGCCGACTTATTCCTAGAGGCGGTGGAGAGAGGCTCCTTTCCGCCAGAAACTGACATGGCCGCTATTGTGGTTATCCCAAAATCCCAGCTTCCTTCCCGTCGATGTGCGGAATACCGTCCCATCTCCCTCCTCAATACTGAGATTAAGCTATATGCCACCATCTTGGCTCAGCGACTGAAGCCATACTTAACGCTACTGGTCAACCCCGACCAATGCGGCTTCATGCCTCAGCGGGGGACCCGCCACTGCCTCCGGCGGTTGCACCTGGCGTTGGCCCACCGGCTCTTGCTTACCCCGTACTTAGCTCTCCTGTCCATCGAATTCAAAAAAGCTTTTGACTCAGTGGACTGGACCTTCCTACAGAACGCGCTGACCGAGATGGGGTTCGGGCCCCAATTTAGGGCCCTGGTTCAGGTCCTCTACGCTTGCCCGAGAGCGCGAGTGTTAGTTAAGGGGGCACTGTCGGACGCTTTTCCCATTGGACGAGGCACTAGGCAGGGCTGCTCCCTCTCGCCCCTGCTCTGTGCCCTGGCAATGGAGCCCATGGCCTCCCTGGTCCGGGCGGAGGACCGTATACAGGGCTGGAAATGGCCGAACACGGATACTGACAAGATCGCCTTGTACGCGGACGACGTTCTGGTTTATCTGGCCGAACCAGCTTCCTCTGGACCGTATTGCCTACGCATCTTGCACTGTTTCGAACAGGCCCCGGCTGAATCCAGGCAAATCGGTCTTGGCTCCACTACACCTCTCGAGGGATTGTTTCAACTGGCAATCCACTATCCCGCTTCGGCGACAAGCCTTTAAGTATTTGGGGATAAGGATTGCCTTTCTTCCCGACCTGGCTGGTCCCTCAATCTCACTCCACTGGTAAAAAGGCCAAAGAGGACCTCCATAAATGTGAGTCACTCCCTCTAAACCCCTGGAGATGGTGGCCCTGTTTAAAATGATGATCCTCTCCAGGTTTCTTTACGTCCTTCAGAATGCCCCCTTCTGTTTTCCCAGGACTTGGTTCTGGGAGTTTGATAGCATCACTACTAGATTCCTCTGGTGCGGGGGGAGGGCGCGCCTGGCTCTGTCGGTGTGCCGGATTCTCTCATTGATGGGGGTATGGGAATGACACATTTATATCTATATTTCCTGGCTGTGCGTCTCTTGGTAGTCCATGGCTGGTTCAACGGGGGCTGGTCCGATCCGGCCTATCGGCTTGAGCTGAGTGAGCTGGGATTCTCTAAAATCCAAGCTATGATGTACGGGGCCTGTTCCATCCCAACTCCCTGATGTGCACGTTCTGTATTATTGGCCTGGCGGGCTTCACTGTGTCATACCGGCTGGACGCGTAAGCTGTCCCAATGCACACCCCTCTAGCATGGGACCTGGCTCCGGGAGGTTAGTGGGTTGCAGGGATTCAATTCATGGGACCTCATCGGCATCTCCCAATTAGGGAACATGTGGGCTAAAGGCCATATTGTTTCCTTTCAGGAGCTCCAAACCCGATACTCCCTCCACTCATCCCAATTCTATAAATACCTGCAGCTGCGGCATGCCTTCCAAACACACATCACGGATGACACAAGGCTCCCTGACCACAGCCCCGCCGAGGCGCAGACATTGCTGGGAGACTTAGGCAAAGGGGGCATTTCTCGCATATATGGTACCCTAGTCAATAACACCCCTACCTTCCTAGATAAGCTGAGGGGACAATGGATAGAATGGATTGGACCCCTTGATGAGGCGGACTGGCACGATGCTCTCATGGCACCCAGGACAGTCACCGCCTCCGCCAAACTTAAGCTGATCCAGCTCTACTATCTGCATGCCGCGTATCTCACTCCCCTGCGCCTTCACCGAGCAGGCCTACGCCCGGATGCATCGTGCGCGAGATGTCACCACACGCCAGCTGACTTCTTCTACATGGTCTGGTCTTGTCCCCGCTTGGAACGCTACTGGGGGGCTATTGAGGTGGAGCTCACGGAAGTCCTGGGCTGGGGTGTCCCCGACGATCCGCGCCACTCTTTACTGGGGATCACGGACGGGTTGGATGGGACCAGAAATGAAAAGATATTTTTTAATACAGCCATGGTTGTAGCCAAACGGGACATAGCTGGGGCCTGGAAAAGTCCTGACACGCCTGACCTTGGGAAATGGCGAAGAGGGGTGGACTGGTGCGCAACCCAGGAGAATACCCTCTACCTGGCCAGAGGATGTGCCAACAAATATTAAAGGGTGTGGGGGAAGTGGTTGGGTACTGTGGAAGGCTCTGCTTAAGCTGGCTATGAGTTACACGATTACATTAATATGGGAAACCCTTCCTAACGTGCTGGTGGCGAAGGGGTACGGACTACCATGCTCATGAGTATGCGATTCTGATGGGATGTGTAAACGTGGTTTGCCTTGTTTGCAATCACGTATTTGATATACTATCCTCCGTGAAATTGCTGATTTGTTGTATGTTTTTTGTAAACAATAAAATTGAGTATAAAAAAAAAGAGAAAACATGGAAAAGGGAGAGATAGAAGGAAGAGAAAAGGGGGAAAGACTATAAAAACTCAATATGTAACCTTAATTTTCATTTTCATTTTCATTTATAAAGTTTTATATAGCGCGAACAAGATCCTGAAGGATATCAGAGCGCTTTACAAAAAGATGGAAGGTAATAAGTTCAATATCGACATCAACAAAAGCATAACAAACATGAATAATTATCTTACAAAGAAGTAAACAAAGTGATGTGTCATTGAATACAACAGATAAAACAGCAAATATGAGAATGTGAAATAAAGGATATATTTACTTTGTAAGGTATAACTGTATAAATTAGGTGGGAGAAGAGAAATCCACCCTCTAGTAATATGCAACAAATAATTAGTAAGTGGCAACCACAAACAATTATGTTTGACTGACAACTGCAATGAGTCTAGATTGTATTGATCTAGTCTATGATGATGACATACTAGATTCGACCAACATTGAAGAGTAATGTTCTCTGTAGATTTCCAGATGGAAGTAATAACAAAATTAAGTATGGAGATCAAGAGATCTACTAATGTCCCGAGCATTCTATGAGAGATCCAGATATCATACAGGCTACCCAGAAACAATAAGTCATGTGAAAGGGGTAAGTGAATCTGGGTGATAACATACCAAATGCCAGAAGATGGACAGAGCTGAGCAGGAAAAGAACAAGTGAAAATCTGTACATGAATGAGTGTGACAGTGCCAGCAGGTATCGTGGAGTTCACGTTTGAGCTTCAAAAGACGAAGAGGTGTATAAAAAGGTTGATTGCGGAAAAGTATAAGTTTTGAATAAGGCTAGCAGTGCGTAAAGTGGAATGTATTTTTCTCCATATTACATCCAACAAAGTGGTCGGCCAAGCGAAACCCAGATCAGATTCCCATAATGTTTCTGTAAGTGTTTTGGACCTATCTAAATCAGGTGCTCTCAGGAGTTTATATATGCAAGCCACTCTGGTATGGATGGAGGATGTGAAAGGGTGAGGAGATGAGCCGGGATAAGAGGTGTCAGGCAAGAAGTGATGCAGGAGTGTATCATGTACCAGATCACAAAATTCATAATACTAGGAACACATGTGAGGAGGAAGATTGTATGTGGAGGATAACTCAGAAAACGAAAGAAGGGAACCTGAATGGTAGAACTGTGAGATGAGAAGTATATCTTTGTTCATTCATTTCTTAAATAAATTATTTTGCCAAATAGGGCTGTTTAAGAACTGATTAATGGGGTATAGGGTTGAAACAATAAAAGGGGTTTGATAAGGTTGAGGCGTGAGAAACCGTGACAGGTAGCCAAAATGTGGGAGGGTTGGACATTGAAAATAATGTGTTTGTGAGAGAAAGGTGATAACATAGCCTATTCCAAAGAGAATGATAGTTTCTGAGGAGCATCAAGGGTTTGAATCAAATAACATTGTATTTGTTTGATGCCAAAATGCCTATGATAATTAATAAAAACAGGGAAGTTTAACACTTCCTAGAGACTTGGGAAGTTTTCATTTTGACAGAGAGATTCAAGGAGGTTTACTATGCCATAGAACTTTGGAAAGTATCTTGTCAATTGAGCCAGAGAACCCTCTGGAGATCTTTATTTGGAGCATCTTGAGAAAGAAATGTATAATAGGGAGAAGCATCATTTTAATAGTGTCTAAATTACCGCACCAGGAATGGTAAAATGGAGACCATTTCTGAGAAAAAGTGTGTCCGAAAGGGCATCTGAATTTATTTTCAGTGTGTTCTTTAGATTTCTGCAGTAACAAATGCCTAAACATGTGATTTTTGACAAGTTTCAAGAAAGGCCTGCTTCAACTAATATATTTTTGGTACAAATTTGATTCAGTGGCAATACCTCTGTTTTGTCTATGTTTAGTTTATATCCCAAGACAGCGGAGTATAGGTTGAGTTTGTGAAAAAAGTGCTACACCACTAGAGTCATGCTATCCTGGCTGATGAGGGGTAAAACCCCGAAACCGGTCCTAGGATAATTGATTCCAGTCCAGGGAGGACCTTGGCCTGGCAGTTTGGGCTGGACTGTTCCCAAGACTGATTTGCAGATGGTTGGGTTTAACCTGGAAAGGCATGGTGAACAAAAAAAGATGGATTTAGGCCCAGATTCTCTGTACTGGGGTGAATGTATTACATTGTTCTGCATTCTGTCCATCAATTGTTGTTTTTGCATTTGTCACCCGAGTGGGACGGATATGCCCTGACGTGGGTCCCGTGCACTCCATGCCACTGGAGTCAAGCTATCCTGGCTGATGTGGGGTGAAACCCCAAAACCGGTCCTAGGATGCTTGTTTCCAGTCCTGGCCTGGCAGTTTGGGCTGGACTGTTCCCATTGGGCACAGGGTCAAGACTGATTTACATATGGCTGGGTTCAAACTGGAAAGGCATGGTGAGCAAAGGAACGATGGATTTAGGCCCAGATATCTGTACTGGGGTGAATGTATGACATTGTTCTGCATTCTGTCCATCAATTGTTGTTTTTGAGTTTGTGAAAGAAAGCAGGGAGAGAACAGCCTGGATGTGACGTAAATAAAAAGAATATTGTCTGCATATGCTGTAAACAGTATGTGAATGTTCTTAATTTTGAACCCTGAAAAGTTATCTGAAGTCCTTAGTTGCAGAAGGAAAGGTTCCAATGCAAAGACAAATAACAAAGGAGATAAGGTGCATCCCTGTTGAGTTCCTCTATTCAGGGGAAAATAAGGGGATCTTATACCGTTATCTATAACAGAGGAGTGTGGTGAATAGTATAGCAAGGAAATGAGTTGTACAAAAGTAGGGCCGAATCCTTGTCATTGCAAATCCTTCAGTAAAAAGCACCAGTTGACCCTATTGAAAGCTTTTTCTGCGTCGAAAGATAACAGCACCAATGAGTCTCTTATCTTATGAGCTTTATTAATGATGTTTAGGACAGTGCGAGATTTATCTACAACATTCCTGTGAGGGATGACCTGGATTGATGTACATCAATGAGGTCTGGCATTAGCAGAAGTAAACGAAGAGCCAGTGCTTTAGCATATATCTTGCAATCTGTGTTGAATAAAGAAATAGGTCTATAATTCTAGCATTGAGTAAGATCTCGAGGAAGATCTCGATCATTGTTAGGAATTAAGCAGATCGTGGCTTCCGCAAAGGAGCCAGAGGAGGATTTTAGAGTAGTTTAGTGACTAAATAATTTGAAGAGTTTGGGGAAAAGAAGTTTTGGAAAGAGGAAAAAGAATTCAACAGTGAAACGATATGGGCCTTGTGCTTTACCTTTAGGAACAGCCTTTAGGGCAGAACACAGTTCCTAAATATGAGGCGGTTGTTCTAAAACAGAGAGATCTGGCAATGGTGAAACTCTAGATTTGAGGTTGGAAAAGTAATTATTAAGAGACTCCTCCGATGGTGTGCTCTCAGGAGAATATAGAGCCTTATAAAAAAGAAGCGAAACATGCTGCAATGTCAGCATCTCTAAACAACTTGTCACCAGAATAATTAATGATGAATTTAATGGAAGACTTTTCCCTCCTGCACTTTAAATAATTGGCTAGGAGGAAGCCAACTCTATTATTACCATCATAATATCAGGCACATTTTTAAAGAGTGTACAGCATGCCTGTTCAGTAGTGTACTTGTTCTATCTTGGCTGTAACTAAGGCATCAAGATCCAATTTACTATTTTTGCTTGCATAGTAATTATGTTAAAGTAACTTTTTCATGTTCCCAAATCGGAAGCAGACTTCTTTTGTGCATTTGTCTTTTTGGAATGGACCAAGCCCATAATAAAACCCCTTCGGACCACCTTAGAGGAGTCCCAGACAAAATGAAATGGTGTTTGATCATAATGATTGAACTGGAAAAAGGCGGTGAAGGAAGCAAGAAAGGAGGAGCCCACGAGTAACAAGTTATGAAACCTCCAAGAGGATTAGTGGGCCTGTAATAATAATGTCAAGATCAATCAACACCGTGGCATGATCTGAGATTAAAATGGAATCAATCTCTGAGTTAATCAAATGTGTAATAAGCTTTTACTAAGGAATATATCATCCAAGCAAGATTGAGAATGTTGAGTGGGGGAATAGAAGGAGTATTCTACTAGGTTGGGGTCTATAAACTCCAGGAATTAAAGCGTGAGTGTTGGGAAATAAGGCTTTAAGGCTTTATGGGAGATATGGGGAACAAAGTGTGAGGTGTATTGCCTACCCATAAACGGGTCTAAGACTTGATTAAAATCAACTCCCACAAATAAATTATCAGTAGTATGTTTGAGATAGAGCGAGAGAACATGTGCCAAGAATTTGGGTCTTTATGTTTTGGACCATAAATGTTCAATATGGTGAATGGTGAAGGCGGCGTCTTCAATGGTAAGTGTGGCTAGAAATCAGCGTCCTTCTGAATCTTGATGTTGAAAGTGTATAGTAATGTTGAGAGACTTTTTTAAATATATTTCTTCATTGGCATTTTACAGGTTAGAACATCAGATCAGCTCCATGGCAATTGAAGTATCAGCACTGAAGTCCACACTTCAGATGTCAACATGACATTAAAACAGCATATGACTGTATTAGTATGCATGGAGATGCGTTGTTCCAATAAGGCAGGAAGTTGAATAAACAATGTAATTTCACTAAGTAAAAGTGTTGCCAAAATATAAAGTTGCTGATTTAATAATTTAAAAAAAACCTACAAACAACAGGCAATAACATGATCGTAATACAGCCAACATGGATCACTGACAGAATATCAACAATCAAAATATCGAGCTGCCAGAATATCGCTGACAAAATATCGACTACCAGAATATCAAATTCCTATCTACAAACAGGTAAGTACAAAAATATCGAATCCTAAATATCGTTGTAAATAATATAGTTTGCTAAAATATCGACTTTTTTGAATTTCTTAAAAGTAATGTCAAATTAATGAAATGATAACTATAATTAAGTAAAACATACTTAAAAATACTTAAATAACCTTAAAATTAATAAATAATAAATGTAAAAAAAATAAACATGCATTTGTATTGTTATTACATATATATTACCTTAATAATATTAAAAAGTAATTAATATTTTTAATAATTAAATGTTAAAAACATAATTTTAAATATAATTACGTATATATATCTAAATAAACTTATAACATAAATATAAATATAAAAATAAATTCTATATAAGTTAAAATATTAAAATTAATTAAAAAAAATATATATATATTTTACACTACATTAAATATAACAATACTAAAAACATTGCATAGCGTAAAAGATAAAACTTCTATTTCCACCCCAACAAGTGGTACAGTAGGGAAAGCGTTAGATAGCGGGAGGGTAACATTTACTATTCCCACTCCAGCGAGTGCAACAGTGGGGAAAGCGTTGGATGGCGGGAGGGTAAATTTTACTATTCCCACTCCAGTGAGTGCAACAGTAGGGAAAGCGTTGGATAGCGGGTGGGTAAAAATGACTATTCCCACTCCAGTGAGTGCAACAGTAGGGAAAGTGTTGGATAGCGGGAGGGTAAAATTTACTATTCCCAATCCAGGGAGTGCAACAGTAGGGAAAGCGTTGGCTAGCGAGAGGGTAAAAATTACTATTCCCACTCCAATTAATTATTTTGTATAAATTAATTTAACTCCCACCATTTTCCCCTATAAACATCACCTACAATATTGTAACATATTAATACATTAACTTAATTAATTAACAATGAATTCACAAATTAAAATTAACAATATAATTGATGAACATATTTACAAATTAATTGTTAATAATTAATATCGTATTAATTACTAATTAATAAAAAACAATTACCGTAATCACCAATTAATTATTATTAATACATTTATAATTAATTAATTAATTAACTCACTTAACAATATAAATTATTAAATATTAATTTATTAAGTAATGAAAAATTAATTCATTAATTTCAATTAAATTACTTCACACCCTATTCCCCTATAAACCCACAACCCGCTACAGAATTAAATTACACAAACATCTTTTTAACATATTAATTCTAAATAATGCTAAAATATATATTATAATTAAATTACTTCCCACCCTATTCCCCTATAAACCCACAACCCGCTACAAAATTAAATTACAAAAAAATTGATTTAACATAAAATTCATTACTTTTACAAAATTCTAACATACATTACAAAAATAATACATACTTTTAACACATATACTAACACTTAAGACACTAAAAAAAATCGATATTACTAACTTCGATATTATGGAAATCAATATTTCTTACCTGCATTTCGATATTCTGCACCACTATATTTTTGCAATTTGATATTCTGTCCATTCTATATAAAAAAAATCGATATTCTGTCCAGTCGATATTTTTTTTTCGATATTGTGACTAGTTACTAGCCAACATACATATTAGGAGCATCAATCCGAGAGAGGGTGGGAAACACAGGGTGCGCAGAACATCCGGCCCAGAGTCCCTCAGCAAGGTGGGGTGGGGGCAAGTCAGCCGTCACATGACTCCATGACTCTCAGGCCCCAAACAAGGCCAACAATGGGGCAGGGGTAGAATTTATCAAACAGTTTGAGCACATATGTTTCCAAAGCTTGGCCGCTTCACCACCTCCTCTAAGCTGCAGTTCATGAGAAATGGCGTCAGCCTCCACCGCTGCCCAATAATGGACGCACACAGAGCCAGCAAGTTGAGGTTAGGATCTGTGCAACCTTCCAAGACATTGCTATTAAGCACTTAAACAGAGTCATGGCCAGGTATACCAGTTTCATCTGGTGTGTGGTGTGTTTTGTCCGTTTAGCAATCTCTAGCAAGCACAGTAGCAGATTAGGGGACAGGTGCACTTCAACCACTGCTGAGACATGTTTCGTAACCCCCACCCACATTCATGCCCAGGGCAAACAATCCCAAACCATATGGAAAAAGGCAGTGTCGGGGTGTCCGCACCGCGAGCATAACAGAGCCACGCCAGGAAATATCTCGTGCATTTGGTGCAGTGAGAGATAGGTTTGGTGCAGGTAATTGAACTGCGCAAACTTCAGACGGGCAGTTCGAGAGACACACTTCTACTGTTCCAGCGCCATCCTCCACTGTTTATCTGGCAGTGCTGCCCCCAGACACTACTCCCACCGGGGCTTACTCTGCAATGTATAGTCCGCATCAGTTGTATGCATTGCTTTACAGAGCATCGTGCCCACCCGTCTGCCTAGGCCATGTGTGAGAAAACACTGTAAACCATGACTGGACCCCAGGTGACAGCCGCCAGTTCAAAACACCAACGCCGCCCAGCTCCACCTGAATTGTTCTACTCTCACCTATTAGCCACCGCATGGGCCACTGCAGCTGCGCCGCTGCAAAATAAAGCTCAAGTCATGTGCACCCAGACAACCTCCAACAGCGGATGCTGAAACATGTGAATAGACACCCGTTTCTGAATGCCGCCACGTATCAGGTCAGAAACCAAACCCCGAAGGTCTCCAAAGAAGGATCTAGTTGGTGCAATTGGTATTGCTGTAAAAAAGTAGAAAAGCCAGAGGAGAATGATCATCTTGGCTACAGATTCCCAGCTCATAGGTGACAAGGGCATACGTCACGTGTCCAGAAGCCCAAGGACTGATGAATCAGTGTCATAGCCCTACCATGATTGCCATCCAAGAGATCCTTGTCAGCTTGATACACATTCAGGCCAAGGTATTGGAAGGCTTCAAAATACCAAGGCAGCTGTCCGGTTTCCAGCCCCATTTGTTCATCCTGCTCCACCCTATGTAGAGGGAAGATACAGAACTTCCTCCAATTGATTCTGAGACCCCTCATATTGCCAAAGAGTTCTAATAGGTCATATAAGACCGGCAGTGTACGCACATGATCCCGTATGTAAACTAATACATCACCTGTGTAAAAGGAGGCAGTGTGCCAGTCTGCTCCCACCAAGATGCTCCAGTCTGGACCCCGGGCTTGCAATAACGCAGCAAGGGGCTTCATAGCCAGCGCAAAAATTATTAGCAACAGGGGACAGTCCTGAAAGGTACCTCTCCCAATTTCAGACAGGCGCGATGTCTGGTGCCCCATCTGCACCTGGCTCACGGCAGGTAGAACAGTTTGACCTACTCGGGGAACTCAAGACCCATCCCCAGGGCCTCCAACACCAGCATCAGTTAGGACCACCTGAGGGTGTCTAATACCTTCTCAAAGTCCCCTCCAGGGAGCCCATAATGTGACACAAACAACGTGCATTATAGTAAGTCGCCCGCTGGGGAATAAACTCACATTGGTTGGGATGAACCAACGACTGAAGCAAAAGAAGCAACCTATTTGCAAGTGCAATTGCTTATAATTGAATAATCAATGTTTAACATTGATGACGGGCGGATAAATTGACCGCCCAAGTAGAGCGCTGGATCTGCCCCCCACTATCAATTGCAGGCCGATTCACTATAATAAATATGTTTGTGCTTCCCCAATTTCTATATATCTTGCAAAACATCCATATCCCATTAACCAATTCATTCTATGCGACATTACGTCGTATATTAAAATGGCTCAATTGGGCTGGTAGACCACCTCGAGTTGGGTTGGGCACCTTAGTACTCCCATACGAACGTGGAGGTCTTGCAGTTTACCACATATATCTATATTATCTGGTTGCACAGTATAGCTTCAACCGACATTGGTATCATGCAGATGCGCACATACCGTACACCAGGCCCGAGATAGATCTTGCAACCTGACACCTTTAAAGGTTTTGCTGCCAGTGGGTCTTCAATACCTGAGCGATATACAGATGCTATCTACAACCAGATGGGCCTGGAGGAGGCAGATTCGGATGCTGGGTGGACGGCTTCTGTACTCTCTTGCCATACCCTTGGCTGTCAACCCCTAGTTGTCTATCACACAGGAATGATTGGTCCAACGTACACTGACGAAATTTACACTACATACCTTTGAAGAGCTCTTTCCTGATGGGCATGTGTTTTGCCGTATGGAATATGTTTGATTTCAAGACGCTCCCTATATGGATCATTTTGTGTTGCAAAGCCTTCAGACATCACTCAGGACTCAGATTACATCTTACCCGTTGGCGCCTGGTGAATTTACTAAGCCCGGGAGGTGAACTCCGCTCCACTTGCAGACTTTGAGGAGTTTTCTGCACTCCACATAGAACGCGGAGTTCAGAAAAACTCTGTTCTGCATAGCGGAGCGAGCGCAGTTATTTTCCTTGCTTGCGCTCCCCAACATCAAGTTGGCGAGCGCGAGCAAGGAAAATCTACCTCCCGGTGAGATTTTTGCTCGCTTGTACTCCCCAACCCCTAGTTGGAGATCGTAAGCAAAAAAATCCACCTCCGGACAGATTTTTCAACGCGGGCGGTCGTATTTCTCAATGTGGGTGGTTGCGGGTGGTCTCAACTGCTCGTGTTAAGAAACATTCTGTTTGCGTTGAGAAAGCTTCCGCTCGGGTAGAAAATCTACTCAAGCTGTAGAAAAGAAGCAGCGCCCTTTGCACTGCGTATGATGCTGTTCATGTTGATTTTCCAGAGCAGCTTCCGCTCGGGTAGAAAATCTACTCAAGCGGTAGAAAAGAAGCAGCGCCCTCTTGCACTGCGTATGATGCTGTTCATGTTGATATTCCAGAGCAGGACAAACAACCGGCGCTGAAAATCAACGTGAACAGTCATTACCAAGCGCACTCCGCCGCTTGCGCAACTCCACATAGTGCAGCTGAGTTTTTTGGGCGAACTCCATCCAGGCTTAGAATTTACACCACTGCTTTATATGAACTAAACCTCAACATGTATGGGAAAACATTTTGTTTTCTTATTTAACCCTCACCCATCAGAGTTTCCCCTCGGTGGCAGGCCTTATCATTGGGTCCATCCCCTTCCGCTGCAGAACGTGGTGTGCTGCAACCTAAGAACACGTGCAAGCACTTATAGATGTATATAAATGATGAAAACTAAGCCTGGGCGGTGGACTACGCTTCGCTCGCGGAGTTTGCGAAGTTTCGGTAACTTCGCAGTTCGCATGGAGCGTGAAGTTGCCGAATACTACGCAATCTACAGCGTAGCGTAGTTGGTTTTCTTCCTCGAGCGCTCAATATGCGTTCTCGCGGTAACGTCTTACAGTGATTCTGCATTCGCCGACTCGATTTTCTATCCATTCACGTGCGCCACGAGATTTGTAATATGGCCGCCCGATCCCGTGAGAGTGTGCGAACGCAAACACGTCATTCGGACGTGCGAGCTGACTTCCGGCGGCAGTCTTGGTAAGATCGCGATCCCGAACACGCAAAAACTACAATCTGGCGAAGAATATCTCTCGAGCATCATAAAACCTTCTTGAAAATGATCATTTTTCTCTGAAAAACTCCTCAGATTGTGATTTAGCTGTAGTCTTTTGTGCAAGGAGTCCTTTTTTTTTTTACTCTTTTTTTCAAGAGGAAGGAAGTGCCCCTGAGTCTCCAACTTCCTGTTCAGCAGGCTTCTCCCAGTGCTTTGTCCATGTGCTGTTCACTTTCATTTGGATTTGGAGCTGGAAGGATCACTTTTTGTGTCTGTCTGCTGCATCATCTGGATTGGATTTATTTGAGGACTTTTGTATTTGAGATTTAATTTTACAAGTAAGTTGGAGAATTGGTGTACATGTTTGTTTAATTGGGGCTTGTTTGTACCTACATTTTTCTGGGATTTTCATTGTTTTTAAAAATTATTGTTGTGGGTGGCCTGTACTTTCAATAGGGGCATAGTTGTTTTTCTTTGAAATTTCAGCCAATAGGCCCAGAGGTACCCATGGGTCCATATTTCTGTGGTGTCTGTTGAATTTAACCTCTTGAGTGCCCATGACGAGATGGTCTCGTCATGGGCCGCGGTAGCACTGTGCCCATGACGAGACTATCTCGTCATGAGCCCCGCCCGCTAATGAAACGCCCGGCACAGGGCGTGGAAAGGGCGGGGCACTCAAGGGGTTAAACATCATGTAGGGCATGAATGGCATAGGATTGAATTGCTAAATGTGGTTGTGGTGTATTTCTCTGTTTGGGTGTGTGTGTTAAATACCTTTGTTGGATGTGTGTGTGCTTGATGTGTAACTTTCCAATCCTTTCGTAACCCTGTTGATGTTCATTTTTGTATTAAAGCTGTGTTGTTTAGCAGGCCTCCTTTGGTCATATACGGGCCTGCTTCAGTTCATTGTTTTCCATAGCCTGTTGTGACTGTGAGTGACCATGTGGCTTGGGGCCATTTTGTGGTGGTAGTTTAGTAGTGTGCTACTTTTTCCATATAGGCCTGCATGTCTTTTCTTTCTTCCCCTTGGCTTATGCTTGTTGTTGTTGTGGCCTGGCCATGTGGGTGGCGGCCATTTTGTGAAGACAGGCAGTGTGCTTTTGGCATAGGCTTGCATTGTCTGTCTTCCATTTCTTTTTGTTGTGGGTTGCTAGGGGCCATTTTGTGGAGCCATCCAAGCAGTGTGCTTGCTTTTGCCATAGGCTTCAGTTCCAAGCTTGTGGCCTAGTCTGCCAGTAGGCCCAGCAGAGGTAGTCATCATGAAATCATGAGTGCATAAAAACTGTTTCTGTGTTGTCTGTTGAATTTTAACATCATGGATGGCATTGGATTGAATGGCAAAATGTGGTTTTTGTAGTGGAATTTCAGTTTCTGGGTGTGTGTTAATTAAATAGGGTTTTTCAGCCAGTAGGTAACCCTAGGAGTTCAGCTCGCGTAGTTTTGGCAACTCTGCACAGCGCGACAACGTGGATTTACAGTTTTTTTATTCTTCGCGTGCTCATTATGCGTGTTTGCGCACGCGATAATGACTTTTTGTACAGTTTGCGATGCCGAACACGCAGAATTTGCAATCTGGCGAACATAAAACCTTCTCGAAAATTATGATTTTGTTCATTTTGCAAAAAAAAATCCTCAGGTTGTCATTTGACTGTAGTTTTTGGAGCATGGAGTAATTTTTATTTTTTTTACAATTTTTTAGAAGAGGAAGGAAGTTCCCCAGAGACTCCAACTTCCTGTTCCTGTCCTTTGTATTCACGTTCTTGTTATTGTGGTGGGTGGCCTGACCATGTGGGTGGCGGCCATTTTGTGAAGCCAGGCATTGTGCTTTTGCCATAGGCCTGCATTGTCTGTCTTGTATTCCTTTTCTTGTTTTTGTGAGTGGCCTGGCCATGTGGTGGTGGCCATTTTGTGGGACCAGCCACTGTGCTTTTGCCATAGGCCTCCAAGCTTGTGGCATAGTCTGCCAGTAGGCCCAGGGGTACTACTCATCAATCATCATGGGTGCATGAAAGTTAAATAACTGTTTTTGTGCTGTCTGTTGAATTTTAACATCATGTATGGCATGGATGGCTTTGGATTGAATTGCAAAAGGTGTTTTTTGGGGTGGAATTTCAGTTTTTGGATGCGTGTTAAATAAATAGGGCTTTTCAGCCAGTAGGTAACCCTAGGAGTTCAGCTCGCGTACTTTTGGCAACTCTGCACAGCGCGACAACGCAGACCTACAGTTTTTGTCTTCTTCGCGCGCTCAATATGCGTGTTCGTGCACGCGATAAAGCCGTTTGTACAGTTCGCGGTGCTGAATATGCAGAATTTGCAATCTGGCAAACAATATCTTGCGAGCAACATAAAACCTTCTAAAAAATTATGATTTTGTGCATTTTGCTAAAAAAACTCCTCAGGTTGTCATTTGACTGTAGTTTTTGGAGCATGGAGTCACTTTTATTTTTTTTACAATTTTTTAAAAGAGGAAGTAGGTTCCACAGAGACTCCAACTTCCTGTTCCTGTCTTTCGTATTCACTTTCTTTTTATTGACAGTTGTGGTGGGTGGCCTGACCATGTGGGTGGTGGCCATTTTGTGAAGCCAGGCATTGTGCTTTTGCCATAAGCCTGCATTGTCTGTCTTGTATTCCTTTTCTTGTTTTTGTGGTCGTTGTTGTTGATCCCTGATGCTGCATCAATCCCATGTGATGCACACATTTTTATTTAGGGCAAACAGGCTCCACTACATTTATGTTTTTGTTCTTTGCTATTCTCATTCTTCCTGAGTGTACATAGTACAGTACACCAGGAGCCCTGGCCTTGTTGTCATAGTCTCATAAATGGCTACACTGTTGTTGTTCACTGACTTCTATCTTTTGACTGATGTTCTTCTGGCTTCTTTGCTTTTAGGTGCACAAAAGACTGAGGAGCAGGTGTTTCATCATCGCCTGTTGTGGTGCCAGACCGACGTCCTGCTGCTGTACACGACGTGACGTGTGAGTGACTTGACCAGCCATCTCTGCAACTTGTGCAACTGAGTGCTGCTGACATCTGAAGAAGATGCCCCCAAAGAAAGCAGGTAGCAGGTCCTCCAGTACCAAGTAAGTTGCCATTGAGAAGAAGGAACAGAAGAAGAAGGAAGTGTCACTTAAGTCTGGTGTGCCACCCAAAACCTTTTATGGGACACCAAAAATGACAGCTCCAGTGTCTGGGGGGCCAAGCTGGGGGCAGCACCTCCGCATCAGTGGACCCAACCCACCAACCCAGGCCCAAGCAGATGAGTGTGGAAGAGGTAGCCAGCCTAATGGTGGAAAGCAGTGCTGCTGAACCTGACCTAAAACTATCGCTATCTCAAAGTAGTAGACAATCAACGCAGGAGGGAACACAGCAGATACGTGGTCAACAACAACAGCCGCAACCACCACCCGCAATAGTAGTTGTTGTTCCTCCCGAAGTAGGGGCAGTTCAGGAAATTGAGCCTCATGCAGAGGACGAAGAGGAAGCCACTCATTCAGAAGTTCCATTGTCTTCCAAATCCCCAGCAAGGAAAAGGAGGGTTAGTCCATCAAGTTCTTCGCCAAGCCCCCCGTCTGATGATCTAGATGCCACTTGGAAGCCACAAACTGAGCCTGAGACACGTCCCAAGATCAGGCTAGGGAGAAGAAAGGTTCCAGAAAGCCTTACACTTATGGAGGTTGATGTAGAAAAGCAGGATGCTGATGATGATGAGACAGTCATCACGAACATCACTCCCGGCCCAGAGGAGATGGATACCAACATTATTACCCTATCCAAAATGGCTGCGAGGGATGTAGCACGCATACCTCCAACACAGGTAACACCAACACAACCTCCAGCTTCCATATTTACATTAGCAAAGGGCCGGCAGCGTCCTACATCCAGCACAAGCACCACCTCAGCAGAAGTAGGTAGTGGTACTGCACAGAGTCAAATTCAACGCACACCCTCCAGTTCATCCCGCATTGGAAGTGGCACCTCCAGCAGGAGACAAAAGTTAAGCTCCCCAGTGTGGGACTTCTTTACGGTTAGCGAAAAGGAGGAGAACATTGCTATATGCTCCATTTGTCATACCTCTGTTAGTCGGGGTAAGCTTGGTACAAACTATGGTACCGGAGGCCAAATGACCCATCTGAAAAAACACCATGCAATCAACTGGGAGGACCACCTTCATCGCATAAAAACTGGAACCATTGCTGTTGGTGGGGATAAACGAGTAGAAGAAGGTCCGCTCACGGTGGAACAGGAAGAAGAAGAAGAGGGAGACATTCTCTGTGGTAGTGGTACACAAAGTAGCCCTGTCCCCAGCACTGCAGTGCACAAGAGTAAGAGTCAGCCTGAGACATCAAGGAGTAATGCATTGAAAAAAAGTGCGACGTTGAGCATAACAGGAAGGAATACAATGCAGCCTACCATTCTTAGCATGTTTACTAGGCCAGAGGGGCAGTACGAACGCAACCACTCAATAGCACGTTTGTACAATGCGAAGCTGGCTAAAATGTTAGCATTGGACCTTCTCCCTTTTTCTTTTGTTGAAGGGGTGGGTTTTCTGGAATTTGTGACAACCATCTGCCCAAAATGGAAGGTTCCCAGCCGCTACTATTTCGACGTGCTGGAATTGCTTGGAAAAGCCTTAAAACAGAGTGCTGTTCAGAGTATCCACCTGACAACAGACATGTGGACCAGTTGCCAAGCAACTGATTACATGTGCATCCCTGCACACTGGGTCTCTTTTTCGGGTCTTAGACATAAGATATCTGCAGGTGTTAAGACTGCTGAAATTTTTAATGACACTCGCAAACATGCAACTGTAGCCATGTTTGCTATGGAGAAATCTCATCCTGCTGCAAACATTTTGGATGAGTTTAACAGCAAGGTCTTTGAGGGGCTGCGACCAAGAGGGCTTAACATTGGTTTTGTTGCCACAGACAATGGCAGTAATGTAGTTAGGGCCATGAAAGATGGTGGCTATTTCAGGGTCTCGTGTTTGGCACACTGCATTAACATTGTTGTTCAAGACTTTCTGAAAAATGAAAGCAAAGTCAGCAACTTACTGACCACCTGCAGAAGAATATGCACACATTTCAACCATTCTTTTAAAGCCCGGAAGAAGCTGAGGGTCATTCAACCTGAGCATAAAATGCCAGTCAAAGCACTCATCCAGGAGGTGCCAACACGTTGGAACTCAACTTATTTCATGCGTGATCGTCTGTTTGAGCAGTACATACCACTCAATGCTTATGTCATGAAAAGGTCAGGGGATCCTACTGTAAAAGGCATGACCGTTGAGATGGCAGGACCTCGTTAAATGCCTGACAGAGATGCTACTTCCTTTTGAGGTCTTCACATGTGAAGTCAGCAGGGAGGACTGTACTATGGGCCAAGCTATCCCATTGTTGTACATGCTAGAGCAAGAGCTGAAGGAGGTGTCTGAAACGTACACAGGTGTGGATGACAAAGTAGACGCATATTATTTGGCGGACACCCTAGCCATTCGCTTATCTGAAAATACAAGAATTCAAAATAACATTGTGTCACATCGACATTACATTACTGCCTCAATTTTGGATCCACAGCACAAATTATTTCTGAACAGTAATGCAGTAATTCCTTTTTCAGAAGTGGATGTTGCCAAGTACAAAACTTTGATAGCTGAGGAAGCCACTGACTTCGAAAACGAATGGCTCTTAATTAGAGGCCCGCCACCACAGGCCAGAACAAGAACTACAGGGCACCCAGAGTCAAGTTCTACCTCAGCCTTAGAGCAGTGTGTTTGCCTCCCAGCAGTCACCAACACCACCAGCAATAACATCAACAACAGCACCAACAGGATCATTAGCCACATAAAAAAAGGCAAGTAATTGATTTCTACGGAAAGGGTTTTGTACGTCCATTGCTGATGCAAACGCAAAAGAGGCCAAGCAAATCGGAGCACCCCTGAACATTGAGCGGATGGTCCAGGCCTATCTGTATGACACAACAGAGGTCTTCATGGAGCAAAGCCCATTGGTGTATTGGTATGGGAAAAGAAGCCAATGGCCAGTGCTCAGCAGGCTGGCGATAAAGTGTCTGGCTTGCCCTGTTGCAAGTGTCTCTTCTGAGCGTGTTTTCAGTGCTGCTGGTGCCATTGTAACTGTAAAAGGACCAGTCTTTCTCCCAAAAGCATGGAGAGGTTAACCATGATCAAAATGAATCAGCACTTTATACCACCGGAGTACAAAATACGTGAATCACAGCAGGAAGAGGAGAGCGACTTCGTTGACATATGTAGTGGGTTACATGACCTACTTCTGTCCGAACCACCAGAGTTTGAGGACGAGCTCCTCTCTTCCCTGACAACTAGGCTTTCAATGTGTTACTTTCTTCCTTCATTTGTGTGTGTATCTGTTTTTGTGGTTCAAATCTAATCACAACAAATCCATCACCACCGTCTCCTCTTTTTATTTCCCTATTGGAGTTGCACATCTGTGCATAACTGTCCACTCCACTCCTCAGAGTCCTGCTCCATCTTCCTGACTCGCCCTAAATACATTTCCAGCAAGCCAGACATTGGATGGAGAATAGTACAATAAATGTTGCCTCTAACAGTCCCTCCATAAGAAGTGAAACGTGACTACAGCTATCTTCCGTTTTGTTTCCGAGCCGAAACTCATCACTGTCAGAAGGCTAGGCATCTGATCTGACAGCCAAAGAGGGTAATGATTACTAGATGATGGCATGCATTGCATTGGATGCTTGCTGACTCAGAGTGAATGTGCATGAAGTCGAACTATACTAGTTTATCTACAAAGTAAAAGTGACTCAAGTGACAGTCAATGTTTCCTTGTTGTTTAATAACCACATTGTACTCCTACTACTGCAGGTGCAGGCCAATATCCATTGCAATTTTTTATTATTGAATATAAACTTAATCGGAGTCACTACAGACTGAGTTGGTGTTGGACAACACGTACCACCCGGTCATGATGATGACCATACTATCTTTGCACGCAGTCAGTCAGTTGGATCAGAGATAATTGATGGAATAACTGAGTTTCATGAACTGGCATAAAAGGTAAACACAACAATTCAACAAGAACCACAGCATACCTAGGCTACATGTCCGTGTAGTGGTGTGGAGTAGAGTGTAGTGGTATGAATGACAGTGGCGCATTGATTTAGTCACTTGATTTGGAAAATACTAGGTTGCTGTATATGCCTTTTGTCTGGCTCTGTCAAAATTTAAGGTAAATGGAGGTTGGGTCACGGGCCGGCCCGGTGCAGTGGGCCTGTTCTGTGCTGGCTCCTGTCCTGTTGTTGTTGTAGCTTAATGCTGTAGAGTAGACACAATGTATCCAAGCCGCCTCAATCTGAAAGTGTTCTCTCAAGAGTCTTGTCTTCTCTTCTTGCTTGATGCTTTTTTTTAATTCAGTTATTTTTCAATACCCCTTTTGTTTTTCCATCTACACTTACAGGCCGGCCTTTACCCTGTGCTATACTGGGAGAAACAACTTACACTTACCTTACCAATCCGCATCAGGCAGGCAGTGGTACCCAAGATTGATGTGCGGAGTGTCCATGGAAGGGAGGACCAAGATGAATGACGAGATGCAACTCCACAATTGGACCGGGATAATACATTAACTTTAGTATCATTCATCATTCGTCTTTTAATTTATTTGATTCCTTTTTTCTCTTCAATCATTACAACTGTGTGTTATGGTTTGTTTGGTAATTGATCCCTACAACTTTTATTAATTATCTTTACTAGCTTTAAAAGTAAGCCCGGTACAGCATGTAATTTGGGTCTCTCTGAGGGCATACAGGCAAGGCAAATTTCATATTAATAATTATACTGCTGCCCTGTACTGTCTAATTGTGTAGTAGTAGTTAGTAAGTAATACTCATTAAGCATCAAGTTATCTTCATCATCATGCATGCATTTCCTTTTTCGCCCTTTATAGATTTAGTCTTCCAAGATTGTGTTTTACTTTTGTTGTGTCCATGCGTACTGTTTTTCTTTGTCAAACCTTTCCCCAAACCCCCCTTCCCATCCATTCATCAATCCCTAACCCTCTTCACCTGGGCTGTGTGATTTATATTGAGGTGTGATGTGACTACATTAAATGTACACCAACAATTGATCACATGCTTGCTGGGGCAGATGTGGTGAAAGTAACACTAATTCAATTTCAAGGCCGGGCAAGGATCTTCTTCTGCTTGCCCACCCATGCTGTACTTTACTTCGTTCAACTACTCCTCCAACAGTCTCTCTCAGGCAAGTGACTCTCTTTTTTTTTTCCAAATGCTAGTGCCAGTGTCTACTACTACCACCACAACCATGGCATCTTCTCCATTCTCTTGGGAAACCATGCAGCCATCGCTGTGCCGAACTTAATCATCATCAATCACAGGTAAGATAAGTTTGGTGGGAGGTATATTGGACTAGGTGGAGAGACTGACAGTACTAGTAGGACAAATAAAATAACTTAGTGAGGGGTACTGCATCTATCTGTTTGTGTGTTACAAAATCGGCAGATATTTTAAATCAAACACTGGCTGCGGGCCTGCAGCAGCAAGGAAACCATGTGACGTAAATTCGTAAAACAGTAACCCACCCACAAAACATTAACATCGTATGTTTAAGTAAATATAATTTAAAAATAAACTATCCCACTCTGACCTGACCCACCCCTCTCCCTAAATCCAACTAATGTCCAAAACCCAAAAGTCCAAAATGTCCATAAACCCCCAATGCCCAAAACCCACCCACCAATAAAAGGAATTAAAAAGGGGCAATTCAACGTGGTCCTAAACTCGGCGTGCTTTGAGATGTTTATCAACGAGGATCTTGACCTGCTCCTCTAGGTGCTCCTCCAAGCGTGCCATCTGGAGGAGCATCTGGCGGCAAAATGCCCTGTAGATGCATCCAGGGTGGGGGGCAGCAGGGCTAGATGTTATCAAAGCACGGCAGCGGGCGGCTGCCTAACCGCGGTGCCGTAACACTAGAGGCTGGGCCTGGCTGGGGCCCGGGGCATTGGAGGAGGCTGCAGCTGCAGTCGCCTCCTCCTCCTCCTCCGCCTGAGCCACCAGCCGCCGGTACTCTTCACAGATGGCCTCCAGTTTATGGCGAAGGGCCCTGGCTGCCAACTCCTTCCATGTGGGTTTTTCTTGGGAAGAAGGGTCTATATAAAGAAAGAAAAAGAATATTGTAACCAATACTCTTAGCAAAACAGTAACACAAAATTAATTCAACACATAGTGGCACAGTATCACTAGCAAGCACAATACATAACATTTGTGGTAAGTATCTATCATCCCACTTCCTCGGACTCTAACATTTGTGGGATTTTCAGGCATTATACTAGCACTATGGACTCCAGTACACACCAGTCGTCTTCTTCTTATCTCTAGTTTAGCGAAATTACATAACCTTGTTGTAGCCGGCATGCCAGCTCAGTCAGCTAAGCTTGCACCCAAGAGAAGCAGATACAAGTCACATGATGCAGACTCACGTTAGTTTTATTTACTACTACTGTCTGCAGGTGGGGAAGCTCATATTTTTGTATTACGGGTGGCACTGGCCATACTCTCGCTGTTACATGAGGGCAATTGCTCAATTTCACTTTCACCCTGCCCTGGGTACAACAAAAAGGCAGATTATTTATCTGATCCAATGATCATTGCTTATATTATATATGGGAACACGACATAAGGTCAGAAGCGGTCGGTGGTGGGAGTGCTGCCGGGCGGTGACGTGGGGAGGCGGATGGGCAGGGTGGGGGATAGTAAACTATGGATTACGGACAATTACAGGTAAGTAAACAATACATATAGATAAATAAAACAAATTTTGTTGCGTGCACTGCATCGCATCTGGCGGTGCAGCGCGCACAATGAAATCCATTTTATTTATATTTATGTTTACTTACCTGTATTTGGCCATAATACATAGTTTACTACCCCCCACCCTGCCACTCCCCACGTCACCGCCCACCAGCACTCCCACCACCAACCACTACTGCATAAGGTACTTTGTTTTCATTGATTGTGTAACCAACAGATAGGCCACCCTTTGCAGGCTGGCTGACACAATCGAAAATAAATTAACATAGATAGGGAATGGTCCTCGGAGTCAGAGGAAGGCGCTTGATAAGATATATATATATATATATATATATATATATGATGTGCTTGCAAACTACTGTGAGTCAACTGTATTCTGAAAATACTACTTATATTCCCCTCCGCTTTGCTACTCTGGCGCAGTTTCTTTTACATTCTCTTCAAAGTAAGACTCTCCAGTGACAGTCTCCACTTATGCTGTCTATGATGAATAGTACATCCTGGCATCCATCCATTAAAAGTAAATGTCTATCATTCTTTTTTATATATCTCTTAACAAACCTTAGTTGGTTTCAACAACAACCACCCATGCGTCCGCTCCTTCCTTGCTTGCCTTGGCTTTGAGTTTGACCCAAACACCGCTGATGATTCTTGCTATCTAGTATCCACCCATACTGTGTTGCCCACCCAGGCAGGCATCTTCTTTCACCTTCCACCCATCCTTCAACAACCCATGCATCTGATCTGATTCCTATCAGCCACCTATGCATGCTTCCAACATATCCTTCTCTGCCAGTCATATTACATCTCGCACGTCCTTCCTCCTTTCACCCTTCTTTCCCTCTTTGTTGAACACATCCATCAAGGTCATCTGATCTGACTTTTAGTCTTCTCCATAAAACTTTCACAGCTGAGTTGGAGTCAGATAGAAGAGGCCATTGGTTACTCAACTCACGCTGCTAATGCTATTGCTAATGCATTGCTAATGCTAAGTAAAGGGTGTCTTCTTCAACCGTTGTATAATGTTCACTACAACTTAATAAGTCTCACAGTACAGTGAGTGAAGTGAACACCCTTCCAGCAAGTAGTAATGTCAATAAGTAATGAATATAACTTACCACCACCCGCCACTGCTGCTGGCTCCCCCCCTGTAGCTCCTGCAGGTGCTGCATGTTCTCCTGCCCCCTCCATAATGGCCGCATCGCCATCGCCGCTGGCCCCGCCGGCACTGGTGGTTGGTAGTACGCCTAGAAAAAACATTACACATTTTTAGACGCCTGTACACCTCCCCCTATTTTATTAGTTTTCACTAGGAAGGTTGAAAAAAAAGTTAATACAACTTACATCATCACTATTCCAAATCGGGTACTAGAGTAGAGTCAGTAGACAGACACTAGTAGTGTTATGGTCCCTAGGGTCATCTAGTCCTACTCTACTCTTTGGAAAGTTAGCCTGAGCCATGTAACCATTTTAGATTCATCATGTCTACTCTTTTGCGCTTATGAGTGTTGCGTACAAGTGAAGAGGTCGAAAAACAAGCTACTTTGTTATGGAGTTCGGTTATTCCGTATTGCTTAGCCATAACATGTTACAATTTTTGGCATGACTGCGAAATGCTTACATAATTACATTATATTATCTAACACGCACCATTTTTCTCATAATAGGCGTAAGATTCCCTTCTACAAATCAGAGATTTGCAGAGCTTATGAATTCACACAGATCTTTTGTCTTCTATCATGCACTTGTAAATGTTTACTGTTTTAATCTTATGCATTTTGCTGTTGGAGCTGGCTGTAGTAATTTCATAGAACAACGTACAGAGCTTGTAATTTGAAAATAAACCTTTTGAACTTACACATAGACTCTGTGGTATTTGGTGTGGTGGGGTGGACTTACACGAGTGAGTGAGCGAAAGGGTGTTATGTTCTGCGTTGTGTAATCATTAGGTGTCTTCGTGTGGGGGTTCGGGACCTAATGAGACACTATAGCTAGTCGGTCAGGGGATTGTGGGTTCTGACTGAGGTGTGAGTAAGGTCCAACCTCCCATCAGCAACATCCTATTTTCTTGTGCATAGTTCTGTATGTGGCTGTGCAGAATCCCCACAACAGTAGTAGTATGTACTATCCTATCAAAAATTCTAGTCAAATATCTGGTTGGGCATTTTGTTGGTGGGAATTATCAAAGCCTCAAGATTAAGAAGACTAGAAGAGGACAACCCAAAGGACAGGACCCAGTGGCTAGAGCTATTGGTCAATCTGAGTTTTATTCCAAAGAAAACCTTCAATAAAGAGTGGTCAACTGGGCAAGCTTAGCTACAGACAGACTAATAGTAGTAGTAGTAGTACAGAGAGTCATAGCAGAGGCAGTTAGAATGAACTTAGAGGCAGGGATAACCAGAATTTGGAAACAGATAGTCAAGGTCAAAGAAGCTTTTGTAAAAAATAGAATTAGGAAATGGAACCATAATTAATAGTTCGGGAAAAAAAGGTGCAGTAAAAGTTAGGGAAATATAATTGTTAATATTAACCACTGGAGGACTTACTGGGGCCAGCAGCAGGGACCTCGGTAGAGGAGCAGTCCTCTGGTTGTAGTCCCGCCGACTCGGACCCCGTCTTCTTGCCCCTGGGTGGTGCTGATGATCATGTAAGATATAATAAAGAAAGAGACAAACATTAAGGAGTGCTGTGAAACAAATAAGTCATTTAAAAAAACGCTCAAAAAATATTTTAGGAAACAACAATTGCAATAAAATTGACCTATCTAATCAGATCGACTACTGGGCTGCTTGCGGGATTCACGGACTGTCTACTTATTTATGAACACACCAGTGTTCCATAATCATTCTGATTACAGAATACTAACGAAGCCTAAGTACCACCTGACCTAGACCACCTATTCCAGACGGGCCAATTGTTCACTAAGTCTGCATTTCCATTTTTTGTAGCATTCAAAAATGCATAGATGAGATGGAGGACACATGCATAAATTTGTGCATACATCAAATTGTGGGTTGGTTGCGTCTGATGTTGTTCTGCTACTGACTGACACTGCTAAGCTGCTATGGCTGCTATGGGTGCGCCGGACCCCTGAGTAGCGAAACACTGCCCTGCGCACCTTCGTCCACCGACGGTGACGCTCCTGGGTAGGGTACCCGGAGCCGGGCCTGCCAAGGTCAAGGGGAGGTGGTGCTGGATAAAAAAAACAAGGGCGGCCACCTCCGCCTCGCCAAAAAGCTGCCGGGCCTGCACCCCTGCAGGGCGCATTCTGCCGCAGGGCAGGCGGCTCTTGGGCGCAGGCGCCTTGCCCTTTGAGCCATTAGTGCCACCCTTGGCCATGGTTCTGGTGTGTGTGGGAGGCGGAAAAGAAAAGTTAGAAGGAAAAAATAAAGTTAGGGGAAGCAGTAGTAGCTTAAAGAAAGAAGTAATATAAAACAGTAGAAAAGTAAAATAAACACAGTAAAAGTAGAAATAAAATGCCAAATATAAACTTAGGGTCAGAGAGAGATAGATGATAAATAAAAAAAAGTCAGAAAAACCGTGTAAAAAACTAAGGATTGCACAGATTAAGGGAGGATAGAAAAGTAGGCCCAGAACCATAGCATAGAGTGAAAAACAAGATGGCCGCGCCCATCGCGACCGCGTGGGTAAGTTCACGCGATATTTCCCACAAACACACAATAATCGTTGTGAACAAGTAAAACGTGCTCCCGAACATGACATGTGCATCACGAACACGCTATACGTGACCCGGAACAGGAAATAAGAAATCGCGAGCGGGCGGGACAATTGAAAAACAAGTTGGCCGCGTCCATAGGCGCCGGCATGGGTAAGTTCACGAGATACTATCCCCCGAGCATGCAAACAGTGCCCCGAACACGCACAATGTGCTCCCAAAAAACAAAAACGCATTGCGAACAGGCGCCCCAAGCAACTACGCACGCTTGCGTAGCTACGCGTAGCTCACGTAGTGCAATGACATCTTCGCATAGATTCTCGTAGCGCGACTACACGAACTACGCCCAGGAACTAATAGAAATGGGCGGATTTCTATGTGAGAAATAAAAATGCCTTCCTAGTAGAATTTATCTATTTAATCGGACCTCTAGTCAGTATGATTAAAAACAGGGTAAGTGAAAGTCAAGTTAATCATGTCCCTGAGTTTCTAAGGGTCTACATGTTTCAAGTCATACATCATGGCTTTTCTTCAAGACCAAGGAACTAAACTGCCTGATACCACTCCATTTATACTATATAGCTGTGTATACTTTGCATGCTAAATATATAAAATATATACATACAGCACCTATTTGGTGTTACAGCTTGTAACAATGACAGAGCTCAATCAGACACGCCCGTGCCTCAACTACTGACACACCTTCAATTTCAGTACTCCTCATGGCTGTCGGGATGCACCAAATCTCCGGGGCAGTAGCACGGCTCCTCGTGTGCTCCCCTTACTGTTGCCACAGCACACCCTCCAGCAGCAGCGTAGGGAAGATCTCATCTCGCCCCCCAAGAGGTCTTAATACAATGGCCCTGCAAGACCATCTTCATAGTGTCCCATTCTAATCTCCAAGACCCCACAGAGCCCTTGTTCTCCCCTACTGCAGCCACAGCTCACTCTCCAGCGGCATGAAGTGCAATCGACGGGCATCAGGCCTCCAATAGAGCTGCTACCACCAGACCGATCCCCTCTCTGGATGAGGCCGTGCAGCACTGCCTCTAATTTTCGGGCCTCCTGCCACTTGTAGTAAAAGAGTTCAAGCCCCTGGGGTGAAAGCGCTGCCCACCTTGCAAGTCTTGGGCCGCAGTAGCAGCATCCCCTCCGATGGCATTACAAATTAGAAGAGGGCCATGTAGTAAACTAGTTCTCCTCCCAACATGGCCACTACACCTGTCTCTATGTTTCCACCTACTAAGCCTCCCAGAATGCCTGTGTACATTCTATGTTGTACGTGGAGGTTCCACACTTGTCAGTTGGGGTCTGGTCAGCTGGCGAGGTGTGTTGCTCTGCTGTAACTGAATAAACCTAACATGTAACAACTAAGAAGTGTTCTGCTGTCTACCTGAACCTATTTACAACATTTTGGCGACGATCTTGGCTGACCAGACAAGCAGACCAAGAAGAACACCGCAGCACGAGCAGCACCTCGCACCAAGAACCCAAGAAGACGTTTCACTCAAGAAATAAGGAGTAAAGAAACCAGAAACCTGTGAAACGCCAGCATATTTCAAGAAACTGCGATCAATTCTAGAAAAGAAGGAAACTGTCGCTGTTTTAAATATAAAAAAAGCAGGAAGAAATTCGCGAGGAAAATTGATAAAGAAACTCGACATCTCTGTTGTCCTGTAAGCCTAAAGAAACCTGCTTTGTGAAAGGATGGTAAATCTAATGTATGTCGAAAGAAATTGGTAATCTGCATAACGTGTGCTAAATCGGCAAAGGAAACAAGTATTATCAAGCAACCTGCCATACTACTCCACTTGCTGTTAACCTTGAGTCAAGACGACTTGACAGGTAGGAGAGACATTTGCCGTTTGAAGTGCAGCCGATTTTACTAGTAATTCAAGTGCGTTTCCACTGCAATTTACCGGATTCAACTTTAAGCCAATGTATGTTTGCATCTGCATTTAAACGATTTGCGCGCCTGAGGCAAGCTGTGATTCATATTTTAAAGACATCTGGTGACAAGCGTGCTTGTGGTGAGAAAACGACACTTGAGAGAACTAAAGTGAGGCGCTGTACCGTTACCGTTCAGAGAGATCTTTCCGACGTTGCTGATTTCCTCTCACTGATGACGTCGTGGAATGTCCGTCAGTATTAGCGGAGGGGCTGCTTTCTCGTCACATTTTCAGAACGCTTAGCGTTCTTGGTGTAGTTGCTTTCGTCAGACAAGTCCTTTCAGCGCGATGTCCAGCAACGCAGCTCAGCGTGTGATGTCACGACGTAACGTCACGTAGCCATTTTGTTTTCGTTCGTTCCCATGGTGATGGGACTTACGGGACACTTCGTAACGAGGCTATTCTTATTATCTCGCCGAGGATTATAAGCGTGTTTTGTTCCAGAAAGAAGTTAAAATAATATTAACTGTGAGTCCTGATCCTTGTTTCTGCCTGAAGCCTGTATTTGTTCCGGAAAGATGAACTTAAGAAATATTAACTGTGAGTCTCGATTCTTGTTTTTGCCTGAATTATCTTCTTCAAGGGAAATCCTTACATTCTGTGTTGGGACGTGTTCGGATTATCGTGCACCAGGATATATTAACTGTTGATGTTCACTGGTAACTGTGACATCACTGCCATCTAGTGTTAGTAACAGCGGAAAAGGAAGAGTCAAGCAAATTGTCAAAGAGCTTAGGAAAACGGTGCTGTTTAAAGAGGAAATATTCGGTCGCATTGCTTGGAATGTAGGCATGAAGGGGTGGTGGTGCATACAGTTATGTAACATCAAAGGGGTGTATAGTAATAGTTACACAGGGGTTGAGCACTACAAGATTTGGAAAATCGCCAATGCAGTCAGGTATATGTATATGCCTGCCACCGATTCGAAATCCTCAAACCAAAATGTTTAGCACTTTTAGGTCAGTATTTAGTTAATAGTCAGTGCCAACATTTTGTCCATGCTTTGAGCATAGCACCAGATTTCTTGAAGCGAACAAGTGAGAAGGATACACAGCGCTTATAGAAGGAATTTAAGAACTAAATGGGGAATCCATAAGTGGTTCGCTGGATCCAAACCCAGTGACAAAGATAATATTTCCAAGGTACCAAAACTGGAGGAGCACATAGGTGTGGACAAAGGGTGTCCCAGAACATGGAAGGTCGTTCAAGAGGGGACAAAGGTCGTCTCAGAGCAAGAGGTGGACAAAACTCGTCCAAGAGGGGACTAAGGTCGTCCCAGAACATGGTGTGGACAAAAGGTTGTTCATGAGGGGACAAAGGTTGTCCCAGAATAAGAAGTGGACAAAACTCGTCCAAGAAGGGACATAGGTCGTCCCAGAACAGGTCGTTCAAGAGGGGACAAAGGTTGTTCCAAAACAAGAAGTGGACAGAACTCGTCCAATACAGGACAAAGGTCGTCCAAGAAGGGACAAAGGTCGTCCCACAACGATGAATGGACAATGGTTGTCTAAAGAGTAGGCAAGGTTTGGACAAAGATCATTCAAGAGAGCACAAAGTCTATGACTGGTATGGCGATCAGAAGTGGGTCAAAGGACTCGGAACAGGGTCTGATGTTCTACATCTGGAAGCTGGTCAGGGTGCTCTTAACCTTGTCTGTGTACCTGGAGGTTTCAAAACTTAAGAGTTCAAAAATAATTTCTAATGCTGAGGTCCTCGATCAGAGCAAAGGATCCAATAGTTAAGGAAGAGGTCAAGAACTTGTTAGAGGGATCCAGACCAGATGGGACTTTTAGTTAAATTATATTTTCAAGTCAATCTTCATCTTCATTTTCGAGCACAAAACAGGTCGAAGAAAGTGAACTGTCTCTTTATGTTTTTTGCTGGTCAAAGACTGATAGGAGAAGGTGGACTGATTTTTCCTGTTTTGGTCTGTCTAAGGGGAGTAGGTGGTGGTGATACCTATTAGTTGTTTTGGGTGGTGTGTTTCACCTCACATTTCACTCTCAACGCTCTTTGCCCTTTAACGCTCGTTTGTCTGTTCTATCATTATTTTAATTTCTATGATTAAGGAGGATGATGGGTGTGTAATGTATTTCTAGATTAAGGAGGAGGTTGTGTAGTAAACAAATGCTCTTTCCCAACATGGCCATCTGCAGTCATTTGTCTTTTCTAGATAAAGGAGGAAGATGTGTAGTAAACTAGTTCTCCTCCCAACATGGCCACTACACCTGTCTCTATGTTTCCACCTACTAAGCCTCCCAGAATGCCTGTGTACATTCTATGTTGTACGTGGAGGTTCCATACTTGTCAGTTGGGGTCTGGTCAGCTGGCGAGGTGTGTTGCTCTGCTGTAACTGAATAAACCTAACATGTAACAACTAAGAAGTGTCCTGCTGTCTACCTGAACCTATTTACAACAGGCCACCCACTATCGCAGGGAGCCGCTCCCTCAGCGGTGGTGTGCTCGCGAACAGGCCACCTGTCTGGACCACTAGTGACTAAACGAGCTGCCTGGGCCTCCATATGCTCCGCTGGCCCCTGCACAAGGCTTTTAGGGCTCATTTTCCCAGTTTCCGCAGTGGCCGGCAGCACAGCTCTCATCTCCAGAAGGGAGGGGGCCGCCCCCCCAACAGCAACACTGCTCCCCCGCAGGAATTCAAAACAGAATTGGGCGCAGGCTGATCTCCACAAGCAATGTCCGCACCGCCGGTGTGAGCTGAGCCCTGCAAGTAGCCAGTTACGGGGTCTCCCGCTAGCAAGTGGGGGACTCAAATCAAATTCAAATTTAAACCACTTTATTCGGCTAGCAAAAGACATGAAAGTACACCACAAACAACAATTTTCATACGAAAAGTACATAAGAATACCGGTAAGAAGAGGTGACTTGTAATACATTAATCGGGCAATAAAAACAATTATATCAATATATGTAATTAATCAACAATTTAACATTTTTAGTACCCTTTCTTCCTATGTCTTACTGCCGCCACCAAATAATTTGCAACATTAAAAATCTCCCTGGGGTTATTTAACTGCAAATATAATAAGGCAGGTCTAACTTGCACAATACCCCTCCCCTTTAAAATAGGACTTAAAAACTTTCTCCTCATGGTGCTAAAATGCTCACAAAATATTATGAAATGTAAAGTATCCTGTGTTGAAACATTGTCACATGTACAGGGGCCTAAATCATTTACCCTACTCCACCCCTGTACATCTGCTAAAAGACAATTAATGAGATTGAAACGGAACCTGGTTAGAAGAAATCGGTGAAAAGGTTTTGTGACAATTGTCAGGTACGGTTCTATCCGTGGGACTGTCTTTAACAGGAAATGGGCTTTCACCATAGGTTTCACAATCTCTAACGCCTCTCTCTCTCTGCAGACAGCACGTTTAAAAATTGTACTTTACTCCATGCCAGGTCCTCTTTCACTATCTTTTCTGGGGTGATAAAAAGTTCAGGTCGTCCCATTTTACCTAGCGTTGACTTGACATTTGTATTTGTATTTGTATTTGTATTTTTAACTTGTAGAGCGCCTTATCACCCCGGGGTCTCTAAGCGCTTAGCAGACGAGTGAGTACTGGCAGGAAGAAAAACCGACTAGATGTTACCCCATGCCTCTTGAAAGAGCACAGTTTTTAGCTCTTTCCTAAAAGGCAGGAGTCTGGTTTCTTTGCGCAGATTTTCAGGCAGTTGGTTCCAAGCTTTGGGCATTATGTGGGAAAATGTCCGACCACCGATGGTGGATCGTTTGATCCTAGGGCAGATCAATAGGGCGGCGTTGGCTGAGCGTAGGTTCCTGTTAGGAGCATATGGGACAAGGCGTTTTTTGATGTATTTTGGGGCTTGCCCATATAAGGCTTTCTGCGTAATGCATAGGCCCTTGAACTTGGCTCGTTGATTCACTGGCAACCAGTGTAGCTCCCGGAGGAGGGGGGTGGCCGGTGTCCTTCTTGGTTTATTATATATAAGTCTGGCCGCGTCATTCATGACGATCTGGAGTCTCTTGGTGAGTTTTTTCGGAATGCCGAAGTACATGGCATTACCATAATCCAGTCGGGCCAGAATTAAGGCTGACACTGCTCGTCTGAGAGTGTCTGCCTTTAGGATGGGAGCTAGCTTGCGCAGTTGTCTCAGGAGGCCTACACAAGTGCCCACCACCGCCGAGACCTGGGCTGACATAGTGAGATTTGTGTCGATGATTATGCCCAGGCTTTTTACTGTTGTTGCCGGTATTGGGGCGTTACCTAATTCGGATGGCCAAAGGAGGTCGCACCAAGGGCTAGATGACGTTGTGATAGGTAGAACCTCCGTCTTGTCCGGGTTGATCTTCAAAAAATTTGCCGTCATCCAGTTGACTGTAAATTTTAGAATATTCTTCAATTTTTGATCAGCCATAGGGGAATCGCCTATCTGAATGATGATCTGGGTGTCGTCGGCATAATTATATATGTTGCAGTCCATCTGATTCAGAGATGAAATGAGGGGCTGCAGATATGTGTTAAACATCAAGGGGGACAAGGCAGAGCCCTGCGGGACGCCGCATATGATTTTAGCAGCCTCTGACACCATGTCATCCAGTTGTACTTTCTGAACCCGTCCACCAAGGAACGAGGTCAGCCAGGCGTGAGCCGTGCCCTTGATGCCAAACTCCCCCAACCGCGACAAAAGAAGGTCATGATTGACCGTATCGAATGCCGCGGAGAGGTCGAGTAGCACCAGGGCACAGGGATCTTTATTATCTGTTTTAAGACGTAGGTCATCAAGTACTGATAACATGACTAGTTCCGTGCTGTTGTGGGCTCTAAACCCTGCTTGGTTGGGTTCGAGTAGTGCGTTACTCTCCAGGTGGTGCGAGAGGGCGGACAGCACATGATGTTCCAGTATTTTTGCTAAAAAAGGCAATTGAGATATGGGCCTGTAATTCTTTAAAATCTTGGAATCGGCACCAGCCTTTTTTAGCAGGGGGATCAGTCTCGCTTCTTTGAGAGTAGATGGGACTAGTCCCGAGGTAAGGGAACTATTTAGGAGCGATAAGATGTCCTCCTCAAGGCCTGGCCATGCTTGTTTAAATATCTGCGGGGGGCAAGGGTCCGCTGGGGAGCCTGATTTAACTTGGTTCATCACTTTTGTCAGGGAGTCCTTGGTAAATAGGGGTAGGGAGGTTAAAGGCTCTGTGATTGCGGGCGGGAGAGTTAGCGGAGTTTCCGGGCAGTCGAATCTAGGGGTGCTTTCGATCTCTATCAGGAGGTCAGATATCTTTGAGGTAAAGAAGGATTGAAATTTATGGCAGTCCTCCTGCGTAAAAGAAGGCGGTTGTTCCTTCTTTTTCCTCAGTTCAGTAAGTACTTGGAAGATTTCCTTCTGAGGGTTAGGTGCTGTGGCAATTCTGCTCTCGTAGAACTCACTTTTTCTAGTTCTGATGGCTTGTTTATACAAGGCGAGCTTTTCCTTGTATAGAGTCTGGCAGTTGAGATCATACCCCTTCCGCCAGGCTCTCTCGTACTGACGCAGGGCCCGTTTTAGGAGTCTCAAATCGTCATTGAACCAAGGAGCGCCTTTGCCTTTTTCCCTGATTTTTATCTTACGAGCTGGGGCTACCACCTCAATTGCAGATTCTAGTTTTTGCGATAGCTTTTGACTGGCCTTCTCTAGGTCATCTTCAGGTAGTCTGTTTAGGTGGGAGGGTTGCAGTAAAGTAGATAGCAAAGTATCCGGATTAATGGAGTTCCATCTTCTCACTACCCGCCATTTGTCGGCTGAGATGCTTTCTTGTTTCGGGAAAGCTAAGCTACCCTGTAAGAGATAATGGTCTGACCAAATGCAGGGCAATGAAGTGACTGGGCGCAGGGCAGGAACAGAGGTCCATATCAGGTCCAAGGTATGGCCCTTCATGTGTGTTGGGCCTGTCACAATCTGGGTTAATTATAGTGCGGTCATTGCGTCTTCAAGCTGTTTAGACGTAATGTCTCTAATGGGCTCCTCCCAATGGAGGTTAAAATCGCCCATTACCACAAGACCCTCATATCTTGTACGGAGGTCGTGGACCAGACCCAAGAAAGGTTCTAAAAATGTTGGGGGGGTTTTGGGCGGGCGATATGCGATGATTATCGTGAGGCAGTTTGTGGGAGAGCAGAACTTGACGCCTAGGATGTCAGCTCCCTCAATGCATTCAGCACAGATAGTTTCTGCTTTAAAGGCATTATTATATAGCAGCGCGACTCCACCCCCTTTTCTGCCATCTTTTCTGTTATGGGAGATAGCCCCAAAGTTGGGTGGGAGGGCGGCCACTAGGTCGGGTGCGGAAGAGTCATCCAACCATGTCTCCGTGACTCCAAGAATATCTATATTCCCCTCCTGGAGCAGGGAGAATACCTCTAGATGATGTTTTTGGAGCGAACGAGTGTTCAGCAAGCTGACGCTCAATGACGTTACCGTTGCTCTCCTTCTCTGATTGGTTTTTTTTTTGGCTGTTTCAGCTGCGGGTTTCAGTATGTTCTCCCGCCTCAGAATCTGCTGTGTAGATTGGCTGATGGAATAGGTAGTGCTATTAAGCGCAATTAGGTTTTCCTTGGAATACCACGGCGCTGAGCCAAGGGTCCTGGCCCCTGGTCCCGGCCGGTCGCGGACGGGCGCAGACGGGCTTGCCTTTGGTGCGCCTTCGGCGCCCCGCCGGCGCCCCGCTGCGCCCGTCCGCTGCGCTGCCTGTATGAGGGTTCCATTTTATGCCCACGAGGGCGGGAGGGTGGGCGTGGCTAAGTGCTTGCTTCTTAGTCCCCCAGCCTTCTCCTCATCTAATATGGCCGCCGCTAATAGTCCTACCTCGAGGTCAGTGACCAGAGAGCAGGGATAGCTTAGGATAGGAAAGCAGATAGATTTTGAAAAGCAGGACCCGGCTTTCCGCCTCAGGACACTGCAGAACAGAGCGTTTTAGGCAGAGGGTAGGTACTGTGCAAAATAGCAGTATTCACAGTGCAAAACACGCAGGTTAAAAAAGCAACAAGTATTTTTAAAATTTGTTAAAAATAACCAAACGCTTTCGCGCACAAATCGTAGTACTCACTCACTCTCAATCGGTGAGGAGAATGAAGGAATCGATTCTTTTATGCCCACGAGGGCGGGAGGGTGGGCGTGGCTAAGTGCTTGCTTCTTAGTCCCCCAGCCTTCTCCTCATCTAATATGGCCGCCGCTAATAGTCCTACCTCGAGGTCAGTGACCAGAGAGCAGGGATAGCTTAGGATAGGAAAGCAGATAGATTTTGAAAAGCAGGACCCGGCTTTCCGCCTCAGGACACTGCAGAACAGAGCGTTTTAGGCAGAGGGTAAACATATTGTATCCATTGGATTTTACTTACAATGCCCAGCTCTATACAGTCCCTGATAATTTCTCTATTCAGTGCCAGTTCCGTATTAATCCATGTCTTTAGCCAACATACCACAGGCCCCAGCCCAATTTGGTCCTCAACAAAACCACTGCCCAACTCTTGGTTAATAGCATAGGTAGGGGTAGATTGGGGAACCGCCAGGAGATATCTCATAAAACTATTTTCAACTTGCTGAAGTTCTGCTACAGCTTTGTATCCCCAAATCGCAGACCCATACCTTGCTATAGCAATACTTTTCGATCTATACATTTTTAGCAAAGCTTCAAGGTGCTTCGCTCCTAGTCGGGATACAAAACCTTGTATAGCAGCTATGGACCTAGACGTTACATGTTTTTTTGCCCTTAACTGGGGAGTCCAAGAGCCTCTCTCATCCAATAAAACTCCCAAATAGGAGAAGAGGCAGCCCTTGACAACTCAACCCCTTCACAATAAAAATAGTTAGATTTTTTGGGCTTTTGCCCCATTGTCATCATGTGCAATTTGGTTTTATTAATAATAAGGTCCAGGGATTGCATAAAGGACTCAAAGGAATCCAAAAGTCTCTGCAGGCCAACTGCAGTGCGGGCCAAAAGAACCGCATCATCAGCGTATGGGAGAGCAGGAATAACCCTGTCTCCTATACGTGGGATATCTAAAGTGGCAGTGCTAAGGGAGGTGTTTAAATTATTTATGTAAAGTGTAAAAGGCAAAGGGGCTAAAATACAGTCCTGTCATACCCCTTTGTCAATTTTAAAGTGCTTAGTGCATTTGCCATTTTGGCTGACTCTAACCCTGGCAAAGAGATCCTTATGAAGATCTGCTAGAAAATAGACTAAGCAGCGGTCCATCTCCATACCTATCAATATTGTCCATAACTTTGATCTATTTACCAGATCAAAGGCCGAGGATAAGTCCATGAAGGCCAGCTGCAACGTACGTTGTTTCACCACTGTATATTTCTCGGCCAAAAGGTGCAAATTTAGTCACTGATCTATAGTGCTTCTACCTTTTCTAAAACCGTATTGACAGTCTGTTAAAAGTCCAGTGTCGTCCAACCATTCAAAAAGTTTATTTAAAATAACTCTACCTAAAACCTTTACCACAGAGTCAATCAGGGAGATAGGTCTATAACAACCTGGATCACCACTCTGCCCCTTTTTAAAAACTGGAATGATGGTGGAGAGAGACCAGGATGGCGGAAATCCATACATACTAGCCGTATTTAAAAGTTTGGTTATACTTTTTGCCCAGTCGGTATACAATCAGGGCTGGGGGCCTTGTTACTAGTCATTTGAGTGATAGCCATCTCCACTTCAATTTCTGTAAAATTCAATGATGTGTTCCCCAATCTTGGTCAGGAAGAACTGGAGAGCCCCTCCCGGACTGGGATACTCCATAAATAGTATTAAAATGGGAGTACCACTGACCCTCCGTAATATTACATTGTAAGGGCATATTATTTAGTCCTGTAAGAAAGGGTTTATTAACTATAGTCCATAATCTAGCACTATCCCTGTGAACCTCGACCGAAAGCAGGTCATTCCAGGCCTCATCTTTGAATTCTTGTATACTGTAATTAATCATACATTTATAGGACTGCCTCAATTGGGCTACAAGAGCACGATCTCTTGGGACCTGCTTCAAGGCAGAAATAAGCATTTGGGGCCATATGTAGGTAACATACTATTTACCGATTCATAAATACCGAATTTTACCGAATCGGTATTTATGAATCGGTAAATAGTATGTAGGTAAACATTCGGTAAAAATTACCGAATCTGTAAAATTCGGTAAATGAATACCGAATCCACAATACCGGCCGGAATCATGAATCGGTATTTACCGAATCGGTAAATACCGAGGTGGTAATTACCGAATCGCTAAATACCGAATCGGAGTTTACCGAATCGGTAATTCAAATATACATCACTTGATGAATCAGCCAATCCTGTGCAAGGCCAACCCCACCCAACCAGGAAGTGGCCACACCGAGGCAGGTGCACACAATCAACAGACTCTGGAGAGGCTGGTAGGTAATGCAGAGCAGAGCAAGTGAGCCAGTGCCTGATTGTGAACCTCAAACTGACAATGTCCAGCCAGGAGACAGAGAGAGATGGAGGGGAAAGGAGGAGAAAACAAAAATTCAGCCCAAAGGAATTGCAGGTACTAGTGGAGGAGGTGGTCAAGCAGCACCAGAAGCTGTTCGGGAAGCAGTGCCTGCAAGTGCCTGAGTCCGAGAAAAGGAAGATCTGGCTGGGAATCCAGGCGCAGGTCAATGCAATAGGAGTGACCCCCCGGGACATAGACGTGCTGAAGAAGCGGTGGTACGACCTCCGTATCGTCACAAAGAGGAAGATGGGGGAACTGCAGAAAGAGGCCAGCCGGACAGGAGGGGGAAGGAACAGGGCACCTGCCCTGACAGAACTTGAGGAGCTGGTGGAGACAACAATTGAGCCCGAGAGTGTCGTGGGGATTGGGGATGCAGACAGCTCTGCCAGAGCCGCCACCAAACAAGGTAAGACGCATGCATAGCAATGTGGCCCCCCCTACCCCTATCCCAACTCCCCAAATGGACAATGAGAATCCCACTCCAGTACAGGTGTTAGTGCATACTAGCAATGCATTATGGGAGATGTAGTCCCTGAAACCCCAAACATGAGACGAATAGCACAGAACAACAAGGCATGTTACACACATTAGCGAGAAGCAGGCAGAGGACAATGAGAGAGTGTTTCAGAAATGTATTGTGATGCTAGCAATGCTGTGCTTCAGGTACACTTAGCTGATGTTGCATTTCTGTCCACAGGCGATACTTTGCGCAGGACTGCACATGAGAAGGGAGAGAGGGCACACCGGAAGGACAGCTCTGAGAAGGCCACCACAAGTTCTGGGCAGAGATCAGCATCACAGCCAGCCTCACCACCACAGCCAGCCTCACCACCACAGCCAGCATCGCCACCCCAGCCAGCATCGCCACTCCTGCTGGAGTCACCGGCATCATCACCACCTGCATTGCTCAGGTCGAGGAGGCGTGCTGCTGCCAGGTTGAATGTATCGGAGTCCTCATCTGAAGACTCGAGGGGGGCGGAAACATCCACTGTGCCCCTGGATGTTAGCCATGCCAGTTTTGCCCTCTGCCTCTGAGGGAGCACACACAGGTGCCAACCGTCGCCGCAGGGCTCGGGTGCAAAGTCCACCTCCACAGGGTGAGAGCCATGGAGTCTTCTCAGGGCTGGAGGCCACCATGGTCAAAATACAGCGCCTACAAGCAAAGGCAATGATGTCGGTACAGCGCCAAATGCGGGGCCTCAATGATAATTTTGTAAATATTGACAGGGGCATCAGCGCTATGGCTGAGGGAATGGTTGAGATGGCTGTGGGCATGCGGGACATGTCCCACTCCGTCATGCTGCTGTGCTCGAAGATTGATGAGGACAGGGCAGCACGGCGCAGGGAACGTCAGAGGAAAGACCATCACACAAGGGCAGTGAACCGGCTGGCAACTGCCACTTCGCTGCTCTGCAGGCGCTCGGTGGCAATGCAGGAGGGCCTTGCGCACTGCAGCAATCACGTGTCAAGGGGGATGGTGAGGGTCACCAGTGCACTAGAAGTGCTGCTCACAAGCCAGTCTGCCACAACTGGTGCTGTGGATGCTGGGAACAGCGAAGAAACCACCAGCAGGAGCAGCATTACCCCCCCTGTCCCAGACACACGGAGGAGCAGCAGGCGGCAGGGGGCTGCCACTGGTCCCACAGCCAGTGAGGACGCACACTCAATGGCATCCCGCACTGGAGTGCGTGGGCGCAGACACTAATGCTGCACACAATAGCATGAGACAATTGGGTGAAGTAACCCTTGACTCACAAATAGTGATTGCACAATATTGATGGGACAGGTTTTCCTTTGTGTTGTGGCGTAGTGCCGCATGATTAAACTACGTCGTGGCATCCAACTACTGGCTGTGTCCCCTTACTTACTCAGAAATAGTTGCATGTGATCTCTGCCCGTCTCTCTCTCCCATCTGTTGCTGTTGCCACTCCTGCTGCGTTGGCCTCTGGCTGTGCAGACTCATCATCATTGTCCTCACAATCAGTTAGTTCCACCTCTGTACCTCTCTTTGTGGCAAGGTTGTGCAGCATTGCACAAGTGGCAATGATCTTGCAGCAGATGATGGGTGTGTACTGGCGTGCGCCTCCACTTTTGTGGAGGCAGCGGAACCTGCTTTTCAATAGTCCAAACGTGCGCTCCACAACGTTGCGTGTTGATTTGTGTGCCACATTATATCGTCTTTCACTCAGGGTTGATGGGTGTAGGTAGGGAGTGAGGATGAATGACCGCACGGCATATGCACTATCGCCTAGGTGAGTAAGAGAGTAGCATTAGTCAGATGCCTCAATACACAATCATTTGCAATCAGTATTAGGGAGCGTCACAGTGTATTACCTAGCAAGTATCCTTCTCCGAATTCTCCGGCAACCAGTCGTGTGTAGATCCCACTGTTCTGGAAGATGAAGGAGTTGTGGGTGCTCCCAGGAAACTTAGCTACGATATCAGTGATTATGTTCCCTGCATCGCAGATTACCTGTACATTTATGGAGTGGGTGGACTTTCTGTTCCTGTAGATGTGCTCAGTGGCTGCTGGTGGGCAGATTGAAATGTGTGTGCCATCAATACAGCCTATGACAAGCGGGAACTGTGCCATCTGGTAAAAGTCTGTCTTGGTTTTCTGCAGTTCAGCCTGTGTGTTTGGGAAGCTGATGTAGTGTTGCATTCTCTGCATCATGGCATCCAGGAACTTCCAGAAGAAACGGGACAGGCAACTCTGGGATACACCGCCTACCGCAGCTATCACCCACTGGTAACTGCCAGATGCAAGTAGATGTAGGCTACAGAGAACCTGCACATGTGGTGGTATGGCATGCGCCCTTGTTGTTGGCTGGTCCAGGAGTGGGTGCAGGTCCCTTCTCAGGTCCATGGTGGTTTGTGGGTGTAGCCTGTACCTTTCATGTATCTCAGCCTCAGTCTGTTGAAAGAGTGTAATGCGCTGTCTGTAAATGCGTTCCTCCCGTCTCCAAATCCTCAGACCTGCTGCCTGTAGACGTAGGCGCCTTGCAATCACATACAGAGCGGCCATGGTGTCCACCCTGTTGCATTTTGGGATTGCTTATATGCACTGTTGCTGATTACCACCTGCTTTCAATCTGTGTTAATTATTTATTTACCGATTCATATTTACTGAAACCTTCTTTTTGGCCTCCTACATCTCAATTGACTAAATACCGGTCGGTAACGGGATATTTACCGAATTTCGGCCGTTACCGACCGGTATTTAGCTACCTACATATGGCCCTTTGTGAGCTTTCGAGCAATCCTTGTCAAACCTGACCTTGTATTAGTATGACTTCTACTAGGCAATGTTAAACCAGATGGCAGCTGCGCACAAATCTCTTCAAATGCCAATAAGACCTCTGCTCCCTCATTTGCAGGACTAAGACATATATTAAAACTCTCTTCCGCTTTATGCATTAAATCTTGAAGGAAAAGCTCAGGAATTATACAGGTCCACTTTAGCCAACATCCCTGGTCTGTGGTCTTTACACGTATACAAGTGGGGGGGTTGTCCCTGACTCTCTTTAAGGCCGGTTGCCCTACTTAACTCGAGTGTAACAGGATTATGGTCTCTGTAATCAGACCATAGGGCACCATAATAGATCACTTGAGGAAGTAATACAGGGGAAATAAAAATCTAATCAATTATAGAACCCTGTCCTCTTGCCTTGAAAGTAGGGATCCCTCTCCCCACAATGTTTATGTTAGGCATAAACCCACTACAGCCAGGAGATTCTCCAGGCATTCTCCTTGAGGGCTGTGCTCAAAATGACATTTAAGGGAATCCTCTGGGCCAAGATAATCGACAACATGGCAATCCTTCATACACAAATGAACATTAAAATCTCCCAAATTAATAATAGAATAAGAAGTGGTTTGCTTAAGTCTGTAATCATTTAAAAAACCTTTTAAAATACATAAATGCTCATTTAGAGATCTGATCTCAGGTGAATTATAGAAATTTACAATTAACAGTTTCATGGAATTGACATTGTTAATTTCTACACCTAAACAATTAGTGGAGCCTGTTTTCACAGAGCAATGTTTTCCTGTCAACTTTAGTGATATTCAAATTAAAAGTCCCCCTTTTGCTCACCCTGAGGCCGAGCACCGTGCTGGCTCAAAATATGATTTATAACCATCCAGCCAGAAATTATCTTCTCTATCCCACGTCTCTTGTAGTCCCTCTATATCATGAGTTTTAAGAAAATTAATCCATCTGGGTTCCGCACTTTTTGTTCTAAGTCCTGCTACATTCCAACTTCAGATCTTACAGTTTAGGTTCTCCTACTCCATTTCCTTGGAGACTCCTTCTCCCCCTCCCCTCCCGATGGTACAAGGAGCTTCAGTCAATCATTTTCATCCATTCGGCTTAATGGGGAAAACCTGTTAGAACACACTAAACCACTCTCCATTGCCTCCTCCCCAGGGTGTTTATGTAATGATTTGGGGGGTAATGGGCCCGTATTTTGAGTCAGATTATCAAACTGGGCCTTCTTAGGGCCTAACCCCGGTGATTGATCTGCCTTCCTTTTCATTAGTGAGGAATTCCCCCACGACCTCCTACACAGAGACTGTCTACTCTCTGGAGGCGGGTAAAAGAAACCCAATGGTAGGGCCCTTATGCCCCCTGGACCGGCGTTAAAACCTCCCTGGAAGAGCATTCCCGCTATCCCTATTTGATCAAAGTTAATGACAATACAGTCACCTTCTCCTTCTTTGGCCCTCTGTCCTACCCAGCCAACTTGTCTAACCATTATAATATGGGCTGAGGCCTGCGCCCCATTTGTTGAGTGTTGTTTTCACCAAAACTTGGCTTTGCGTAAAAGATCCTCAGTGGATTCCACTCCATTCATTTTAAGTGGGGGTACTCCTATAAGCAATGAGACTAGGGGGGTGTCCTCAGATGGGAGATTGAGTCTACAACTATTATCTTTTTTACAGTCCCCTCCGGTCCCATGAAACTAGGTCCTTGGGATGGTTATTCACAGTCGGGATACAATCAAGTTGCCTACTCACATCACCACCCCTTGTATTCTGAGTAGAAGTTACCCCGGATGGTATACCCTCTCCCACAATGACATCAGAATGTGAAATTACATTACTGCCACGTGGATTGTCCATAACAATATTCACACGTTCTAGCTTTTCCCAAAGCAGAGTAAAATTCCTATTGATTAGCTCTTTAATCTGGGCTAGTACAGTTACCAGAGTGGTCTCCACAGCCGTGGCAAGAACAGCGTCCCCAATGATATCGTATCTTGATGAAGGCGAAGGAAAGACGGCGTCAGTCTGTGTGCCAACAGAGTTGGTTGATGGTACTACGTGATCAATTACATGATTAGCGGGTCAAGATCCCTTTGTGCTTTTGGTTTTTTGAGTGCCGAAACCCTGCTTTCGTTTTACTGGTGGCTCCTTGATTTCATCTAGTGGTTTGGAGACCCGTGTTCTAGTAGCTATACTTGACCCATTAGGGGCAACTATAGGAGGTACATCCAAAGTTGGCAAGGGGGGGGGGGTTGAGGGCACATTTTGAGGTGTGATGGACAGACACGTTTGTGGGAAGCCCCCCGAGTTGGAGATACCTAATGACGAGTGTCTCTGTAGTGTTGAGGAATCTAAAGAGAGTCGAGTCGCCACTCTATCATTTCGATCTCATGGGTCAACAACGATTCCGCCCTGACAATAAAAGCATCTAACGTTCCCGATACTCCTTTGCGCTTGCTCATGTTGAGAACGCAAGTCTTAAGCGATCACTAATTCACACACAGTAATAAGATGCAGCACGAGTACTAATGTCAGGGATGGAAATGTATACAACAGTACCTGAAAACTGGAGAGTACAGTCGAGTACAGGTAACCAACTATCAGAGGGGGGGCCCAGCCCAGCCTCTTCCGGGCTCTGACGGGCGGGGACTCGATGAGCGTTTAATCAGCAGAATAAATGGGGATGCGCCCAACGCAGAGCAGAACCTCACAGCGAGGCGACTATCCTTGGTGCTATCTTGGCCACGCCCCTCCTGTTGAGAGACTTATGACAACGAATCATGACACCATTCTTGTTGGTAGTGGAGCGAGAAAAGAAAATGTCACTGACCCATTGTTTTTTAAGTTTAGCGACTTCCGACTCCTTAAGATGTGTCTCCTGTAGTGCTGCTATGTAATATTTCAAGTGTGCGAAACATCTACGGGTGTCTGGCAGGGGGGAATCCGGGTAGCCCAGGTAGGAGGAGTACCTTGCAAGAAGCATACAGAGGCAGAGGTGTCATAGTGTAAGTCATCCAAGAGGGCCATTTGGAGGGCTATTTGTGCAAACCCTATCGCAAGAAGCAGAGCCCCCAATTTTGTGCATTTAACTTTATAAAAGGTAGACGTAAAGTCCACAAATGCCAGGTTGAAGAATTCTGGCCGGACTACAGTGTACTTGGTAATAATTAAATAAAGGTTCAGACATTGGTCATATGTTGACCTGCCTGGCATGAAACTATATGGGACCTCAGAAAGAATGTCATTGGCCCACTCTATCACCCTATTGACAGTTACCCTCCGTAGGACCTTTATTACCGTATCTATCAATGAGATGGAGCAGTAACGCTGATGGTTATCCCATCCCCCTTCTTGAACACTGGCACAATAACCTCAGTCGACCATGAGAGCAACGCCTCTGCCCGCGTTGCGGCATTCAACACTTAAGTCGAAAGGAGATCCCAAAACTCAACGTCAGTCAGAAACATGTCCGGGGGGATCCGATCAGGACCGGGAGCCTTATTTCTTGATAGCGCACGAATGCTCTGGGTAACTTCGTCTAGTGCAAAAACCACTGTGGCGCTCTTCTTCACTGCTTGTGCCCTGACCGCTCTATCTGCCACCGCCCCAAAATGCAGACCCCTTCAAAGTGGTCAACCTATTGTTGCTGTGAAATGTGGTGGCATATTGTCAGTAAATTACCCTCTGCAGAGCAGGGACTATTTACAACCCTCCAAAAAAAGGGAGCTATCTCCGTACTCACTTGCATGACTTTAGCTCCTGCCAGGCAGTTCCCCACAATGTAGATTTGCAATTGGCTATAGCCTGTTTGTATGCATACCTACAGGCTGCAACAAGGTTCCTGTCTCTTGGGGCCTGCTTAAGAGCCACCTTCAATAGATGAAGGCTTCTTCAACAGTCCCTATCGAACCACTTGAAATCTTGTAAGCCCGAATCGAACATCAGTACTGACAATGAATTAGGTACTTTTTGAGCAATGCCATCGAAAGCATGCAAAAATCCCTCTCTGGGGCCTCTGCATCCAAACAAGTAGTGATCTCCTACACTCAGCTGGAGGGTTTGAACTGTGTCGGATCCACCTGAGTCCATTTAAGTCTTCTACCTTGATCAACAAGAGTAAGCCCCCTCTGTTCCCCTGTGTGCTAACAGCAATTATCCCGTCAATGACTAGGGACAAGGGATTGTGATCGCTGTGAATAATATTAAAGTTAGAGATGTACAAAAATATGAGCGCAGAAACAAAAACGAAGTCAATGATTGACGAACATCCCCTCCCCTTGAATGTTGGAAAAATGAACGGCTTGGAGGAGTTAACTCGTTTTTCCTGGGCAAAGACAAGATTATGAGTGTCTACAATAGCACCTATCTCTAGGCCCTCCTACAGTAGTTGACTCCACAGGCAACCACAAAGGGTGTGCAGTAGTGCCTCCTTTGGGTTGCAGCCTCAGAGAGAAATCATTAACCACTCTCCCCATTTATATAATCTGAATCTTTTTTTAGTAAGTGCGCTTTACGATTTTTGACTGAACCAATCAAAACTTGGACTCTCTTGAGTATGTGCAGCCCTCCCCTTAGTCATCGTCTAACACCCCTGGATTTTGTACCCACTTGTCTCTCAACTCTGTCAACGGGATCTGGCTATTTTTAAGCAATGTACTCTAAATCACGGAAACAGCGTGCTTATGTAAGGAAACTCACAGTTCTCCATATTCCAGTGATGATTCATCTGCTACTACGTTCAGCAAATCTTTATAATTAGAGAGAGCGTGTTTCACCTAGTGGAAGTATTGACTTTCTGCCATCTCATATAGTTCCCGAAGCTCAGAGAATGGCAACAACCCATTACTGTTCCAAATGTCAAGATGCAGGCTGGAGAGGATGTGTGGGAAATGCGCAAGCGCGGGCGCGTGCGCAGTTTTCGCTTGGATTAGAAGAAATGGTGACGAAGAGGAGGAGGGCAGCCGGGGGACGCCACAGTACAGGTAAGTGGATTTTAATTTATTTGTAAATAATAAAATTCATTGTTAATATATAAGGGGGTGGAGGGGGATGGCGTAGCGGGGCTACGCTGAAGGTCACGCGGGTCACAGAGTTTGTTAGTACCTCCGTGGCCCTACGCGTAGCTCCCCTACACTCACTATGCCCAGGGTTATCTGAAACATGTTGACATGGTTTTTCCAGAGATAGATGTGAAAGACACTTAATACCTCTGTTTTCACATCTCACATTTTTTAATAATACCACTACTTTTGATCTTCTTAATAAAATATTTCCTTTCTAATAGGTAGGAGGTATTTTTTAACTTTTTTTCTTCACATGATGGATCCCATATGGTCTCAGATTCAAGAGACAATCCCTCCTGGTGGAGAAAAAGACCCGATGATGTAAGGATCAGTGGCTAAGCACGTCAACGGGAGACATGCCTTTACGGAACAACACAGTTGAGGGTCTCACAACAATTGTACTGTTGCCCTACCCCCTCCCCCGTCCCAACACAATACTTCCACTCCTTTTGATTTTACATGTTGCATATGTCCCCCAATTTGGAGACACCCAAGAGATTCCACTTTTGCAAACCCTCTATGGCTTGTAATTCTGCAAGTATGTCTGAATCTCACAGAGGAGTCTCTAGTGTAATTCGTCCCCTCCAATTTCTGCCTTGCTTTTCTCTATATTGATCACCATAGCTGTTAGGGTGGGACGGCCCACAACCGATCCACAATGTAAAATAGTCTGATATATCCCCCTTCTGTCCACTAGGAGGCAAGAGTTCATCTTTGGGGCATAAGCCCATTCATTCATTAACCATCAACAATTCAGTGGCCCTGTAGTATAATTTTTAAATTTGGTAGGGAGGTGACTCTTTCACATAGATTTCTTTTCAATCTGGCTAGTGGTATGTGTGCAGCTCCACTACCCACAACAAAGATTAGGTCATTTCATCAACCATATGAAAGAACAGCTCTGGGACCTCAAGTTGTGTATTTTACAACGTATATATAATTTTGGGCAAAATATTAGTTTTAGATAGGGCTACTCTGCCCAACAATGAATGGGGGAGTCATCTCAAGAGCCGAATATCCATATTGTTTTCTTCTAAATATTCTACCCAAATTATGATTGTAAAACCCTAATTGGTGATTAGTTATATGTATGTCCCCAAATGGGTAAACCGCTCAATTTCAAACTTCAGACAGCAGCCCCAAACCGCCGATGGCTCCAGTCTTTAAGGAGAAACTCCACCTATTTATGCCAATTGATATGGACCCCAGAATAGCATCTAAATATATTTTGGATTTCTAGAATTCTCTGTACTGACCAGTGCAGGTCTGCAAGGTACAATAATATGCCACCTGCATAGAGAAAAATGTTATCCTTCTAGTCTGGGTACCATCTGAGTCACAGCCTGAATGATCGCTACCTCTTCTATGTTCCCTTCCCAGAATGTATTACCTTCCCTAGGGAGGGCCGGAGTCAGTATATATCCTATAAAACCCCCTCAAGTTCTTCTGCTGGTACCTTAAGTCGTGAAGGGTACAGCTTGCCCTGGAATGTTGTGAAGACCTCAGCATTTTCCTCTGCTATCTCCTCTGTTACATCCCTTTTCTGTAAGTACAATATGCACCCACCATTGGCCTTGTTTGTGAGCCAACCAAGACAACAGCTTACCAGCTTTGCTACCCACCAGGTATAATTGACCTTGATTCACTCTTTAGTGTGCCCATTCTTCCCTCTTTATTAGGCACCAGTAGTCTTCCATAGCTGAGTCTATGTGATGTGCCACATTCAGATCCTCCAAAACCGTACACGAGAACAGGAGGATCCCTTGTGATGAGTACCTAAAGCCTAGAAGCCCTGAGGAAGTGGTAAGGGATATACTCCCGTTGCGACGAAACGCATTGGCACAACGCTAAAAAAAAATAAAAAAACGAAAAGAAGAACGAGAATTTCAGCATCGTGCTTTGTTTTCAAGATAACTTTGAACTGAAATTTTGATTGTGTTATGCATGTGCCTTGATTTTGTTCATTCTACATCACACATTGGAAGAGGAAATCATCTCAAATGATTGTTTTTGGGCAGGAAGGTACCCCTTCCTGCACAAAATAGATCTCCCCACGACGCAGGCTCCCTTGCACCATGGGGCAACGGTGCCTGCGCAGGTGCGTGGCACAGTTTGTGCACGAGCGCAGGGGAAGCACATTGTTGTAAATATGTTGCATCCCTGTGGTTTGAAACTAACGCAACACGGCGCAGCAAAATGACTTGCTGCGTTAGTTTCTTGTAAATCTGCCTCATAGTATTCACCTGTTCTTCATGTATGCCTATGTCAACCTCAACTTCCTCCCTCCAAGACAACTTCTTCCCCCCAACTTTACCCCCCACTGCTTCATGCTGCGAGCGCATATGTACCCGCCACCCAAAAGCTTGAGGTGTATGTAACCCGCTCCCATATCAACCATCAAACTTGCAAATAACCTTGACTGCTTCTGCAGCTGTGTTCTAGCTCGGGCGTGGACCCACAGCTACTGTATACTATCACAGTCACCTTAATACCAGCAATCTTCCTGATCACACCATACAAAACCATAGCAGTGCTCATTCTGATCCTGGTTGCTTTCAGTTAGGCAGTAGTGTCAGAGGTCAGGTGTATGACCAGTGCTAGTGCCCTTTCTTCTTCATCTTCACCTGAACCAGCGGCATTCTACCTACTCTCCACTTTTTCCATTTCAAAATGACCCATCTATTTGCACTACTCCTGGCTTCGTGTTGTTACACATCGACCACCACTTTTGTTCTTTCCTGCTCCATCTGGTCTTTCGTAGGAGTGGCTATTACATTTTTTTCTAGGATCATTGTTGTGCTCTCTGTTTTTGCCATCCTGGTGATGTTGTACCACACCCCCACCTTCCCCCTCAAGTCTGTCGGAATGGAGTACCCACATAATTCCCCCACGAGCTCCTACACAGAGACTGTCTACTCTCTGGAGGCGGGTAAAAGAAACCCAATGGTAGGGCCCTTATGTCCCCTGGACCCGCGTTAAAACCTCCCTGGAAGAGCATTCCCGCTATCCCTATTTGATCAAAGTTAATGACAATACAGTCACCTTCTCCTTCTTTGGCCCTCTGTCCTACCCAGCCAACTTGTCTAACCATTATAATATGGGCTGAGGCCTGCGCCCCATTTGTTGAGTGTTGTTTTCACCAAAACTTGGTTTTGCGTAAAAGATCCTCAGTGGATTGCACCCCATTCATTTTAAGTGGGGGTACTCCTATAAGCACTGAGACTAGGGGCGTGTCCTCAGGTGGGAGATTGAGTCTACAACTATTATATTTTTTACAGTCCCCACCGGTCCCATGAAACTCACCTAGATCCTTGGGATGGTTATTCACAGTTGGGATACAATCAAGTTGCCTACTCACATCACCACCCCTTGTATTCTGAGTAGAAGTTACCCCGGATGGTATACCCTCTCCCACAATGACATCAGAATGTGAAATTACATTACTGCCACGTGGATTGTCCATAACAATATTCACACGTTCTAGCTTTTCCCAAAGCAGAGTAAAATTCCTATTGATTAGTTCTTTATTCTGGGCTAGTACAGTTACCAGAGTGGTCTCCAGAGCAGTGGCAAGAACAGCGTCCCCAATGATATCGTATCTTGATGAAGGCGTAGGAAAGACGGCGTCAGTCTGTGTGCCAACAGAGTTGGTTGATGGTACTACGTGATCAATTACATGATTAGCGGGTCAAGATCCCTTTGTGCTTTTGGTTTTTTGAGCGCCGACACCCCGCTTTCTTTTTACTGGTGGCTCCTTGATCTCATCTATTAGTTTGGAGACCCGTGTTCTAGTAGCTATACTTGACCCATTAGGGGCAACTATAGGAGGTACATCCAAAGTTGGCAAGGGGGTGGGGGTTGAGGGCACATTTTGAGGCGTGATGGACAGACACGTTTGTGGGAAGCCCTCCGAGTTGGAGATACCTAATGACGAGCGTCTCTGTAGTGTTGAGGAATCTAAAGAGAGTCGAGTCGCCGCTCTATCATTTCGATCTCATGGGTCAACAACGATTCCGCCCTGACAATAAAAGCATCTAGCGTTCCCCATACTCCTTTACGCTTGCTCATGTTGAGAACGCAAGTCTTAAGCGATCACTAATTCACACACAGTAATAAGATGCAGCACGAGTACTAATGTCAGGGATGGAAATGTATACAACAGTACCTGAAAACTGGAGAGTACAGTCGAGTACCAGGTAACCAAATATCAGAGGTGGGGCCCAGCCCAGCCTCTTCCGGGCTCTAATGGGCGGGGACAAGATGAGCGTTTAATCAGCAGAATAAATGTGGATGCGCCCAACGCAGAGCAGAACCTCACAGCGAGGCGACTATCCTTGGCGCTATCTTGGCCACGCCCCTTCTGTTGAGAGACTTATGACAACGAATCATGACACCATTCTTGTTGGTAGTGGAGCGAGAAAAGAAAATGTCACTAACCCATTGTTTTTTAAGTTTAGCGACTTCCGACTCCTTAAGATGTGTCTCCTGTAGTGCTGCTATGTAATATTTCAAGTGTGCGAAACATCTACGGGTGTCTGGCAGGGGGGAATCCGGGTAGCCCAGGTAGGAGCAGTACCTTGCAAGAAGCATACAGAGGCAGAGGTGTCATAGTGTAAGTCATCCAAGAGGGCCATTTGGAGAACTATTTGTGCACACCCTATCGCAAGAAGCAGAGCCCCCAATTTTGTGTCTTTAACACAATAAAAGGTAGACGTAAAGTCCACAAACGCCAGGTTGAAGAATTCTGGCCAGACTACACTGTACTTGGTAATAATTAAATAAAAGTTCAGACATTGGTCAGATGTTGACCTGCCTGGCATGAAACTATATGGGACCTCAGAAAGAATGTCATTGGCCCACTCTATCGCCCTATTGACAGTTACCCTCCCTAGGACCTTTATTACAGTATCTATCAATGAGATGGAGCAGTAACGCTGATGGTTATCCCGTCCCCCTTCTTGAACACTGGCACAATCACCTCAGTCGACCATGAGGGCAACGCCTCTGCCCGCGTTGCGGCATTCAACACTTGGGTCAAAAGGAGATCCCAAAACTCAACGTCAGTCAGAAACATGTCCGGGGGGATCCCATCAGGACCGGGAGCCTTTTTTCTTGATAGCGCACGAATGGTCTGGGTAACTTCGTCTAGTGCAAAAACCACTGTGGCGCCCTTCTTCACTGCTTGTGTCCTGACAGCTCTATCTGCCACCGCCCCAAAATGCAGACCCCTTCAAAGTGGTCAACCTATTGTTGCTGTGAAATGTGGTGGCATATTGTCAGTCCATTACCCTCTGCAGAGCAGGGCCTATTTACAACCCTCCAAAAAAAGGGAGCTATCTCCGTACTCACTTGCATGGCTTTAGCTCCTGCCAGGCAGTTCCCCACAATGTAGATTTGCAATTGGCTATAGCCTGTTTGTATGCATACCTACAGGCTGCAACAAGGTTCCTGTCTCTTGGGGCCTGCTTAAGAGCCACCTTCAATAGCTGAAGGCTTCTTCAACAGTCCCTATCGAACCACTTGAAATCTTGTAAGCCCGAATCGAACATCAGTACTGACAATGAATTAGGTACTTTTTGACCAATGCCATCAAAAGCATGCAAAAACCCCTCTCTGGGGCCTCTGCATCCAAACAAGTAGTGATCTCCTACACACAGCTGGAGGATTTAAACTGTGTCGGATCCACCTGAGTCCATTTAAGTCTTCTACCTTGGTCAACAAGAGTAAGCCCCCTCTGTTCCCCTGTGTGCTAACAGCAATTATCCCGTCAATGACTAGGGACAAGGGATTGTGATCGCTGTGAATAATATTAAAGTTAGAGATGTAGAAAAATATGAGCGCAGAAACAAAAATGAAGTCAATGATTGACGAACATCCCCTCCCCTTGAATGTTGGAAAAATGAACGGCTTGGAGGAGATAACTCGTTTTTCCTGGGCAAAGACAAGATTATGAGTGTCTACAATAGAACCTATCTCTAGGCCCTCCTACAGTAGTTGACTCCACAGGCAACCACAAAGGGAGTGCAGTAGTGCCTCCTTTGGGTTGCAGCCTCTCAGAGAGAAATCATTAACCACTCTCCCCATTTATATAATCTGAATCTTTTTTTAGTAAGCCCGCTTTACGATTTTTGACTGAACCAATCAAAACTTGGACTCTCTTGAGTATGTGCAGCCCTCCCCTTAGTCATCGTCTAACACCCCTGGATTTTGTACCCACTTGTCTCTCAACTCTGTCAACGGGACCTGGCTATTTTTAAGCAATGTACTCTAAATCTCGGAAACAGCGTGCTTGTGTAGGGAAGCTCACAGTTCTCCATATTCCAGTGATGATTCATCTGCTACTTCGTTCAGCAAATCTTTATAATTAGAGAGAGCGTGTTTAACCTAGTGGAAGTATTGACTTTCTGCCATCTCATATAGTTCCCGAAGCTCAGAGAATGGCAACAACCCATTACTGTTCCATATGTCAAGATGCAGGCTGGAGAGGATGTGTGGGAAATGCGCATGCGCGGGCACGCGCACATGCGCAGTTTTCGCTTGGATTAGAAGAAATGGTGACAAAGAGGAGGAGGGCAGCCGGGGGACGCCACAGTACAGGTAAGTGGATTTTAATTTATTTGTAAATAATAAAATTCATTGTTAATATATAAGGGGGGGTGGAGGCGGGCGGCGTAGCGGGGCTACGATGAAGGTCACGCTGGTCACGGAGTTTGTTCGTAACTCCGTGGCCCTACGCGTAGCTCCCCTACACCCACTATGCCCAGGGTTATCTGAAACATGTTGACATGGTTTTTCAAGAGATAGATGTGAAAGACACTTAATACCTCTGTTTTCACATCTCACATTTTTTAATAATACCACTACTTTTGATCTTCTTAATAAAATATTTCCTTTCTAATAGGTAGGAGGTATTTTTTAACTTTTTTTCCTCACATGATGGATCCCATATGGTCCCAGATTCAAGAGACAATCCCTCCTGGTGGAGAAAAAGACCCCATGATGTAAGGATCAGTGGCTAAGCACGCCAACGGGAGACATGCCTTTACGGAACAACACAGTTGAGGGTCTCACAACAATTGTACTGTTGCTCTACCCCCTCCCCCGTCCCAACACAATACTTCCACTCCTTTTGATTTTACATGTTGCATATGTCCCCCAATTTGGAGACACCCAAGAGATCCCACTTTTGCCAACCCTCTATGGCTTGTAATTCTGCAAGTATGTCTGAATCTCACAGAGGAGTCTCTAGTGTAATTCGTCCCCTCCAATTTCTGCCTTGCTTTTCTCTATATTGATCACCATAGCTGTTAGGTTGGGACGGCCCACAACCGATCCACAATGTAAAATAGTCCGATATATCCCCCTTCTGTCCACTAGGAGGCAAGAGTTCATCTTTGGGGCATAAGCCCATTCATTCATTAACCATCAACAATTCAGTGGCCCTGTAGTATAATTTTTAAATTTGGTAGGGAGGTGACTCTTTCACATAGATTTCTTTTCAATCTGGCTAGTGGTATCTGTGCAGCCCCACTACCCACAACAAAGATTAGGTCATTTCATCAACCATATGAAAGAACAGCTCTGGGACCTTAAGTTGTGTATTTTACAATGTATATATAATTTTGGGCAAAATATTAGTTTTATACAGGGCTACTCTGCCCAACAATGAATGCGGGAGTCATCTCAAGAGCCGAATATCCATAATGTTTTCATCTAATATTCTACCCAAATTATGATTGTAAAACACTAATCGGTGATTAGTTATATGTATGTCCCCAAATGGGTAAACCGCTCAATTTCCCACTTCAGACAGCAGCCCCAAACCGCTGATGGCTCCAGTCTTTAAGGAGAAACTCCACCTATTTATGCCAATTGATATGGACCCCAGAATAGCATCCAAATATATTTTGGATTTCTAGAATTCTCTGTACTGACCAGTGCAGGTCTGCAAGGTACAATAATATGCCACCTGCATAGAGAAAAATGTTATCCTTCTAGTCTGGGTACCATCTGAGTCATAGCCTGAATGATCGCTACCTCTTCTATCTTCCCTTCCCAGAATGTATTACCTTCCCTAGGGAGGGCCGGAGTCAGTATATATCCTATAAAACCCCCTCAAGTTCTTCTGCTGGTACCTTAAGTCGTGAAGAGTACAGCTTGCCCTGGAATGTTGTGAAGACCTCAGCATTTTCCTCTGCTATCTCCTCTGTTACATCCCTTTTCTGTAAGTACAATATGCACCCACCATTGGCCTTCTTTGTGAGCCAAAAAAGACAACAGCTTACCAGCTTTGCTACCCACCAGGTATAATTGACCTTGATTCACTCTTTAGTGTGCCCATTCTTCCCACTCTATTAGGCACCAGTAGTCTTCCATAGCTGAGTCTATGTGATGTGCCACATTCAGATCCTCTAAACTCGTACACGAGTACAGCAGGATCCCTTGTGATTAGCACCTAAAGCCTAGAAGCCCTGAGGAAGTGGTAAGGGATATACTCCCGTTGCGACGAAACGCATTGGCACAAGGCTAAAAAAAAAATAAAAAAACGAAAAGAAGAACGAGAATTTCAGCATCGTGCTTTGTTTTCAAGATAACTTCGAACTGAAATTTTGATTGTGTTATGCGTGTGCCTAGATTTTGTTCATTCTACATCACACATTGGGAAGAGGAAATCATCTCAAATGATTGTTTTTGGGCAGGAAGGTACCCCTTCCTTCACAAAATCGATCTCCCCACGACGCAGGCTCCCTTGCACCATGGGGCAACGGTACCTGCGCAGGTGCGTGGAACAGTTTGTGCACCAGGGCAGTGGAAGCACATTGTTGTAAATATGTTGCATCCCTGTGCTTTGAAACTAACGCAGCACGGCGCAGCAAAATGACTTGCTGCGTTAGTTTCTTGTAAATCTGCCTCATAGTATTCACCTGTTCTTCATGTATGCCTATGTCAACCTCAACTTCCTCCCTCCTAGACAACTTCTTCCCCCCAACTTTACCCCCCACTGCTTCATGCTGCGAGCGCATATGTACCCGCCACCCAAAAGCTTGAGGTGTATGTAACCCGCTCCCATATCAACCATCAAACTTGCAAATAGCCTTGACTGCTTCTGCAGCTGTGTTGAAGCTCGGGCGTGGACCCACAGCTACTGTATACTATCACAGTCACCTTAATACCAGCAATCTTCCTGATCACACCATACAAAACCATAGCAGTGCTCATTCTGATCCTGATTGCTTTCAGTTAGGCAGTAGTGTCAGAGGTCAGATGTATGATCAGTGCTAGTGCCCTTTCTTCTTCATCTTCACCTGAACCAGCGGCATTCTACCTACTCTCCACTTTTTCCATTTCAAAATGACCCATCTATTTGCATTACTCCTGGCTTCGTGTTGTTACACATCTACCACCACTTTTGTTCTTTCCTGCTCCATCAGGTCTTTCGTAGGAGTGGCTATTACATTTTTTTCTAGGATCATTGTTGTGCTCTCTGTTTTTCGCCATCCTGGTGATGTTGTACCACACCCCCACCTTCCCCCTCAAGTCTGTCGGAATGGAGTACCCACATAATTCCCCCACGAGCTCCTACACAGAGACTGTCTACTCTCTGGAGGCGGGTAAAAGAAACCCAATGGTAGGGCCCTTATGCCCCCTGGACCCACGTTAAAACCTCCCTGGATGAGCATTCCCGCTATCCCTATTTGATCAAAGTTAATGACAATACAGTCACCTTCTCCTTCTTTGGCCCTCTGTCCTACCCAGCCAACTTGTCTAACCATTATAATATGGGCTGAGGCCTGCGCCCCATTTGTTGAGTGTTGTTTTCACCAAAACTTGGTTTTGCGTAAAAGATCCTCAGTGGATTCCACTCCATTCATTTTAAGTGGGGGTAATCCTATAAGCACTGAGACTAGGGGGGTGTCCTCAGGTGGGAGATTGAGTCTACAACTATTATATTTTTTACAGTCCCCACCGGTCCCATGAAACTCACCTAGGTCCTTGAGATGGTTATTCACAGTCGAGATACAATCAAGTTGCCTACTCACATCACCACCCCTTGTATTCTGAGTAGAAGTTACCCCGGATGGTATACCCTCTCCCACAATGACATCAGAATGTGAAATTACATTACTGCCACGTGGATTGTCCATAACAATATTCACACGTTCTAGCTTTTCCCAAAGCAGAGTAAAATTCCTATTGATTAGTTCTTTAATCTGGGCTAGTACATTTACCAGAGTGGTCTCCACAGCAGTGGCAAGAACAGCGTCCCCAATGATATCGTATCTTGATGAAGGCGAAGGAAAGACGGCGTCAGTCGGTGTGCCACCAGAGTTGGTTGATGGTACTACGTGATCAATTACATGATTAGCGGGTCAAGATCCCTTTGTGCTTTTGGTTTTTTGAGTCCCGACACCCCGCTTTCGTTTTACTGGTGGCTCCTTGATCTCATCTAGTGGTTTGGAGACCCGTGTTCTAGTAGCTATACTTGACCCATTAGGGGCAACTATAGGAGGTACATCCAAAGTTGGCAAGGGGGGGGGGTTGAGGGCACATTTTGAGGCGTGATGGACAGACACGTTTGTGGGAAGCCCCCCGAGTTGGAGATACCTAATGACGAGCGTCTCTGTAGTGTTGAGGAATCTAAAGAGAGTCGAGTCGCCGCTCTATCATTTCGATCTCACGGGTCAACAACGATTCCGCCCTGACAATAAAAGCATCTAACGTTCCCGATACTCCTTTGCGCTTGCTCATGTTGAGAACGCAAGTCTTAAGCGATCACTAATTCACACACAGTAATAAGATGCAGCACGAGTACTAATGTCAGGGATGGAAATGTATACAACAGTACCTGAAAACTGGAGAGTACAGTCGAGTACAGGTAACCAAATATCAGGCCCAGCCTAGCCTCTTCCGGGCTCTGACGGGCGAGGACTCGATGAGTGTTTAATCAGCAGAATAAATGTGGATGCGCCCAACGCAGAGCAAACCTCACAACGAGGCGACTATCCTTGGCGCTATCTTGGCCACGCCCCTCCTGTTGAGAGACTTATAACAACGAATCATGACACCATTCTTGTTGGTAGTGGAGCGAGAAAAGAAAATGTCACTGACCCATTGTTTTTTAAGTTTAGCGACTTCGGACTCCTTAAGATGTGTCTCCTGTAGTGCTGCTATGTAATATTTCAAGTGTGCGAAACATCTACGGGTGTCTGGCAGGGGGGAATCCGGGTAGCCCAGGTAGGAGCAGTACCTTGCAAGAAGCATACAGAGGCAGAGGTGTCATAGTGTAAGTCATCCAAGAGGGCCATTTGGAGGGATATTTGTGCAAACCCTATCGCAAGAAGCAGAGCCCCCAATTTTGTGCATTTAACTCTATAAAAGGTAGACGTAAAGTCCACAAACGCCAGGTTGAAGAATTCTGGCCGGACTACAGTTTACTTGGTAATAATTAAATAAAGGTTCAGACATTGGTCAGATGTTGACCTGCCTGGCATGAAACTATATGGGACCTCAGAAAGAATGTCATTGGCCCACTCTATCACCCTATTGACAGTTACCCTCCCTAGGACCTTTATCACCGTATCTATCAATGAGATGGAGCAGTAACGCTGATGGTTATCCCGTCCCCCTTCTTGAACACTGGCACAATCACCTCAGTCGACCATGAGGGCAACGCCTCTGCCCGTGTTGCGGCATTCAACACTTGGGTCAAAAGGAGATCCCAAAACTCAACGTCAGTCAGAAACATGTCCGGGGGGATCCCATCAGGACCGGGAGCCTTATTTCTTTATAGCGCACAAATGCTCTGGGTAACTTCGTCTAGTGGAAAAACCACTGTGGCGCTCTTCTTCACTGCTTGTGCCCTGACCGCTCTATCTGCCACCGCCCCAAAATGCAGACCCCTTCAAAGTGGTCAACCTATTGTTGCTGTGAAATGTGGTGGCGTATTGTCAGTCCATTACCCTCTGCAGAGCAGGGCCTATTTACAACCCTCCAAATAAAGGGAGCTATCTCCGTACTCACTTGCATGGCTTTAGCTCCTGCCAGGCAGTTCCCCACAATGTTGATTTGCAATTGGCTATAGCCTGTTTGTATGCATACCTACAGGCTGCAACAAGGTTCCTGTCTCTTGGGGCCTGCTTAAGAGCCACCTTCAATAGCTGAAGGCTTCTTCAACAGTCACTATCGAACCACTTGAAATCTTGTAAGCCCGAATCGAACATCAGTACTGACAATGAATTAGGTACTTTTTGAGCAATGCCATCAAAAGCATGCAAAAATCCCTCTCTGGGGCCTCTGCATCCAAACAAGTAGTGATCTCCTACACACAGCTGGAGGATTTAAACTGTGTCGGATCCACCTGAGTCCATTTAAGTCTTCTACCTTGGTCAACAAGAGTAAGCCCCCTCTGTTCCCCTGTGTGCTAACAGCAATTATCCCGTCAATGACTAGGGACAAGGGATTGTGATCGCTGTGAATAATATTAAAGTTAGAGATGTACAAAAATATGAGCGCAGAAACAAAAATGAAGTCAATGATTGACGAACATCCCCTCCCCTTGAATGTTGGAAAAATGAACGGCTTGGAGGAGATAACTCGTTTTTCTTGGGCAAAGACAAGATTATGAGTGTCTAAAATAGCACCTATCTCTAGGCCCTCCTACAGTAGTTGACTCCCCAGGCAACCACAAAGGGTGTGCTGTAGTGCCTCCTTTGGGTTGCAGCCTCTCAAAGAGAAATCATTAACCACTCTCCCCATTTATATAATCTGAATCTTTTTTTAGCAAACCCGCTTTACGATTTTTGACTGAACCAATCAAAACTTGGACTCTCTCGAGTATGTGCAGCCCTCCCCTTAGTCATCGTCTAACACCCCTGGATTTTTTACCCACTTGTCTCTCAACTCTGTCAACGGGACCTGGCTATTTTTAAGCAATGTACTCTAAATCTCGGAAACAGCGGGCTTATGTAGGGAAGCTCCCAGTTTTCTATATTCCAGTGGTGATTCATCTGCTACTTCGTTCAGCAAATCTTTATAATTAGAGAGAGCGTGTTTCACCTAGTGGAAGTATTGACTTTCTGCCATCTCATATAGCTCCCGAAGCTCAGAGAATGGCAACAACCCATTACTGTTCCATATGTCAAGATGCAGGCTGGAGAGGATGTGTGGGAAATGCGCATGCGCGGGCACGCGCGCGTATGCGCAGTTTTCGCTTGGATTAGAAGAAATGGTGACGAAGAGGAGGAGGGCAGCCGGGGGATGCCACAGTACAGGTAAGTGGATTTTAATTTATTTGTAAATAATAAAATTCATTGTTAATATATAAGGGGGGTGGAGGCGGGTGGCGTAGCGGGGCTACGCTGAAGGTCACGCAGGCCACGGAGTTTGTTCGTACCTCCGTGGCCCTACGCGTAGCTCCCCTACACCCACTATGCCCAGGGTTATCTGAAACATGTTGACATGGTTTTTCCAGAGATAGATGTGAATGACACTTAATACCTCTGTTTTCACATCTCACATTTTTTAATAATACCACTACTTTTGATCTTCTTAATAAAATATTTCCTTTCTAAAGGTAGGAGGTATTTTTAAAGTTTTTGTTCCTCACATGATGGATCCCATATGGTCTCAGATTCAAGAGACAATCCCTCCTGGTGGAGAAAAAGACCCGTTGATGTAAGGATCAGTGGCTAAGCACGCCAACGGGAGACATGCCTTTACAGAACAACACAGTTGAGGGTCTCACAACAATTGTACTGTTGCCCTACTCCCTCCCCCGTCCCAACACAATACTTCCACTCCTTTTGATTTTACATGTTGCATATGTCCCCCAATTTGGAGACACCCAAGAGATCCCACTTTTGCAAACCCTCTATGGCTTGTAATTCTGCAAGTATGTCTGAATCTCGCAGAGGAGTCTCTAGTGTAATTCGTCCCCTCCAATTTCTGCCTTGCTTTTCTCTATATTGATCACCATAGCTGTTAGGTTGGGACGGCCCACAACCGATCCACAATGTAAAATAGTCTGATATATCCCCCTTCTGTCCACTAGGAGGCAAGAGTTCATCTTTGGGGCATAAGCCCATTCATTCATTAACCATCAACAATTCAGTGGCCCTGTAGTATAATTTTTAAATTTGGTAGGGAGGTGACTCTTTCACATAGATTTCTTTTCAATCTGGCTAGTGGTATCTGTGCTGCTCCACTACCCACAACAAAGCTTAGGTCATTTCATCAACCATATGAAAGAACAGCTCTGGGACAGCTCTGGGACCTCAAGTTGTGTATTTTACAACGTATATATAATATATAATTTTGGGCAAAATATTAGTTTTATACAGGGCTACTCTGCCCAACAATGAATGGGCAAGAGCCGAATATCCATATTGTTTTCTTCTAATATTCTACCCAAATTATGATTGTAAAACACTAATTGGTGATTAGTTATATATATGTCCCCAAATGGGTAAACCGCTCAATTTCCCACTTCAGACAGCAGCCCCAAACCACCGATGGCTCCAGTCTTAAGGAGAAACTCCACCTATTTATGCCAATTGATATGGACCCCAGAATAGCATCCAAATATATTTTGGATTTCTAGAATTCTCTGTACTGACCAGTGCAGGTCTGCAAGGTACAATAATATGCCACCTGCATAGAGAAAAATGTTATCCTTCTAGTCTGGGTACCATCTGAGTCATAGCCTGAATGATCGCTACCTCTTCTATGTTCCCTTCCCAGAATGTATTACCTTCCCTAGGGAGGGCCGGAGTCAGTATATATCCTATAAAACCCCCTCAAGTTCTTCTGCTGGTACCTTAAGTCGTGAAGGGTACAGCTTGCCCTGGAATGTTGTGAAGACCTCAGCATTTTCCTCTGCTATCTCCTCTGTTACATCCCTTTTCTGTAAGTACAATATGCACCCACCATTGGCCTTCTTTGTGAGCCAACCAAGACAACAGCTTACCAGCTTTGCTACCCACCAGGTATAATTGACCTTAATTCACTCTTTAGTGTGCCCATTCTTCCCTCTCTATTAGGCACCAGTAGTCTTCCATAGCTGAGTCTATGTGATGTGCCACATTCAGATCCTCCAAAATCGTACACGAGTACAGGAGGATCCCATGTGATTAGTACCTAAAGCCTAGAAGCCCTGAGGAAGTGGTAAGGGATATACTCCCGTTGCGACGAAACGCATTGGCACAAGGCTAAAAAAAAATTTTAAAAACGAAAAGAAGAACGAGAATTTCAGCATCGTGCTTTGTTTTCAAGATAACTTCGAACTGAAATTTTGATTGTGTTATGCGTGTGCCTTGATTTTGTTCATTCTATATCACACATTGGAAGAGGAAATCATCTCAAATGATTGTTTTTGGGCAGGAAGGTACTCCTTCCTCCACAAAATCGATCTCCCCACGACGCAGGCTCCCTTGCACCATGGGGCAACGGTGCCTGCGCAGGTGCGTGGCACAGTTTGTGCACCAGCGCAGGGGAAGCACATTGTTGTAAATATGTTGCATCCCTGTGCTTTGAAACTAACGCAGCACGGCGCAGCAAAATGACTTGCTGCGTTAGTTTCTTGTAAATATGCCTCATAGTATTCACCTGTTCTTCATGCATGCCTATGTCAACCTCAACTTCCTCCCTCCAAGACAACTTCTTCCCCCAACTTTACCCCCCACTGCTTCATGCTGCGAGCCCATATGTACCCGCCATCCAAAAGCTTGAGGTGTATGTAACCCGCTCCCATATCAACCATCAAACTTGCAAATAGCCTTGACTGCTTCTGCAGCTGTGTTCAAGCTCGGGCGTGACCCGCAGCTACTGTATACTATCACAGTCACCTTAATACCAGCAATCTTCCTGATCACACCATACAAAACCATAGCAGTGCTCATTCTGATCCTGGTTGCTTTCAGTTAGGCAGTAGTGTCAGAGGTCAGGTGTATGACCAGTGCTAGTGCCCTATCTTCTTCATCTTCACCTGAACTAGCGGCATTCTACCTACTCTCCACTTTTTCCATTTCAAAATGACCCATCTATTTGCATTACTCCTGGCTTCGTGTTGTTACACATTGACCACCACTTTTGTTCTTTCCTGCTCCATCTGGTCTTTCGTAAGAGTGGCTATTACATTTGTTTCTAGGATCATTGTTGTGCTCTCTGTTTTTGCCATCCTGGTGATGTTGTACCACACCCCCACCTTCCCCCTCAAGTCTTTCGGAATGGAGTACCCACATAATTCCAACCCTGACCAGACATCAGTAGCGCTGGTGAAAACATGTGATACATCCTGGTCAATGATGCCCTTGAGGACTTGTCGAGAGCCAGTCTTCTACAAATAGTTCTACACTCGGTCCCTCTGATAGCCTTTCCGGTTGCATATTGTTGCAACTGGAGCACCCCCCCCTCGTTGTCAAGCTACTCAGTCAAAAAATGTAGCTCTTTTTGTAGCATCTGTAGGTGAGTGTGCACCTCAGACACTGTTGGTTGCTTGTTCTCCAGTGTGGAGTACATCTTCAATGCTAGCTTCCTATGGTCTGCCCGGAGCACTCCGACAAGAGCCACTGAGTCAATTTTTAGCTATAGTGTGGCCTTGGTGTCCTTTGCGAGAATTTTATCCCAATGCCCATATCAAGACTGTTGGGCAGTAAAATACAGCAATTATCAGAGATGAATGAGCCCCTGAGGGCTCTTGGCCCGGGTGGCCCTGCTCCTACTGCACCAATGGTAGCTACTTCCCTGGAACCACTCATCTCAGTGCTGCAACTGCAACAGCTGACCAGACTCAGATACATTTATCACTCATGAGCACCACCGAAGTGTCTCTAAACTGCAATAAAGCTCGTATCACAGTCTTGCTGAGGTCGATGGTGCACTACCAAAATACACTGGAATTTACTCTGTATGAACCATGTAAATATATGTTATGGTTTCAGCCATTTCTATTGAGCAGCACCTGGGGACTCTCTGCTTATAGTCCATGATCTAACAATCATACTGTGCCAGGGCAGGCTCCCGGGGATCCAGATAGCTCACCTCTGCTGCCTGCATCAGGTCCTCCAAAGCACAAGGCCTGCACCTCACCTCAGGCCTAGACCAAAGATTTGTGAGTTTGAAGTGGTTGACTGGAAACAATGTCCGTGTTAACATGGAGGGAAGTTGTCATCCTACATACACAGGCGGATGCTTCTCGTACCTCCAGAAAGCTTCCAAAATGGAATGGTGCCTAGACAGAACTGCTGGAATTGGGATTGAAATCACCAACTCTCCAAACTGCAACCCTCCTGTCCTTTGCACAGGAGTTTAGGGATGCAATATCATGTGGAACTGTTAAAACCACAGTTCCACCATCTCAGACAGCTGAGTAAGAGGAGTTAGGCAGATAAGCAAGAGTAGGTGTAGTGGGTTCATCTGGATGACAAGAATGACGTTGGAAGAAGATGAAATAGATGAAACTGCCTTTTTTTCTTGTAGACAGTACAACAAGCACAGCCCGATACACCTCACAGCTACCGAGGTCCCAGCGTGCCTGCCAGACCCCGAACCCTCTACCTGGAACCCCTACAGGGATTCCACTACAACATTCTAATAACCATGGCAATAAGGACACAATACATCTTCCCTCTTAAATCAACACAAAGGAAACTTAAAAAGGACTACAAACCCCTTTCACAAAGAAAGAAAAACATAAGCTAAAAAATAATAGATACAAGTATGACATGAGAAATATGCTAAATGTGAACAGAAGAAAATGGAACAAATTAAACTCACTGCAAAACATAATCTTGTAAATATTGAGGAGTACGTACTCTTCTCCGACCTACCTTTGAAAAAGCTGCACCATCCAAGACTCTCCCTTCCCTTTCCAACAGGTCGAAATCAACTTGCTCACTCTCACCCAATGAGCGATACTCGCTTACAAAGTCTTGAGAAAACGTAGCATCCCCAGCACCTGTGTTAAGAGCATAAACCTCACATGACTGACTTTGTAGGGGAACGTCAGGTACTCCCAGATCAAATGAGTAATTTTCCTTGACAGGCACCTCATGGTCAGCACATACTGTCAAATCATTCCTTACCAACACCACATTCCTTTCACTCCACCACTTACAATTCTCCACTAAAACTGCATGTTTTGAAACTTTGACAATACGTGTTTTAGGAAAAAACTTAGAATTAATCTTCTTGACCCCAATTGGCCTTTTCACTTTGACAAGATCCCCAACTTGAAATTGAACATATTTTACTTTTTTGTCAATGTCATAACTTTGCTTCATTTTTAATTGTGCCTTTTCTAATGTTTCACGCAATTGCTTGAAATCTGGGATCCTGTTGGCGCACTTGGTTTGCTGCAAAACCCAGTTGGGACTCAACTTGGAAGAACCATAACATCCTTTTAAAAGGACAACGGGTGAAATATCAGTTACAGAATGTGGAGTATTGTGATAACTCCACAATCTTTCTTGAACAGCTTCATAAATCATCTCCCCCTCCACAGAAGCTGACTGAATCATCTCTTTCAACATCCTGTTCACTCTCTCCACCATATCATTACCCTGGGGATTGTAGAGAGCCACAGTTAAATGCTTGAACCCCATGGTTATCAGAAAAGATTGCATCAAATGAGATTTAAACTGTACCCCATTGTCTGAAACTAGTACTTTGGGAACCCCTTCCCTGTGAAACAAATCTTTTAACAAATCAATTACCACAATTGTAGAAGGTTCAGTAAAAAATTTAAATTCGACCGATTTCGAATAATAGTCAACTAGAATTAAAGCATATTTCACATCAGCTTTGAAATTGTACTTAGGACCAATGAAGTCTATTCCCAGTTTTTCCCATAGACCATTGGGAAAGGTAACTGGGTGAAGGGGAGTGTTACATACCTTCACAGTTTTATCTGCCATGGAACAACTTACACAACGTCCCACAAAACTTTCCACCTCTACATCCATTCCTGGCCCCCAATAGTATAGCCACAACCATTTCTTTGTACCAGTCATGCCAAGATGGCCTTGGTGAGCAAAGCTGATCAGTCTTAATCTAAACTCCCCCGGAGGAACCAGCAAATTTTCTCTCAAGAAGGTATTGTCTTCAATGGTAAGGTCAACTTTCACCTTATGAAAGGGACGCAAACACTCACATGAGTTCCTTTCATCAGGCCAACCTTTGATAATAAAACTTTTAATCAACTCTTGTAATTCATCATTTTTTTAACATTCCACCCATTAAAATTTGCTGATAGCCCCGTCCAAAACAACTAAACCATCAACCAGACCAACAACACTCTAAGTCATCTTCATGAAGCAACCACCCCCAATATACAATTGCGTACAAATGTTGACCACTGATAATGCATTAAATGACCTAGGCATTGACACCAATCAAAGTTTAAAAAATTTGATTAAACCGTGTCTGTTCTACTTATGACAGTATGTTAAACTTTTTGTTGATAAACTCCAATTTTCCTTTTGTAATTTACATTTGAGAGCAACTTAATTCTGCATATTTCCACACTGGTTATAGTTTAGAATAGAATGCAAAGGAGTGTTACCAGGCCTCTGCAGCCTTTCGGTGCAGGTGGGCCACCCGACCCTCTAGGGGGAACCTCAACCCCAGGGCCCTAGTCATCCCAAGGCCAATGAATATCTGTGAGAAATGGGCAGCTCAGGGGCCCTTCATCACATTCTGCAAGGGGGCCCAATCTTTTTAGGTTACGCCACTGGAAATGATGTAACTCCATCAAGGTCCACGCGATCCCACTCACCAATCTGCCAATCCCACTGTGGTCTTAAGCAAGATGCTCTGTGTTTTCACGTCACAAGACCTACAATAGTTGAGGAAGATGTTACAGTATTTGGCTATATTAAACTCAAAACACAAATGTAAGAAGCCTCATCTCCAAGATCCGTAATCTCTGGCTGCTGTCAGTGGTGTAGCCAGTGTGTAATGGGTCCTAGTGCAAGAAACAATATGGGTCCCCAATTTGAACTGTGAAATACACCAATAATCAGGTTTCCCCTAAGGCCTCTGGGCCCTGGTGCTACTGCACCCTGGTATCTCTTGTCTTCTGCTAGGTAATGGTGAATAGTGTGAGAGAGTTCAGTGTAAGTAGTGTGAGTGTAGGGTGAACACTGTGCCAATGTGAGTGTTGAGGGAGGTGCATGAATGGGATATGAGAAGAGAGTCAATGCGAGTGTCAGGTGAGAGGAGTGTGTGCAGAGTGAGAGGAGTGAGTGCAGGGTGGTGTGAGCAGTGCAAGGTGAGCGGTAAGAGTGAAGGGTGGGCTGCTAGAGTGACTAGTGAGTGCATGATAAGAGGAGTTAGTGCAGGGTGAGTGGTGTGTCCCTCTGGCAGACTATTGTGCCTCTGTGCAGGCAGGGTGAACAGATTGTCTGTATAGGTGCAGAGTGAGAGGTGTGTCTGTGTGAGTGCAGGGTCAGAGGAAGCAGTGTGGAATGGGGGCTGTGACTCCAGGGTGAGTGATGTGATTGTTTGCATGGTGTGAGTGCAGGGTGAGTTGTGTACCCATGAGAGTGAAAGGTTAGCTGTGGAAGTGCTTATGTGAGTGCATGTTGAGCGATGTGCCACTGTGAGAGTAGGTTGAGGGGGGGCTGACTGCAGGATGAGTGATATGACCATATGAGTTTGGGGACGGGAGAAAGTGCAGAGTGGAAGAAATGAATGCATGGTGAGTGATGTGCTTGGTCGAGAGAGATTGCTGGGTGAGCAGTGGAAGTGGCAAGTGAGTGAATGTCACATGAGTGCAGGGTGATTAGTGTGCCCTTGTGACTGCAGGATGAGTGCAGGGTGAACAGTGTGAGTGCATGGTGAGTGGTGTGAGTGCAGTGTGATCACTGTGAGTGCTGGGTGAGCGGTGTGCTCATGTGACCGCAGGGTAAGTGGAGGAAATATGGTGTGAGTTGATGGCGAGTGGCGTGAGAGCAGTGTGGTCACTGCGAGTGCAGGGTGACCAGTGTTCTCATGTGAGCGCAGGGTAAGAGGAGGATGAATGGTGGGAGTGCAGGGTAACAGCGAGAGTGCATGGTGAGCAATGTGAGTGCAGTGTGATCCCTGTGAGTTCAGGGTGAGCGGTGAGAATGAGGAGAGAGTTGTCTGAATGCAGGATGTATGCCCAGACACTTGGAGTAACTCAGCATGTTATTGACGGTTAGTGAGTAGGGTTTCAGACACAAGTTAAACTATTGCTATTATGGCATCAATCAGAGATGGAGGGTGAAGGAAAGAAAATAATTTGCTGATCCTGCAACAACCAAAATCTTGTGATTAGAGTTGCCAGCTGACCGGATTTCTACTGGCACCACTGGTATTTTGATGTCCCAGCAGTACAAAAAGTACCTAAAGCATATTTTTAGCACTTATCTGTGCATACCTCAAACAGCACATATACATGTAAAGTACTTTTAAATGTGTTCTAGAGCTGCATTAATGATCCATGACTAATAATTAAAAGAAACAAAGACATAAAAGTCATGTTTAAGATAAATACACATGATTTTATTTACAACCCTATTTATTATCACAGTCAGGCCTTGTAGACTCCTTAAACAACAAATGGCTGATATTTTTCTCTTGGAAAGGTGTCAACCCTACTCCTGGTATACCTTTTCACTGAATGGATTCTCCCTCTGTGGAAGTAAAAATCAAATACAAGTGTATGGAATAGGCAGAGTGGGGACTCAGGAGGTACTGGAACTAGTGAAAAGAAGACAAAGCCTTAGTAACCAGTTTACAAAGGTATGTAAATGATCTTTTTTAAGACCTGTGAATAACTTGGATGTGGCTGAGATAGGACGCAAGGCACTGCACAGCCGAGCCCACAGCAGCTCAAGAACACCACAACTTGCTGCCCGGTGACACAGAGAAAGAGGAATTAAACATGCGCATTTTGCAAATGGTTTTATGCTCTGACTGGAAGGGCCAAGGATGATGTTTGGGTGGGCCTGACCCACCCAGCCCAGCCTTTAGAACCGGGCCTGCCTAGGGAGGAGAATAGCACCCACACAGCGGCCCCCCTTCCACCGCCTTGCTCAACTCCTCTGATCCGGAGACTTAGCCAAGAAACAACTCCTCGTTGTGCTGGTACCAGCAATTATTCCAGCTGTGCTCCTCTATCCGAGGGCAGGCCCAGCCCTTCAAGCACAGCAGCCGCCATCTTAGTATACAGAGCGGGTGCTTATACCTCACATATCCTTGATGAGGATCTGTTGGAATCATTGATGATAGCACACTGAGGCATTAATATCAGAGTGGCGCTTCCCACCTGAGTCCAACTGAACCCAGAAGGGGGAGAAGCATCAGGACAATTCACGCTGCAGGGCCACAAGACCTGGAGCTCCGATTCACACACATCAGACTCCACTGCTGCTGAGCAAACGCCCCCTCCCACTGACTGATTTCGCATTCACTAATGACACAACCGCAATAAAAAAAACACCAAAACTAAACATATGTCAGATAATTGCTGGGGACATTTCTTTAACAACAAAGATAACTTACCTTCAAGCGGTTGGTTTCCTTGTCAACACATTTTGATGACGATTGGTGTTGTCCTTAGCTGTGCCTCACCGCAGATTACCCTGAAGATCACCCAATATTTCACGACTTTGACGCCTTGTCCAGCGGCGGCTCCTCAGTTGAGGAGGAGGAGCACCGCCCACTGCTTTCTGAGCAGTGAATAAAGGAAAAACAATAAAATGATTATAAAACATGTTATTATCATTTTATTTTTCCTTGCTTTGCCCGGTATGCCGATTCAAGGGTGGAGAGGGCCATCCTGAATGACACTGGGAGGAGGAGTGGTACACACTGCTACAAGCTGGCTTAGGCTGGCCAAACAAACATGCACACTTAGGTTTCTCCAACCCAGCTGTATTCCTGCTGGGAGCAGGAGAGCAGAGGAGCAACTAGGCTTGAAGTGTCTGGCGGCATCAGGTAAGTCTTCTATTTATTTAATTTTAACCCCTTGTGCTCTAGCCACGGGCCACCCGCTCACCACTTTCTATTTGTATCTACTGCCACTGGCCTTGTCTATGAACAATGTCCGTTATGGCATAGTGTGTTTCTTGCGACATGGGCCAAATTGTGGAACTCATTAGGCCATCTTATCGTTGAAAAAGAAACTGTATAGGACTGTCTTTAATCTCTGGCAGCCAGTGCACTGCATCAGAGACTCTCCCTACGTTACTGCAGCGCATCCGTCATTGGCCTGCATATTGCTACGTGAGCAGCTCTTGGTGCACATCGGCGCCTACAACCGCCTGCCGTTCACAACGCTTACGTGCCGCCATTTTGGGCGTATTTGCTTCCACGTGTGAACACTTTTGTCTGGGACATCCTGATTTCTGCCATCCTATTGGAGATTTCAATATTGGGCAAGGTAGGCCGGTACCTGGGAGAGGTAGGCCTGTGATCTCAAACTGTAATTAGGATTAAAGAAGATAAATCATAATAATTTTTAAAGAAGAAAACATAGATCTGTTTTGACTGGTATTAACCAAATTGCTCAGGCACAATTATTTAAAGCCTGTTCATAATGCAAAAATATTGTAATCCTCTGCATTCTTTACTGCTAAATCTGGCGATCAACTATGAAATGGAACAAAAGGTTAGGATTATTTAACAATTTTATTTTCTGCAGCCAGGAAGAAAGGTTAAATACTATAAGTGCTGAGACACCCGTTATTCAAGCTCCCAATGATGCTGATGCTTATGATGAATTTTGTGAGGCAATTGACAGGCTAAAATTACATTTTTGAACTGAGCCAAATGTAGTCATGGGATGTTTCAATTTCTATTCAAAACATCAATTAACCAACGAACCCATTGAAAGTGATGTTGCCACACTGCATATTCTAGCAGCGACGTGTGACTTTGGCACTTTAGCTGATTAATAGATCAGATAATTATGCTTCTCGTCTTTTTAGACTTTGATTACACTCTTTAAATATGTATAAGTATATATAAGTATATGTCTAAGTACTTACTCACTGTGCTTGACTTTCTAAACGTTTTTGGTAATGCTTTAATAAGGCTTTTTTCTTGATATTTTTCCATCATCTCCTCTTTAATAGGTGTACAGACTTTACATTTCTCTATACCTCTATTTCTTTCACCTTTTTCCTCCGGTTTTATTATGAATAGGCCTTCTCTCTTTCCCCTGTATACTTTTGAGTTTCTTCTGTATTTGCGTGCGCGACCCAAGCGTCTCTTTTTCACACGATGCGCTAACTTCAAGCGCTGTACCTCCACCTCCGTTTTTTCAAACAATGCGCTAATTTTAGAGCGCCGTACCTCCATCTCCATTGGTGTGCCTCCACCTGATCGCCCCCATTGCGGGATCACCCTTAGCGAGTGACCCGCTGCGAAGATCTTATCATCCCGGCCCCCTCGACGCAATCGTAAGTGTCGAGGAGGGCCGGGTTAAAGCAAGCAAAGGAAAGTCCACTGGCACGCATCCACGCACGTTCCTACGTGCGTGGCGGCCATTTTAGGACTTTGGACACTATCCACTTTAATAAGCGCCTGCACCATTTTACCCGATCGGGACAAATCAGCTGTCCCTGTCCCGATACCGGCAATTTTTCAGATAACTGCCTCTTCTCACTCGGATCAGCTGTTTGCTCGGTAGGATCTCCTAAAGGACTACCTTTATCCATAGAGAACTCTTAATTTTAACCCTTTACGCACATTTAAAACTATACATAGCAATAATATTTTATATTTAAAAAAAAGGGGTCTATCCTTATACATGGGGAATTAAAAAAAAAAACCTTACCCTCATTTAATCCTATAATATTACTAAAATTAAAATGTATGCGCCCCCACCTCAATTAAATATTGAAGCGAAATTGGAGATGCTTGTTAACAAGGCACTTGAGAAGGTTCTGGGCTCAATTGATGACACAATAAATAAAGAAATAGAGTCCATATCCCATTCATCAGCATACCCCTCTACAAGTAAACAAAACAGAGCAACTAAGGCTCCCAAGAAGAGGGCTAGTGGAGATAACCAATTCAAGGGCGCAAAGAAACCAAAAACCTCCCCAAGCTCCCAAGGCGGTGACAAGACTGGTGCCTCGGGCACCCGAGATGGGCAAGAAAAAGGCCCAGAGCTTGGACTCCTGGACCCATTTGGGGAGGAAATGTTCGATCCTCTACTAATTAAACACCCCTTATCTCCGGAGTGGACTCCATCTCAACATATCACGGACTACCTCTCCTTCTGGTTGAGGAAAGAGATACCTAAAGAAGTAAGATCCAGACTCCGGTCTGAATGTCTGCGTCCCTCCCTACCCAATAAAGTAGCTATGACTCCGGAATTAGATCCCAAGGTAGTAGCTTTCATAGCTAAGAACAACAAAGACCCCAGGATAGGCATGGATAAAGGATTAAAATCCTGTCAAGATCGCCTCCTCGACACCATAGGCCCACTCACCAAAATATTTGAGATGGCCGAATCAGCCTACCTGGGAAATAATCAAATTGACCCTAAAGAACTCAGCAGAATGGATACAGTGGACTATTTGCCTTATTGGCAATACCAATACTGCCATCTCCACAGAGAGAAGAAAAAGGGTGCTATTAAAGATAGATCCTAAACTGATTGAATTAGCTAAAAAAGACAGGGGTCCTAACTCCCAAGGCCTTCTTTTCGGGGAAGACTTCATCACGGAAATGGCTAAGTACGTTGGCGCATTTAGTTCTATTCAGAAATCCCAGAAAGAAATTTAAAAAGTGTTTCAGGATAGAGTTTTTACCAGGGCTGGGAGAATGCGGGGTCGTTTCCCCGGCCACGGAATACCCCCTTCAAGACCCTTCATGGGCCATGGTGGCAGATTGTACAACAACTACAGCACCCAGCAATTTTACCCGCAGAGTCAGAGAAACCGCGGACGATCCTTCAGAGGCGAGCGGAGACAACGCTCCTTTTCATCAGGTAGGAACCTCGAAAGACCTTTCAGATATCCCTCCAAGGGTGGGGGGAGACTATGCCAATTTGCAGACAATTGGAACTTAGTATCTCAAGACAATTGGGTATTGAATACTGTGAAGGGTTACATGATAGACTTCATCGATATCCCCTTCCAAAAAAGACGCCCTCGAGAGATTACCTTCTCACGCAGAGACAGAGATCTGGTCTCTCAAGAGGTAAAAGACCTACTAAGTTGTAAAATTATTAGCTGGAACATTGCAGGCCTTAAATCTAAAAGAGACGACCCATTATGGTTGAATGCTATAAACCGGTACGATATAATCGCTCTTCAGGAAACATGGGATAAGGGGGATGGTTTCTGGCTGGATGGGTTCAGATCTTATTCCCTATCCGCACGCCCGTCGTAGGCTGGAAGAGCAAAGGGTGGATTGATGTTCCTTCTATCCCATAAGATAAATGGTACCTCAAGAAGACTTGAGGTTGACTCGTTCAATCTTCTGATATTAGAAGTAAGCTGTCCAAACAATTTCAAATTATTACTTATTAATTTTTATAATTCAGGCGATAGTGATGTTACTAATCAACATTTGAATAAATTGAACACTTTCTTAGTTGAATATAGGAAAAATCAATCCACATTTTATCATATTATACTTTTGGGTGATTTTAATATACATTTATGCGACCGTCATTGCTATATCGCTGATCATTTGGTCCACACAAATTCAGAGACACCTAATTTTGAGCATTCCCCTCAGGGTGTTGCCCTAGAGGGCTTTTTGTCTGAAGCTGATCTTATTGAACCTGCTTTTATTAATTTTGCTGATCGTTATTTTACATTTAAGGCTAGTGAGACTATTATTGATTATATTTTCTTGTCTCCAAATTTGCTTGACAAGGTAGTTTTTTATAATGCCATAATTTCGCCTTTTAGCGATCATAACCCTGTATTACTGGAATTAGCTAATAGCTGCAGGTTTTTAGGTAATGGAGGGGTAAAATCAGGTTCTACTAGTATGGTAACATGTGATCAAGGTAGGAGGCTTAAGTGGTCTAAAGTCTTGCCTGCCACATTTTTTAATGATCTATGTTTAAAAGCTAAGGCTTCCATAACAACTTGTATTGATCCCTCAAATCCCGAGGATGTTATACCTGGGGCTTTTGTTGGTATCTGCAGTCAGATTGCTGCAGACTTGATCACTAATACTAAAGGGAAAGCTCAACAGAAAGAAAAATGGTTTGACGATAATTGCTCACAAGCCCATCGTGCTTTAATCCTAGCCTTGAAAAGTTATCCTCGAGACAGGTCCTTGATAGTGATGTTAAGGAAACAATATAAGTTAGCTGTTCATAGGCGGAAAGTAAAGATTAAAGCAGAAGCCTGGAATGGCCTTTTATCTGTTGATATTTTAAAGGACAGCGCCAGGTTTTGGTCTATTGTTAATACTCCTCTTTTTTCAGGCTTGGATAATAACAGTCAGGATAGTAATGTCACAGAAGCACAGTGGCTGTCCCATTTTAAAAGGATCTATGGCTCTGATGAGTTAACTGATACCTTTCCCAATAATCCACCTCAGCAAGGTATAGTACCTCTTATTTTTGAAGTTGAGGATATTGAAAAAGCAATAAAAACACCTCGAGCAACAAAGCGCCTGGCCCAGATCATGTCCCAGCTGATATTTATAAGTATAACCCTAATTTTTGGGCAAAGATACTGGTCAACGTCTTTAACACTGTGGCATTGATTGGGTTTCCTGCTTCTTGGTCTCACTCAATTATTATACCAGTTTTTAAAAAGGGTCAGCGGAGTGAACCAAGGTGCTATAGACCAATATCCTTGATCGACTCAGTGGTTAAAATATTAGGTAAAGTCATATTAGGCAAGATTATAGACTGGGCAGATGAAAATAAAATAATATCTAACCTACAATATGGCTTTCCCCAAGGACGAAGCACCATGGACCAATGCCTGAATCTTTTCTTATTAATAGGTAAATATACCATGGCCAAAGAGGGCTCGCTGAAGTTGGCTTTTATGGATTTGACCTCAGCTTTCGACCTGGTCAACAGGTCGAAGCTGTGGAGTATCTTATTGGAAATGGGTTTGGATCCGGCATTGGTTTATTTTCTAGCAGATCTTCATCATGACCTTACTGCATCAATTAGGCTCTCACAGGATGGTAGGTGTTCTAAATCTTTTAAATCCAGGAGAGGTGTTCGACAGGGGTGCATAATGGCGCCCCTGCTTTTTACCCTATACATCAATGCCCTGGATAAAACTTTGGTTAAAGCAAGCCTGGACATTCCGCGTGTAGGTGATACCTTAATTCCGGTTCTCCTATACGCGGATGACGCTGTACTACTGGCACGAAGTGCGGTAGGTCGACAGCGTCTTTTGGATGCGTTCGGAGCTTTTATGTTGTATGTATGTATTTGACTCTTATTAAGCGCATCTGTCACCCCAAGGGTATCCTGGCGCTGAGACCCCAAATTAAACCGCCGGAAGAATATTTACATTGCCCTAGGGAACAGATAGGTCTTAAGGTCCCTTTTAAAGGAGGTCAGATCTTGCTTACCCCTCAGCACTAGCGGGAGGGAATTCCATAATGAGGCGGCTGTGTGGCTAAAAGCTCGGCCACCTATCCTAACTCTGGTGATCTTAGGAACCCGCACCAGAAACGCCGATGAGGATCTCAAAGGCCGGGCAGCTTGATACCAAGAAAACAGGCCCTGGAGTGGTATTGGTCCAAGTCCATGCAGCGCCTTGAATACAAGGCATGCCGCCTTGAAGGCGATCCTCTGTTGAATCGGCAACCAATGTAGCTCAGCTAAAGCTGCCGAGGAGGAAGCAGAGCGTGGGCGCGATAAAGCCAGTTTTGCCGCCATGCTCTGAATCCTCTGCAACCTAAGGATCAATTTTTTAGGAGCTCCTAAGAGCAGTGTGTTACAGTAGTCTAATCTACTGAGTATAATACTCCGCACCACCTCTGCTCTGAAGCCTTTGGGGAGAATAGGCAAAATTTTGCGTAGAGCGCGGAGCAGGCCCATACAAGTCGCTACGGTCTTATTAACTGAACCATCCAACTGTAGGTCCGGTTCAAACACCACTCCCAAATTACGGGCCGATTTAGCTCCTGCCACAGGGCCAAGTATGGAAGGTGGCCAAAAGTCATCAGGCAACGCCCGAGGAAGGCGGTCAGGAGAGCAATGGAGAACCTCCGTTTTAGCCCCATTAAACTGGAGTGAGTTGGTACGCAGCCATTCAGCCGTGGCCGACATGCAGCTATGAAAGATGTCTTTCGAAACCGACTCACTCCCCTCAAAAGAAAAAATCAATTGAGTGTCATCGGCATAATTGATGACTGATATGCCGAATGACTTAATCAGTGCTATAAGGGGTCGAAGATATAAATTAAACAGGATCGGGCTGATCGCCGACCCTTGAGGAACTCCCTGCTTCACCTGTCGAGTGACTGATTGAAAAGGTGGTAAAGCCACTGCTTGCTGTCTGTCGCTGAGATAGGACGTTAACCAGTCTAAAGCTAGACTGGTTACACCCGCACTACGGAGACGCTCCAGGAGAACCGCATGGTCAACCGTGTCAAACGCGGCCGACATGTCCAGCAGTACCAGAAAAACTGATCTGCCCTTGTCGACACGCGTTCGCAGATCATCTAACACGGTGACCAATGCGGTCTCCGTGCCATGTGCCGGCCTAAAGCCATACTGAGCTGTATCCAGGCAGGTATTTAATTCCAGATAGCTGGACAAGGCTTTTGTGACCCATCTCTCAAGGACCTTTATTACAAAAGGCAAGAGCGAAATGGGCCTATAATTAGCTGGGCAAGATGGATCTAAAGAAGCCTTTTTTAATAGTGGAGTTACTATTGCCACTTTCCAGCTATCTGGAACTGTCGCCGTCATCAATGACTGACAGCAGATGGAATGAAGTGGAGGGAACAGCTCGTCCTGAAATGCCTTCCAGATCTTATGAGGCATTGGATCCAGTGGTGAGCCCGAGGACACTCCGTTGGCCAGTGAATCAAACTCCTCCGATGTAGGAATGGGAAAGCAAGGTAAACAGAAGGTATCCACCTTGTTGTTATCCCGGAGCGATGCCGAATGGCGAAGAGATTCCGGTGAAGGAGGAGGCAGTGATTCCAGTTGTCCGGGCACTGAAAGTCCATTCAAGATAGTTCTTATTTTCTCCTCAAAAGCAGCGGCCAACGAATCGCACAGCACCTGAGAGGCTGGAATGGCAGGAGCTGTACAGGACGGGTTAGATAAATTGTTGACCAGCTTGAACAGGGTTTGCGATTTATTTGCGGCCCTATCCAAGGTATCTTCCAAGAACTTTGCCTTAGCACTTCTCAGCTGGTTCTTATATACCTGTAAGGCCACTCTATACGCTACCCTGTCCAACTCCTTATATCCTTTCCTCCAAGTACGCTCAGCCTGTTTACAGCGGATCTTATGCTGTCTCAGATCGTCGTTAAACCAGGCATTTGTCGCTCTAGGTCTGTCCCTCACCCTCCGCAGAGGAGCCAATTCTTCTAGGGATGCCGAGATTTGCTGACAGAGTGCAGCGTAGCTCTTATCTACACTGTCCTCCACCCGAAAACCCCTAGGCAGCAGAGTAGGACGAATTGGCTCTCTAAGCAGTCGGGCCCATTGGCGCTTAAACTTAAAGCCACTTGTAATATTTGATTTTAACGGCCCAGGTACACCAATGGACATAGTGATCAAGGAATGATCTGTCCAATCCTGTTCCAAGATCTCATTCACCACCACCATCTCCGGCTCAGCAAAGATCAGATCTAACACGTGTCCCTTAACGTGCGTGGGTGATTAAATCAACTGTGTAAGTTGAATATTGCCGCACGATTGGCAGAGCTCTCTATAGGCCAGGTCTTGAGGGCCGGACGGCCAGAGGTTAAAGTCTCCCAATATTAAAACTTTAGCATGGGAGTTTGAGAGATCGTAAATTAAATCAACCAATGGCTGAATAAAGGTTGTGGTCGAGGAGGGGGGCCTATAACATAGTAACCCTGTAATCAACGAACCACCCTGAGACATAATGGAAAAGCCCATAAGCTCAAACCCCATTACTTCCCTAACCTCTAGCTCCACCAGGGAAATCGAGTCTTTAAAGATGTAACCTACTCCACCTCCCCTACCAGAGGTACGAGGTACATGTCTGATCAGATAGCCCGGTGGGCAAGCCCAACCTAGTTCCAATCCACTATCTGCCGTGGCCCATGTTTCCGTAACGAATAGTATGTCCAATTGCGAGGACTCCAATAGCAGGGCAATCTCGGCATGATGCTTCACCAGAGAGCGAACGTTCAGTAGACCGCAGAAAAGATTATTGGCCGCTAAAGAACGCGCTCGATGTTGAGCCACGTCCCCAGTGTGATACAATAAATTGTTGACAACCTCGTGGTTGTCGACCGGCAAAGTGGCCAGAGGCGCCCCCAGTTGTCCCTGGACCTGGTAGTAAATATAGAAAAATCACATATTCTGTCTACAGGTCGCAGAGTCACAAAACCCAAAACCTTTTACTGTAATGGGGGCCTAGTGTCTTCTGTTCCCTCTTTTACTTATTTAGGGGTAGTTTTCGATGAAAGGAGGTCTTGGGTCCCCCAGCAAAAAATGAAAAAAAATGCAGTAACTAGATCAACTTCTGCTTTATTAGGGTTTGCTCAGCGTCTGGGGGCAAGACCAGTGGAGGCTATTATTAAGATATATAAATCCAAGTGCCTGGCCATAGCGGCCTATGGCTCCTCCATATGGGGTTTTAAACCCCAGCCAGAGCTACAGATAGCTGAAAACAGATTCCTGCGTAATCTCCTTTCAGTACCGCAATCTACCCCTAATTTTTCCATACATCAGGAATTGGGTCTGGGTTTTTTATCTGATACTCTGAGTACGGCTCCGTTACTCTGCTGGCTCAAAGTATGGCTTAACCCTGAATTAACCTTGAATCAACAGATATTGCGGGATTGTGTTAAACTGGATAAAGCGCGTAACATTAAATGGTTAGTTTATGTTGAATCAATGCTTTTTAAACTAGGGCGGCAGGAACTATATGATTTTCCTGAGAAAATTAAGAAGGATGACCTGAAATGGGTTAAAAATAATTTTATAAAAATGTTGATGGTGGAACGGGAAGGAAACGAGTTGCAGAAGCCTTTAGTTAGGGCCCATTTTTTGATAAAAACAACATTGCTGATGGAACCTTACCTGATAATTGTTACTAAGCCGTTCCATCGCTGGCTTTTGACCAGATTCCGTTTTAATTTGATCCATCTGACCTTGGGGGACTATGTGGGGTGGTCTAAACCTGAGGAAGCAGGATTGTGTACTTGTGATAACCATTCTATCCAAGACACTTTACATTTTCTATTATTCTGCAAATACTATACTGATATTCGGAAGAAGTTTTTGGTTCCTTTACTGCTTAGGAAGGGTTTCCAACAGGCCAAACCTGCTTTACTTTATTTGCAAATGTTAACTGACACGTGGGATATTTTTAACATTGCTTCCTTCTTAGTTGCCGCCGTCAGGATTAGGGGGAAAATCATGTACCCATATAAATTGGATAATCTTACTGGTATAATTGATTTCCTAGAAAAGTATTTTTTAAAAATATGTTAGTATATGGTTTGCTGAAACATAATAGTAACCCTGCATTTCTAGGTATCTTTGGCCCTATGGATATGAAATAACTTTTTTAAATGATATATTTTTGACGGTTTTTAATATTGTTATTTATTGCTGTATCTGTTTATGACTGTAGTTGTTGTCTTGTACTTTTATGATTTTAATTAATCGAATAAAGTGGATTGATTGATACTAAAGAAAGGGGCAATTATCGAGGGAATACAATTAGGCTTCCTCAGTAACATCTTCTTGGGAGATAAGAAAAACAAAGAACACAGACCTGTCATAAACCTAAAAGACTTAAACCACTGGGTAGTTTACCATCACTTCAAAATGGAGGGAATACCCTTTTAAGGGAAATTTTAAGGAAGAGGGACTGGCTGACAAGATTGGATTTAAAAGACGCTTACCTGGCAATCCCGATCTGGGAACCTGATCAGAAATTTCTCCAATTCTTATGGGAAGGAAAATTATACCAATTTTGCAGTCTCCCTTTCGGACTATCGTCCGCCCCTTGGTGCTTTACCAAGGTTCTGCATCCCTTGACTGCTTGGCTCAGGGAAAGGGGAGTGAGACTGATCATATACCTCGACGATATCCTTATAATGGCCCAATCAAAACAGACTGTTTCCCTTCACACAGAGCTCGCAATACCACTTCTAGAACACCTAGGTTTTGTCATAAACAGGAAAAAATATTGTACAATACCAAGCCAACAAACACAGTTTTTGGGCTTCATGGTAGATATGATAAAAGCAGAACTGAAATTGCCTGCAGAAAAGGTAAGAAAGGTGAGGAAGGAACTAAGGAAGACACTCGCCAAAAAGACCTTTCCCCTGAGAATCTTAGCAAGGATCTTGGGTCTTCTATCCTCCACGATTCAAGCTATCTTTCCAGGACGCCTACACTATCGAGCACTACAAAGGCTAAAAGCCAGAGCTCTGAGATCAACTCAATCATACTCCCAAATGATCTCTTTAGACCAGGAGTCAAGGAGCGAACTCCTTTGGTGGCTGAAGAATGCGGAGGCATGGAATGGCAGAGCGATTTTTAGAGAAACCGGACATAACAATAGAATCAGATGCGAGTTTGGAAGGCTGAGCAGCAAGAATTTGGAACTCCTCTACAGGGGGTCGCTGGACATCCCAAGAGAAGAAGTTGCATATCAACCGCTTAGAATTACTGGCAGGTTCATTTGCAATTCGCTGTTTCACCCAGAAGTCAGTGAAATGCTGTGTAACGTTACGGATGGACAACGTGGCAGCAGTTCGGTATGTCAACAAACTGGGCATCCCCCACTCCAAAGGCTTATCAGACCTAGTGAAGGGCTTTTGGGAATACTGTTTGAGCAAAGGAATATCAGTTATAGCGGAACACACTCCTGGGTTAAACAATGGTGTAGCAGACTGGTTCTCCAGGAATTTCAAGGAATCCAGCAATTGGAGACTAGACAGACAAGTTTTCTTGACTATCCAATCCAGATGGGGTCCCTTCAGGATGAATCTATTCGCGGATCGGTTAAACACTCAACTAAAGGAGTTCTTCATTTGAAGACCGGATCCTCAGGCTCAAAAGGTGGACGCTTTCCTTCAAGATTGGAGGGGTTTAGCTCCCTATGCTTTCCCGCCTTTTGCGATGCTGCCTCGCCTTCTCCTTCACGCCCGGCGCTACAGAGAGAGCATAGTTGTGATAACTCCCCTTTGGAGATCCCAAGTCTGGTTTCCAATAATCTTGGAAATTAGCATAGATTTCCCAATCCTAATCCCTTTGTTCAGAGAAATACTCTTGGATCCCGAAGGGGAAATTCACCCCCTCGTAGAACAGGGTCTTCTAACTCTGACGGCATGGAAGATTTCAGGAGACAATGGTGAATGCCAGGGCTTTCATCAAATGCTTTCAGACTCATTTCTGAGTCATGGGCATGTGGAACAAGAAAAGCATATCGACTGGCGTGGAACAAATGGGTTCGCTGGTGTTTTCAACGAGATTATGATCCAGTTTCAGTTGATTTAGTACATGTTGTTAACTACCTGTCAGAACATTTTACTTCAGGCCTATCTTACCAGAACTGTTAATGTATATAGATCCGCTATTTCTGCAGCCCACTCCTTAGTTAATGGCCTCTCTGTCAGTCAGAATTTGTTTACCAAAAAGATAATGAGAAGTATGAGAGTTCTTAACCCTCCAACCGCTAAATATGCCGCATTTGGGACGTTACACTTGTCCTTCGTACCCTATCCTCCTGGGGAGAAAACTCCTCCCTCTCTTTAAAGTGCATCTCACTTAAACTTACTGTTTTGTTATGTCTAGTTTCTTTCAGAAGAACTTCTGATGTCAAAGCACTAGATATTTCAAGCAGGGTCTTTTAACCAGAGGGTGTTTGTTTTTACGTTAGAAAGAGAACCAAATCTATGTCCTCTTCTATCTTTTACCCCTTCTTTCCTCAGAATGAAAGACTCTGCGTGGTTAAATGTTTAAAAGAGTATGAGAAAAGAACTCGAAGTTTGAGACAGAATGAGAGTCAATTCTTAATTTCCCATAGATCTCCTCATAAGGGAAAAGTTAGGGAAGTCATGTATGAAAGCGGTGTGGATACCTCTATTTTCGGAGCACACTCTCTTAGAGGTGCTTCAGCTTCCAAAGCCAATTTTCTGGGCGGGGGGCTGCAAGAAATACTTGGGGCAGCAGACTGGTCAAATGATACTATGGTTAAGAATTGTTATTTTAGACCAATCTCGAATGTGATTGATAATGTTCTCAATACACTTTGAACTTGCATAATATGGCCTCCGTGACGTGCCATAAAATTTAGATTTTTCACAGCCTGCTGGGCAGAAAATCTGGATTTTATTAAGGACATGGAGACTAACATTATCCCACCACTTTTTTCTGAACTGAATCCCACACTGTTGTTTTACAATGTTTAAGGAAGATATTACGGAAATCTATTCTTCTTCTTTCAGAATAAGAATTTGCTTCCCTCCGGACCACGGGTTGAAAAACTGGACTCCTGATTTCTACATGTTGAACTTTTTTCTTCGCAGTCGAACAAAGAAGGAAAATGGCTGGTCATGGGGGGACTTTTTATGTCATTGGAATGTTCATTGAAGTTCTATGTTCTTCAATTGTTGCTGCTGAGCTGTGGCAATAAAGGAGATTTGCATTGTGTCCTTAATAAAATCCAGGTTTTCTGCCCAGCAGGCTGTGAAAAATCTAAATTATGCACTGTTGTAACAATAAAATACAGGAACAACTGCTGGAGCACAGAAACCTTAAACTTGCTGAAGTGACAGAAATTGCCAAAGGGATTGAAAGAACTGTAAGATCAAGCAGACGCTTAAAAACCTAATCATTCAGAAGTTGCTCTTAAGCACATTGCAACAAAAACAGTTTCACTAAGGGGGACACTGTCGTGTTCTGTCCATGGCCCATTGTATTTTCCCTATGTTAGCCTTAATTTGCACAACACACGCCACATGTACTTTGCACACGCTTCTATATAAACACTTTTGCTTATGTGGCACATCATATATTCACACAGAACCTGCAGTAGTTCTCGTTCTGTTCTTTCCTGGGATTTAGTCTGAACACAGCAGACAAGGTCAAACAACAATGTCCCTAGGCACTAGCACCTAGACTCAACACAAGAATGCAGCTGTTGTGTATGAGCATGTACGCTTTTTCATATAGGTATGCACAGTAATGTAACAGGCAGAGAGATATTTCCTGAGAGAAGATCACAGCTGTATCTGAGATGTAGAGCATCCATCTGTGTATACTAAGGTACGGGTTCCGCTACTAATCCCAGAGATCTTTGCTGTATAATCAGTTTACTTCTGTAGAAGGGGAGGTGGGTTAGGCAAATCTGTCTTATATTATGACAGGGCTTTTCATAATATACTGTTTATTGACTATACTGATGGTATTTTTTCTAGGCAGTTGTTTTCTGATTGTGGCACGTATACTTCATTCTATAGCACGATAGATTAAGTAAACATTTCAAACTTCCTTCGGTGCTCTGTCATATCTTATTGTGGATGAGAATGTGTATGTGAGTGAAAAGGTGTATTGTATCACCGTGATCCCTGAGAGGGTCGGAAGTGTTGTGTTCTGGGGTGTCAATTCACTTGTCTCTGGATATGAGCAGGAGAGCAAGTGAGACACTATAGCTAGTCGGATCCGGGCTCATGGTACTGAGGTGGTATGGTGACTCAGTCCCTGTATACTAATGTTCTACTGTCCCAAGCATAGTCCTGTTCCTTAGCAGAATCCCTGCAACATGGCGCCACCAATGTTTGATCAAGTACTTATTTGCAGTAACCCTGAGTAGTGCTTGTGCTTGTCCACAATACCCTTGCACTGTTTTGCGGAGATGTCCGTGGTGTTAGGGATTTATCCTTCACAGTTTTTAGGGAACACCTAGGTGTGTTGGTATTTCAAGCTTGAATATTAAAAGAGTTCTACCCTCTTTTGTTCTGCCTTTTTGAATCCTTCACTTATTTTTTTATGTCCGTTGCCATTGCGGCAAACTGCTCCCCAGTGGCTACTCCAACACTTACTCCAGCATGGGGTCCTTAATGCAAGGGCTTCTGTTGTTTTGGTAATTGAGGTGGATGTTGCACATTGCTTTGAGGTTTTGTACTCTTGGGTAACATTTCTGACTGTCGATGCTAATGATAATATGTTTCATGCTTGTACTGCTGCTGCAGCACAGAATGTTTATCGTCCTTTTGCACTTCTTGAAATTCCTCTTATGGTCTGGGAACACCAGACTTGGTTTAATAGCGCCCTTCCCCATGTCCCCAGCATTTTTTGTATGGGCACCTTAAGCATTGACCGGGCCACCTGGCTTACTCTTGCAGACTCTACGCCTTTCCCGAATTTGGTTGCAGTAAATTAATCAGAAACGCGTGAGTTGTATAACCAAGTAGTTCTTTTATATCGACGCTTAATTCAATTTGTTTCTTGTGCCTTCCTGGCTGGACCTGCTAGAGCTGGTGCCCCTGGTTAGGCACAACAAGCTGTAGGATGTGTTATTAGTCCGATAATTGTCCATTCAATATGGGCAAACGCCCTCTTGATTGTGAGGACAATCCTTTTTGGATTGCCCAAAAAATTGATCAGGTTGATGCTGTGTTTCCCCTTAAAGGACCACAAGAAAAACATAGAATTTTAACAATATGTTTGCCTAATGGTCTAGTTCCCCCTTTGGCCGAGTGCAACAGCCAGGGGACTGTGTTTGCCACAGTGTATGCTCTCTGTTATGGCACTCCCTCGATGGGCATTCTGCCAAATGTCCTCAAACAGATACAGGATGAACATGGAACAGGTCATGCCCTTGATTTAGCGATGAAACTTGTTGGAAATGTAAAGGTTGTCTCTGAAATGATTCTTTCTAATGTTAAAGGTGAAGCAGCTTCTTTGGCTATGCACCAGCGAGTTGCCACGGTTGCTATCGCAGGCCGTGAATGCGAGTTGCCTATTAACATTTTCAGGTTTATACATTCTTAGGACGTAATAGGTTGGGGACCAGACCTTCTATTTCGACCCTTGTTAAAACAGTTTCTGACAAGGAACCTCGCCCTGCTCATGATTTTCAAAAGAAAACATTGGATAAAATTTAACAACCACAACAAAAAGGTAGACTTTGTAGCAGTACATCACCCCTGGAATACTCTGAATGGTGTTATGATTTTCGTGACCACTCTAAAATTAAAATTCCTGATCAATTTCAGGTTCTTGATCCCCATTCTCCTTATTCCTTTCAGGACTCGTCTGACCAACAGTACAAAAGAGGAGGGCGTCCTGATTGAATACAGGAAGAGTATGTGCAGCCTAAAAGGGACACACAACGCTCTTTCGAAGTGAAGATCAAAAAGGCGGATCAACCACCTCCTTACAAGCCTTCTTTTCAGAAAATGAAAGTTGCTGCCTTCACAGCTAAATATGCCCCAGATGACTCTCCTCTACAACGAGGCAGAAGTTACCATAGTGTGCACAGGCACTCCGCCAGCTTCTGAATAAAATGACATTTACTTAACAGATGATGAATTGAATCCTCATTTAGCTAGAGTGGATTGCATAATTTTGCGGTATGCTGAACTCAGTTACAAGTTAAATTTTTCAAAATCACACACTGCTTTGTACAGGGTCCTTTTCCTTGGTTATGAATTAACCAATGGAGGTAAGAGCTTGGACCCTCACTGTTTAGAAAAATGTTGCAACCCCCAAACATGCTCAAAAAGCTACAATCTTTGCTTGGCTTTTTAAATTTTGGGAGGACTTGCATACCTGATTATGCTCAACGTATTAAATCGCTCTATGCTTTGATACATCCAGATTTCTTTGCATCCTGTTGGATTCCCATATCTTTACATTCTGATTTGCTTGAAACACTTCATTTAAATACACGTCTTAACAAAACAAACAGTTATTCGTATTTTACCAGGTACCATTGGATTTTCCTATGATACTTTCAACTAAGGTGAAACAGTACCTATTGTTTGTATAATTCACATTTATATTCCCTGGCAGAAATGCGTTTTGATTCCATCGAAAAAATACTGGCAGCAGTCCAGATGGCCATCCTCATAGAACGGCCTCTGGCTCAAGGTAAATGTATTATTCTCGTTTCTCCTGTGCCCGCCTAAGAGGCTGTCACGAAGGCTAGCCTTCCAAATTCAAAAGCCCTTCATCCCAGTGGATTCAACGAGCTAGATCCTTAACAGCAGTTGATGTTGACTTTGCATTCGACCCTTCTATACAAATGCAAGAATTTTTTCAATATGAACACGTTTATCCAGTACCCTCGTCGATTCTTGCACTTGATTATTATCCACACCAATGGTTTGGCACAACCGGCTATAGGTACTCCGCAGTTTGCGACATCGTTTTAGGCACTGTGTCAGATGGCATTTTTCAATATACTATTACACACACTCAATCTCTAGGAGACTGTACGGCGCAGTTAACTGAACTGAAAGCTTTGCTTCTCGCACTAGAACATATAAATCCCTAGTTACCCACAGTTATAGTGTGTGATTCACTTTACTGTGTACAATCATTTAATGATGATTTGCATTTTTGGCCACAAAATGACTTTAAGGATTCCAAAGGTAGCACAATTACGCATAAGATGCTTTGGGTTAAAGTGACACATTTTAAGGATAACTTGCCACAAGCTCATGTAATTCATACATTGGGTCATCAAGGGTGTGAGAGCACATGCAATAGGGAATTCTTTGGCTGATGAGGAAGCCAAATCTGCAGTAGCCACATGTAAAATAGCAGCAGTTATTTGTTCTAAAACTCGTTTTGATGATATCTTGGCTTCCGTCCGTGCTTTTCAGGCCAGTACCACTTTACCTAAAGGTTTTTCTTCTAAATATTCCTATTCCCTGAATAAGCATCAGGTTCGTTTTGTAACTATACTTGGGGCTGTATCTCCAACCTTGACCACAGACATTCTTTAATAGTTGTCGCTCATGAAGGAGTATCTTCTGCACATGCAGATATTGCTGCCGTATTTTCACTTTTTCCACAACGATATTGGTGGCAAGGTTTATATCAACAAAGTGGAAAATATTTCTTAAGTTTTGACATTTGCCAACAAATCAAAAGTTCCACTGTGTCTAGACCACCACAGATACATTTGTTTATTTCTAATCAGCCTTACCGCTATGTTTATCTCAATCATTGCAGTCCTTTGATTACAGATACTGCTTTAAAGTTTATTTTGTTTGCAGTAGATCCTTGCTCCAGGTTCCTCTCGGTTTGGCCACAGTGCTAGGCTGATGCTTGTACTGTTATTAAAGATTTGCAAGTCTTTGTTGTGGCTTATGCCTGTCGCGTATTCCACTTGAATCAAGGTCTGGCTTTCGCTTCTAAAGTATACCGTGATTCGATGAAGTCCATGGCTGTTCAAGTGCATTTTTGTTCTCCTTATAGGCCTGGGGCAATTCTGATGTGGAGACAATGAACTGTGATTTAAAGCAATCCTTAACAGCTAGAGTATAAGGTACAGGCGTGGTTGGTTGAATCATCTCTATAGGGTTCAATGAGCATTAAATAATCACCTTAAAAGACGTCTGGGTGAGCGGACACCAGGGAGGGGGGAGAGGCCCCTTAGGCAAGGGCTTTTGCTCCCCCAAATATTTTTTGTGTCATTTAGACGTTTTGCCCCCCCTGGGGGGCAGATGGGGCAGTAGCCCCCAATCTGCCCCCCAGGGGGGGCAAAAAGCCCACTAGACACCAGGGATATTTACTTTGCGCACATAATTTATTAGGGTGGGGGCTGCCCATGAAGGGCTGTCCATGCCCCCACCCCGCATAATGTACAGCCTTTCTGCCCCCCCTGGGGGGCAGTAGCCTCTGATCTGCCCACCGGGGGGCAGAAAGCCCACTATACGCCAGAGATTAACTTTTTCTTATAATTTGTGGTGGGGGCTTCCCAATATGGGCATGCCCCCACCCACCCTCCGCAAAAATGTCAGCCTTTCTGCCCCCCCGGGGGGCAGATGGGGGCATTAGCCCCAAATCTGCCCCCCCGGGGGGGTAAAAAGCCCAGTAGACACCAGGGATTTTTTAGGCAAATTTTAATTAGGGTGGGGGCATTGGCATGCCCGTTTTGGGCAGCCCCCACCCTAATTAAAATTTGCCCAAAAAACTCCCTGGTGTCTTGTGGACTTTCTGCCCCCCCTGTCACGGATACTTGGGCCTCCCACACAAGTGAGGCACCATTTTTACCGGGAGACCTGGGGGAACGCTGGGTGGTGGTAAATTTGTGTGAGCCCGGTGATGCCACAACTTTCCCACACCAAAACGTGTGAAAAAAGTGATTTTTTCTGCTAAAATTTAGGTTTCCAGGGGATTCTGGGTAAGGAAACGTTGGGGGATCCACGCAAGCCATACCTCCCTGGAAGCCCCCGGGTGTCTAGTTTTCAGAAATGTAAGGGTTTGGTAGGTTTCCCTAGATGGCCGCCGAGCACCGGGCCAATACCCGAAGTGACCCCCCTTGCAAAACCAGGTGGTTTTGCGATAGGCCATTTTGATGTCGCCTCACTACGTTTTGGGCCCTTGCTTGTCGCGGGTACTTGGGCCTCCCACACAAGTGAGGCACCATTTTTACCGGGAGACCTGGGGGAACGCTGGGTGGTGGTAAATTTGTGTGAGCCCAGTGATGCCACAACTTTCCCACACCAAAATGTGTGAAAAAAGTGATTTTTTCAGCTAAAAGTGAGGTTTGCAGGGGATTCTGGGTAAGGAAACGTTGGGGGATCCACGCAAGCAATACCTCCCTGGAAGCCGCCGGGTGTCTAGTTTTCAGAAATGTGTGGGTTTGGTAGGTTTCCCTACGTGCCGGCAGAACTAGGGTTCAAAAACCACAGCTAGGCACTTTGCAACATAAAGGTCATTTTTCACTGCAAAATTGAGGTGTGACCACGTTGCGTTTTGCGCCGTTTCCTGTCGCGGGCACTAGGCCGACCTGCACAAGTGAGGTACCATTTTTCTCGTAGGACTTTTGGGAACGCGGGGTGGGTGGAAATTTGTGGATCCACGCAGATTCCAGAACTTTCCATCACAGAAATGTGGGGAAAATGTGTTTTTTTGGACAATTTTTTAGGTTTGCAAGGGATTCTGGGTAACAGACCCTGGTGGGAGGCACTCAAGTCACCCCATCCTGGATTCCCCTGGGTGTCTACCTTTCAAAAATATATAGGTTTGCTAGGTTTCCCTAGGTGCCGGCAGAGCTAGGGTTAAAAAACTACAGCTAGTCACTTTGCCAAAAAAGGGTCATTTTTCACTGCAAAATTGAGGTGTGGCCACGTTGCGTTTTGTGCCGTTTCCTGTCGCGGGCACTAGGCCGACCAGCACAAGTGAGGTACCATTTTTCTCGTAGGACTTTGGGGAACGCGGTGTGGGTGGAAATTTGTGGATCTACGGAGATTCTAGAACTTTCCATCATAGAATTGTGGGGAAAATGTGTTTTTTTTAACAATTTTTTAGGTTTGCAAGGGATTCTGGGCAACAGACCCTGGTGGGAGGCACTCAAGTCACCCCATCCTGGATTCCCCTGGGTGTCTAGTTTTCAGAAATATATAGGTTTGCTAGGTGCCGGCAGAGCTAGGGTTAAAAAACTACAGCTAGTCACTTTGCCAAAAAAGGGTCATTTTTCACTGCAAAATTAAGGTGTGACCACGTTGCGTTTTGCGCCGTTTCCTGTCGCGGGCACTAGGCCGACCCGCACAAGTGAGGTACCATTTTTCTCGTAGGACTTTGGGGAACGCGGTGTGGGTGGAAATTTGTGGATCCACGCAGATTCCAGAACTTTCCACCACAGAAATGTGGGGAAAATGTATTTTTTTTGTCAATTGTTTAGGTTTGCAAGGGATTCTGGGTAACAGATCATGGTGGGAGGCAGTCAAGTCACTAGGGTTAAAAAACTACAGCTAGGCACTTTGCCAAAAAAGGGTCATTTTTCACTGCGAAATTGAGGTGTGACCACATTGTCAAGTCAAGTCAAGTCATAAAATTTGTATAGCGCACTACATACCCAGAGGGTTTCAAGGCGCTTAGGAAGGGGAGGAGGATTATTTGTCAAATATCCACGTTTTAAGCTGCTTTCTGAACGCTAGGTGGTTCTGGGTGAGGCGAAGGTAAGCGGGGAGTGAGTTCCATGTTTTAGCAGCCATTGCATTTTGTGCCATTTCCTGTCGCGGGCAGTAGGCCAACCTGCACAAGTGAGGTACCATTTTTCTCTGAAGACTTTGGGGAATACGGGGTGGGTGGAAATGTATGGATCCACGCAGATTCCAGAACTTTCCACCACAGAAATGTGGGGAAAATGTGTTTCTTTTGTCAATTGTTTAGGTTTGCAAGGGATTCTGGGTAACAGATCATGGTGGGAGGCAGTCAAGTCACCCCATCCTGGATTCCCCTAGGTGTCCAGTTTTCAAAAATGTATAGGTTTGCTAGGTTTCCTTAGATGCCGGCAGAGCTAGGGTTCAAAAACTACAGCTAGACCCTTCGCAAAAAATGTGTAAATTTTCATTGTGAAAATGTGGTGTGTTCACGGTAGGTTTTGAGCCACTTCCTGTCGTGGGCACTATGCCTACCTACACAAGTGAGGTACCATTTTTATCGTGAGACTTAGGGTAGTTCAGATTTGTAAAGCAACTGTTATTACCTATTGATTTTTGATGCATTTCTTCCTTCCAAATGAAAGACATTGTGTAAAAACAAAGTCATTTTGAAAAATGACCAATAATTCTCATGCTAGTATGAGTATTCCCAATTTCGAAAATGTGCAAATATGCACTGTTTCTAAACTCTGTAATGTGTTCCCATTTCAGAAATACATAGGTGTCTTTCATACCGATTTTTCCATGTATACATTTTCCCACAATAATTGCTATATACCCGGAACATAATAAAAAACCATTACAAAATGCTGCTCAGTTTTTTACTCTGGGTTCGTTGGGCTCTTGTTGAACCTACAGGTTCTATATATCCCCACAACCAGGAAGGTCCAGCGGATGTAACGGTACATTGCTTTTAAAGAGATGTCATAATTACAAGAAGTTACAGGTGAAAACGTTGACTCAAAAGGCTGCTTTTTTCAACTAATGTTTAATTTTTCCTATATTTAACTGGTAGTTTCTATAAAGAAACCTTGATGGATCTACACAAATGACCCCTTGCTGAATTCAGAATTTTGTCTACTTTTCAAAAATGTATAGCTTTCCAGGATCCATTATTGCTTTTGTACCCATTTCTCTCGTAGGACTTTGGGAACGCGGTGTTCCATTAACTGGAAGGAGGTTGAAAGCACAAAAAATAGCAAAAATAGGGTATGTCCCAGAAAAATGCCAAAACTGTGTAAAAAATGTTGGTTTCCGACAAAATTCTGTCATTCCCAAAAGCTGGAGAAATGGCGATTTCAGCCCCACAAACCCTTTTTTGATACCATTTGCAGAGAAAAACCCAGACGCTTTCATTTGCAGCCCGTTTTTCCCATTTTTCCCAATAAAAACAAAATTTTGCTGTATGTTAACTTATTTCTGGGAACCCTCTAGGAGAATCCACATCCCCTGGGTACCTTTAGAATCCCCATGATGTTGGAAGAAAAGGACGCAAATTTGGTGTGGATACCTAATGTGGTCAAAAAGTTACAGGGGCCTAAGCGTGCACTACCCCAAATAGCCCAAAAAAGGCTTAGCATAGGAGGGGAAAAGGCCTAGCAGCGAAGGGGTTAACACACCATCAGAAGTTAATACTTTTAGTAGTGGTTTGTGGTCTGTTCAAATGATAAATTTAGTGCCCCACACAAACTGTCTTAATTTTTTCCATTGACCACACTGTGGTTAACATTTCTTTTTCTATCACCGAATATATTTCTTCTGTTGGGGACAAAGAACGAGAAGTGAATGCAATTGTTACTTCTTCACCTCTTTCATTAATTCGAGATAATACTGCTCCCAAACCTTTCCCACTCGCATCAGTTGTAATAATACTTTGTGCCAGGTTGTCAAAGGCTTGTAGGGGAAAAGCTGAGATAAGGTAATTTTTTATTTTCTTAAAATCTTCATCAAGTTCATTGTTCCACAAAAATTCTTGTTTGATTTTAAGCAATTGTCTTAAATTATAAGTTTTTGCAGCAAAATTCTGTACAAATTTTGAGTAGAATTCAGCCATGCCAAGGAATGATCTTATTTCGTCCTTTGATTTGGGTACTGGTGCTTTTTTATAGCATCAATCAGGCTCTTTTTGGGGGAAAGACCATCACCACTTACTTCAGGTCCCAAGTATGTGACAGATTTCATTCCAAATTTGCATTTCTTTAGATCACCAGTTAATCCTTTTTCGGATAAAATGTGGAGGACATTTTATAACTTTTCATCATGTTCTTTTCTGTCTCGACCCATGATTAATATATCGTCCTGAAAATATGTTATGCCTTTCAACCCTTTGAATAATTTATGCATTAATCGTTGGAACGCGGCAGCAGCAGAAGCAATCCTGAAAGGCATGCGCACGAAGCCATAGCATCCAAAAGGAGTTATAAATGCTGTTAAACTTCTGCTGCTGTCGTGTAACTGTATCTGATGGTACGCAGATGTTAAATCAATTGTTGAAAACCGATTAATTCCCTTAGAATGCACAAGTAATTCATCAATCGTTGGTAATGGGAATTTATCAACAACAATGTTTTTGTTTAGATCTCTCAAATCAATGCATAGGCGCAACCGGCCATCCGGTTTGCACGCTACGACTAACGGAGCAAGCCACTCTGAACTTTCTAAAGGCTCTATTATCCCTTTTGCTTTCTAATATATCCAATTCCGCCATGACACCCTATTTTATGCTGATGGGAATGTTTCTGGCTTTATGGCAACATGGGATCGCATTGTCTTTGAGTATTATCTTGTGTGTGAACCCACACAGTTGTCCTACATTACCAGAAAAAACACTAGGGAATTGTTTAACCACCTCATTGGCTAAGCTTGTATCCGTCTCTTCAACAAGCATAACTTGGTTTTTCATTTTTAGGTTGAGAATGATCCCAAGTTCTCCTTGATCAATCCATCCTAATACGGATGGTCCTTTTTCTGCAACATATAATTTACACATTGCATTTCTGTCTTTAAACCTGAAATTAACTTCCACATAACCCACCATAGGTATTTTCTCACCAGTGTAAGTTACTGGGTGAATATCATAAGGTTTCAGGTTTAATTCCAGAACATTTGCAAATTTACTCTCCCAAACATTACGTTGTATGATGGTATAAGGTGATCCAGAGTCTGGTACAGTTTGTAGATTGACACCTCCTATGTTCACTACACACACTGTTTTTTTTTCTCTCAGAACTGCTAACATTTAGTACAACATTATCATCATCATTTATGTCACTAATACATAATATACTATCGTCACTAGATGAGTTCCCTTCATCATCATGTTCTTCACTTCTATCTTCAATACAACTTACTACTTTTTTGTTACCCTTCTTAATTCTTCTTCTACATACTTTTGTAAAATGCCCCATAATTCCGCAGTAACCACATTTGGATTTTAACGCGGGACACAATTTTTCATCAGCGTTATGGCCTTTGTACCCACATCTGTAACATGTGAGTTGTCTGTCATCTTGAAAGTTTTTTTTAAAAGTAGATCCTTTTCTTATTAAAATCCTTGAAATTACATCTGTCAAATTTTTCACTATCATTTACATTGCTAGAGACTTTGCTAACAACATTATTCTCTTCCTTATTTTTAAGTGCAACTTGTACACATCTTTTTGACATTTCCCCTTTTTTTACTATAGCAATTATTTCATATAAAGGTGCGTCTCCACATACCCATAGTTTTTCTTGTATGGCAGAATTATTGGAGTGCATGACAAGTTGGTCTCTAATGAAACTATCCTGAAGATCTCCAAATTCACAATTAATAGATAATTTCCTCAGAGAAGACACATAATCTTCAACAGGTTCTGATTTATGTTGCTTCCTATGGAAAAACTTGTATCTACTAATTCCCACACAAACAGTGGGATAGCATTTTGCAAGTCCTTAATAGCGATTCGCTAAAAATCGCTATTAAGGACTCGCAAAAATGTGTTTTGATACATATGCCCCTATATGCTTACTTAGACCAAGCTGCTATATGCAGCTTCATTTGTCTACCAGCTGGCCCTTAAAGTCTATGATTATTGGAAAGACAATAATGACCTGAAATCAATTTGGGGTACAAGGTCCTGGCAGGTCCAGGGTACAGAAACTTTATTTTGAGCCTGTTTGATTCCCACTCCAATTATTTTCTTAAACGAAACTAACAAAACTATCCAACAGACTTCCTCTCTGTGATTGGCAAAAATTAAAGAAATTCATGTCCCAACCATACCCTCAATTGCCTGTTTCGATGATTGACAGTCTTACACGATCTATACTGAAGCCCAGTTAAATGGTATGATACAAAATGGTACATTTAATTAGTTATTTTCGAATCCTGGTGGATGATTCTTGTGGCCAGTTGACACAAATGAGTGTCATTTTTGTTTTCTTACTCTACAGCTGGTTTCAAATCAAGTAGACCAGATCGACGGTACTCACAGCGACCCCATTCGAACACTATTACCACCTATTAACTGGGTAAGCTATGCCAGCAATGGTTAGAACATTCTACATTGTCTGCAGTGAAACAACATCTTTCCCTTCTGTCGGAGGACATGAATCCATCTGATTTTTTTGTTAGGTCCTAAGTACCCTCATTCTAAAAGATTCCTATTTGTGACTTACAATGAAATTTGGAAATTATCACAAATGGAAGCTGCGATGCGTTAGAGACAAATTGATCTGGATAATTTGGATAAAGTACTTTCTGTAGTGGGCAGCAGTATTAATATGTTATCATCGCATATTTATAATTTGAATAGCATTGTGTTGTCTATTATTGATATTGTACAGAACGATTTGTCAGAGTCAGCTCAGATCCATTATGTAGTATATTCAAACACTCAAAAATGGACACATTCCTTAGCATTACCTGAACTGTACTGCTTTGTTTCTGCTTTACAATCTAACACAGAAACAACTATCAATGCCTAAAAAAGATGTAACTTACACCATGAGATACATTAAGAAAAGTTGGAAAAACTCCCATTCACTATAGCAGAAATACCTTCAGCGTGTGGTTAATACACAGAGTTATTTCATTACCCATATTCACGTTTCAATTTACAGCTTTTATGACATTTTTTTCAAGGTGTAGATATAAGCACCTTAAGTTATGGTCCCTGTCCTTTACCTATCACAGTGAGCATGCTGATAGAGACGTTTTTGTTACGGGAGAGGATTGTGACTCCACTGCCGGCCACTCTCTTTTTTTTCAACACGTCGAAATTCACTGCACTTGTAATGTTTCGGCGCCTAATTTGGCTTGCTATTTAAGGGGAACTCCAGTTCCTGCAATTCTCCCCTTCATTACAGTTTTTTCAAATGATAAAAAGCTATCTCATGCCTAATAACCAAGACTGTTGTGGTATGCATGCGGGTGTCCCGTATATTGTGTCAGTTTCCCAGATAGTCACTTGCTGCAACAATCTCCTGTTTCCCCCTCCACATGGAATTGTAGATAGCTCACCATGGCCTTTCATTCCAACTCTCAAAGTGGATTTCATCAAGCTAAGCAGACTCAAAACATTATTATTTCAACACAAGGTTGCTCTCACATCTGCTCTCGAGACCTTTGAGTTGCAGGTGGCTATTACTACTGTTGAAATACAGTCATTGTTAAATACAAACCTCCCTGTGCATTTCGGTGAATTGATGCATCCAATTTGTAATGCCTTTGATACAGCGGGTGTAGCCCACTTTTTTAAACTTGTAGGGTCTAGCCTCGTGACTTCTTTTCGAACTATCTTTGGAGTAATTCCGGCTTTTATACACATGTTCAATGGCTTCCCGTTATTGCTGTTCCTTATTTATTTATTTATTTATTTTGAAGCTTATAAAGTGCGCAGCTACCCCCAACAGGGGTATCTCGGCGCTACGGACAAGGTGCAGTATGAGTATCTAGCAAAGCTACAAGTTGGAGAACAACCAGGTTTTTAAGTTGCGCCTGAACAGGCATTCAGATTCCGTCATACGGAGGGATAGTGGCAGGCTATTCCAAGATTTAGCAGTAATAACGGCAAAAGCTCTACCCCCCCATTCTGGAGCGGCGAAAACGGGGAGGTGGAAGGGGACAGAGATGATTAGATCTAAGTGCTCGATTGGATTGGGCAAGCTTGAGCCTGGATCTGAGATATGCAGGCCCTTGGCCTTTTAGCGCCCTGAAAGTCAGAACCAAGGATTTGAACTGGATGCGGCTAGTCACAGGCAACCAGTGTAGCTTCTGCAGATGAGGGGTTATTGAGTGACGGTAGGGGATATTACATATTAGCCTTGCTGCAGCGTTCTGCACAATCTGCAGACGTTTAATCAAATAGGCTGGAGCTCCCACATACAGGCTATTTGCGTAGTCTAAGTGTGCTGTTATGAGAGCATGGATGATGGTCCTACGTGTGTCCAAAGGCAGGAAAGGGAGAATTTTTTTAATCATACAAAGCTTGCCAAAGCACGCAGAGGTGACCTTATTGATTTGAGCCTCGCATGACAATTCATTATCAAATTGAAAACCCAAATTCCTGGCTGAGTTTACTGGTACCGGGGGAGGGTTCAGCTCAGACAGCCACCAGAGTAGAGGTGGGGGTGGGACTTGTTGATTAAAAAACAACAACTCGGTTTTGTCCGCATTGAGCCTGAGAGAGTTGAGAGTCATCCACGATGAAATGTTGCCCAGGCAGAGTCTGAAATTGGAAAAGCTATCATCAGAGTGATCTCTAAAAGAAAACACTAGCTGTGTGTCATCAGCGTAAGAGATCACTCTGACCCCCCCTGATTCAACCACCTTAGTCAGAGGTGATAGATAGGCATTAAAAAATCAGTGGGCTCAGGGCGGAACACTAAGGGACACCACAGTAAAGTGTTTTTTTCTCAGAAACAAAAGGTTGGAGGAGGACCTGTTGAGTACGACCACTTAGAAAGGATCTAATCCAGGCAAAGGGTGTCCCCCGTATCCCGAGATTGTATAGTCTATCAATCAATATGGCATGGGAGACCGTATCGAAAGCCGCAGAGAGGTCGAGGAGCACCAACATGGCCGCCTCGCCTGCATCCACGCATTCGCATTCGCAAATAGTCTCAGTCACCTTCTTATTTGCGGCATTATCGTCCTGTTGCTGTTATTCCGCAATGGATGTTCCTTCTGCAGCCCCCCGGACCTGGCAAAACTACCTTGAGCGTATGCTTCAGCTCTTTGGAATGATTCCACTGCAGGCTGTTGGATGTGGATTGGTGTTTAAGCTTCCGCCGTGCTTATTTCATGTGTGCAACCTGTATTTCACTGCTTCTGTTGCCCCTTTCAATGTTCACTGGATGTTGTAAATGTGATTAAGCATTTACTAAAGACATGAATTCTCCTTCCTTAGAACATGTCTCTTACGTTATGTTGACTAAAGTCTGGACTCCATTTTGTATTGTCATGTCTCCACGTGCTCAACACGAGAAGAGTCCTATCTTCGTGTTGGTTGCTCTTGCAATCTGCCTAGTAACAGTCTATAAATAGCTCCTTTGTCCGTTTGGCGCATGCCCAGACTTGACCACATCTGTTATCAGTTAGTCCTCGCTTGACCATGTTTTCGCGGGCTCAAGGAGTGTGTCAGCTCCGCCCATATATTGATTCTGTATCGAAAATGACCATAAAAGGTAATATTCTTTGCTCTATGTTGTATCCACCCACTTATGAGCCCCTCTGTTGTGTATAAAAGGGGACCGTGTACGCAAGTTCTTTGTGCTACTCTATGCAATACTGAAGGGTGTAGTATGGATTGTAGGACCACCCTTAAGGGTTAATAAACTTTGTCTTTGTACTTTGCAGTTTCCGTGCCAACTTCCTTGTAGATTCCATTTGCAGGAGAGCGAACCCTTGTGTCCTGCGGGCCTAGCTGGGGCCTGTACTCATCAATTGGCGCCCGTCACGTGGGGCTCATCGGCGACTCGGATGCTCGAAGGACTGGTCGCGACGAAGGTGAGGAATTTGGCCGGGGATGTGATCACTGCCAGAGGCACTTTAGTCCTGGCATCCCGACGTTTTTCTTCCTTCCCTTCCGAGCTGACCATCTGGGTGGCGCCGGTCCTCGACTGAGACCTCTTCTGTCGGTCCTGCCGTGACAGCCGTTTGGGCGAATTTTGGAACTTGGCAGTTGGAATCTGGACTCTTGATTGGTAAGAACCGTTGTACGGTACTTGCTCCGAGTTTTTGAAGCCTGGTTTGGCTATTTGAGTTTGATTTGTGATGACCGGTCATATCTTGTATTGATTATTGTGAGAATATATGCGTTGCAACACATATAGGCAGGTAATGTGGAGATATTTCTCCAGAGCTGTGTAACTTTGAACGGCACAACGTTTAAGTGCCATTTTTTTTTGATAATACTGCATATTTTGCATTATTTTTGAGCATGCCTGCTTCTAGCGCACTCCGTAAGTGGTGCTGCTGCTTTGGAAACCAGTTAAACCTCGAGGAATCTGCTCCAGCTCCCCCAGAGGGGACTCCTAATAGGGATATGTATGTGAAGCATGGTCTTTCTTCCATAATGTACAGCACAGTATGGAGGAAATACACCAGAAAGGATCCTGAGTTACGATGGCCTTTGTATGGGTCGTTTGATATGCGTAAGATTGAGTATGTGGAACAGTGTATGTGTAAACGGCGTGCTCGTCAAGACATGTTTGAATGTGTGCGGTTATGGGTGAAAGAAGTGCGTGAGCGAGAGAAACGTGAGAAAGCGCTGTTTGATAAAGAGCAACGGAAGAATGATCATGTGCGAGCACAGGAAGCGAAGCGTCGGGAGGAAAGAGAACAGGCGGAGAGACAAGAGAAGGAGCGTAGGCTACAAGTGTCGGGTCAATATGCTGTTCGGCAGCCTCTTTATCCTGTCCTTACTAATCTTGATGATGATTTTTTCCTATTAGATCGTTCCCCGCCACCTTATGTAGTTGCGTCTGCTCCGACAGTTCAGGATTCTGGATCGGGTAAAGATAAGAAAGACACACGATCCATGTTATCTCTTGAGCTTCGGAAACTTTCTTATCGTGCAGTTTCAAATAAGCTGTCGTTTTCAGAGTTGTTACCGGATCTGGAAGGTTGGCACGATAGGGAGAAAGTGTATTTTGCTGCCATTTTTTCTGATGAAGTGGTTGCTGCCTTTCGAAAATATTCTGATGTTTTTGAGCCGCAGGAGATAGTGTCGGATTCTAGAGCACTGCGTAATGGTACTTTCTCTCCCTCCCAGGTGCCTGATGCGGTCCGACGTCTGTTTGCGCTACGGGATGAAATGCTTCGACTGCGGGAAAAAGCGCGCCGGAACAAGGAAGAGGAGAGCTTGACCTTGCAGGCGGACGACCAGCAGCCGTCTTCCCCCCAGTCAGATAAGAGCGACCTAGTGCATGTTAAACCAATGCGAGAGGCGGCGCCTTTGTATGTTCCTCCTAAAGGAGCGGGAACTAGTTCGGATATTACCTCCGCCGATGCTAAGGGATATTTTGTGTACAATTGGGTTTATACTCCCTGGCATAGGGCTGACGTCATGGCATTAAAGAATGCGTTGCCTGATCCCCGCAAGAATCCAGCGGCCTTTTACGAAGAAGTCGAGGGGGCCTTGAATTCTTGTACTATGACCTTAGCAGATATAGATTTGTTCTTTGGGCTTATTTTACCACCAGATATGTGGCGATCTGTGCGGAAGGTGGACGATGTTGCCGCTTTTAAGGCTCGGTGGTCTGAGCTTGAGGATGAGGATAGGGAGAGGAAGCCCGCGCAGAAACCACCTCAGGTTATCTTAGATCTCCCTGCTGCTATTCTGACTAAGTTGAAGACAATCATCCCCCCTAAAAAGATTGACTGGAATATGCTAGCCTCGTGTAAGCAGAAAGTTGACGAATCAGTTGCAGATTTCTTTACGCGCTTTGAGGAGACGTTTCATGATTTTAGTGGTCAGTCGCTTACGGATGATACGGGTCGACACCTCTTTGCTGATAAATATGTGGCGAATCTACTACCGGCGATCGCAGCCCGCCTAAAAGCGAGTGAAAGTTCTTGGTCCACTGTGACCCCGACAGCCTCCTGACTATAGCTCAGTATTATGAGCGTCAGGAGCAAGAAGCGAAGGGACAGGAGGAGAAGAAATCGAAAGATTTAAAAACAAAGGTGATGTTAGCACAAGTATATGGTCCGCCCCGTCGGGGTGTCAATAGAGGTAGGGGAGGATTTTATGGTCCTCCCTCGGGCCGATCTGATTTGAATAGGAATCAATGTGCGTATTGTAAGCAATCGGGACACTGGGCCAGGGATTGCCCAGCGTTGCATGCTTCGCGTCAGGGACATAATCAGGGTGGCCCGAGAGGTAGAGGGGGTTTCTCGAATTTTAGAGGGAATTCTAACGATCACGCTCGTTTTGACCCTGCCGGGCAGCAACGAGATAGGCCTAATGTTTTCGATCGACAAAACCAGTATCAAGTGTCGGGGATTGACCGCTCTGGGTACCATGATTCTCAGCATGCATAGGAATGCGTTGGATGGGGGTTAGAATCAGTTGAGGTGCCGATTGATCAGAAGGGTCCTTACGTATCAGCTGAGGTTTTGGGTTCTACTGATCAGTTCCTAGTAGATACAGGAGCGACTCGTAGTGCGCTGTCTAAACAATTGGTTCCGAGGGCTCCCCCATCTGGCTTAATGGTTACATCGGTAGGGTTTGACGGTACACTCTCCCGAAGCCCTCTTTCGCGGCCCCTCACATTTCAGGTTGATTCTTTTTCTGCACCCTGTCCGTTTTTGCTTGCCCCGAACACGCCGGACAACATTATGGGCCTTGATATGTTAAAGCACTTCAGAGCTACAATCCGCTGCTCCCCTGCTGGAGTGCGGGTGATATTAAATGACAATTACCCTCGGTCTGAACGGATGTGTGTGGTTGCAGAGGATGCTGTGTTAGCTACCCTCCCTCGTGCTTTGTGGGCCACTTCGGATACTGATGTGGGACAGATGGTGATTCCGCCTGTCCATATTAGTGTCAAGGAGGGGGCAATGTTGCCACGCCTCCCGCAGTATCGTATTTCCCAGGAGGGGGAGGAGGCCCTTATACAGATTGTGCAGGATTTGATTAAGGTGGGAGTAGTGGAGGAAGTTCCCTACAACGTCTGTAATAGCCCGATTCTACCCATTTTGAAAAAGGATACGGATGCCAAGGTTTATCGGTTTATAATTGATTTGAGAGAAGTAAACAAGATCGTGATACCTCAGTATCCAGTGGTTTCTGATATCACGACGTTGCTTACTTTGGTCCCGCCTACGGCGACGATGTTTTCAGTCATTGATTTGAAAAATGCTTTCTTTTCGATTCCTATTCATCCCGATAGTCGATACCTTTTTGGTTTCACTCTGAATAATAGGTCTTATCGATTTTGTAGAGTTCCTCAGGGCTACACAGAAAGCCCTAGCATCTATAGTCAAGCTTTGAAAAGGCAATTGGACTCCTTTGTTCGGCCCGAGGGTGTCGCCCTCATTCAATATGTCGACGACATCTTGCTGGCGGCCGACACTCCGGAGTTGTGTGAAAGGAGTACGTTGTCCTTGCTTTCCTTTTTGGCATCCCACAATCACAAAGTATCTCGGAAGAAATTGCAGTTCTGTAGACCAAAGGTGACTTATCTGGGTCACCTTTTGTCTAAGGAGAGGCGTGCACTCACACCAGATCGTATCCAAGTAATTTTGGACACGCCAGTACCTTCCACGCAGAAGGACGTGCGTGCATTTTTGGGTCTTGTTTCTTTTTGTAGGCAATGGATATTAGGGTTCTCACACATAGCCAAACCATTATTAGCCCTTTTGACAAAAGACACACCTATTCCGCTTCCTTGGTCAAATGAGTGTGACACTGCTTTTCAGCAATTACGACAGGCCCTTTGTTCAGCACCAGTGTTAGGGACCCCTGATTATACCAAACCTTTTTCGCTGTATGTGCATGAGAAAGATGGATGTGCATTATCAGTTTTAGTGCAGATGCACGGCGACAAGCAGCGCCCTTGTGCATATTTTTCGGCTGTACTTGATCCTGTTGCCCGAGCATTGCCTGGTTGTTTTCGCTCGGTTGCGGCGACAGCTGTGTCAATACGCCAAAGCGAGGGAATTGTGTTATCTCATAAGCTGTTGGTATTAGTCCCCCATGCTGTTGATGCCCTGCTTAATCAGACAAAGACGCAGCATTTGACCAGTGCCCGTTTAACGGGATATGAGCTGACGCTTTTTGCTCCTCATATTACGTTAAAGAGGTGCGTAACGTTAAATCGTCGTAGGGTCGTATTGATCTCCAGGATACGCCCTTTCCAGATGTAGATGGAGAACTGTGGGTGGACGGATCATGCCTGAAGCTACCAGATGGTACGACTTCAGCAGCGTATGCAATTACCACATTGCAAACAATAGTGGAGACAGCACGCATACCACAGAAATCAGCTCAAGCAGCGGAACTGATAGCATTAACACGAGCATGTGAGCTCAGTACAGGATTGTGTGTGAATGTTTATACAGACAGCCGCTATGCTTTCGGAGTAGCGCACGATTTCGGCCTACTCTGGAAGGAGAGAGGGTTTCTAACGTCGCATGGAGTACAAATAATGCATGGAGAGTTAGTTCATAACCTTTTGACTGCATTGACATATCCGAAGAAAATTGCCATCGTTAAATGCAGTGCCCATAGGAAAGTAGTCGATAAAGTTGGAGAAGGGAATGCGTTAGCAGACCGGGTGGCACGGGAGACTGCGATGCAGCCCGGTGCTACTGCCATGTATGTAGTGAAGTCGCAGGTAGAAAGATGGCACGATGCGAAGGAAGAAGTGCGAGAAATACAGAGGACCGCTTCTGATAAAGAACGGGAGCAATGGTCCAGTGAGGGAGAATTGGATGATGAGGGTTGCTGGAGAAATAAGCAGATGGATAGATGGAAATTACCCACGGCTTTTGTACAACCTATGGTTCAGATGGCACATGGGCTAGCACATGTTGGAGCTTACGCAATTGTAAAATTGCTTACCCAAGTCTGGGAGCATCCAGAGATTGCTAGCACGGCAAAGAGGGTGGTGCAGACCTGTATGATCTGCCTGAGGTACAACCCAGGAAAGGGTACTCGAACTCCAGCAGGAGGATTTGTAACACCTACTGCACCCTTTGAGGTTTTGCAGATGGATTACATCCAGCTTGAGCGCTGTAACAATTTGAAGTATGTTCTAGTAGTGGTTTGTGCCTTTAGCAAATGGGTTGAGGCATACCCTACGAAAGACAATACTGCAATGACTACCGCCAAGATGCTGTTGAAGGAGTTCTTCCCTCGATATGGCGTTTGTAGACTTCTGTGGAGTGATAACGGACCTCACTTTATAGCGGATGTTATAAAGTATGTTCTGAAGGGTCTGGGCATCACCCAGAAGTTCCACGCAGTGTTTCACCCTCAGTCTGCAGGACTAGTCGAGAAGTATAATGGTACACTGAAGCTCAAGATCGCTAAAATCCAAGCTTCGACGTCTTTGACTTGGCCAGATGCTTTACCGCTGGCGTTATTGTCAATTAGATCGGTACCGCACTCTCGAACCGGTCTTACACCGTACGAGATTGTCTTTGGACGCCCAATGAATATTTGGGGTCCACCAAAACCTAATACTGTGTATGATGTACCTTGTGTAATGATGAATGATTATCTGGCGCAGTTAACGGATAACTTGGTTTCTATTCATCAACAGGTCCGGGAGGCGCTCCCTGATCGGTCCACCGGTGAAGGACATAGTCCCCGGCCTGGCGACTATGTCATGGTGAAGATCTTTGACAGGACGAACAGCTTGGAGCCGAGATGGGTTGGTCCTGAGCAGGTCCTACTTGCAACGAGGACGGCTGTGCGGGTCTCCAACAGAAAGAATTGGATCCATTCCCTGCACTGTCGCAAAGTACCGCCCGGACTGGTGGAGCCTGCTGTATTGACCGATCAACGAGAAATTCTGACCGCAGAGAAAGGCTGTGCTGTGGAATCGACTGACACTCAGGAGCTCTTCCCGGACCACGCGACTCCTGGAGGAAAGCGATATCATCTCAGGCCAAGGAAGTGAATTCTTCAGTACCGGGACATGTTGTCAGAACGACCCTTGGGTTAGTGAAACGGAGAGCCAATGAGGCAAGGGGGGGGGATCAGCCCTGCATTAGTGTAGCGACACCCGTCTTGGCCCGCTGGTGAAGAAATCGACCGCTGCCCAAGGGGAAGAGTTCTGACAAACCTTTTAGTTTCAGGAAGATATTGATTCTTTATTCTGACATGGAGAAAAAGAAAATCCTTTGTGCAACAGGTTTTATGCTCACAGTAGCTATTGTTGGGATAACCACATGGTTTGTGGAGGATGTGACTCCTGCTCGAAAGTTACTTGTGTTGACTACTCCAGTGCCTGAGGAGCACTACTTCTATACCCTTCCGTATCAAGAATTGAAGCATCGTCAGTCTTATTTGAATAACACTTTCATCCAGATGTTGCATCATACCCACGTTGCCACGAATGCTACGAACTGTTGGATATGTGGTATGATGCCAGCTCACCAGAAGAAAGGAGGAACGCCATTCATACCTCTTCCTTTCTCTCATAATGGCTCTTGTAGAGCATGGTACACTTTGCTTTTTGCCACCCGGAAACCCACAGTGGGACGATTACTCTTCAGACTCAATAAAGAATGTCATCAGGATAAAGATGGATATCCGCAAGCGAATGGGACAATTTGGGAATGGGAAGAGTATCGACCAGACAATGAATCGATTCCCTATATTTTCACGAACACCAGAGACACTGTGGGAAAAGACAGATTTGTGATTCAAGTGGCACAAGCTCAAGCGGACCTGTGTGTCCAGAGTGTGGGTTATATTCCTGTTGGTGTTAGTGATTGCATTACCATATTAAATATCGACGGGTTGAATAACAGTACCTTTTTAGCATCCCATAATACATACTTCGTATGTGGAAATAAAGGTTATTACCGTTTGCCATCCGGTTGGTCTGGAGTATGTTATGTAGCATTTCTATTGCCCCCTGTATTTTTGGCACCTGCATCTTATCATAAGGATTTGAAGTTGTTAAATAATGTGACTGTAAATAGGTACAAACGCACTCTATCAATTGATGATGTGGATCAGACTGACACTAGTCTGCAGCAGTATATTTATTTTAATTTAGGATTGTTTTTCTTCGTCGGAGCCGCCCTAAATAGTAGGAAAGTTCGAAGGTTAACAAGAGTGGTAGAGGCTGTGACAAACCAAACCGCTGCTGCTCTTGGGAATCTTACGGAAGAATTACAGATTACTAGAATTGTTGCATTGCAGAATCGTATGGTGTTAGATGTTATGTTAGCCGACCGAGGTGGAGCTTGTAAAATTATCGGAAGTAGTTGTTGTGTGTTTATCCCTGACCACACGCCGTCAGTTTATAATGCTATCAACAGGTTGCACAAAATTGCAGCTGAAATCCATACAGAAAACGGCACTTGGTCCTTTTCTGGATGGTTTTGGGCATTGATCACTGCTTGGGGGTGGAAGGTTTTAACTGGTCTCTGTATTATTGTAGCAGTTCTGTTTTCTTGTTGCATTTGTGTCCAATGTGGTCCCTTGCTCTGTTCCTTATGTGTATCATTCTGTATTCCTGATAAGAAAGCTATTGCCGATGTCACTTATCAGAAACATTTAGCTAAAGAAGTAGAAGAAATGATGACAATTGACATATACGATGATTATCCTAACAAACCGGATGTCTTCAGTAAATGCTGAAAGGGTCGTCTGTTGTAAATTGAAACGACGATGTGATTAAGCATTTACTAAAGACATGAATTCTCCTTCCTTAGAACATGTCTCTTACGTTATGTTGACTAAAGTCTGGACTCCATTTTGTATTGTCATGTCTCCACGTGCTCAACACGAGAAGAGTCCTATCTTCGTGTTGGTTGCTCTTGCAATCTGCCTAGTAACAGTCTATAAATAGCTCCTTTGTCCGTTTGGCGCATGCCCAGACTTGACCACATCTGTTATCAGTTAGTCCTCGCTTGACCATGTTTTCGCGGGCTCAAGGAGTGTGTCAGCTCCGCCCATATATTGATTCTGTATCGAAAATGACCATAAAAGGTAATATTCTTTGCTCTATGTTGTATCCACCCACTTATGAGCCCCTCTGTTGTGTATAAAAGGGGACCGTGTACGCAAGTTCTTTGTGCTACTCTATGCAATACTGAAGGGTGTTGTATGGATTGTAGGACCACCCTTAAGGGTTAATAAACTTTGTCTTTGTACTTTGCAGTTTCCGTGCCAACTTCCTTGTAGATTCCATTTGCAGGAGAGCGAACTCTTGTGTCCTGCGGGCCTAGCTGGGGCCTGTACTCATCACTGGATATATGACTAGCTCTATAGGACAAACTCAAACTCCTGAGGAGTCCCTTTGTGACCCATTATCAGGACTGTTCCTTGGGTGTGCAGCCTCTACTGATTCCAAGTCTGGAGCAAATTGCCAACAGCAGGTCCTGTGCAGCAGCATAGTGGTTAGTAGATCAAAGTTTCATCGAAGTCAACGTAGGTTGCCCTTTGACAGTGTCTGTTTCGGGTGGAGCTCAGGATCAAGTCTGGTCTTGGGAACTTGTGAACTGGGCCACAGACCTGTCCATCTTCATAGAGGAAGACCCCATTATGGAGTCCTTTGCTTCTAGAATAGCTAATTACATACTGGATTCAATGGTCGAAGTGGGCAGCATCAGCAGGGCACGGTGTGCCTCTACTTTTTAAAATTTAATAGAATCCAATCCCGACTTTTTTTATTTTAAAAATACGTCCCATGATGGCAGAAATAGCCAAGGCCTATAGATAAGGCTCTGCCATTTCGGAGTCGGGCGGGCAGAGAAGGAAAAGAACTCTGGTGTATATTTTCAAGCCCGTTTCACCACCACAACGTCACTTTACATGACTTTGTGATGGTGATAGGGGCTTTGCCTTATTTACAAGGCAGCGTTAAGCCACTTAACGCGGCTTAGCGCTGCCTTGTAAATAAGGCACCCTTTCACGCTGTACTTAGCATGAAAGGTGAGGGCAATGGGTTTTGCAGTGGGCGTACCACTGCAACACCTATTGATTTTGACTCTGCACCCTATATACAAGGGTGGCGTAAATAGAAGGCAGTCCCAAAATTAAGACCAGGAAAAACCTGGTCTTAAGCAGGCGAAATGAGGAAAAATGCTTTTTTTCTCCTCCTTTTTACTGTTTCCATGTGTGCTGTGTTGTGCAGCACACATAGAAACTGCAAATTGCCATTGACTGCACATAAACAATAAAACAAAAGAAATGACATGTTGCAACTTCTATATGTGCTGCATTAAGCAGTACACATAAAAGTTACAAAATGTAATTTAAAGATTGTTTATGTGCAGGAAGGGAGACCTTCGTGCACATAAACAATCTTCCCCTCAACGTAGACACCCTTGCTCTATTGTGCAAGAGTGCCTGCATTGGCAGTAGGCTGCTAAGTGTTGCGCCAGTGCAGGAGGAAACACAGGCTGCAGCATATTGTTGTAAGTATGGTGCAGCCCTGCATTTCTGAAGTGGTGGCGTGCGGCATTAAGTAAGGAAGGCTAATGCTGCACTCCGTCACTTTATTGTGAATATGCCCCTCTGTCTCTTCCTTCTTGCCCAAAGACGACAAGGACAGTGTCCACCTATCCTGATCTTCAGCTGTCAGCTGCCCCCCTCTCTTTTTTCCTCTTCCTCTTATTACATCTCTTTCTCGCTCCTCTTCACTTGCTGAAATCCGTGACTTCAAGAAACAGATCTTACCCTCTCCTCCTTGTCCTTCATTCATTCCCCTTTGAAATGGACCAAAAAACAGACACATTGGCTGAACATATCTTTTTCTGACATTTTCTATTGAAAATATAGCCTCGGACAGAAAATAAATAAATAACTAAATAAAACAGGACAGAGTGGTGGCAAAGTGGGCAGATTGGTTTTATTCACATCTGTAGTGATCGACCGATCAGCATTCTAGTTTTCAGCATGTTGTAACACACACTGAACACCCACCCACCACAGGCGTCACCAGTCAGGTGACCCTGGCAATAAAAGGGGCCGAGCGCACGTGCTCTGGGCCAATTACCTAACCAGTACTCCTGTGTCCGTGTCCATCCTTTTGGCTGCATGTGGGCCTAAGGCCCAAATACTACAACAGCCAGACACATTAGCACAACTTTACTGAGTATGCCAGTGAAGTGGTACTTTCGTTTTCTCTTTTTCCTTTGACCAGCATTGTTTTCCCAGGGCGGGGAAGTGCACTATTCCTGGAAGTACTACAATACCTGGTTGATGCGTGGAGTGTAAAATATTTAATCCTTATCAGCTGTTTTCCTTATTTTAGTTTATAAAATGTGTACTGCGACTTTGTGTTCAGGAATGTGGTCTTTTAAAACCCTACTGCTTACATTTTGTAAGGATATACGCAATGGACATTGAAACGGGTCCCTTCCGGGCTCTGTAGTCATGACCTTAACTTTTCAGGCAAAAAAAAAACCGATTTCTGAATAATGAGTGTAAAAGCGTTAAGGTAACCATGTTATTCCTTGCTTACATTTCACATGCTTTTCTTGCATTCCCGATGAGTGTTTGCTTTTTGCAGGATGTTGTTACTTTTCTTTTTCAGGCAGCATATTTACTCCCCTAGTGCATAAATTGAATTGAGCTGCATCCAGGTGTTTATAGGGGGCACAATTAGGTTGTAGCTGAAGGCAGTGAGAGTTTCTCTCAGTGGGGCAGTATGGTTGTTGAGTGAGGGAGAGGATGTGGCACTATGGCCAGAGCTGCCGAATTTTGAACTGGGGAACCAGGTTCAGCCTTCACGACCAGCCCGGTAGACCACTATCCCGAGTGAGCACATTCCCATGCTAGACCATAGAAGCCCTGGTGTCTTAGCACCAGCAGCTGGAACCTATCGGTGGCAAGTGTGGGTTAACCTTGAGGGCATGTCCACTACAATCCATACTGAGGTTCACCTCCAGCCTTGTGCAAAGCAGCAGCCCCTAGAGCAACAGTGACTCTGTCACTGAGGGCACAGGACCCTTGAGGCCAGTCTGCCTCACCCATTGGTACCTCCATTGGCCTTATTTCAGCAGAAGTAGTGCAACTCACCAGAGATCGGCAATGCAGGATTTGCACTCACATCAAACTAAATACTCTAACTTCACGGTCTCTCTGCGTCTTGCACAAGCACTTTTAACATGTGTTGCCTACTTTGGAGCCAATGGAATTATGCAGCAATGGAGGACAACATTATGTTGCAATGTTGATGAAATTATGCAGCAAAAAAAAGACTGCAGCATAATGCAGTACATTTTCTGATACTTTAATATTTTGACATTTTTACACAAACATTTTGCCTCACTAGTACCAGTGTAACATACAAATGCAGCAATGAGAAAGGTGACCAGTCAACCTTTGGAAAGGGCCCTCCACTTCGCAGCAACACAAGTCAGATTTTTTGTAATGTTTGATCTGTTTGAACTACAAACATTTTTGGGTTAAAATCGTCAGATTATGCAGCAGATAGTGTATTATGTGGCAAATGTGGCAGAGCCATAATTATATGGAAAACATTTGCAAACTAGGATATTTTGCGTTTTACGTTTAAACTGCTCTTGAGGAAAAATGGAGGAGAAGTGATGATGACAGAAACTGCATGGCTTGGAGACAAATGGCTTGTGATTCCAGTGTGATTCCAGTTTTAAGCGTGTTTGAGACATTCTGTGTTTGGAAATGTATCCCACTTTGTGAATGTATTTTAATGTCTATAACTCATATTAAACCTTAAATAAACATGTGTTTCCATTGGTTGGATTAAATAAAGTAATACGCTGTAACTGGTAAGTGCATTGCCAAACAAATACAAAAAATTGGGATGTTTTACTCTTTCTGGCCACACCTCTGACTCTGCCCTGACCTAATCCTCTGGTTAGTCCCGCCCTCTGATTCTCCCCCACAGTTCCCCTACTTTTTCTCTCCACTTCGACCACTGACTGGATTCCTCTGACCCAATTGTTTATTCTTTCTTTTTCCAAATTGTCATTTGTTGACTGCCCTATGCAATTATTTCTTAGTGATGGCTTTGAGTTTGTTTACCTACAAATTTCTGTCATCCCTTTAAGTACTACCTTCCTAACCAAGGGTAGAGTGGCATGTGTTCTTTCCATGGCCCATTGTAATTTTACCAATGTTAGCCTAACTTTGCCCCATACAGGCAGCATTTGCTTTGCAAATGCTACTATATAAACACATTTGCTTTTGTGCCACATTATATTTTCACACATAACCTGCAGTTTCTCATTCTGTTCTTCCCTGAACACAGCTGACAAGGTTAAACCACAATGCCCCTTGTTATTTTGTTCTGTTCAGGCACTAGCACCTAGACACAACACAAGAATGCAGCTGTTGTTTACGAACATGTACGCCTTGTCATATAGGTATGCACAGTAATGTAACAAGCTGAGAGAGATATTTCATGAGAGACGATCACTGCTGTATCTGAGATGTAGAGCGTCCATCTGTGTATGCTAAGGTACGGTGTCCACTACTAATCCCAGAGACCTTTTCTGTATAATCAGTTTGCTTCTGTAGAAGGGGAGGGGTTAGGCAAATCTGTCTTAATATATGACAGGTCGTTTCATAACATACAGTTTGCTGACTATTTTGATGGTATTTTTGCTAGGCAGTTGTTTTCGGATTATGACACATATACTGCATTCTAGAGCACGATAGTTTAAACATTTCAAACTTCCTTCGTGACTCTGTCATATCTTATTGTGGATGAGTACGAGTGTGTGACCGAAAAAGTGTATCCTGCCACCGCGGTCCCTGAGAGGGTCGGGAGTGTTGTGTTCTGGGGTGTCAATTCACTTGTCTCTGGATATGAGTAGGAGGGCAAGTGAGACACTATGGCTAGTCGGCCTAGGGCTCATTGTACTGAGGTGGTATGGTGACTCAGTCCCTATCTACAAATGCTCTATGGTCCCAAGCATAGTTCTGTTCCTGAGCAGAATCCCTGCAACAATACAACCCGATTTCCTACGAAACCCAAATGTGCCAGATGTGGGTCTAATGTACATGCCAACAAAGCGCTGTGCCCAGCAGTGTCTAAAAAAAGGTTTTAAATGTGGAAAGCCAGGGCATTTCTTTAGCATTTGTAGATCTCAACGCAGTATTAATTTGGTATCTGAGAACAAAACAAAGAAGCCACCATGTTCTAAATGATTGAAAGTGAAGATGGTGAAAAGGAAAAAGAGATTATTTTTACATCGGTGAATTCTGATCCATGAAAAGCTCCTAGTTGTAAAATCACCATTGATGCAGTCAAGCCATTAATGTTGGTCGATTCCGGTTTACCTTTTTCATTAGTATTTGAAGCATTCTTCAAGGAACATTGGAAAAACAGAGAACTTGAGGAAAAATGAGATAAAAGCCTATGGTTACGGAAAGTCGATAATTAACATTATAGGTTATTTTGTTGCATCTAGATCAGTTTTGTCTCACACTATTCTAGGAAAGGTATATGTGGTTAGAAATGGTCAACATGTGTTGGGATGGAGGTACCAGGAAAATCTAGGACTCATTCTTAATCCAACTTCTGATATTCCGGTTTATTGCACATCCATTCACCAACAAGGTATTGATGGTGTAACTTCTTGTTACAAAGACATATTTAAGAAGGAGTTGGGATGGTGAGAGGTTTTACTCATTAGTTCAAGCTTAAAACTGGTGCACATCCTGTTACGCATACATTTAAGGATGTTCTGCTTAGTGTCAGAAAGGATTTCAGTATTGAGTTACAACAACTACAGGCTGATGGGGTTATAGACCCTGTGGATTCTTCTGAATGGGTTTCCCCAATTGAATTAGTTCACAAAAATCTGGTTCATTGAGAGTATGTGCAGACTTAATAAGCAGATAATTGTGGATTGTCAACCTGTACCCAAAATACAGGAATTACTAGCACAATTAGAGGCTGTGAAGTACTTTACTTCCTTAGACCTTAAGTTTGTATATCACCAGATTAAACTGGAGGAGAGTTGTAAACATCTTACCACATTTATTACACCTGATGACGCTTTAAAATATGTACGCATGCCCTTTGGACTACCTTCAGCTGCGTCTGTTTTTCAAAAGCCCATGATTACTCTTGTCAGGGGCATGCAAGGGGTCATGACTTTTCAGGATGATATATTGGTATTTGCTGATTCAATTAACTTGCATAACTCACGGTTATCGGAAGTTCTATCGATTTTGCAAAACAGGAATATTACATTACAAATGGAAAAATTGAAGTTTCTCACTCAGGAGGTTAAATTTCTTCGTCATATTATTTCTAGAAAGGGCATTTCACCAAAACCCAGTCGTATTCAAGCCATAGAAAGGTTAACTATACCTACAGATAAGGATCAATTATGTACGTATTTGAGACTGTGAGCATTTTATTCCAGATTTGTCGATACGTTTTCACACATAGCTTTACCTTTAAGAGAGTTACTCAAAACATGTGTGGCATTTTTGTGGACTAAAGATCACAGGGAAGCCTTTGACAAATTAAAGTGTTCCATAGTCAGTGTACTGCCTCTGTTAGCTTTTGATAAAAAATGGAGGTGTTATTTATATGTGGATGTCAGTGCCGCAGGACTTGGGGCTATGCTTAATCAAAGACACCAAGATGTGGAGAAACAGTGGCATTTGCCACTATTGAAAGGGAGGCATGGGCAAGTGTTTGGGCCGTGGAACATTTTAAGACCCATTTGTGGGGTAAGGAATTCACCATTCAGACTGACCACAAGCCTTTACTATGTTTACTCAATTGTAACGTACAGATAGAGCGTCAGCATACCTAGATAGAATTCTTTCAAAAATGTATGAGTAGGGGGGCGTGTCCAAGATGGCAGAGTGAGCAGACGTGCCTACCCGAGTTCTGTCCCTGTCCGAACAGAAGCACTTGAAATAGCTTCCCCCAGTCCCAATCGTGCTCAAAGGGGGCCACGCAGCACCGGAAGGTGGGCGGTGCAGGTCGGTGAGACAGCGAGAACCTGCCTGTAATCGGCGCAGCCCGGGCGGAGTGGGAGCTGTGGCCTACCACGTGGGCTCTGTGCACGGCAGCTGCAACTTTCACGGCCTTCCCTGCGATCCCTCGAGGGGCATAGGCGAGCACACCTGGGCCTGAGAGCCGCCTCTCGCTCGTGGACCACACTCCGGCAGAAGATCAAGTGCGACAAGGGGGAAATGATGCACCCCCTGGCTGAAGGCCTAGCAGCGGCAGCCCTGCACATGGGTGGTGCCAATAGCGCAACGACGGAAGAGGCTAAGTGAATCACAAAGGTCGGAGACGCTGACCCAGACTGTGGTGAGGGAGCTCATTCCCCACACCTGCATCATCCTCTTATGACTGCCGCCGGGCCATCGATGCACCCCGAGTCCCCTGGAGGAAGTAACTGTATTTGGCTGCGGTGGCCGGCGACCGAAGGGTGAGAGGGGCCAGGCCAGGACCCAATGCTCTCCAATGCCGGGGTAGGCAGCGTGCACTGCATAGTCCCCCCAGAGGACCTATAGTGCCCCCCTGCATCTGGGTCTTTCTGGCCTTTGGGCCCCTGCCGGCTTGCCTTGCAAGGAGCCCATCTGCGCTCCTGCGACAGCGCCGAAGGCCCTGGTGGGGCCTGGTTATCCCCTGGTTATCCCCTCCTGAGCCTTACGGCACTGCGTTAGCGCACAAGGGGCCCACACGGACCGCTTATGAGACCGGCCCCAACTTAGCTTTTTGCATCAAATGAGACTCCCGAAACAGGGACGGCCTAGCCTCCCTCAGCGGTACATCCATGCTGATATTTGGAGCCCCCCCTACTGGTTTGCGGCCTCTGGATAGGGAGCTAGCATGGCCTGCCCGACCTCCGGCAGGCCATCCTTCTCTTGAACCTTCAGAGACCTCTCCTCGCGGCCTGCAACCTGCCACGGCCCGCCTGCCTCATTACACTGGGTTCCTGAAGACCTGGGTGCTCTGATTCTTACAGCACTCTCCTCCCTGCTGCTTAAAGGCCAAACAGAGGCCCAACAAGAGAAAGAGCCCGTGGAGTTCCCCAAGCAGTCGAGTGGGGAGGAGGGTGTGGACAGTGGGGTAACCCGTGAGTTTCTTGAAGCACTTTTCGCCTCACTCAGGGAATATCTTCATACAGTTAAAAATACCTCGCTTCAGAGCTCAGGGAGGTGTGCCGGAACATTAAAGAGGTGGGGGAGAGAGTGGCCACGTTGGAAGAAGGCCCACTATCTAGAGATGCGGCAATCAATGACCTCCAACAAGATATCATCCGCCTGAAGGACCAGCAGCTAGACCTACAGGCCCATGCCGAAGACCTGGAAAACAGTTCCCGGAGAAATAATATACGCATCAGGGGTGCCCCAACAGGCAACGAGGGGAGCAGATATGGAAGGTTATTTGCAGGAGCTGTTTGGGATCATCATGGGTGTAAACTCTCCCAAGAACATCAAGCTGGACAGATGTCACAGAGTCGGCCCCCCAGGGCGCTGCCCGGCCCACCAGCGGACATCTTGATCTGTGTCCACAACTTCAAAGAAAAGGAGGCAATCCGTGGCCAATTCACGGGTAGGGGCGGTGACTCCGTCCCACCCTGTTTGGAGATGGCTGCCATCGTCGTGGCAGCCCCACTGAACTCAGACTTTCACGTCCTGAAAGACTCTATGACCTGTTGGTTTGATTCAATTTTTTGGATTTGGTTAAGGGGTTGGGGTAATGTTTTGGGGCTCTCCTTCCGACTGACCATGTTTGGGAATAGGAATAGGGATGCACGTGCGCTTCCTGGTGTCTTCACCCCTCCAACTGAGTCCCCAGAGACAGTCCAGCTAGCCCTTTGGCTTGCTTTCCTACATCAGCGTAGCTCTCCTTTTCATCCACTCTATGGAAGTCAAACTACTTAGTATAAATGTAAAAGGCCTTAACAACCCCACTAATAGAGCAGCAATACTTTCCCTCTTGGAGGACCCGCAGAGGGACATCTGCCTGCTCCAGGAAACACACCTTTTAGCACAGGACACCCACAGAATGCACTCCAGGAAGTTCCTGCTGCAGTTTTGGTCGTCTGGGAAGGGAAAGAAGGGCGGGGTAGTGGTTTTTCTCTCTCACTGCTTCCGAGGGGCAGTCCTAGGTACCTGTTTCGAAATAAAGGATCGCATACTGGCTATACGAGTGCAGCGAGGGACGCCCACTTCACTGTCGCCTCGTTTTATGCCCCCAATAAACATCAAGAGTCCTTTCTAACTTAGGGGCTAGCGAGGTGCTCCAGTCCCCAGACCAGGCCCTTTCCGTCAGGGGTGACTTCAATTCAGTTATGGATGTGGAAATTGATCGCTCTGCACAGGGGATAGGACAGACGGGGCATTCACCCCGGAGGGGCTGGCCTGGCTGGCCGACTGTGGGTTACATGATGTCTGGCGCCTGCAGCACCCGGAGGAATGGGACCATATGTTCTTTTCCGCAGCCCACAGGACTTACGCACAACTGGACCACTTCCTAGCCCCCCCCCTGCGGCATGGGAGCTCACCACAGACTCTTCCATTGAACCCTGCTCCCTCTCCGATCACGCAGCTATTACACTCACTTTCTCTGTTTCTTCAGTCTGGGAAGCCCTTAAATTAGTTACCAGAGGTGCCCTCATTGTGAAATCAGCACAAGAAAACAAAATTAGAAAGGATGAAAGAGAGGAGCTGGGGAAAACAGTACTAGAACTGGAGTCCATACACAAATGTACAGGTGCTCCCCGAGTCTCAAGCAAATTAGAACAGGCACAGCTTCAACTCAAACACTTTGATCTTGATAGGGCAGAATATGCCATGCTCCGCCTCAAGCACAAATTCCATGTAGGCTCTAACAAGGGGAGGTTGGATGCTAGCTCACTGCATAAGCAGCACCCAGCACAACAACACAGTCAAAGCTCTTCAAACACGCTTGGGTCTGATAGCACATGACACCCCAGATGTAGCAGCAGAGTTCCGGGCATTCTATACAAGCCTATACACGAAAGATCACTTAGCGGTCCCTGACCCACTACCCTACCTTCAGTCTGCTGCGATCACCCCACTGCCATCACAGGAATCTGACGCGCTCAACCAACCCATTAGAATCGAAGAGGTGATTGCCGCAATCGCTAGACTAAAGCCCATGAAAGCACCGGCCCCGGATGGCATCAGTGCGATCTTTTACAAGACTTTCTGTGCTGAACTAGCTCCCTTTCTTCAACTCCTTTGCCGAGACCGGATCATTGACCAGAACCAAGCTGCAAGCGTCCATCTCAGTGATCCCGAAACCTGGGAAAGACCCTGAACTTTGCAGTTCCTACCGCCCGATATCCCTGATCAATGTTGACGCAAAACTGTTTGCTGGCATTCTGGCACATCGCTTCAACCCCTGATGCCGGGTTTGATTGACCCGGTTCAAGCGGGGTTTATCATTGACAAAGTCCATCAATCCCCGAAAGAGGCACTCTTGCTGGCAGTAGACGCGGAGAAGGCGTTCAAAAGGGTGCACTGGCCCTATTTGTTTGCGACCCTCAAGCACTTTGGGTTGGGAGACTGGTTCTTGAACTGGACTCGTAGCATATACAGTGCAGGGTGAAGGGGGTAAGGTCTGAGGAGTTTCGAATGGGGCGGGGTACCAGGCAGGTCTGCCCGCTTTCCCCGCTTCTGTATATACATGGAACCCTTTGCTCAGAGGCTACGGTATAACCCTAAGGCTGTGGGCATTAAGTTTGGGGCAGATCAATATCTCATCAGCCTTTATGCTGATTACATTATTTTTTCCATCGCTCAGCCCCTCTCCTCGCTAGAGACTATCATCTCTGAACTGGAGGCATTTGGGGCAGTTTTAGGCTTAAAGATGAACCTCTCCAAACCACAAATTCTGAATCTCACCATCCTACCGGACACAGAACAAGCTCTCCGAGCATGGTATGAGTTTCAATGAGTGGAGGCAGCGCTTCCATATCTGGGTATGGTGCTGGACCGGAACCTTCCCAAAACTGCCCGGACTGACTTCTCCAAACTCGGGACCATGAGCCATTAAAGATTTAGAATGTTGGCGGTGTCTGTCTTTATCTTGGCTGGGAAGGAATGCCACAGTAAAGATAAATGTACTCCTGAGGGTCCTATACGTCTTCCAGGCACTCCCACTCTCCCCCCCTGCCCGGAGGACTCCGGCAGCTCCAGCAGAACATAGATCGCTTCATCTGGGTTGGGGCAAAACCCAAACTGCAGAAACAACTACTCCAACGCACAATGCTGGAGAGTAGCCGGACGGTTCCCAATGTCCTGCGGTATTACCAAGCCACCCAACTTAGATTTCTGGTAGAATGGAACCGTCCCATGACCGAAAAGCACTTGGTCTTCATGGACAAACAGTTGCAGGCACACACATCTGGAGGGAGGCTGGCTTACTTTAGCTCACAGATCCTGGGGTCTATACTCGTCTCCGTTCACAAGCACTACATTCAAAGTCTGGGACAAGGTGGTGCCATCAGCTGGTCTCTCGTCATTCCCTTCGCTGATGACCCCACTGTTCGCCAATCCGGAATTCCCACCGGGATTGTTGCCTCAGGTAGCTAAGCGTTGGCTGGTGGGTGGGTGTAAAAGGGTGGGCTGCTTATTCGATTACACTGGCTTCATTCCCTTCGACGAGATCAAATTGTCAGAACATGACAGGTTCACGCACACTCAACTCACCCACTGGGCACTTGGCTCTAATGTACACCCCAACACAGGTAGGCCTATGACCCCTTTCAAGAAATGGTTGTATTTAAAATCAGACAACAAGAAACTAATTTCTGAAATGTATCGCTTTTTAATGAAAAAGCCACACACACAAAAGACGCCTGGTCAAAGACAGTGGGAGGTGGAACTTGGACGTAACCTCTCCGATAAAGAGTGGAGGGACATATTCTACAGGGCTCACCACAAAACATTCAACACGGGTCACACTGAAACAGCTTATAAAATTAAAATTACCTCCTATTGGTATTATACTCCAACATGCATAGAAAAGTGGAATGCCAGTACTGGCGGGGATGTGGAAATCCTGGGTCACCAATAATCATACTGTGGAATTGCCCCAAGCTTACGAGATTCTGGGAGCAAGTGTTAGACGACATAGACGGTGCCTTCTAGACTGAGATCCCACACTTCCCTGTGTACACACTCCTGGGGTCCCCAACTACCTCACCTACCCACTCTGGTCCATCAGGGGCCGACAGATGGCCATGGCCCTTAATGCTACCCATAGGATCCTTTTGGCACACTGGGGCTTGAATAAAATCCCAGACCACCTTCAATGGCTCCACCAACTCTGGACATTATTAGACATGTAACAGCTGTCAATGCCTGCCAGCACAGACCTCCTCAACCTACGCGAAAATATGGTCCCCTTTCATCACTATCTGTCTAAGAAATTTAGAGAATTGACCTGCCCGGCATACTTGCGTATCCTCAAATTAATGCCGCCCGCTTAGGGAGTAGCCAGGTCACCAATGAGTTGTCTTCCTGAAGCATTTTGGCTTTCCTAACATATGCTCACACCCAGACGGGCATCTCCGGAAGGAGAGAGGGTGGGAGGTGGGTGTTTCTTTGTTTTGTTTAATTTTTAATTCTGTAAGTTATTTTATGTTAATTTGTTTTCATCCTCTGGAGCAACGCTATGTTTCTACTGTATACAGCAAAGCAAAGGAATGAGAGTTGATATTCCCCACTGGGTACATTGAATTTCTGTAGCGTGTTTCACCCCTAGGAGTGCCCCTTTACGTGGCCAGCCCAATCTGGGTTGTAGGCGACATGCTGCGTACCTTCCAGTTACCCAGAGATCTCCTAGTTAACGCTCCAGGGACAGTTAGTTACTAGGCACCTGATTTGTCCAGCCGGCCAAGACGGGGTTGTAGGCATATTGCTGTGTGAACTACTTGCTCTATTCTATACTAATAAAAAAGATGTAATCCTAAAAATGTATGAGTACAACCTTTGTGCTAATCACATTAGAGGATCTGTCAATGTAGTCACTGTCTGTCTATCAAGATTACCTGATCCAGCTGCAACATTAGTGTCTGAGACTGTTGAAGAATATTTTTTGGCTTCTGTTGAAGAGGTATTATCCTTGTTTGGTAGTGAGTTATCTAAAGATGTCTGATTGAAATGTTATCAGTCAGATGAAAAACATAAAAAGCTTATAGAGTTTATCAATAAGGGTTGGCCTCATGAAAAATTGAGTCCCACACTTTAAGTGGTGTGGAAAGTCAAAGACAATATCAAGGGCTGACTATTTGGTCTTGAAGGAGTATTATGTTATTTAGGTCAAAGACGTTTGCTCAACCATTATCAAGTTAGGTCATGGGGGGTCATTTAGGTGAAACTCTTACAAAGCAAAATGTCCAGGGAAGTATTCTGGTGGCCTTATATGGATTTCGGAAATCTCTGATTTTGTAAAACAGTGTTCCATCTGCATTAATTCTGATTAATCGTTAATTATGAACAAAGTAAATCTTAATAACTCAGGATTTCCCTCTAAGACATGGGATAAACTAGCATTGGACATTCTGGAACCTTATGAGAGTTTTACCTGGGGAAAAGTGTATGCATTCATTCTTATTGATTATTCTTCTAGATCGGCAGGAATGAACGGGTTTCCCAGCCCACTACCGACACCAACATCCAGTTTTTACATGAAGGTTTCTACATAAAAGGTTTGCCAAGCAATATTGTCTCAGATAATGCCAAGCAATTTGTTTCTCAGAAGTTTCAAAGTTTCCTCAAGAAAAAAGATATATCACACTTGAAAACTTCCCTATATTCTCCTAACATGAATGGTCTTGTGGAAAGGTTTACTACAGTTGTGATGAAAGCACTGCAGGCTGCACTGGCTCCCATAGTAGATGTTATGGAGTTTGTTAAGGAAAATATTTGGTCTTATCAGTTATCTCCCATTCTAGCCACAGGATTTTCCCCCGTTTCCATGCTCAAGGGCCGAATACTCTTGTTCATTTTTGGATAAAAAGGGAGTTACCCATTTAGAGTCTTAATCAGATGTGGGATTCTGCAAAAAGAAATGTTTCTGTTTAAAGGAAAATTGATTTTGCGTATGGTTGTAAGAGTAGTTTGGGCCACAAATATATTGGTTTGCAAGCATCAGATTGTGTCAAGATTAAGCTTCCATTCCAAGTGAAGAAAGGTAAATCAAAATATTCTAAAGCATTCAAAATTGTCAGGTTGGGTAAATCCCTGTCAAACTTAATAATGGTTCATGGTGGAGTTTGAACAGATTGGCAAAAGTAAATATTAAGCTGTTTAACAGTGAGGCCATTTGTGAAATGAAAGGAAATTTTGTAATAATAAAGAGTGTGAGACTTTGGTTGATTCAAAAGTTGTTGATTTTGGTCCTGGATTTTCTGTTTTTTTACAGATTCCATGATCAATGTTCCTTTTGAAAGCATATCTTCTGGTGCATGTGAGTTACCTCATTTGTTTTGTAATCAAGAAAGGTTGGTGGATGTTACGGATGGGGATAACACTAAGAGCCCGATTCTGATCTCGCTCGGAAGGGCTCCTGATGGCATCCGTCAAGAGCGAGTCCGAGTCGCACGTGCGATTTCCGGCCGACTCGTCCAGCCACACGAGCGAGCAAGTATGATGTGAATATAGCCTCACGATCAGAGCGACTCATACCCGTCAGCAAAGCCATCCGCCCAACTACAACATGCCCGACTCGTACAGCGCAATGGTTCAGATTTCCAAGCGACCAAGTATGATGCGCGCGTCGAGCAGCCGGTTCGACTTGGAGCCTCCGACTCAAAAAAGCTTTGGGAAGCGGACTTTGGGGGCCGTGGCAGGCCCCCCTTTACCCGTAGCCGTACGAGTCAGTCACAGGAGGGAACCCAAGGGCCTCCCCGACACATGCATGCAGGGTGCGGAGGGCACCAAGGCGTCCGGGTGACAGGGGGTGCACTTTTCCGCACCCATACCTTTTTTCTGTATGGGAGCCTATGTACGCAATGTACATCAGGCTCCCATAGCCGTCAATGGAATACCGAGCGACCCGAGTCCGTCCGCACGTACTTGCATCGTACTCGGGCGCTCGGAGCCCAGGGGCATGAGTCGTTCGGAAAGCTCTACGGGACAGAGTCGGCCATAGGGCTTTCCCAACGAGATCTAAGGTACGAAATTTCATTTTTTTAATTTCTTTGTGTTTTAGATAATATTTATATGTATATGTTTTATATTGTTTGTATAATTTTTGTTAATGTTTTTAACTATTGTTTGTAATTTTAAGTTATTTATATTTTAAATAAATTGTAAAATGCTAATTTATAGTGTTGTAGAGGACTGTGAGGTTTGTAGGGGTACAGGTTGGGAAGTTGATTAAGTATAATGATTCAATCCTTATTTTTTATTTAATATTAATACTTTTTTTGTTAATTAAGTATGTAAATTGTGTAAATTATATTTTTTCAGTTACATTTTAGGTGCTGGTCGTTGGATTTGCAGGGGTATAGGGTGGGAAGTTAATAAAATAATAATGTAATAATGCCTGTTTTATTATTATTTAATTGCTAATTATGTAAATTTTATAATTATTATAATTTTTTAAGTTACATTTTAGGTGCAGGTTTTTGGCTTTATAGGGGTATAAGGTGGGAAGTTAATTACGGTTATATCCTGTGTCTCCTAGTTCCTTGCTGCTCAGCCTGTGTGATGTAAAAGAATATTCATGAATGCATAGTTTGGATGAGTGGTCAGTTGGAATGAGTAGGGCTGAGCAGCAGGATGCTGTTCCCGGTGAGGCCTGTACCATCATACCTGTAACTGAATAAACCTACTTAATCTACACTACTGGCTACTGGACTAATTACATACAAGTACCCTACTTCATTTACAAAAGTGGAGATGATTTTGAAAGAACAACGCGTGCAGAGACAAGAAATTAAACAAGAAACTAAAAAGAAGATTGCCAGAGAAGCCTGAAGATAAGCTTGATTATGCCCTCCACTCAGGCCAAATCTCAGGCCAAATTTGTAGCCCCTAGGATCAGACAGTTGCGTATGGGTGGCTGGTCTTTTTCCTATCTGGCCCTTCACTATGGAATCACTTCCCACGCCACTTCGGCATGAAACCATCTATAAGAACTTTCACAAAAGTCTCAAAACTTGGTTATTTAACCAATAATGTTTTCCCTCTCTTCTGCGTCTGTCCGATGGCGCCGGGAAACCTCCGGATAGCTGTGCGCCTTATAAGATTAAATTAATAAAACTAATAATAGTCCGCTGTGAGTAGCTTCCCAGTGGAGTTGCCGAGGAGCACCAACGTTATCATAGTCAGCGCTGAGCCGGTAGGAGCGCGGTGACGCATTAGTGTTGGTTGCCTGATCTTAAGTGTGACACGCCTGGTTCAGGAACGTGTGACGTTGAGGAGCGTTATGGTTGGGAACACAGAGACACGTCAGCATCAGTTACCTGGTGACGCCTGATTGCTAGTTAACGCGGTGTTGCAGGCAGGTCGGTTGCCTAGCAACACAAGAAACAGAGAGCAAACGCGCATTACTGCCAGTCGTGCAAACTGAATAGGTATTTGTGAGCAGGTGAAGCACGCTGGCAATCGAGTGTGCTTAGAAGTTGAATCCCTGAGAATGTCATCTACACGCAGGCGCAGCAGGAGACTGGCAAAGTTTGGCGGAGTGTTTTGTGTCAACGGTGACTACTTCTATTGTTTTTATTTGTTGTGTTGCCAAGCTGTTTATGTGTTGTAGTGATTTTTCCCATACAGTTGTTGTGTGGTTAGCGTGTTCAGGTGAGCACTGAACTGTTACACAGTGTGGAAGCATCTTAATATTCATACTAATTATCTGGGCAACTCCTTGTTGATGCTTATACATTTTGTCTTGAAGCGAATGTTCAATATACTGTTTGTCATACTGTTGGCTGTGGTTTGCGAATGAGGTGTGTGTGGGGTGCGGGTTGTGTTGGTGTTGATCTGTGTAGTTTCCTACGTGTGGGAGTCTGTTGGGCCAGGTCTGATATGAGACTGTGGTGAGATTGTGTTTTGATCATCCTCGGTCTAAACGTTAGGGGACCGTGTAGCTGGTGTGTGCTGTAGTGTGCGCTGTGGTGGTTCTGCAGTGCGTATAGTGGTGGGGTGTGAAGGTTGCATTCTTCCTCGAACATGTGTGTTCCTTTGCTAAGTTTGATGTGGTGTGCTGTAGTGGTTCTGCAGTGCGTACAGTTGTGGGGTGTAGAGGTTGCATCGTGTCTGGAACATGTGCGTTCCTTTGCTTAGTTTGATGTGGTGCACTGTTGTGGTTCTGCAGTGCGTACAGTTGTGGAGGTTGCATCCAGCTATATATGTATATCTGGTGTCTCTCGCAGGAAACAAAGATATTTAGTATGTGATCTTGATGTGTGAACTATCTTTGCATTGATCTTCCTTTACAAATTTAAGGAATGTAATGATGGGTGTAGTGTGATGTAATCTTACATCATCTTTCTTTAAAATTCTAGGAATGTAGTGATTTGTGCAAAATAATCTTATGTGATCTTATCTTTCAATTTTAGTATTGTACTATTCTCGCAATGTGATTTACGTGATTTTATTTTTATGAGGGATCTTTCTTACAATCTGAGGAGTGGAATAATTTGTGAAATATAATGAGACCTTCCCTATGATTTAGGATTGGGTTCTTACATATACAGTAGGTGTGGATGTTTATGTACTTTCACTTTGCTTCCTATTGTTTCTTTTGTTTCCTGAAGGAAGGAGATGTGTTATATCCTGTGCCTCCTAGTTCCTTGCTGCTCAGCCTGTGTGAGTGTGATGTAATAGAATGTTCATGAGTGCATGGTTTGGATGAGTGGTCAGTTCGAATGAGTGGGGCTGAGCAGCATGATGCTGTTCCCGGTGAGCCTGTACCACCTTCCCTGTAACTGAATAAACCTACATAATCTATACTACTGGCTATTGGACTAATTACATACAAGGACCGTACTTTGTTTACAGAAATTACATCATTTATTTATAATGAATTATTGATTTATTATTAATTATTTAATTGAGATCTATTTATGTAAATTGTGCAGCTAATATTTTTGAAAGTTATGTTTTAGGTGCGGGTTGTGTTTGTAGGGGTATAGTTTGGGTAGTTAAGTAATAATTGATTAATAATTAATTATTACATTTTGTATTTATAATTAATTTTGTAAACTGTATAGTTAATATATTTAAGTAATATTTTAGGAGTGGGTTGCTCAGCTTATAAGGGGTACCGTGGGAAGTTATTTAAGTAATAATGAATTAACAATCCAATATTTATTTATCTGTAATTTTTGTATTACTTTATATGTTAAGTGTGTTATTATTTTTTATGTTTGATATATGCTAAATGTGGGCTGCTAGGTACGTGGGAGTATAGTGTGTGAATCAAATGAAATAATCATTCAATTATTTAAAAATGTATAAATATTTAAATTGTTTAATTTTTTTAATCTAAATTACATTTTATGTTCATAGTTTTACATTTCAGCAAATTAATACTGGTTTTTAAAATGGTATGTATTTGAAGTGAAGTACTATCCCACTGTTGCACTATTGGTGCGGGAATAGTATATTTTACCCCTCCTGAGTCCAACGCTTGGACTGACTCGAGTGGGAATATATTTTACCGTTCCTGAACTCAAGAATTTCCCTACTATTGCACCTACTGGAGTGAGAATAGTTAATTTTACCCCTCCTGATTCCAAGTGCTTTCCCTACTGTTGCACAGACTGGATTAGGAATGCTAAATGTTGCCCCTCCTGAGTCCAACCCTTTCCCTACTGTTGCACCGACTGGAGTGGGAATAGTACATTTTACCCTTCCTGAGTTCAACGCTTTCCCTACTGTTGCAGAGACTGGAGTGTAAATAGTAAATGTTGCCCCTCCTGAATCCAATGCTTTTTCTACTGTTGCACAGACTGGAGTAGGAGTAGTAAATGTTGCCCCTCGAGAGTCCAACTCTTTCCCTACTGTTACACACACTGGAGTGAGGATAGTAAATTGTGCCCTTCCTGAGTCCAAAGCTTTCCCTACTGTATTACAAACTGGAGGGGGAATAACACATTTTACCCGTACTGAGTCCCACGCTTTCCCTACTGTTACACAGACTGGAGAAAGAATAGTACATTTTGCCCATCCTGAGTCGAACACTTTCCCTACTGTTGGACTGTCTGGAGTGGGAATAATAAATTTTGCCCCTCCTGAGTCATATGCTTTCCCTACTGTTGCACTGTGTGAAGTGGGAATAATAATGTTTACCCCTCCTGAGTCCAACTCATTCTCTACTGTTGCACCGACTCCAGGGGGAATACAAAATGTTACCCTTTTTTAGTTCAAGGCTTTCTCTACTTTTGCACCGACTGGAGTGGGACTAGTAAATTTTACCCCTCCTGAGTCCAAGTGCTTTCCCTACTGTTGCAGAGACTGGAGTAGGGATACTAAATTTTGCCCCTCCTGAGTCCAACG